>NC_048447.1:3651567-4373921 GCF_004353265.1 Vitis riparia
AAGTTGTTCATTACATTTACATTCTCATATTGTCCCCTTTTCTATGCACAACTATTTCATCCCTTAATATTAAGATCCTAAGTTCTCAGCTTACCACGTCATGTGCTAAGACAAAATTTCTAATCCTTTCATAGTTCTTCAACATAATTCACTTCATTCCACTCATCACTCATGTTTCCACTTGTATTCTTTTCACTCGTGATCTTTATTGAAGAAGGACATATTTGTAAACCCTCTAACACTAGTTGTTTTCCTGTGCTTCTCTTTTGACTCGTAGTCATCCCTTGGTGGCCCATTGACACTCATTTGGCCTAATTTCTTTGAGCCACATTTAAGGGCCTTTTGTTTAGGGCTCATCTGGACCATTACTCTGACCTTTGCCGTCCTTCAAGTTTAAGTTAGTCCACTTATATGTTTTTTTAGAATAAGATCACTTAAACACTTTTTTAAACTTAGTTCATGTAGGCACTTTTTAGGTTAGGCTCCACTTAGATGTTTTCCAAGATAGGAGCACTTAGACTTTCATTAGGCTTAGTTCACTTAGGTTTGACCTCTTGATTTTTTACTACCTGATTTTGAGTTTAGGTGAGTTTTGTACTTGATTTCGTTTTTTATTGCATGGGGTGAGTTTTCAATATTTAGTTGTGAGGTAGATATTTCACTTTTCATTTTACATTTAGTTTAATGTTTAGAGATTTTATTGCATGTGTTTGATATCTATTTTTTTTCTTTTATATATTATTTACTTTTTTTCTTTTTTTTGAAAAACTGCATGAGGTCGAATCTAATTTTTCCTAGTCGCAAGAATTGATATCCTAATTCCCTTATACATGCATGTGAGGGACTAACAAATTTCTAATTGCATAATTTTGTATTCTGATTTTCATTACATGATTTTTTTTTTTTTTTTTTCTTTATTGTGCATGAGATTTTGTGGGAATTTTGGAAAGGAAAAAGGCTCCCTCGATGGCGATGGAAGAGATCTCCACATAGGTTAGAAATTCCATAAAGAAATAGGCCATGACATCCATAAAAAGGGAAAAGATCATGCTGCAATCTACGAGACAGGCTACCACTGCAAAAAGGAAAGACTGACAACCTGGATGAAGGGAAAACATAACACCATACAAGATCTTTGAGGCACATGGGATTCTTTCTCTAAAAAAGAGGACTGCACCAGCATTTAAAAAAAGGAAAGATCTCCACAGCCACCTTTGGGAGGAAGGATACACGTCTGTATAAGAAGGATGGAGAGCGTGCCATCATAAAAAATAAAAAAAAAAGGTTTGCCGAGGGAAAATCTCCATACACGGTGCATTCTAGAAAGCACCACGTAGCAAGGAGAATGGCATTTTGGTGATTGATAATGCGAGACTTTCATGGTTGATGGTGGAGCTGTTAGTGCGTGCTGGATATGAAGATTTTTCGGTGTTTGAAATTCAATTAGAAACGAGGATATAATGGGAGAAAAGTGGTAGCCAACTTGTGGAGAATTGGAAGGCTGTTGGTGCTTGTTTGGAAGACAGCCACAAATGGGATCAAAGAGATCATCACATTGCCATTGAGAAAATAAAAATAGGAACTAGGCTGCCATGGAACAAGGAGCACACAGCCGCAATCCATGCACAGTCCACGCACATTAAAACTTGGAAAAGTAGCCACATGCAGCCGCATTCAAGGAGAAATATCTCCCTACAGCAGCACGCATTCCGCACCTGAGCAGCATGCATTATGAACCTCAGCAGCACACATTCTAAGTGAAGATACAGTCACCAGATTGAAAATATTGAACGAATTATTTTCTCTCTTAATTTTTGTACTCAGTTCACAAAGATATAAGTATACAATCCTATAATATGGGTATGGTAATTCCTGACTAAAAATCCTTGATTGAAGGATAGAACGATGCAGGTACAATATATGGGATTATATTTGGTCTTTACATATTGAGAATGGGAAGTGTCCAGATGTGTTCTGGTCTTTACATACTGAGAATGGAAAGTGAGAGTTGTCAACCGGGATGTGTTATGTCATGCCCCCACAAGATGGTGCTTCTATTGGAAACACCATTCTTCAATCGAAGAATAAAAAATTATTGGTGAGAAATTGGATTAGTGAGAGCATCGGCTAACTGGTCTTTGGTGGAAATGTAAGCAACATTGAGAACACCCTTGGTAACATGATCACAAACAAAATGAATATTGAGGCCAATGTGTTTCAGTCTAGAATGAAATACCAGATTGACCGAAAAATGGGTGGCACCAATATTGTCACAGTAGATGGTCGGTTTGAGACAGTGAGACACCAAGTTCACCTAGAAGAGAATGAACCCATAGAACTTCAGCACTTCTGGAGTCAAGGGCACGATACTCAGCCTCTGTAGAGGCACGGGTGATAGAATATTTCTACTTATGGAAGCACCAAGAAATTGCATTACCACCTAAGTATGCAATGTAGGCAATAGAGGAAGAGAGATCATCCCTATTGTCGGCCCAATCAGAATCAGAAAAGGTAGTGAGGACAAGGGGTTGATGTCATTTGAGAAATAGGCCATGATACATGGTACTTTTGAGATATTGTAGGAAACGCTTGACAACTGACCAATGCATGTTTGTGGGTCGATGCATGAACTATGCGAGTTTGTTAACTATATAAGAGATGTATGATAGAGTTATAGAAAGATAATGTAATGCACCAACAACACTTCAATACTAAGTCGCATGCATGGAAGAAGAACCATCATTCAAAGTGAGCAGTGGAGACAAGGCAATTAGAGTGCTGACTTCTTTGGCCCCAGACAAATTGATTTGTGTTAACAAATCACGAATGTATTTGTGTTGGGTTAAGAACAGACCAGTAGGTGTGGAGATAGCTTCAAATTAAGCTATAATGGAGTGCAACCAAGTCTTTGATGGAGAACTTCATAGAAAGAGTATGTAGAAATGACTGAATGAAGGCACCATGATTTCCTATAACAAGTGGGTCATTGACATAAACCAAAAAATATGTTGTGATATCTTGAGTATTATAGACAAAGAGAGAAGGGTTAACACGGGAGTTTACAAACCCAAAGGAGAATAAGAAGCATTATTGACATCATGTTGATGAATAGGCCAACCACGAGCCAGCAAATACTTAGGATAATGCAAATGGTGGTAGGTTTGACCACTAGGCTAAATGTTCCATGGTAATCAAGCCTCGATCATTGATGGAAACCTATTGCAACTAAACAAGCCTTATAACGGACCATACTGCCATCAAAATTCCTTTTAATGTGAAATACCTATTTGCAACCAACAACATTCTACAAGGGATGAGAAGGCACAAGATCCCATGTCCCGTTTTTTAGAAGAGCATTAAGTTCATTTTCCACTACATGTTTTCCAAAAAGGATCCTTAATAGCCTGAGATACACAACTGAGCTCAACAGAATCAGGAAGAGAATGCTTGGTGGTAAGGTTGAACTATTTGGGTTTGAAGATGTTGTTGCCGGAATGGGTGACCGTTCGGTGGGTTTGAATAGGTAAGGGTGGAGGTGGTGGGAAGGCAGGAAGATCAAAGGAGGTGGTAAGAGCACACTTATCATGGGTAGAAGAAGCAGAGACTATGGATGGTAGTGGCACAACCAAGGAATCTATAGTTTGAGAAAGGATGATAGATGAATAAGAGACAGAGTGACTAGAGAAGAAGATTAAGAGGCCCAATGATCTACTAGGGTAGGCAACATGAAAGATAAAAACGTGTATTAAGATCATGATAGAAACTCATACTCAACAAATTGAAAGTGATGATATAGAAACATCCTTTGAGAAACTAATTTTGGCATCAAATTATTTCTCTACTAGAGTTTGGAACTTAATGAATGTAGGAAATGCTTGATCCTTAGTATGTAGAGGTAGAGGATACGACTAGGAAAATCTTGACCAATCATCAACAAATAGCAAAAAATAGCAAGCTCCTATAATTGTTGGAGCAGGTGTTGGTTCCCACAAATCAGCATGTATGAGATCAAGAACCTTAAATGCTTTTGATTGAGAAAGGGAAAATGGTAATCAGTGGCTTTTTCCATATTGACAATTTCAACAAAGAACTAATTTATTCCTTGGAAAATATAAATTACATGAAGAAAGTGTATGGTGTAGTATATCAGCAGTGGGATGTCCTAATCAAGCATGGACTGCATTAGAAATTTGTAAAGACCATTTTCAAGGTTGCCTTGGAGAAGGGTGTTCTTCGTGCGCTAATCCTTGACAAGAAAGTGTCGAGGATGAAATTCAACAAAAGAGTTATTGTCGTGGCAAAGTTAGGAAACACTAAAAAGACTTGTGTGGCAAACTTAAGGACATGAAGCACCTTGTTTAGCTGAAAATTCTTTGATTGGGTAGGTAAGAAAGTGGAACCAATATGATGGATAGGAAGTTTCTTACCATTGCCAATGGAAACTTGATCAGTTTCGTGATATGGATGTACTTCAGATAGGTGATTTGCATTGTTGGTTAGATGATGGATTGCCCTAGTATCAAGAAACAAAGAATCTAGTATCAATGGAGATGATACCATAGCTTGTACATGATTGTTGTTATGACTGGATGATCCAGAATTATTATAAGTTGTAGGTGGCAGATGACCTCTTTGAAAGTTTACATCAAACTGGTGATAACAAGAAAGAACAATGTGACCATATTTACAACAAAGTTGGCACTGTGGCATTTTACCATTGTCTAACTTAGGCACCCATAATCAAGGTTCCAAGCCACACCAAGACAACACAAAGCCAATGAATAGCCTCAAGACATACTGATGAGGCCTCTTTCCCCAGGAACGTAGAGTTCCTCTTTGGCAGTCACACGACACGGTCTGAGGAGGAATTTTCACCAGCACGCTAGGTACATATGGACGAAAGCACCGACTCAACCCGAGTATCAATGAAGATGAGGGGCGACAGAAGCTCACGTCTATCTAATGCAATGCGAGCCCGATTAGGACCTTAGAGACCAAGCATATAGGGAAAACCATGCATGGCAGAAACCCTGGAGGCCCGTCTAGGTCCCTCAGCCATAGCAATCATGTCGGAGTGGCCCCTTCATCTACCTAAGCAGCAATAAGCAAGAACCCCCGTAGATCGAGCCCCATCTGGCTCTGTCAGTCGGCGGTTAGATGACATGCTCTCTACGCCATTCAGCCTTCACATTATTAACTATGAGCCCTCAAGGGGTTCATAGTGCCAAAATTAATGACATACGATGGAACAAGCGATCCGTTAGATCACATCATGCATTTCAGGCAGCTCATGACCCTGGATATAGGGAATGATACACTGTTGTGCAAAGTTTTTCTAGCCAGCCTACATGGTCAGTCTCTTTCTTAGTTCCATCGCCTCCCGAAGAATTTCGTGAACAATTTTTGAGATTTATCGAAAGCCTTTATGGGCCACTACTTGTGTTCAGCTTGCCATAAGCAGAACATAAGCACCATACAGAACATCAAGATGCAAGAGAACAAGTCCCTCAAAGACTTCATGAAATGGTTTGGACAAGTGATGCTCCAAGTGGAGTCTTACAGCATGGACGTCATCCTATAGATCTTCAAGCAAAGCATCTGTCCGGGCACCGTTCTTTGAGTCTCTTGCGAAGAAGCCACCAACAACGATGGATAACCTGTTTAAACGAGCAAATAAGTACTCCATGCTAGAAGATGATGTCCAGACGGTTACTCAACAAGTCTTGAGCACCAATCGTCCGACCAAGCATGACCATGCAGGAAACTTTAAGCCCTCAAACCAATCGAGGCAAACTAACAAGAGGCGAGATGGCCAGCAACAGCATAATCAAGCTAGTCTGACCCCCTTCAGTATCTCATACGAAAAACTCCTCCTAATGATCCGTGATCTGCTTGATTTCAGGTGGCCAGAGTCAATCAAGACAGATCCAACTAAACAAGATCGGAGTAGAAGATGCGCCTATCATAAAGATCATGACCATACCATCGAACAATGTAGGAGTCTCCACTACTTAGTGGAAAGACTAATCAAGGTTAGACACCTAAAACAATATGTTCGCACAAGTGGCAGGCAAAGAGAGACAATCTGAGACCTAATAGTCCACGCCCCCACGTCTTAGCAACTCCTAGAGCTGTCATCAACAACATTCATGGAGGCCCGTTAACGAAAGATACAACTTCAAATGGAAAAGGCAAAGGTTGTTCTACGCGGCCTCCATAAGAGAACGGATCAACTCCGTTTAGCACAACTTGTCGGAAGGAAGTATGCACCTCGTCAAAGGCACAATTACCTTCCCTCTAATAAATGCTAACTAGGTATTACAACCACATGAAGACGCCTTGGTTTTAACCCTAGGAATAAGTGGGTTCGACATGAGAAGGGTACTGATTGATCCGGGTAGCTCAGCTGACCTCTTACAAATGTCAGCCTACAAGCAAATGGGCTACCCACCATTTACCCTAGAAAACCTAAGGCGGTTACTATCTGGGTTCAATGGAGCCACGACAACTTCTTAGAGAGACGTTGTATTGACTGTCCAGGCTGGTCCAGTCACCCTGAATGTACAATTCTTGGTGGTCGAGGATTTATCCCTTTTCAACGCCATCATGGGATGCGCATGGCTTCATAAAATGAAAGTCATTCCCTCTACATACAATCAGATGGTGAGCTACCTCACAGAGGACGGACAAATCGACTTTCTTGGCAACCAGCTAGTCGTACACTAATGCTACTAAGTGGCATTAGATTCCAAACACCCAGCCAACGAAGAAGCGCGTCCGGAGCCATCAAATACTAGGGAGTAATAGCAATTACTGAACTTAGTGAAGAAAGATCCACCTATGGCTGATCCACTCTAGCTACTGAGCCTCTGACATGACACGGATCAAATCACCTATACTAGTTCCCTACTCAAGTAAG
Organism: Vitis riparia; assembly: GCF_004353265.1. Taxonomy (NCBI): domain Eukaryota; kingdom Viridiplantae; phylum Streptophyta; class Magnoliopsida; order Vitales; family Vitaceae; genus Vitis; species Vitis riparia. The sequence goes on from NC_048447.1 coordinate 3,658,487, forward strand.
TTGAATTGGAACTACTCAGGAGTATGCTTCAATGAAACAAAGACGTCTTTGCTTGGACTCATTCTGACATGTCGGGAATCCATCCATCTATGGCCTCTCACAGGCTCAATGTCATACCCTCCTCATGTCCAGTCCAACAAAAAGTTTGACTCTTCCATCCAAATAGGCAGATAATCATCCAAGCAGAGATTGACAAATTGCTAGCAGCCGGATTTATCAATGAAGTCAAGCATCTGGACTGGTTAGCAAACGTGGTGGTCATTCCAAAGAAGGATAGGAAATGACGAGTTTGTGTCGATTACACCAATATGAATGACGCTTGTCCGAAAAATAGTTTTCCTTTACCCTAGATAGATCACATAGTTGACGCCACCACCGGGAATGGAATGCTTTTCTTTATAGACATTTTCTCTAGATACCACCAAATCCCCATGTTCTAGCTGGATAAGGAAAAGACAGCCTTCGTTACACCACATGGGTTGTACTACTACAAAGTCATGACATTTGGGCTCAAGAATGCTAGCGCTACTTATCAGAGATTAATGATGAAGATCTTCAAGCCCTTGATCGGCTGAATCGTGGAAGTCTACATTGACAACATTGTTGTGAAGAGTGAAACTTGAGATGAACACGTCCAGCACTTGGAAGAGACATTCCATCTTATGCAAGCATATAATACGAAGCTCAATCCAGCTAAATGCATTTTTGGCGTCAATACAGGAAGGTTCCTAAGGTTTATGGTGACCCAAAGAGGAATTGAAATTAATCCAGATCAAATAAAAGTCGTCCTTGAAACACTTACCCCAAGTAGCAAAAATGAGTTGTAATGCCTCATGGGTCGTTTAGCTGCTTTAGGGCGTTTCATAGCCCATTTTATAGACAAGTTGAGGCCTTTCTTCCTCACACACAAGCGAGCAAGCACATTCGAATGGACAAATGAATGCAGGCAGGCAGGTATTTGAAGTAGTCAAGTGCTACCTCACTGAACCACCCATTTTGAGTAGCCTCAAGTTTGGCGAAAAGCTCTATATGTACCTGGTTGTATCCGACTGTGCAATCAATGTCATCCTATTTTGACACATACAAGACAAAGAGCAAAGGCTCGTCTACTATGTGAGCAAAGCAATGGTAAACACAAAGACTTAGTACTCTAGAATGAAGCAGATAGCCCTAGCCCTGAAAAGCGTCACCCAAAAGCTTCAGCCATACTTCCAAGCTCAACAAGTGACCGTGCTCACAAATCAACCACTCTAAGTTACCCTACACAAACCGGATCTGTCCGAACGAATGTTGAAATGGGTTATTAAGTTAAGTGAATATGGAATCAAATACTAGCCAAAGTTAGCATTGAAGAGACAAATTATGGTCAACTTTATTGTCGAATTCCCTCATAAACCAGCACATCTAGTTGAGTCCCCTGGAGAGCAATAGTGGACACTTCATGGAGCATCCAAGGCGTTTGGTTCTGGAGTAGGTCTTACCTACAATCACCAACTGGAGAGCTATTGGAACAAGCCATCCGTTTCAATTTTTCTGCCTCAGAAAATAAAGAAAAATATGAAGTCGTCCTAGTTGGCCTAAACCTTGCCATAACATTAGTTGCGACAAGGCTGGAGATCTAGAGTGATTCTCAACTAATCGTCAAACAAATTCAGAAAGAGTATGAAGCAAAGGATGAACGCATGGCTCACTCCCTCACCATGGTAGAAGATCACCTAAAAAAGCTAGACAAGTGGGTTGTTGAAGGGTACCCCAAGTGTAGAACTTGAAAGCGGACGTACTAGCTAAAAGAGCTGCCACTCTCCCTATAAGAGAAACAGTAATGCTACTCATCCACCTCCAAGCCATACCCTGAATCACAACTAGACCATTATGTAGTGCCAATGAAGCGAACCTTGATTGGATGAAGGACATCGTGAAATACCTCCAAATGGATAATTACCTAGAGACGAGAAGCAGGCGCACAAAATCAGCATACAGGTCACCCACTTCACTCTGATCAATGACCATATTTATAGACAGTCATTTGGAGAACCATACCTAAGAAGCTTGAGCAATCCAGAAGCCAAGTATGTCCTAGCCAAACTCCATGAAGGTGTGTGTGGCAATCATCCGGGCGGGCGAACCCTAGCGTATCGTGCTCACACACAAGGGTACTATCGGTCCACCATGAAGTAAGACACTGAAAACTATGTTAAGAGATGCGACCGGTGTCAAAGATATGCCCACATTCCCTGGGTACCTTTTGAAGCTCTCAACTCGGTCATAAGTTCTTGGTCGTTTGCATAATGGGAGATGGACATAGTCGGCCCCTTACACATTGCAGCAGCACAAAAGAAATTTCTGCTCGTAGCAACCGACTATTTCAGTAAGAGGGTAAAGGCAGAAGCCTATGCTAGCATCAAGGACAAGGACGTCTCCAAGTTCATCTAGAAAAACATCATGTGTCGGTTCGGAGTCCCATAAGCTACTGTGGTAGACAATGGGCCGTAATTTGACAATATCGTATTCCAAACATTCTGCTCAGAGTTAAACATTAAGAACTTATATTCAATGCCCCATTATCCTCAAAGCAACGGGTAAGTTAAGGCAATAAACAAAACCCTACTGACTGCACTAAAGAAAATGTTGGAATGAGCTAAGGGGAAATGGGTAGACGAACTACTCGAAGTTTTGTGGGCTTACCAAACAACATCTAAACGGCCAATAGGAGCTACTCCTTTCACCCTTGCCTATGGAATGAAAGTCGTTATTCCAACTGAGATAGGCATGCCCACCGCCAAAACGGTCATGCGAGGTCAAAGAGACGACAATGAGGAACTCATAAGACAGCTGGATTGGGCAGATAAAATATGATGAAATGCGACTATCCGAATGGCTTCTTACCGCCAGAGAGCGATTGTTCATTACAATAAAAAGGCGTGGCCACTAGTTTTTCGGATAAGAACCCTAGTCCTTAGAAGAGTCTTCGAGAACACAACTGAAGTAGGAGCCAGAAAGCTTCAGGCTAATTGGGAAGGGTCATATGTTGTGATTGAGGTTGGAGACTCAGGGGCATACCATCTCCAAACATTGGACGAACCCCTACTTCACCCTTAGAATGTATCCAACCTAAAGCAGTATTATCAATGAAACTGGCTTATGAAAGTACAATGTATGAGGCAAAGAGATAAAGATAGATATATTCAAATATATAGATAGTCAATGTCCTTACAAATTTTTTCCATCCAGGTCATCTCTGACCAGAAAAAACATAAGCATGTACAAGGTCAAGCATGCCCGTTAAAGGGACCGGCTTCAGAAGCATTTCCTTCACCCCTGGTAGGGTCGTTGATTACTACTCAAAAAGAGCATATTTTAGATAATAATTCTCATGAGTTTCACATCTTTTGAGTAGTAATTATACCTAAAACACTCAATTAACATGTTGTTGCCCTTGCAAGAGTTACTAACAAGTTTTATGAAGTTTTGGAGTCATTTCAAGGTATGGTTTTGATAAATTGGTGACAAAAGAAATGAATCAAATTGAAGAAAACAAATAAAGTCGATGATGATCCAAATGCATAATGAAATAAGCAATGCCATCAGTTTGGATTGGAATTTGGAGTTGATTTGGAGGTAGTTGAAGTGGAATCAAAAGAAAGAAATGGAAGAAATGGCAAAAAGGAATTGAAAAACTATGTTTTTCCATTTCGCATGAACATGAGGAAAATTCGCACAATCGTGCGAAATGGACCAGAAAAGAATTTGGTTGCAACTCAAAGGGAAAACAAAAAACTTATTTTGCATGACCATGCGAAAATTTTGCACAGTCATGCGAAATGCTCTAGGAAGGCAAAATTGGTGCTGATGCATTTTCCACTTCATACAATCGTGCAAAATTTTTGGAGCTCGTGCGAAATTGCATTTTTTTTTTCAGATTTCTTGGTGAAGAAGCCTTTGGAAGACCCCTTAGATGATACCAAGTGTCCACTTGACCTTGACCTATAAATAGAAACTTGATTTACTCATTTGAGGACTTTAGACATTTTCTAATTGTAGACTTTTCTAGATTTCAACTCTTATAAAATTCTCTACTTTCCTTCATTTTCTCTCATTTTCTCACTAGCCAAACATATCTTGTGAGACTAAATCTCCAAGCATAAGAGGCTAAATCTCGTTTTTCTCAGAGATTGGAGGATCTAGAGGCAAGATCTATGGTGAATTAGATAAATGAGCTTGAATTGCAAAGGTAATTTGATCCAATTGATTGATTAATTGAAATTTGGGGATTTTTCTCTTCAAATTGTCTTGGATGATTACTACAATGCAAGCTAGGTAGATTCATCAAATTCTTAAAGCTAGATTTGATGAGATTGAATAGTTGCATTGTGTAAATCATTGGAAAATCATTTAAGATGAATTGAATATATGATTTGAATTGATCTCTTGGATTAAATGACCTAATTTGAAGAGAAATTAGATCGAGACCTAAAGCTAAATCAAAATTTTGTTTAGATGAAATTTAGGTTTTCAATCTAACTTGATGAAAATTAGATCTCAACATCTATTCACCATGGAAATTGTTTTTTAGAAAATCCTAACTCTGAGAATTTCATCTCTAATTAATTTTCTTCTATTTTACATTTTATTTTTCTTCTCAATTTGAGATCATTGTTACATCGATTTTTCACTATGAATTTTGATTACTACTCAAAAAGTATTCTTTTATAGCTTGAAACTAATTGTTTTAAATAATTTTGAGTAGTAGTTAATACCTTTTAACTCAATTGGCACATTAAGGAACCTAGCAAGGGTTACTAATAAGTTTTTGGCAAGTGTTGGTAGCTTTTTTATCATTAAAACAAGCCAAGAATGAGGAAGAAGTTGGTGAAATCCATGGCAAAGCAAGTTAAAGCTTAAATACATGAAGAATCCAAGCTTTGGAGCACTTCATAGCCCTTTTCCAAGCCAATCAGAGATACAAGGAAGGAAATCAGAAGAAAAAATTCAACAACCAACAGTTTCGCATGGTTGTGCGAAATTTCGCACACCATGCGAAACCACTTGGGGCAGCCAAGGATTTCACATACCATGTCAAATTTCGCATGGTATGCGAAATCTTCGTATGCACCGACTCCATTAGATTTTTATCTTCAAATATTTTGTGTAATTTCCTAGTTTCTCATTGTAACCAACCTAGATATTTTCCTTTATATCTTTTAGGTAGCATATATATAAGGAGAGAGAAAGGAGATGATGATGTATGTTTTTCATAAAACACTTGTAAAATTCCCGTACTAAGAAATATACAGAGTTTTTGCTCTGCCTTTCCTTCTCATTTTCTTTTAACTTTTCTTGCTAGCCAAACAGCCCCTGAGGATGATTTCTCAAGGGATGTTTGTCTAGGTTTTACGTTTCTTGGAGTGATGGAAGCTAGGTGAAGGACCGGAATGCAAATGTGGGAGTTGTCCTTGCTTTAAATGAAAGTAGTTGTTAACCATTAATGGTTTTTATTTCAAGGTTTAGCTTTAAATCCCTTAGGATCACCTTGAATGGCCAATACTTGGTAAGCTTTTTGGATTCTATGGATGCTTATTGCTAGATCCATGGATGTCTATTAGTTATCATTTACGAGCCATTGGAAGGTGGTTCAAGGTTAAAATCACCTTGAATGGCTAATACTTGGTAAGCTTTTCGGATTCTATGGATGCTTATTACTAGATCCATGGATGTCTATTAGTTATCATTTACGAGCCATTGGAAGGTGGTTCAAGGTTAAAATCACCTTGAATGGCCAATACTTGGTAAGCTCTTCGGATTCTATGGATGCTTATTGCTAGATCCATAGATGTCTATTAGTTATCATTGACGAGCCATTGGAAGGTGGTTCAAGGGTCTTTAGTGTTTGAAGCCATTAATGGGAAGCAATTACCATTTTTTATAAACCCTTTGGATCAAATCTTAATTTCCAAATACAAAACCAGTTCGAGAGATAACCATCCTTTATGTTATTGTCCCCGACGCGAGGAAAAGATCCGAAATCTCCTCCTTTGCCTAAGGAACCTAATCCTAGTAACGTAAAGTTCCAAGAGATCTTTTCTTTTTAGTTAATTTCACTTATTGTTTTTGCTTAACTTAAAATCAATCTTTGCAACCACAATTCCATTTTTTTAAAAGATAATTTTCATAAGGAAAAACACCTTTTTATTTACTTCACTCAGTCAATTGTACAATGAAAACCCATCCCTGTGGACAATCCTAGAGCCACTATACTATGTTAGCTATGCTACCCTAGTGTGAGGTGATTTAGGTTTTATAAATTGTGTTGATAACACCCATTTGAGCCAAAATCAAAATTGCATGATTGCAATGGGGACGAATCAAATGGCGTCGTTGCCGAGGATGGTGCCAAAGTACGTTAACATGACCTTTGGTGAACACTTGTGATCTTCATCACAAGTTTGGTGATTTTTCTTTTACTAATTCTTTTTCCTTGTCTATATTTTAACTTATTATTATTTAGTTTTTAGTTAACCTTAACTTTTTCCTAGTATTGTATTTCTTTTGTTTTCTTTGTTTTTGTTTCAGTGACCTCTAGTTGTGCATGCCCTATTGGATAAGAGATATTAAGGGAAGACTTGTGAAGATTGAAACTCCTCGAGAAACTGAGTTGGAAGTGTGCTTGGACATCATGGATGTTCCACTTGAAGACCAGAATAGCCAACATGGTCAAGAGGATAATTTCAAAACATAGCGATCCATGAGGGACTGCATGCATCCACCTCGTATGAGTGCACCATCATGCATAGTGCCTCCCACTGAGCAACTAGTAATCCGACCTCACATTATGCCACTCCTACCTACTTTCCATGGGATGGAAAATGAGAATCCCTGCTTGCATATTAAGGAATTCGAGGAGGTTTGTAATACATTCTAAGAAGGGGGAGCTTCAATTGACTTGATGAGGCTCAAGCTATTTCCTTTCACTTTGAAGGATAAGGCCAAGATTTGGCTTAATTATTTAAGGCCAAGGAGTATCCAAATTTGGACTGATTTGCAAGCCGAGTTTCTTAAGAAGTTCTTCCCTACTCATAGGACCAATGGTCTAAAAAGGCAAATTTTGAATTTCTCAGCTAAAAAGAATGAGAAATTCTATGAGTGTTGGGAAAGGTACATGGAAGCTATCAATGCTTGTCCTCACCGTGGCTTTGACACATGGCTCTTAGTGAGCTATTTTTATGATGGTATGTCTTCTTCAATGAAGCAATTCCTAGAAACTATGTGTGGAGGAGACTTCATGAGTAAGAATCTGGAGGAAGCCATGGACTTTTTTAATTATGTGGCTAAAGTTTCAAGAGGATGGGATGAACCAAATGCTAGAGAGGTGGTAAAAATGAAGTCTCAACCTAATGCAAAGGGTGGGATGTATGTTTTGAATGAAGACATTGACATGAAGGCAAAAGTTGCAGCTATGGCAAGGAGATTGGAAGAGCTAGAAATGAAGAAGGTACAAGAAGTACAAGCCATTTCTGAGACATCAATGCAAGCTATGCCTTGTTCCATTTGTCAATATTATGAGCACTTGGTGGAGGAGTGTCCTACAATTCCAACAGTGAAAAAGATGTTTGGTGATCAAGCCAATGTTATTGGTCAATTCAAACCCAATAACAATGCTTTATATGGCAACACCTACAATTCAACTTGGAGGAACCATCTAAATTTCTCTTGGAAACCAAAGCCACCTCAATACACACAACCTGCTCAAGCACCTTAGCAAACCTCGAATCTTAAACAAGCTATTGTGAACCTTAGCAAGGTTGTGGGAGACTTTGTGGGGGATCAAAAGTCCATCAATGCTCAACTAAATCAGAGAATTGACAGTGTGGAGAGTACATTGAACAAAAAGATGGATGGGATGCAAAATGATCTGTCTTAGAAGATAGACAATGTCCAATACGTAATCTTAAGGCTTACCAACCTCAACACAGTGCAAGAGAAAGGAAAGTTTCCTTCTCAACCTCATCAAAATCCCAAGGGTATCCATGAAGTGGAGGCTCAAGAGGGAGAATCTTCAGAGGTGAGAGAAGTAAAAGCAGTTATCACTTTGAGGAGTGGTAAAAAGGTTGATCAGCCCACATCAAAGCCAAAGCATGATGAAAAGAGTGTAACAGAAAAATAAAGGAGTAGGAAAATGAAAGGAAAAAGAAAAGAGAAAAGTATAGATAAAGATGACCATGAGTCTAGAGCAGATGAAGAACCTGAGAGGAAAGTGATCAAGGAAGAAATGATGAAGAAACACATGCCTCCACCTTTCCCCCAAGCTTTGCATGGCAAAAGGGGAACTAATAATGCATCAGAAATTATTGAAGTGTTGAGGCAAGTGAAGGTCAATATTCCTTTGCTAGACATGATCAAACAAGTGTCAACATATGCAAAATTCTTGAAGAACTTGTGCATTGTAAAGAGAGGGTTGAATGTGAATAAAAAAGCCTTTTTCATTGAGCAAGTGAGTGCAATCATACAGTGCAAGTCTCCAGTGAAGTACAAAGATCCGGGCTGCCTTACCATCTCAGTGAGTATTGGATGGACTTGTGTGGAGAAAGCTTTGTTGGACTTGGGAGCAAGTGTGAATTTGCTACCCTACTCTGTCTATAAACAATTGGGACTTGGAGAGTTAAAGCCAACATCCATCACTTTATCTCTAGCAGATAGATCAGTAAAGATTCTAAGAGGGATGATTGAAGATGTCTTGGTCCAAGTTGACAAATTCTACTATCCAGTGGATTTTGTTGTTCTTGATACGAATCCGGTTGTCAAAAGAACTAATTATGTTCCTATCATACTAGGAAGACCATTCCTAGCTACATCAAATGTAATCATTAATTGTAGGAATGGAGTCATGCAACTCACGTTTGGCAACATGACATTGGAGCTCAACATCTTCCATTTGTACAAGAAGCATATCCATCCGAAAGAAGAGGAAGGCCTGGATGAAGTGTGCATGATTGACACTTTAGTGGAGGAGCATTGTGATCAGAGAATGCAAGAGGATTTGATTGAGAGTATTGGGGATCTTGATGAAGGGTTACCTGAACCCTCAGATTTGCTTGCTACTCTGCTTCAATGGAGGAGGAGAGAAGAAATTCTACCCTTATTCAATGAGGAGGAGACACAAAGACCTGTTAAGAAGGAACCCCCAAAGCTTATTCTTAAACCACTACCCACAGAGTTGAAGTATGCATACTTGGAAGACAACAAGAAGTGCCCTATTGTTATATCTTCAGCTCTTACCATTCATCAAGAGGATTGTCTACTTAAAGTCCTGAGAAGATCTAAGAAGGCAATAGGATGGAAATTTTCTTATTTGAAAGGGATCAGCTCTCTAGTATGTACCCATCATATTTACATGGAGGACGAAGCTAAGCCAGTTTTTCAACCTTAGAGAAGGTTGAACCCTCACATGCAAGAGGTGGTGTGAGTTGAAGTTCTTAAGCTACTTCAGGCCGATATTATCTAACTCATATCAGATAGCCCATGGGTGAGTCCTACTCAAGTAGTGCCAAAGAAGTCTGGGATCACGGTGGTGCAAAATGATAAGGGAGAAGAGGTCTCTACATGCCTCACTACAGGTTGGAGAGTGTGTATCGATTATAGGAAGTTAAATGCGGTGACAAGGAATGACCATTTCCCGTTGCCCTTTATTGATCAGGTTCTTGAGAAGGTCTCAGGGCATCCTTTTTATTGTTTCTTGGATGGCTACTCCGCGTACTTTCAGATAGAAATTGATGTTGAAGACCAAGAGAAGACCACTTTCACATGCCCATTTGGAACCTATACATACAGGAGAATGCCTTTGGCTTATGCAATGCACCCGCAACTTTCCAAAGATGCATGTTAAGCATTTTCAATGATATGGTGGAGCGTATTATGGAAGTCTTTATGGATGATATCACCATATATGGAAGTACATTTGATAAATGCTTGGTCAACTTAGAAGCCATTCTGAACCGATGCATTGAGAAAGACTTAGTGCTTAATTGGGAGAAGTGCCATTTCATGGTACACCAAAGGATTGTCCTTGGGCACATCATCTCCAAGGAAGGCATTGAAGTTGACAAAGCAGAGATTGAACTCATTGTTAAGTCGCCATCCCCAACAAATGTCAAAAGAGTAAGGCAATTCCTTGGCCATGCCGGGTTCTATAGGAGGTTTATCAAGGATTTCTCTAAGCTTGCAAGGCCTTTGTGTGAACTATCGGTCAAGGATGCTAAATTCATATGGGATGATAAGAAAGGAGTGGAAAATGTGGTTGACCACCTTTCAAGTCTAGCTATCGCACATAATTCCCATGGTTTGCCCATCAATGATGATTTTCCATAGGAGTCTCTCATGTTGGTGGAAGTTGCCCCTTGGTATGCTCACATTGAGAACTACCTAGTCACAGGAGAAGTTCCAAGTGAGTGGAAAGCACAAGATAAGAAGCACTTCTTTGCAAAAATTCATGCCTACTATTGGGAAGAGTCATTTCTATTCAAGTACTGTGTTGATCAAATAATAAGGAAGTGTGTTCCTGAAGAAGAGCAACAGGGGATCCTCAGTCATAGCCATGAAAATGCATGTGGAGGCCACTTTGCTTCTCAAAAGACAGCCATGAGGGTGTTGCAATCGGGTTTCTATTGGCCATCACTTTTCAAAGATGCCCACACCATGTGCAAGAGTTTGATCGATGCCAGAGGCTTGAGAAGTTGACACGCAGGAACATGATGCCTTTGAACCCCATTTTGATAGTTGATCTTTTTTACGTTTGGGGCATTGACTTCATGGGACCTTTCCCTATGTCTTTTGGCTACTCTTACATCTTGGTAGGAGTAGATTATGTTTCTAAGTGGGTTGAGGTAGTCTCATGCAAGCACAATGACCATAGAGTGGTTATCAAGTTTCTCAAGGAGAACATTTTCTCAAGATTTAGGGTGCCTAAAGCCATAATTAGTGACGGGGGTACTCATTTTTGCAACAAGCCTTTTGAAACTCTCCTAGCCAAGTATGGGGTGAAGCATAAGGTAGCTACACCTTACCACCCTCAAACTAGTGGGCAAGTTGAGTTAGCAAACAAGGAGATTAAAAACATATTGATGAAAGTGGTGAACACAAACAAAAAAGATTGGTCAGTCAAGCTCCTCGATTCACTATGGGCATATTGATTCATCCCAAAGTGCTTTTGTGCCATTTGATTCTGGCCCAGAGGAGTGTCATCAACAAAATTTATAAACCTATTTCACCATACACTAGAGAGCATAGCTAGCACAGTATAGTGGCTTTAGGATCGTCCACAGGGATGGGTTTTCATGGTACAATTGATATTAGTTAAGATACTGAAATGGTGTTTTTCCTTTTGAAAGTTAGCTTTAAAAGAATATGTAATTGTGGGTGGAAAATGTTGATTTTTAAGTTAGCCAAAAATAGTAACTGAAATTAATTTCAAAGAAAAGGTTTCTTGGAGTTTTAGGTCACTAGGTTCAGATTCCTTAGGCAAATGGGGAGATTCCGGATCCTTTCCTCACATTGGGGATAATAACATAAAGGATGGTTATCTTCCGAACCGGTTTTGTATTTAGCAATTAAGATTTGATCCAAAGGGTTCATGAAAAATGGTAATTGCTTCCCATTAATGGTTTCAAACACTAAAGACCCTCACCTTGAACCACCTTCCAATGGCTCGTGAATGATAACTAATAGACATCTATGGATCTAGCAATAAGCATCCATAGAATCCGAAAAGCTTACCAAGTATTGGTCCTTCAAGGTGATTTTAAGGGATTTAAAAAAAAAACCTTGAAATAAAAACCATTGATGGTTAACAACTACTGTCATTTAAAGTAAGGACAACTCCCACTTTTGCATTCAGGTCCTTCACCTAACTTCCATCACTCCAAGAAACGTAAAACCTAGTCACTCATCCCCTGAGAAATCATCATCAGAGGTTGTTTGGCTAGCAAGAAAAGTGAAAAACAAAAAATGAGAAGGAAAAGCAGAGCAAAAGCTCTATAAATCTCTTACTATAGGAAATTTTTCAAGTGTTTAATAAAAAACATACATATCAATATTACACATATATATCCTTATATATCTGCTACCTCAAAGATATATAAAAAGATATAAAAGAAAATATCTAAATTGGTTACAAGGAGAAACTAGGAAATTACACAAAATATATGAAGATAAAAATCTAATGGAGTCAGTGCACAGGAAGATTTCGTATACCATGCCAAATTTGGCATGGTGTGTGATTCCGACTCATGCTAGCTTGGCTTTAAAGGCGTATCAACAAAATTTATACCTTAAATACTATTACTAAAGTAGCCAAGCTACTATAGCATAGTGGTTCTAGGATCGTTCACTGGGAAGGGTTTTCGCAAACACAAGTGATATTCAAATTAGGAAAATAGGTGATTTTCTTATGGATGTTAGCTTTAAAAGAAGAAGTAAATGTTTTAGAAAGATTTAAACTAATTTAAGCTAACATTAAAGACTAAAATGAAAGGGTGTAAAAACAAGTTTCTCAAAAATAGGATAGCTATGCTCTGGCTCTTATGCAAATTGGAAATCTCAGGATAGGCTCCTCGCGTTGGGGTTGCAACTATGGTGATGCTTGCTTCCCGAACCGGTATGGATTTAGCAAATCAAGTTTTAATCCTTTAAAATGGAAAAACAGATGGTAGTGAATTTCATCAATGGTTATTCACCTTAGACTTCCTTTGAATGGCTCGTAAGAGATAACTAATGGTCTAAAGCCAAAAGCTTACCAAATATTGGCAACTCAAAGTCATTCCAAGTGATAAACTCACCTTTCAATGGCCATTGAAATTGGTTCTAATGGATTAATGCAAAACTTGGAATTGAAAACCTCACCTTCCAATAGCTCGTAGGAGATAACTAATGGATAGAAATCCAAAATCTTATCAAGTATTGGCCGTTGGAAGTTGTCCAAAGGAAATAAAAACCAAACTTTGCATTAATGAACCATTAATGAAAAACGACTACCTTACCTTCCAGGTGCGAGAAATTTCCATGGGATTGCATCCAAGCCATCACATAACATCCATACTTTGAGAAACTTAAAAGGTTTTAGCCTCTCATCCTTGGGGATTTCATCCTCCAAGGATGTTTGGCTACTAAGAAAATGAGAAAGAAAAGAGAAGCAAAAATAGAGCAAGGCTCTGTACGTCGATTCTATATATTTCAATAATAATTCTATATCTATATATCAAAATCTGTTACAACGGATGCAAGGGAATATATATAGAGAAGTTTTTCCAACCTTCCTAGCTAAGAAATCTTATGATTGGTGGATTACAAGGAGAAGAATGGAAATTTATACAAAAATATCTAAAAGAAAAGATCTCGTGTGGAGTCGGCAGAAACAGGGGAAAATTCGCACCACGCAAGGGGGCGTGCGAATTTGGAAGGGGGTGTGCGAGTTTCGCACACCATTTGCACACCATTCGCACAGCTGAGGGGGTGTGCGAGTTTCGCACACCATTCGCACACCTGGAGCAGTTGTCTTCCGAAGGCCATATCTTCCTCGTTTCAGCTCCAAATCATACACGGTTTGAAGCGTTGGATTCTTGACTTCTTGAGATTTGAAATGGTATATAGCATGTAGAAAATGGACTTTCGGGAAGTGCTCCAAAAGTGCGAAAGAAGACTGCAGATGTTGTCCTCTGTTTTCCTCTTTGCTTCTTTTTGCTTCTCTTTTGTTCTTTCCTTGCATACTTTGAACGACTTTGGCAAAGGGCTATGGAGCTCCAAAGCTTGGTTCTTCATGAATTTGAGCTTCCAAAAGCTTTGCCATGAACTATATACAGCTCTCCCTCATTCTCGGATTGCTTTGGTGTAGCTAAAAGCTTGCTTTAACTTGTCCAAGTAGCTCCTCCATCATTTGGCATGCTTGAATTGATTCATAAGCTGATATAAACATGTAAACTTGCCACAAAATGGTTAAAACCAATTACTAAGGACCTTAATGAATTAATTGGGTTAAATGAATATGATTACTACCCAAAGGTGCTTAAAACCATTATAATTAGGTCTACAAAATAGCACTTTTTGGTAGTAATCACACCCCCCAACCGACTCATTACTAGTCCCTTAGCAATGGAGGAGATAAAAACTAAGTAAACTATAATATACATAAAAGGGATGATGCAAATCACTCCAAAAAATGATATGAGTGGCATGATTGGATCAAACTCTCACATGGCAAGTCAAGGATATAAAACTCAATCATCAACAAGAGTCATCAAATAACTTACCTATCACAACATGCAAAGAGCGGGCATTATGCAAATTTGAGTATCAAAATAATTTCCACTCCCAAAGGTCCAACACTTAATCTTCCACAAAAATCTATGTGTTATTTATTAGTTTTCGAATATAGTATGTCAAACTAATCTCTCCCCTCAACCTAGTTCTTTTCAAAGCTTAGCAAACTAATCAACCTCCAATAGGCTAAGAACGCACCTCTTTTCTTTCATAATTTTTTTCTTGTAAGAGTGCAAAGCTTAAAGGCATTCTCTTCTAAATTGTCCATGTAACGGGGGTCCATCGATGACTCCCAACCAATCAAGGTTTAGGGCATCAAGCTTTAAGGATTTTTCAACCACTAACTCCTCGGATTTCACCCCGGACTTTTGAGAATAAATTTTTAAATACCCAAGCACCTACAATATGTTAAACTCCACCTATCCACCCTTGTAACGAGCATTGAGGTCGGTGACTCCCAACCAATTAAGGCTTAGGGCACCAGGTTTTAAAGATTTTCACCATATACCCCTTAGACCTTGCTCGGGTTTCAAGGCAAGTAAACATTTTTCTTTTTCTTTTTCAAAGGCTCATTGGCCTTTTACAAGGTGTCCCAACACTATTAATTGAGGTCAAAGGTACCAAGTCTAAAATTTTCCTAAGTCAAGAGGGAAATAGTTCTTCATCTTATAATCGGAACCTATTGTGTTTAGTGTGTGGATAGCTTAAAGTGGAAGAACTAAGCTTGAATTCAATAGAATTTTCAACAATTCATCAACTTTAGTAAACATAATACAAACTCTAAGACTATGGCAATAAGATAAGAATTTAATTTATCCCATTTACTTTTGAGAATTTTTCCTTAATAACCATGGAAAGTAGAATAAAAACTTAAAAATTTTTTAAATTAAGCAAAAAGCAACTAAATTACCAAAATAACTTAGCATTTAATAACAATACTTCCTTCCTCAACTCTCCCCCCAACCAAGCTGAACATTGTCCTCAATGTGACAAAGCGATTAAAAAATAGGGAGGAAGTGGTACCTCCTTAGTGACATGGAGTCTGAGTCATATTGGAAAAACCACATGTTTCAAAGAAAACATAAGAGTTAGTGAGTAGAGGAAATAGAAAAATGCCAAGTGTAAACAAAAATGATGTCTATATATAATGTATCATCAGTAATACATCCAGTCCCAGAATATAAGACATCATAACATGGAATTGTCTATATTAATATGTAAATACAAAAATTAAAGAGATGATCAAGTAATGGAAGGGTCCTGTGGAGCTGATGCATCTGTGGTGGCCTTCTGAGTGGGTTAGATCAAGACTTTGGCCTCTGTTCTGATAGTCTCCTTAGATGGCATAGTCTCCTCAACTGGAGCTCTCAGTTGGAGCTATGGGCTTTGATGGTTTAAGGAGGTCAGAAATGGAGTGAGAGGCTTCATGTGTGTGATCCCAGGGTGCGTGGGGCTTTGTTGGTAAGGAGGGACAACAAGTGGGGCATCAGACGATGTTGCCTCTGGGAAGCTGAGGCATAGCCTCCTCGGGTCTTAGGCATAATGGAGCAAATAAATGAGGCTCAAAGGCTTAGGATTGGGAGGGTAGGGATGAAGAAGCTAAAAAATTTGCACAAGGGGGTGGTGTGCGAAATTTTCACACAGGGGAGGGTGGTGTGCGAATTTTTCGCACAGGGCACTATTCATCCGCGCTAATGCGAAATTGGATTCTTTCAAATGGCCATAACTTCTTCGTTTCAAATCCAAATCGAGCACCGTTTAAAGCTCTGGACTCCTGACTTCCTAAGCTTCAAAACAACATATGGTATGCATAATTTGAGCTCCATAAAGTGCACCAAAAAACGTGTCCAACAGTAGCAAAATGGGTGCGGCTGCAACATTTCCGTTAAGCTTTGCACAGTCGTCTTCAAACGGCCATAACTTCTTCGTTTCAAATCCAAATTGATCACCGTTTAAAGATATAGACTCCTGACTTCCCAAGCTTTGAAACGAAATATAGTACGCATGAAATGAACTTCGGGAAGTGATCAAAATGTGCCCAACAGTTACCAAAATAGGGTGGTACGAATTGCTCTGTTTTCCTCTGTTTCACCTCCATTTCGATTTTTGCAAGCAGCGTACCTGCATGAACACTTCAAAACTCATCTTAAAAACATATTAAAACTAAATTAAAGCTAAGAATTCAAACTAAAACATGCATAAATTTAAAGAAAGCATAGAATTTAAATGAAGCTGATAGCATGTACCCCAAAAAGGAGATGAACTATTTAGCTCATTCTCACTCACACACCCACATCATGCTGAATTCTCCCTGGATCCCAAACAAAATTGGCATCCTTCCCATTTGGTCCAAGGGAATTCGTTTCTCTTCTCTTCCCGACAGAAGTGGATGCTTTAAAGGGTTCAAGTAACCCTTTATCATCTTGAACCTTATGATTTTCAATGGAAGGTTGGTCCATAGAGTTGTCATAGCAATCCCCCACCAAAGTGTCGATCTTCAACACTTTCCTTGATCTTTTTGCATTGGTTCCTTGAAGGTTATGGTGGGGTTTAGGAGGAAGCTTCCTTTTCCCCCTTGCTATGTCGAGATTGGTGAGCTTCTCAATGGAGTCTTGAACTTTTTCTATCCTTAGTGATAGATCATTATAAACCTCCTCCATTCTTACATTTATTTAACTCTCCAAATTATCAATCTTTTCATTAAGATGAGAGTTGATCTTTTGTTGCTCACCTACAAAGTCCTCCATGACTTTGCTTATCTTCAAAATGGCTTGCTCCAATGAAGATGTACTCATTGATGGTTGAGATTGAGGTTGGGTTGTAAGGTTGGGATGGTTATTCCAACTTGAGGTGTAGGAGCTTTGGTAACCGCACATGTCTCTCACAGTTGGAATGGTAGGGCACTCCCCTACCGTATGCTCATATGAATCATCTCCATTCAAAGCATACTTACTACCCCATTGGCTTTGTTGAACTTGCCTTTTCCCTAATTCAATCCGATCCCTCATGGATAGGTATGCGAATTTGTCCTTCGGTTGATGTTGAGAGCTTTGATCTTCATGTGGAATTTCCATTTCTAAAAAAAATGATATTCAACTAAGGCTTTTTTCAACTTGTACCAGGGTTCCCTCTTGGTCTCGAATCCAACAAGGAATGCACAAATTGAAATTAAAACAAATATAAAAGAAAAGAGAATAAAAAAAATTTCACTAAATAAAAACTAAACTAAAAAAAAATTATAAGAAAACTCAACAAACTTGTGATGAAGATCACAAGTTACCCTTAATGGTTGCTTCACTGTGCTTGTGGCACCTTCCCCGGCAACGGCGCCATTTGATTCCGACTCATGGTAGCTTAGCTTTAAAGGCGTATCACCAAAATTTATACCTTAAATACTATTACTAAAGTAGCCAAGCTACTATAGCATAGTGGTTCTAGGATCGTTCACTGGGAAGGGTTTTCGCAAACACAAGTGATATTCAAATTAGGAAAATAGGTGATTTTCTTATGGATGTTAGCTTTAAAAGAAGATGTAAATGTTTTAGAATGATTTAAACTAATTTAAGCTAACATTAAAGACTAAAATGAAAGGGTGTAAAAACAAGTTTCTCAAAGATAGGATAGCTATGCTCTGGCTCTTATGCAAATTGGAAATCTCAGGATAGGCTCCTCGCGTTGGGGTTGCAACTATGGTGATGCTTGCTTCCCGAACTGGTATGGATTTAGCAAATCAAGTTTTAATCCTTTAAAATGGCAAAACAGATGGTAGTGAATTTCATCAATGGTTATTCACCTTAGACTTCCTTTGAATGGCTCGTAAGAGATAACTAATGGTCTAAAGCCAAAAGCTTACCAAATATTGGCAACTCAAAGTCATTCCAAGTGATAAACTCACCTTTCAATGGCCATTGAAATTGGTTCTAATGGATTAATGCAAAACTTGGAATTGAAAACCTCACCTTCCAATAGCTCGTAGGAGATAACTAATGGATAGAAATCCAAAATCTTATCAAGTATTGGCCGTTGGAAGTTGTCCAAAGGAAATAAAAACCAAACTTTGCATTAATGAACCATTAATGAAAAACGACTACCTTACCTTCCAGGTGCGAGAAATTTCCATGGGATTGCATCCAAGCCATCACATAACATCCATACTTTGAGAAACTTAAAAGGTTTTAGCCTCTCATCCTTGGGGATTTCATCCTCCAAGGATGTTTGGCTACTAAGAAAATGAGAAAGAAAAGAGAAGCAAAAACAGAGCAAGGCTCTGTACGTCGATTCTATATATTTCAATAATAATTCTATATCTATATATCAAAATCTGTTACAACGGATGCAAGGGAATATATATAGAGAAGTTTTTCCAACCTTCCTAGCTAAGAAATCTTATGATTGGTGGATTACAAGGAGAAGAATGGAAATTTATACAAAAATATCTAAAAGAAAAGATCTCATGTGGAGTCGGCAGAAACAGGGGAAAATTCGCACCACGCAAGGGGGTGTGCGAATTTGGAAGGGGGTGTGCGAGTTTCGCACACCATTCGCACACCATTCGCACACCTGGAGCAGTTGTCTTCCAAAAGCCATATCTTCCTCGTTTCAGCTCCAAATCATACACGGTTTGAAGTGTTGGATTCTTGACTTCTTGAGATTTGAAATGGTATATAGCATGTAGAAAATGGACTTAGGGAAGTGCTCCAAAAGTGCAAAAGAAGACTGCAGCTGCTGTCCTCTGTTTTCCTCTTTGCTTCTTTTTGCTTCTCTTTTGTTCTTTCCTTGCATACTTTGAACGACTTTGGCAAAGGGCTATGGAGCTCCAAAGCTTGGTTCTTCATGAATTTGAGCTTCCAAAAGCTTTGCCATGAACTATATACAGCTCTCCCTCATTCTCGGATTGCTTTGGTATAGCTAAAAGCTTGCTTTAACTTGTCCAAGTAGCTCCTCCATCATTTGGCATACTTGAATTGATTCATAAGCTGATATAAACATGTAAACTTGCCACAAAATGGTTAAAACCAATTACTAAGGACCTTAATGATTTAATTGGGTTAAATGAATATGATTACTACCCAAAGGTGCTTAAAATCATTATAATTAGGTCTACAAAATAGCACTTTTTTGGTAGTAATCAGTGTGCGAAATTCTTTGTTGTCTCAAGAGGTTTCGCATGGTGTGCAAAATTTCACACAGGGTGTGAAATTTATTTCACTCATTCCTGCTCTCTGTCCTGCAGCTTTTGAAGCTCCTCTTGATTTCACATGCTATGCGAAATTGTTGGTTGCTAGATTTCTTCTCTGATTCTCTTCCTTGCATACTTGATTGTCTTGGAATAAGGGTATGAAGCTCCAAAGCTTGGATTCTTCATGTAATTGAGCTTCAACTTGCTTTGCCATGGACTACACAAACTTCTCCCTCATTCTTAGCTTGTTTCAATGATCAAATAGCTACCAAAAACACCAAAACTTGCCAAAAGCTTATTAGTAACACTTGCAAGGGTCCTTAATGTGCCAATTGAGTTAAAAGGTATTAACTACTACTCAAAAGTGTTTAAAATAGTTAATTTCAAGCTATAAAATAGCACTTTTTGAGTAGTAATCACATATCGAACAACTTACAAGACCATTCTCGGGATGTCGCCTTACTGCCTAGTCTATGGCAAAGCATGTCATCTCCCTGTGGAATTAGAATACAAAGCTTGGTGAGCAATCAAGCAGCTCAACATGGATTTGAGCAAAGCAGGGTTAAAGAGGTTCTTAATCCTTAATGAGATGGAGAAATTGAGAAACAATGCCTACATCAATTCAAAAATTGCAAAAGAGAAATTGAAGAAATGGCATGATCAGTTGATTTTCCGTAAGCAATTTCGAAAGGGACAAAGAGTCTTGCTCTATGACTCTAAGCTCCACATCTTTCAGGGCAAGCTAAAATCAAGATGGATAGGTCCATTTACCATTCACCAAGTGCATTCAAATGGAGTAGTGGAACTACTCAACTCCAACAACACTGGGAGCTTCAAAGTGAATGGCCACCATCTCAAGCCCTTTGTGGAACCTTTTTCTCGCGACAAGGAGGAATTCATCCTCCTTGATCCACATCAAGCTTGACAAGACCAGCTTTTTTATGGACTTAGTCTTTCTAAAGACTAATCGAGTCCATTACTTTTTATTTTATTTCTGATTTAAGAGTTTTCCTGTATTATTACTTGTTTTGATTTTCATTTCTTGTTTTAATTTTATTTTGTTTTGATTTAACTTAGATTTCTTATGATCAATTGTAAAGGAATTTCAAGCAAGGGGAAAACCAAGAAATTTCGCACACCTTGCGAAATTTTCGCAGGGCATGCAAAATGCATGACTCAATTCGCATGAGGTATGAAATTTCACACACACTGCGAACCAAGTTCACACACCTAGCGAAAATAGCCAACCCCTATGAAATTAATTCGCACACTTTGCGAAATTTTCGCAAACTACGCGAAAAATTTCGCACACACTGTGTGAAACCCAAAATGGTATGCGAAGTAATTTCGCACCCCTAAAGCAATTTTGCACACTGTGCGAAACCCAAGAGTCGCTACCCATTTCTTTTTAAACCCCCCCCCCCCCCCCCTGACTGCCCATTTCTTTATTTCGCAGGCACTCAAGACCCTGCGAATCCCTCCTCATTTTCCTCTGCAACCTTGCGATCTCACCCCCTCTCCATTCAGTTTCGAGCCCCGCGCGCATCTCATTTCAAAGCACAGATCCAAGCCGAGCCTTCCATTTTTGACATGGCACGGAGCCGAGGAGCTCCCCACCCCTTCACCGAGACGCACCATGAGGTAGAGAGCCTCCTCGGCTCAAGTGTCAAGTGTTTCCCCTTCTTAGGCCGCGGAGGCCCCTAGGATTCCAACTTCCGAAGGTAGAGAGGCCATTGGACCTTCCTCACCTGCTTATTAGTGTAGGTACGTGACGAGGAGACCACCTACTACCCCAGGAGCGACTACTTCGCACCTCAAGAGTTCAGTACGGTGGCATCCGGCCAAGAGGGCCAGAACTTCAGGTCGTAGGGAGTCATATAAAGCTTTTGAGCCTCCGGTCGATTCTAAGTTACCTTCTAACAGTTCACCGGAGTCGATTATCAAACGTCTGATGCTCACAACACTGCCCATTGAGGGTAACTCAGATTGCAAAGCGAGACCTTTTCACTCCAAGTTATATTTTGATCAGGAGGCCATGCGACAGCAGCCTGAGCTCTGAGACTCGTACGACCTACTCGAGAGGTACCACCTTGAGCACCTCATGACTCCTCGTGAGTTTTTCTATCCCAGAGTAGCACTAGACTTTTACCAGTCTATGACTACTCGTGGTGTCCGGAGTCCTATCGTGATTCACTTCAGTATTGATGGATGTCCTGGTGTCCTCGAGGCGAGAAATATTGCAAAGACTCTACAGATTCCTTATGAGCTAGAGGATCCATCCACTTTCCGATAATGGTCCCCCATATCTCAGAGGGACATGGTCCACATATTATCCAGGGGGACCTCTACTGATTCGGTCCTTCTACAGAAGGAGCTTCCACCTGGGATGCTCCTCGTAGACGTGGTGTTGTGTTCCAACCTTTTTCCCTTATAGCATTCAGTATAGAGAAGATGTGTCATTTTGGACACATTATTCCATATATCCGAGGGCTTCTACTTTGGCCCGCACCACTTGATCATGGCCTCCCTCATCCACGTTGACGAGAAGGTCCATAGGAAGAAGCTCTAGAGGGCCGACACCATTCCACTACTATTTCTGAGGCTGTTGTGCTAGATCTTGGAGTATTTGGGTTTTTATACTAAGCCTCAGCTCGAGCGTCGCTGCCTTTGTCGAGAACGATTCACTCTCGACAAATGGAATCAGTTGGTGGGCTATTCTACACAACCTGGAGCCCCTCCCATGGTAGCACCACCAGTGCCTCCATAGCTAGAGCATGGTGAGCTCCCGGTAGAGCCCACACCACCAGTGCCCATGGTTTTTATTTCAAGGTTTAGCTTTAAATCCCTTAGGATCACCTTGAATGGCCAATACTTGGTAAGCTTTTCGAATTCTATGGATGCTTATTGTTAGATCCATGGATGTCTATTAGTTATCATTTATGAGCCATTGGAAGGTGGTTCAAGGTTAAAATCACCTTGAATGGCCAATACTTGGTAAGCTTTTCGGATTCTATGGATGCTTATTGCTAAATCCATATATGTCTATTAGTTATCATTTACGAGCCATTGGAAGGTGGTTCAAGGGTCTTTAGTGTTTAAAGCCATTAATGGGAAGCAATTACCATTTTTTATAAACCCTTTGGATCAAATCTTAATTGCCTAATACAAAACCAATTTGGGAGATAACCATCCTTTATGTTATTGTCCCCAACGCGAGGAAAAGGTCCGGAATCTCCTCCTTTGCCTAAGGAACCCGATCCTAGTGACCTAAAGCTCCAAGAGACCTTTTCTTTGTAGTTAATTTCACTTATTGTTTTTGCTTAACTTAAAATCAATCTTTGCAACCACAATTCCATTTCTTTAAAAGCTAATTTTCACAAGGAAAAACACCTTTTTATTTCCTTCACTCAGTCAACTGTACGATGAAAACCCATCCCTGTGGACAATCCTAGAGCCACTATATTATGTTAGCTATGTTACCCTAGTGTGAGGTGATTTAGGTTTTATAAATTTTGTTGATAACACCTATCTGAGCCAAAATCAAATGGCATGACTGCAATGGGGACGAATCAAATTTTTAAATCAATTTCACTTGATCACAATCATTTCTTATTCTCTCATTCAAGCCTTAATTACCGAGAATAATCCATCCTAATGGACGACACCTAAAAACTATTATACTACAGTAGTTTGTACTAAAACCATTTTTGATCGGGTACAAGCTACTTTAGAATAGTGAATTAGGCTATAAATTTTGTTTTGATCCAATAAATGATGAAAAATCAAGCCATCAGTCGCCTACTGCTTCATCTTCATCGTCTGAAGGAAAGCTAGGAGTGTCTTAGGTAATGCCATGGTTCTTCATACAACATTGATAGTTATAAAAGAACATGTTGTCCACCTGTTTCTAGTACTCCACCTCCAACTCTTTCTTTTGAATGGAGAACCCCGCCTAGAGCTTCTACAACTCTTGCCTCAACCATCTAGCCTCCTCTTTAACTTTCTTCTTTCCAGCCTCCATCACCTCCCTCTCCTTAGCCAATCGGTGAGCCTCAGCTTCAGCTGCCTCCTTCTCTTTCTCTACCTTCCTCATTAGCCTGACCCCTTCCCCAGCAAGCTTCCGGGCAACAGTGGCCTCACCCTTTATTGTCTCCAGCCTGGCATAGAGTTCCTCGTTGTCATCCATGTTATGGGAAATGTATGCCTTCATGGTCTCAACAGCTTCCAACCAATAGAAGAGTTGAGCTCACTGCCGCATAAGGTTCTAGACCTCGGCTATCACTTGAGAGGGCACTAGGAAAATTATTAAGAAACCAAATACTAAGGCATAATGAACAAAAAAGGGAAGTAACTTACCACTTTCACCATCTCAAAATTCGTTTAATCCTGCATACACATGATACTAGAGATGACGGTGTCTAGAGTACCAAACGGGAGTCGTGCCCTGAAGGATTGATTAGGATTCCTCTCTATCTCGATCGGGATCCGCTGGGTGGTCGAAAAGAGCACTCCCATATTTTGAACGAGAGTTTCTCTCTTAGTGAAGGGAGGAATCTGCCTCATCAACTCAGCTATCTCCTCCTAACTGGGAATGTAAGATGACTTTGGATGGGACGAAAAGAAAGCCACACATTCAATCGACTCGTCGCTGAGATGGTCCGAATGTAAAAAGCCTCCTTGGCTCATGGTAAGCAGTGTCTTTAGCTTAAAAAAGCCTCTCGCCTGATTTAGGAATGATGCTTATAGCAGTAGTCGAAGGCGTTGGCACTGGTACAAGAGCCAAGATAGGTTTCAGGCAAACAGACTCTGGATAAGCTCTCTTTGATGGAGCAGGGTTAACCACGATGGATTCGGACAAGTGCTTGTGTTGCCTCTCCTTAAATCTAGCCCTCAAATTTGTAGTCATGTCTTCCTCTTCTTCCTCTTCACTAACAATGAAAGGCACCACTCGCTCAATCCTTGTCTTCAGTTCCGTGTTGGCCGCTGAAGAGATGAAGAAGGAGAGGAGGATGAAGCTAATGAAGAAGACGGAGATGCGGGTAGCGGAGTCCTTGCCCTTTGAATGGGCTGAACAACAAGTCATTTCTTCTTTTTAGCAGGAGGTCGGACAGTGGAGCTGGAGACTAGATGGTTTATAATCGGAGCTTGCCTCAGTGTCCCTTCCTGACACTTTTTCTCCCATTGCTCTAAATGGGCATGGCGTGCCTCTGAATCCGCCAAGCGGCCAACTACGTAAAAGGGCAAGTCCTTCAGCACGAAGTGCTCGTCGAGCACCAAAGACGAGAAAGCCATGCGAGGGAAAACAGGGATAATGAATGGCTTAGGGTCTTTGGTCGGCACCAATAGATTCTTGTCTGACAAATGAACCTAATGATTCCATTTAGACGAGCTTATCTCGAACAACTTGTTGAGCCGGGTGAAGGAAGCTTTATCCACCCACTCTACAAGACAACCTTGCCTATCATTGTCTACATTAACGGAAAGATTAGTAGTAATTTCCAATGGTTTGAAAATCGGACCGGACCGACCGGTCCGACCAGTCCGACCGCCAACCGGTCCGACCACCGACCAGTGGCATTTTTGGTCCGGTCCGGCTAATTGGAACGGGATGGAATCGAACCGGGGTTGGACCGCCTGAACTGGCGGTCCAACCGGTGAACCGGACGAATCAGCCGGTTCAATTAAAATATTTTTTTTTTTAAGCTGCATCAAAATGACGTCGTTTTGATGTTAGAAGCATCAAAACAACGCCATTTTAGAGGGTATATATATTCAATCTCCTGGTTTGGCTGCAAATCTCAAATCTGGAAGCCCGAAACCCTCCCTCCCCACCTCAGTCCGTCCCCTGCAGCTGCTGCCACGGTGCCAGTCCGTCCTCTACAGCTGTCGTCGCGGTGCCGCCGCCGTGCCAGTTCGCCCCCTGCAGCTGTTGCCGTCCTGCCAGTCCACCAGCTGCTACCGCCGTGCTTCTCCGCCCGCCCTCAACATCCGGCCATTTTGAAAAGGTTTTAACTTTTAAGTATTAATTAGTTTCTTGAAAGGCTGCATATTTTTTAAGTATATTTTTTAACTTTTAAAAAATATATTTTTTAAAAATAGTGAGATGGTTTGAATTCTCTGATACATAGCCACTGTTGGATTTCTTTAATTCTTTCAAATGATTTGATTGATGAGTGTTGAGACAAGGGTTTTAGCATTCCTTCCGGTCCTTAATTACCAGAAGACATCTACACTACCATTAGCATATACAAGTAGCTCTTGTGCTCTAATTTGGAAGGGAATTGTTGCCATTGCCCAGCAGTTGTAAACCATTAATGTAGACCATATTTGTACACAATATTGGACAGGGCTTCTCAGTTTATTCTTTCTGCTATTTTTTTTTTTTTTGTATCTCCTGGGTGGATGTTTTGATGATCCCTATTGTTCAATTGACTTGTGTCCTCCACACCAAAGTAGCTTTGGTGCCAACAAATTTAAGATTATGTACAAACATGGAAATTTCATTTGTGTTCTACCCTTGAGATTATTTTATTTGTTAACTTTATTCAGTTGAGCAACAGCCATGGTACTGATAGTTTGATTAGAATTAGTTGTAGATTATGATTCTGATATTCAAGAAGCTTATTTAAGACCCTTTTGTATTTCAAAAGGGACTGAAAAAGGTGGAAGGGAACTTGAGAAATGATGGCCCACTCTAACTGAAAGATAATGTGTTGGGCTTTCAGCCTTTTGTTTTGAAAGGGAAAACATAGAAGTGCCTTGCCGTGTAGGCGGATATAGAAATGGGAATTAGGAAGTCAGGATGAGCACAACACATGTTGCTTTATGGTGAGCTGAGTTTAATACAAATATAGAAATGGGAATTGGGAAGTCATTGCTATATTTTTAACTTTTAAGTATATTTTTTGTTTCTGTTGGAGGGACTCTTTGTTGCATATTTTATTATTTATCATAATCTTGGGCTTTGATTCCATGTATTGATTGTATTCAGTTAAAAAACTGATGGGTAGTATGAAAGAACTCAAAGAAATGCTTAAATTAAAATAATTTTAAGTATGTTTGGTAAAAAAAAAAAAAAAATGTTACAACTTAAAATTATTAATGCCTTCAAGTAATAAATTAAAATATATAAGGGATCTATTTAGCAACATTTTTTAAAGTAGTTCTCAAAAATCAATGTTTGAGAATAATTTTTAAAAACATTTCTCAATTATTTTTTAAAACAACATTCTGTTTGAGAACTCAAATATAAAAAATATTTTTCTCAACTATTTTTTTTTTTCTGTGAAGTTATTGTTCACATATGTAATGCAAAAATTTCCAAAATATTATTTATATTTTCAATTGTTTCTTAGAACATCCTACAAAAAACACTAAAACACCTCAAATTTGTTCCAAAAACAACGTGTTTTCAAAAAAAATTCTCAAAAAACTGTTTCTAGTCAAGTGCTTTTAAGTTAGAAAAATCTTTTTTGTTTTAAAGAACACAAAATTGTTTTCAAGAAATAGTTTCCAAATAGACCCTAACTTTTGCTAAATCCTAACTATACTTTAGCTAACCATGTTTCTTTCTTCAATGTGTATATATATATATATCAATTTAATGGTTTAGAAAACATTCAAAGTGTTGTCACCAAACAACATTAATGCTTAGAGTACAACTTAAATATTTTTTTTGATAGGTAAATGAGAGAATATATTAAAAAGCGCTAACAAAAAGGCACATCAATGTACACACAAACGAACACCCAAAGCCTAAAATGAAGGTCTATTTGAAGAATATGTTCACCCATTGATATGTGATTGTTATAAATTG
This sequence comes from Vitis riparia, assembly GCF_004353265.1. Classification (NCBI taxonomy): domain Eukaryota; kingdom Viridiplantae; phylum Streptophyta; class Magnoliopsida; order Vitales; family Vitaceae; genus Vitis; species Vitis riparia. The sequence continues at coordinate 3,685,786 of NC_048447.1, forward strand.
TTGATGACTTGATTATAAATAATTAATATGCGATTTTTGTTTCTAATTTGATAGAGAGAAAAAAAAATGGAATCAAACTTGACTCCATCCTCTGGTCAAGATTCAACTACCAATTCGCAATCAACTAGAAGTAAAACCGATCCTGCATGGGAGCATGTTTCTGAAGAAAGATATGCAAATGGAAGGAAAGCTCTTATTTGTTTGTATTGTAAAAAGATTACAAAAGGTGGGGGTATTCATAGAATGAAACAACATCTTGCTGGAGTGAAATGAGATATTGGTCCATGTAAATCGGTTCCTCCTAATGTCAGATTTCGAATGGAAAATTCTTTGCAAGAGTTTGTGAATTCCAAGAAAGCAACCCAAGAAGCATATGAAGAAAGAAATCCTTATTGTCCTAATGTGTCACAATTTGAAGGGGATATGGCAGAAGGTGAAGAAGAGGTTCAAGAAATGCAAAGTCCTATGGTAGCTAGTAGTGGAAAAAGGAAAAAATCAACAACGGATAAGTATTTTGTACCAAGAAATACTCAAGGAGCTCAACCTTCCATGAGGAGTGTATTAGCTGGGAAAGAAGCTACTTGGAGAGCGGATATGGCGGTTGGAAGATTCTTTTATGATGCATGCATTCCTACTAATGCTGTGAATTCCTTCTACTTTAAGCCAATGTTAAATGCTATATCTGTAATTGGTCCTGGATATAAGGGTCCAAATTACCATCAGCTACGAGTTAATCTTTTAAAGGATGCCAAGAAGGAAGTTCAATTACTTATGGACTCTTATCGTGCAATTTGGGCAAAAGTTGGGTGTACTATAATGGGTGATGGTTGGACAGATAATAGACAAAGAACACTCATCAACTTCCTTGTGTATTGTCCTGAAGGAATATCGTTTGTGAACTCTGTTGATGCTTCGGACATTGTCAAGGATGCAAGTAATTTGTTTCTGTTATTTGATGAGGTGATTGAATGGGTGGGTCCACTCAATGTAGTTCATATTATGACTGAAAATGCAGCAAATTATGTGGCCGCAGGGAGATTGATTTCTCAGAAGCATAAACACATCAATTGGTCACCTTGTGCAGCTCATTGGCTTAATTTGATCTTTAAGGATATTGGTAAGATGAACCATGTTGCTGAACTTGTAAGACGTGCATCAAAGGTGACAATTTTTGTGTATAATCATGTTGCTTTGTTAAGTTGGTAGAGAAAAAGAGAAGGATGGACAGAGATTCTATGACCTGGTGCAAATCGCTTTGCTACTACATTCATTGCACTCAAGAGTCTTCATGATCATAAACATGACTTACAAGCTTTGGTGACTAGTAAGTTCTTTGTGGACTCTAGATATTCAAAGGATAATAAAAGTAAAGTTGCAGTTTCCATCATCTTGGATAATAGATTTTGGAATGATTGTTTGATCGTTGTGAATCTTATGTCTCCACTAATGCGCTTATTGCGTATTGTTGATTGTGATGAGAGACCTTCGATGGGATATGTGTATGAAGACATGTATAGGGTTTGTTTGGGCATAAAGAAATTGTTTAACCACAACAAAAGACTATACAAGCCTTATACAGAGATCATAAAGTAACATTGGGATCAACAACTGCAGAAAAGCATTCATTCAGCAGCTTATTGGTTCAATCCATGTTTCCAATATGATCAAGAAAACTTTTGTAATAAGCCAATTGTTATTGGAGGTGTCATGGATGTTATTGATCAGAAAGTTCTGAAAAGCAAGCTTGAAACAATGAATGAAATGAAGTTGTTTCGTGATCGATTAGGAAGTTTTGAAAGAGACCTTGCTTATTCTTCACGTGAAGTACTTCAACCTGGTAAAAGATATGTTCATTTATTAGTGTGTTTGTTCTTTTTTATTAGCTACCTACTTACTATTTAATATTTTAAACTTGCTAATGTGTTTTATTTTTTTTTCTTATTTTTAATGTGAAATGGTAACTAGATGAATGGTGGAGGCTACATGGATACAGTGCACCACATTTGCAAAAGTTGGCCATTCAAATATTGAGCCAAACTGCATCGTCTTCTGGATGTGAGAGGAATTGGAGTGTCTTTGAACGTATACATACCAAAAGAAGGAATAGATTAGAACATCAAAGGCTTAATGATCTTGTATACATTCATTACAATTTTCGACTAAAAAATTGGTATAAATGTTTTCTTAGTTGTTTTGAATTTAAATTATTTTATTCACAATTATGAATAATTATATGTTTTTCTTTTTTAGGTTTTATAACAAGAAAAGAATCTATGATCCCATTGACTATGCATGCATTGATGAGACCGATTTTGGATAGTTGATGATGATCAGCCAGTAGAGCTGGATGTTGAAGAGCTATATGAAGAAGGGTCAATTCCAATAAATGAAGTGGAAGGTTCAAGTTCTCACGTTGGTTAGTAAAATATTTAAACTTATAAAAGTTCAATAATTATATTTTTTCTTTAAAAATGATTTTTTGTTGATAATGAGGATGGTGGTGACGTGGCTATAAAAGGGCTTGATGTGGAGAACTTTGGTTTTCCGGATGCTTATTTTCAATCTCCATATTCCAATTTCCAAAATGAATGAAGACATGATTTTTATATTTATTAGTATGCAAAAATCTTCATGAATATTCAAACATTGACATGTTATATTTTTATTTTGAGTAATTATTTAAGTGTTGTGGACCTATGGTTGACATTTGTATTATCTATTATGGACAATGTGTTAAGTTAACAACTCTTTGATAATTTGGTTATTATAGGATAGTAATGGTTTGATTATTTGATAAATATTGAGTTTATTGACATTATGAATGTTTAACATCTTATATTGTATTATAGATATCACATTTGATAATTGATGACTTTTACAGGTAAAAAATTTGTGACAAAACTCAACAAACAAAGTAGATGCTGTCAAAATTTATATAGAATTTATTATTTTTTAATTTTTTTATAATTTATAAAATAATAAAATATATATTTATGACGTCACCAGTTCGATAGCGGTTCGACCGCTGGTCCGACCAGTGAACCATGAACTGGTAACTTTTCCGGTTCAATGACCGGTCCGGTTCTGAAAACATTGGTAATTTCTCAACGAGGAAGAATAATTGCGAAGAACAAACATAAGTTACAAAGGCATATCCTACTCGGAATCTCCAGCGAGTGCTGCAAATTAAAGACTCCATCTGGCCCATCAAACGAACCCCTCCAGGGACCGGAGACAAGAACGTGCCCCTTTGCCCCGCCTTTGTTCGAGTCTTTTAGTCTAGTCACCAGTTGGAGGAAAGGGATGTGAGCGGACAAGCTGAACCTTTCCTTCTGTCTCATCTTCACCGTATACATGAACAAGACTTCCAATAAAGAAAGGTCTAGTTAGAAGAGCATGTCCAAAACGCTGCATCCCATCAGCACCTGGACAATGTTTGAATGGAGAAAGGTCGGAGAGATCTGGGTAAAGTGAAGAAACTGCTTGAAGATAAACAGAAGGGGTAGATGGAGCCCTGTAGAAAATTGTTCATTGCTGAAGTACATTGTGTTATGGGGTTGTTTTTTGGAGAATAGAGCCTCGTCATTTACTAGATGAATAGAAATTCTATCTGGGATATGGAAGCGTGCCCGGAACTCTTGTTCCTCTTATATAAGGCGCCCGACTCTAGTATTTCTCTGGCTACCTTTCTGGACCCTACCACCTCCTCTGGTGAAAGCAACACTTTCTCTTGCTGACATGCTCAATAGCCCTAGGCCGCGTGGAAACCTGTGCAGGACAACGCAAATTATTAGAGTCAGTCGCCCGGCCCATCCACCGTTAGGCACTACCTCAGTTATACAACAAGGAACCTAAATGGATTGAAAGTCCAAATCTAAACGAACCGCCTAACAAAATTTGCAAAGCAAGCCTCAACCCCAAGAAAGGTCTTCCCCATTGTGCCAACACGACAGTTGTAAAACAAAACACCTGAATCTACCATTTAGTGTACTGACAATGAAGAGACAAAAATGGAAAAAACTAAAAAAAATCCTAATAATGACGGTCGTTACAATCGTCTTCTCCAAAGCAAAAATGTTAGAAAACCCTAGAATCTGGACGTCATGACGTCCATTTTTTGGCTAAACTCATCAACTGTTGGCATGGTCCCACAAATGAAAAGTAAAGAGAAAAAATGGTGGATGGCGGGAAACTTACCCAAGTCAGAAGTTGATGCTCTCTAACGAGAAGAAGTCCGTTAGAAGCAGGCCTAAGAATGGCAACGAGAACAATGAAGAATGACACGCGACAAACGCAGCGGCGACGAAGTGGCAGAAATACGAAAGAAAGAAACTCTAGAGCGGGAAAAGCCAAAAAGTGGCCCAAAGGGTGTGGGAGCCCCCTATTTATAGAGACCCAAAATCCTAGGAATCCTAAAAAACAAGTCGCTTGGAAACGTATCCCAAAGCGGCGCACCGTCTAGCAGGTGGCCTCGATAGACGCAACCCATCATTGTTGCTTCAAGTAACACGTGTTCCAAAGCACCTAAAAGACGTGAAAAAGATGTATAACTCGTTCCTCCTTTATCCGTCAACTACTCGGTCGGATACAGGTAGACAGGCTAAGAGAGTATTATGGGAGGTTCCCCTTCACGTGTCTCCTTCCAGCTTAGACACCTTAACTGTTTAGCACAAATATACAACCCTTATGGATCATTCTATTTTGACTAAGACAAGTTTTGTTTGGTACCAAGAATGAAGGGGTTTCTTTCCCCCACAAGGCCAGACGACATTCGGGGTTCGGACTCCCAAGCGGGAAGGACTATCCAGTCAAGTCTTAAAGATCTATGGCATACGTGATCATTCATGTTTGACATTTGAGTGGCCGACAGGACTCCCTTTAGCCCAAAAATTCATGTTAATTAATTGTTGCACATAATCTCAGAAGTCAACAGGCTGAGAGGACAGACAGTTGCATGGTCCGAGATCTTGGCACATCAGTAGATGGCACCTGCCAACCGCCCTTAGCTATAATGATAGCCCAACCACCTATAGGACAATCATCATTACAGAAGAAGGGCAGATTGTTTGGTCAGCACTACAATGGTTATGTCATCAACTCTATATAAATCCTCCAAAAAGCACGAACAAGGGACGTGTGCGTGAGAAAGCTCATTCTCCCTAAAAATTAGCCAGAACTACTCTTGCCTGACTTAAGCTTCGAAGGGGCGCGCCCGGACCACCCATCCGGACATCCTTTTATGCAGGAAAGAAGTTCGTCTGACTCTAATGCTCCTTCAAGAAACACGAAATAGGGAGCAAGTCCGTCTGACTTTATCAAAGCTAGATGGACCTTACTCCAGTTGGCTTAGCATCAACAATCACCATCTACACTTCCATTTTATCACTTAAGCTCTCTCATTTAGGTAAAGGCAAGAACTTGAGTTAGTGCTTAGTTTCCTCCATGTCCTTAGAGGATTGTGGTAGCTTTAGAGTCTATCAATTCAAAATCTTGATTTGTCCAAGTTGCTAATCTTGTTAGACTGGTTGAGGTGAAGTCTCCATGTCAATCCAAACTTCCACCACAAGTTTGTTGGTAAGTCATGGCTCCTACTCATTGTCTCCTTGTTGTTGTCCATCATAAGGATTTTAATGTAGAAAATCAATATTGGATAACAATACGTGCAGCATCCAATTCCCTTCGAGTAGATTCAAACTTCATTCTCGGTCCTCCAAAATGAATTTTTATTCTAGTTTAACGGGAAAAAAATTTTACTTTTCCACATAAGGTGCCAATGAAGAATCTAAAATTCTTCAAATAGATTAAAGAGGATGGGGATGAGAACAAAGGGTCAGAAAGGACCATTCTTTAAATAAATATCTATAAATATGTTGTCAGTACAAAAGTGGGCCTAAGGGTAATTAATAAAGGGGATTTAATAGAGGGCATATGTCATTTTTTTTGGTTCCAATTAAGAATTAATGGGATTTCTTTACGAGTTTTTTTTTATGAAATTTCTTACTGTTATGGGACCTTTTTCCATTTTTGTAGGGTTAGCAAATTTAATTATAAGCTTTTGAACCACAATTTCTCATTATCCTCATAGTTGCACCAGTGTTTTCAAGTGTGGGTTTTCCCCAAGTTTGCTGAGATGGAATTAGGTTTCATCCCCTTCATCCATCAATCTCAAACTGCAAAGTTCCGACACAGCCTTGGTGGTGTCCACTTTGCATTCACATATATGCTGCCTTGGTGGTGTCCACTTTGCATTAAAATATACGCTAGCCTACCAAGTAGGACCCACCCAATGCGGTGTCATTTAAAGTCGCCAATCTTGACTGAAATACGCGCAGTAAGGATAAGGGATTTTGACATTGCAATATATAGTGTTTGAACTTAATTATTGTGCTCGTCAATCTTGGGAAAAGCATTGTCGGTCTGCCTTAATTAATTTGAGTCTAATTTAAATTTGGAAAAAGGACATAGAATTAAATTTAGGTTATCTTGAAATAGATGGTGGGTTAGGTTGGGTTGGGTTGGGTTAAATTGAATTGTTATTGAATGGTTCTTGACTGAAATTGGGTTCAGATCGACCATAAACCCAAGACCACATACACAAAGTCAGAAAGCTTTATTCAACCCATCGGAGAGCTCTACAAATACAAATTGCTCCTCCATTCACTTCTGCCTACAAACTACAATGAAGACTTCATCCCTACTACTATTCTCCTTGCTTCTCATTGCCCTTGCTTTCAACCCTCTCCCTGGGGCTGCCGAAGCTGCACCTGATCCAGTGCTTGACATTGAGGGAAAGCAGCTCCGATCTGGGGTTGATTACTACATCCTGCCGGTCATCCGTGGGAGAGGCGGCGGCCTCACCGTGGCGAGCGTCAGGAACAAGACCTGCCCGCTGGATGTGGTCCAAGACAAGCTGGAGGTATCACATGGTCTCCCATTGACGTTTACTCCAGTGAACCCCAAGCAAGATGTGATCCGAGTGTCCACTGATCATAACATCAAGTTCTCTGCTGCCACAATCTGTGCACAATCCACTGTGTGGAAGCTTGAGTATGATGAATCAACGGGACAACGGTTTATCACGACAGGGGGGGTTGAAGGGAACCCGGGGCGTGCAACTTTGAGCAACTGGTTCAAGATTGAGAAATATGGAGATGATTACAAGCTGGTCTTCTGTCCAACAGTGTGCAACTTCTGCAAGGTGATTTGCAGAGACGTGGGCGTTTATATCCAGAAGGGATACAGGCGTTTGGCTTTAACAACTGATGCGCCATTCAGGGTTATGTTCAAGAAGGCTTGAGGATTTGCTAATAACAAACATTAATGCCGTTTTTGTTGTTTTTCTTTTCTGCCAAACAACATATTCTACATGAATTCTCTGCTGAAAACTCTTAAGGAATAGTGTGTCTGCTTCCCTGGGATCGTAATAAATAAGAGATGAACAAGTGATCGATGAATCAAGTTAATAAGTTAAAGTAATTTAATAATTTAATTTAAATGATTAAGTAAATTGAGAATGATGGGTAAAATAATTTAATAAGATAATTTAAAGTCAAAATCAACTTTAAGTAATAAGTAAAAATAATTAACTTATTTTTTAAGTCCACTTCTTTGTTTTATTTTATTTTTTTATCATTTCCCTTACCTCTATAATTTTTTTTGCTACTTTACGACTTATATTGACGTTTTTTACCTTAGTTATAATTTATAAGATAAATATGTCAATAATTAATTATTTAGAATAAATTTTAAGTTAATTTTATTAAATAATCTTAATACTTAAAGTAAGAATTAAGTAACAAGTTTTAATTCAATTACTTAAATATAATTTAACTTAAATTATTAAATAATAAGTATTAAGTTTTACAAAATACTCCATTTAAGTGTATCTAACAATTATTTGTTAAAAGGGCTTTCAGCACTTCTATCATTTTCATAAAGAATAAATTAGTATTTCCCATAAACCTCAAAAATAAAAATAAAAATAAAAGTTTAGAAACTATAGCTGAGATGGGTTAAGAGATAATACGATATACCTGTTTTTTGGCATTTGCAGAGTTGTCTGTGGGCCTCAATTTCTACCATTATCCACCAAAGTTCCTGGCTACAACGGCTACATTTATTTGGGATATCCTACCCTTTTTAATATACAAAGGGAAGTATTGATTTTTATTTCAATAACAACCTTTTTTGCTTCAAACTACTGCATTATTAGGGTTTTGATCTCAATTACCTTAATATATATTGAGTAAGAATTTATATATAAATGATTATAAGAGAATTAAAAACATTTTCTAATAATTAAACTTGATTTTTTTTATAAATATTTTGTTTTTGACAAGGTTTTAAAAATTAATTTTAAAAAAAGATTCAAAAATCATTAATTTGAAATGATTTTTATTATATCACTAAAAACATTATAAAATCATTTGCTTTTGTTTATATCCAAACACTTTGAAAACTTTCTGAAAATATCTTTTATTTAGAAAAATAAAATAAAAATAAAAAAACTATTGATAAATGTATTACAAATTAAAAACATTTTTACCAAAATTACTTCTAATCAAGATACTTGTTGCCCAATATAAAAAGTATTGGATATAATAATGTTACTCTTAAGTTTGACGATTGATCACCCAAATAATGACTCTTAGAACAAACTTTCAGGTATGACATTAAATGTTATAAAAGATTTGATCTATCCTTGATGTCTAATTCAAGAAAAAAGTCGCAGAATGAACACCAAATATTCTCTATTATATAATTTTGTACAAAAAAGTGAAACATGGGAGAAGTTTTTTATTCCCCAAACTCACAAAGAAAAAGAGGAAAGGAGGAAAAAACAAAACATAATTACCAAACAAACTTATCTATCTTCTCTATTGAATAAGAAAATTTACAAACTTAGTTGTACATAGAAATGGCCTTCTCAAGATTCTTGAAAGCTTTCTCATACCTCAAAAATCCCATAAACCAAAACTCAAAACCATCCGTAGTAACTATTTCTATGTACTTCTGTGCAGGCTTGTTCACATTTTCACTTTGTTTTGCTCTTTTTATCTTTCTCACTGGTATCAAAACCTACAATTGAAGGTCAACAAACAATGATTTAATTAAAATGCACGAAGCTAAGATAGAAATGGTACTAACATTAAAAGAAAAAAAAAAGTATGCATAATGAGCAAGAGAGAGCTTGTGTAATATATTTATTCCAAATTCAACAAAAAAAATAATAATAATTTCCATTTTTAAGGCATTAAATATAATTTTTTAAAATAAAAATACGAGAGCCTCATATGGCAACCAAAGGAGAAATCAAGGATGCAATTTTCCTGGACTGCATTAGTAGATCTGTAAATGATAAAATATAGGGATAAGGCTGCTGTTGCCAAGTTGGCTACCTGTGGTAGGCGACCCACCAACAAGTCAAGTCAACAAAACAAAGGGATTCACACTAGACAGGGGTATAGGACTCAACCAAATTCTGCTTAACTGGATTCATGGTTTGACATATCAGATCTCCCATTAATTAACCTGCTCCCAGCAAATTAAGGTACATATTTATCATAAAAAGCGTTTTTCTATGATATGATAAAGTGTCACCCAATTAAAAAAGATCCACTTGATGAAAAAAAATTCCCATTTCTTTATAAGTTTGTATATGGAACCCAGATTTTAAATTTGGTGTTAGAACTCATTCATGAATTTTCCTGGCAAAGTGATAGATCTTTCATTATTGCCAAAATTGATCAGTGGAGAGGAGAAAATAGGAAAATACCTTGTAGGGTGATCTAACAATTTCCCCAGATGGAGAAGTTAAAGAGATGGATCTTTCACTGCAAAAAGCAACCTTTTCAGTGGAAATAAAGAGGAGGCCAGCAATTGGACCAGCAGTTGTTGACAAGTAGCACTGTGAAGCCTTCAACAGCTCCTCTCCTTCGTTCACACTGAATATATGCTTGAATATCTTCTCCCTTCCACCTTCTTGTATGATTCTTGCCCCCAAACTCAGCTTCCCCTTCACTGTTTCTGATAGCTTTGGCCCCAGTCTCACTGCAAGTACACACAAATTAACATACATCCATCGCTTCTCCTTTATGTTCACTATCATCGTTTATAGCATTTCTCAACAATTAATTATTGCATACGTACCATGTTCCCGAACCCTGAAAGCAAAACTGTGTGTCTTCTTCCCCAACTTGTTCATGCGACCCACTACCGAATTTCTATTTTCTGCATTCAAAAGAATAGTAATACTTCATGATCAGCATCCATGGAGAGAGAGAGAGAGAGAGAGAGAGAGAGAGAGAGAGAAGCGTTTATTACTTGTTTTGATGAAGTTGGAAGAGTCATCTGAAGAAGAGGGACTTTGGACACGACTGGCAGGCTCAGATAGAGAAGAGGGTCTTCTCTCTGGAGTCGTCCCTAACGGGCTCATAAATGGACTTCCACCACACTCATCTGAGAACTGCTCCCTCATGATGATGTCTTCTCTGATCTCTCACCTTTCTATAGCTGATCTACAATGGAAGAATGAACACAAGAAAAGGGCTATTTAAAAGCTGGTCAGTGGGTCAAACCACCGCTCTCTACATCTCTTTCAAACCCATATCTATACCCCACAACCCCAACCACAAAACAAATCCACAGACATGAATATTCAACGATATGGTTTTATATTCTCTAAACAAGAAGAAAAACCAATTGAAGTTTCCAGAAGATGAACCCATTTTCATGGAACTTTCAGAGGCTCACTATTCAAGTCCATCGCCCAACTGGTGATCAAGTTTTAATTTAATACATAAGACACTAAACATAAGGCACATGGATTGGTCAGCAGTTTCTAAATAAATAAATAAATAAAGAAAAAAAACAATGAGGTTTAGGGTCTGTTTGGAGGTTGCTTTCAAAAAACTATGAAAAATAATTTTGGAAAAATTTATATATTCTTGAAAGAAGGTGATAGTTTAGAAAAGAATTAATGTAAATATTTTAACTTACTAGATTAAACTGTTAAAACACCAAGGGTAAGGTCATTCTTTTGGAATTGAGTTTTTAAACAAAATCTTATTCATTATTATAAAAAAATGTTAACAAACACACCCTTGATTTTCTTGCAAGCCACAAGTCAAATAAAGTGGCCTGCGGGTCCCAGATGAAACAATATTTATTTTTATAATAAAAAAAATGAAAATTGAAAGTTTTTTTTTTAAAAAAAAAAGAAAAAAGAAAAATAAAAAAAGGAAGGAAAGAAGAAATTGCATGGAGAAGCAGCCACAAAATGTGGAATTCAAGAGGAAGGTGGTGGAGTTGGTGACAGCGTTCACGCTGGACTTTCCTGCTGTCTCCTGCAGAAACAGGCTTCTGCATATTGCCTGGCCATTACTACTCTTGGGTCCTTACCAAAGTTGACAAAATATATTATTGGAGAGAGTGTGTTTTCATATACTCTTTTTCAAAATAAATAAATAGATTCCCCTAAAAAGTATTATAAATTTTAGGACCAAAATATATAAAATCTTAATTATTTCAAATTAAATATATTAAATTTAAAGTTAAAAATTTTCATACACACATTTCCCTTATTATTTGCATTTTCTTGAGTATGCATGGAAATGTTGATTTTCATAATAAAGCAACAAATAAATTAGTACACGAAAGAAAAATCTTTTGTAAAGATTCGTTTTTAATCATATAAATATTATTTATTTTGAATCAAAAGGACTTTCATGATTTTAAAATGCAACTATATAATTAAAAAAAGTTCATATTTATATGCTACCAAAAACTTTCTTTTGTATTAGAAAGTGGGACATCACATACCTGAAAAAACTAATCTTCAATCCTAAATCTTCGAATCTTTAGTTATATATTGCCCTACATTCTCTAATCTCTTTAATCTTCAATAAGTGTTTTTTTTAAATAAAAAAAAATCTAATTTATACCTAAAACTTTTAAAAGAGAAAAGACTTTTATATCCTTGATAAATTTACTAAATTACTTTTTTTTGGATTTATTATTTTACAGCAAAAAAAAATAGTTTGGGATGTTACATTTGTGATATTGATTTTATATGATATATGAGAGGTAAGAAAAATTATTGAAGCTACTATATATGATAAATATGGGACAAAAATTATTTTTCAGTACCATAAATGAGTAGTGGATGAAATTAATTAAAAAGGCTTATGTCTGTCTTTAAGATTATATCCAACCCTCAAGAAAAACTACTAGTAGTGTATATAATGACAAATTATATTTAGAGTAGCATGAATCATACAACCAACACTGCTTAATCTAGAATTGGATTAATCTTCAAAAGGAAGGTGCTGAGGTTCACTGTAACGTGTAAATGTGACAATTTTAAAATCTGACATGAAAGATGCGTACTAAACTTCCTAACAACATTTGTGATTTAATTTTGGTAAAATCCCGGAGAAAGTTCAAATTCTCTTTATCTTTTTATAAAATGCATTAGCTTCAAATAAAATAATTTATTATCCTCGAATGAATAATTATCGCCATAATAATGGCCATTGAATTCTTGAACAATTTTTAAATATATTTTGAGAAAATTTTTAAAAATAATCTCATATAATTAATAATGGGTTTGATAAGAAGTGATTTTAGTATAAACGCCTTCTAAAAATGATGAAATTAAAAAAAAAAAAAATCTATGTATCATATAAAAATAATTAATTATTTAAAAAAAAATGATCGGCCATAGCTAATATAATTATACCTAATTAAATTTTTATTATTTACTAAATAAACAAAAATTATTATTTATTTATTTGCATGACCTAATTAAATAAGATATGTTTCGCAAGATTTTCTCCTCAAGATTTCAAATATATACATATATTGATCTTGTTTAAATAGGATTTCTTAGACATAATATTTTCTAAACTTTTAAAAACCTAGAATAATAATCATATTCTTATGAGAATTCTAACTCAATATAAAAAATTATATTTGAATTAATAAGAATAAATATAAAAAATAATAATAAATTTATTAAATTATTATAAGACTTTATTTTAATTTTAATATAAATTATATATTATTAAATTATAATTTTAAATATTGTAAGTTCCTTTTAAAAGTAATTAATGAAATTGAGATTTATATAATATTTGATATATTCTTTTTATACATCAATTAATGTAATTTACATGATATTTTATCTTCCCTATGACAAAATAAATATGATTTTAATTATTAATATAATCATTTCATAAATATAACAATTATAAAACAAAATATATTCTAGCACAATAGATAAAAAATATTTTTTATAACTTTCATAAAATAATTAAAATCAATAATATTAGGTAGCCGTTCACGTGCGTGGGCCAAGCCTAGTAATTTATAAGGATCATTGGAAAGTGGGAGTTCAGATGACATAAGATGGGACCCAAAGAGCTGCATGAGTCCTCACTTTCCCTCAGAGTTTCAAACGGATTCTCAAGTCTTCCCAATAATGATACCTCAATTGGGTACTGCATCTATGTCCCTTCGCGAGAACCATCAATTGACTTATTTCTTCTTAACCTCTAAAATGGTTCAACTCAATTCTTTTTGCACTAAACCCCACCCCAAGTCTAGCTCATAATATAAAAGAAACCAAGGGTGCTTTTAGAAAATGAGGAGACATTAAAATAAAAGTTTATTGAAAATATATATATGAAAAACCAAGATGAGTCAAGGAATGTGCAGTGAGATGGAGTCGTCGATTACACAGTGACTTGGGGGGCAGTGTGTTTTTTTTATCTACTAAATTAATTAATTAATGACTACAAATGTGACCTCCAAGTCCAATATGATTATCTTAAATAGTTTTGTTGAAGGTTAAGCAGGTTCGAGCTGTGTTTCTTTGAATGTTTCCGACCTTTTCTTTATTGTTTCAAACCATGTCATTACGTTCTTTTGCTGCATGTAGTGGTTTAGGTGGCCTAGGTAGGACTGCTGCAAAGGAGGTTTGTCTTTCTTGATCATATGAATATGTTTAATATCTCTTACATTTTAAATGATAACCATTTTGAGGAACAACAAACAATGACACGACATACCTCCAAGCATAACAATCAATAACCTCATTCTTCTAAGACCTTATCAGAATTAATCACGACCTTAAACATATTACGTGTAACAAGAAAAATTTACTAACTCTCTTGAAGTTGAAGATTGGAGACCCTTATCTCTTTTTCCCCCATAAATTTAATAAGAGTTAGATGGACACATACCCCCTCCAATCACCATATGTGTCATAATATGAGGGAAAACAGATTGTTAGTGGGATATTATTTAAATTTTAAAGGATTAATTTTATTTAACTCTTATGAAATTTTGGCTAAATACACCTAATTCCTATTGATTTGAAATTGGATCAAGTACCTTCCTTTATTTTTAAGTGGGAAGGGAGATGAGTGAAAAATAATGAGGGTATTTTATAAATTTCAAACAAAGAGAAGGTAAGTGTATTTAATAAAAAAACCTCGAGGAGGTGAATGAAATTAACCTAATTTTAAATTATCTTGATAAAGGGTCACACTTAACAACATATTATTTAATGGATAGACATTCTTTTGACTTTATCTCATGTAGTCCATATATCCCAATATTTATTAATATAAGAATAATAAGAAATCAAAATTTTCCTTCTTAAATATTGGAGGTGTAACAATTCAGTTCACTCGATTGGAGGTACAACAATTTAGTTCACCTCAAATACATCATCTATCTTACGTAACGCTACACGAGGACATACCATGCACAAAACCCGATAAAATGGGGGAATTCAAGATGCAAATTGGTCAGTATCCAAAAGTCAATAAAGCATTCTGTAAAACCTATAATCCATTGCAAACACCAACCACATGGATAAGCTCACTCAATGTATAAATACCCACCCATGCAAATAAGGAAAACAAGGTTGTGGGGGCCTTCCCCCACGTGTCAATCCATGTGTTGATCCACGTGTCACTCCCCTCATAACTGTCCAGGTAGTCACCACAGTACCCAGAGCTTCCCATCCAAACCACACAGGCTTGTAGCTAGCAGCACCGGACTCCCCAAGCTGGCAACGTCTTCCAGATAGCTTTTGATTCTCCCTTACTACATGTAATCATTCTTTTCTGACATAGATATGGCCGATGAGACCTTCCCCAATCCTCACGTCCATGTCAACAGATTATCACACACTACCCCATACCTCCAGCGAGTTGAAACGACGAGCAAATACATCATGACACACCATCTAACAACACCTACTAACCGCCCTAAACTGTAATGATTGCCCCTGCCACCTACAGGATAACCATCATTGCAGTAAAAGTCAAAGTGTCAACTCAGCATCATAGTGACTCTCTCCTAAGCACTATAAAAAGCCCTCCCAAGCATAACCCAGGTAGACACTTCTAAGCTGGTTGATTCACCCTCCTCTAAAAAGGGTCCCAACTCACCTGTGTCTAACTTAAGCTTCGGAGGGGCGTACTCGAACACCCTATTCAGACATCCTTTGTACAAGGAAAGAGCTTACTCAGTTTCTCGCAGTTGGGCAGAAGCTCTTTGTGGCACAGTTCAAGAAAGATCTGACTCTAGTTGATCCCACATCAACATTGGCATCGTTTGTGGGAAGGTTTAAGGATGTCAACACCTTCAAGGAGCCGATTGTTAGCCAAAGGTAGTGAAGGCTACTTCGACTGGCATGAAAACATGGAGAGACGCCAACAAGAGAGTGAAAAACAAGTGCAGGCCCTGCTCTGTGAGACAAGGAGACTTCGAGAAGAGAATGACGTGTTACGTATCTAGGTATCTTCATCAGGCCCCTCTCATAGTCGACAGCCTAAAAGCCAGCAATCGAACTCCAAACAAAACAAAAAGGTGTCCTTTCCCAGAAATGTTAAGTTCCCCTTTGATAGTTAGGAGGTATGGCCTGAAGAGAAGTTCCCACAAACTTGCCCAACACTGCTAGATGAAAGCTCTGACTCTACCCGTATCTCAACGAAAAAGAGACGCGACAGGATGTCACAACTATCTAATGTACTGCGTGCATGGTTAGGGCCCCCAGACACCTATCATGAAGGAAAGACAACATGTAGCAATGGCCCAAGAGGTTTGCCCTAGTCCCTCGGCTGTAGTGGACATGTCGGGCTAGCTTCCCCATCCACCAACACAACCACATGCAGGGCCTTTGACAGAGCGAGGTCCGCTTGGCTATGTCAGCAGACGGTTAGATGACATGCTTTCCACGCCTTTTAGCCCTTACATCATCGACTACGAGCCCCCGAGAGGGTTCATGGTGTGGAAATTCACGACATACAATGGAATAAGTGATCCGTTTGATCACATCATGCATTACAAGCAGGTCATGACCCTTGACATAGGGAATGACACGCTGTTATACAAGGTCTTTCCAGCCAGCCTTCACGACCAGGCTTTATCATGGTTCCACCGCCTCCCAAAAAACTCTGTGAGTAATTTTCAGGATCTATCGGAAGCCTTCATGGGACATTACCTATATTCAGCACAACACAAGTAGAACATAAGTACCCTACAAAACATAAAAATATAGCAAAATGAATCCTTAAGAGAATTCATTAAACGATTATGACATTCTATACTCCAAGTAGATTTGTGCAACTTGGATGTCATCCTACAAATCTTCAAAATGAGCATCTGTCCCGGAACACCTTTCTTCGAATCTCTCGCCAAAAAATCACCTACAACGATGAACGACCTATCAAACTAGCAAACAAGTACTCCATGCTCGAGGACGACGTCCGCGCGACCACAAAACAGGTCCTAGTCACCAGTCGACCTACCATAAACGACCATGTCAGAAGTTCTAAGCCCTCAAACCAATTGAGGCAAGTCGATAAAGGGCGAGACAGCCAACAGCGGCCAACCCAAACTGGCTTAAACCCCCTTAACATCTCATACGAAAAATACCCCATGAAACATGATCTGTCTTACTTCAGCTAGCAGGAGCCAATCAAGATAGATCCGACGAAACAAGACCAAAGTCGGAAGTGCGCCTATCACAAAGAACATGGCCACACCACAAAACAATGTAGAAGTCTCCACTACTTAGTGGAAAGACTAATCAGGGTTAGACACCTAAAACTAGACATCCACTCAGACGAAGGATGAAGGGGAACAACCCAGGATCCAACCATCCAGGTCCTTTTGATTACAGCGACCCTTAGAATCGTAATCAACTACATCCATGGGGGCCCGTTGACGAAAAATACAATTCCAAACGAAAAAGACAAAGACTGTTTCGAGCGGCCTCAGTGAGAGAAAACACAGTTTGCTAAGCGGGAGTGCACGCCTAGTGGATGGGACAATCACCTTCCCTCCAATAGACCCCGACCGTGTACTACAGCCACACGAAGACGCCTTGATCCTAATAGTAAGGATAAGTGATTTTGATATGAAATGAATTTTGATCGATCCAGGCAGCTTTATTGACCTTTTGTAGACGTCAGCATACAAACAAATGGGACTCCCACCATCTGCTCGGGAGAATCCTGGGTGGATAATATTTGGATTCAATGGAGCCTTGACAACTTCCTTGGGAGATGTCGTGTTACCTGTCCAAGCTGGTCCAATCATCCAGAATGTGCAATTCTCAGTAGTGGAGGACTTCTCCCCTTTCAACGCCATCATAGGACGCACATGGCTTCATAGCATGAAGGTCATCCCTTCTACGTATCATCAAATGGTGAGTTATCTCACCAAGGATGGACACATCGATCTTTTTGGCAGTCAGTTGGTCGCGCGCTAGTGTTATCAAGCGGCGTACGAATCCGGATCCACTAGCAGTAATAAGCCACATACGGGCCCAACGAATACGAAGGAGCAATAGCAATTATAAAACCCGATGGAAAAAGATTCTTTGGCAGTTTACCTACTCTAACCCTTATGTCTAGCAGATAGTAGTGATCATGTTACCTATGCCAGGTTCCTCTTAACACTGGAAGAGTTAAAAATACTTGAAGACGTGCTTAAGTAGAATAAAGATGTCTTTGCATGGACTCACTCTAATATGCTCAGAATCCATCCATCGGTAGCCTCACATCGGCTTAATGTTATACCTTCCTCGCAACCCATTCACTAGAAGGTCTGACGCTTCCATCCAGATAGGTAAAAGATCATCCTGTCTTAGGTGGACAAGTTACTAGCATCTGAATTTATTAGGGAAGTGGAATATATGGATTGGTTGGCGAACGTAGTGGTTGTTCCAAAAAAAAGAGAAAAATGGCGAGTCTGTGTTGATTACACCAACCTAAACGACACTTGCCCAAAAGATAGCTTTTCGCTGCCTCAAATAGATGAGATAGTCGACTCCACTGTCGGGCACGGGATACTCTCTTTCATAGACGCGTTCTTCGGGTACCATCAGATCCCCATGTTCCAACTAGATGAGAAGAAGACCGCTTTGGTGACACCGCATGGGTTGTACTGCTACAAGGTCATGCCATTTGGGCTTAAGAATGTTGGAGCCACCTACCAAAGGTTAATGATAAAAATCTTCAAACATCTAATCGACCAGGTCGTGGAGGTCTACATCGACGACATTGTGGTAAAAAGAAAAACTAAGAGCGAACACTCCCTGCACTTAAAAGAAACATTTCGCCTAATGAGAGCATACAACATGAAGCTCAACTCGGCCAAATGCGCCTTTGGTGTCAACGCGGACAAATTTATGGGATTTATGGTGACACAAAGAGGAATAGAAGTCAATCTGGACCAAATAAGAGCTATCATGGTGACGCCTACCTCGAATAACAAGAAGGAATTGCAACGCCTCATGAGCCACCTAGCTACACTAGGGCGCTTCATAACCCGATTCATAGACAAGCTAAGGCCCTTCTTCCTCACACTAAAAAGGGCAAACGCAACTGGATGGATGGATGATTGCGAACAAGAGTTCGAAGAAATCAAACACTACCTCACCTAGCCACCCATTCTGAGCAACCCTAAACCCGATGAGCAACTCTACATGTATTTAGCAGTGATCGACTATGCGGTCAGTGCTGTTCTATTTCGCCACATGAAGGGTAAAGAACAAAGGCTCGTTTACTACGTAAGCAAGGCAATGGTTGACGCCGAAACCCGGTACTCCAAGATGGAGTAGACAACCTTGGCCTTGAAAAGCGTCACCTAGAATCTCTGCCTATACTTTCAAGCCCATTAGGTGACTATACTCACAAACCAACCACTCAGAAGCATTTTGCATAAGCCAGACCTATCCAAAAGAATGCTAAGGTGGGCCATAGAATTGAGTGAGTAAGGAATCAAATATCAGCCTAGACTAGAGATGAAGGGACAAGTCATGGCTAACTTATAGTTGAGGTCCCCCAAAGGCTATCCCACCTCACAGATTCCCCTGAAAAAGGATGGTAGGTACTTCATGTGGATGGAGTGTCCAAGGCCTCAAGTTCCGGGATAGGCCTTGTCTTACAATCACCATCTAGGGAGCAGCTAGAATAGGCTATTCGACTTGATTTCTCTGTCTCTAACAATGAAGTGGAATATGAGGCAATCTTGGTCGGTCTGGACCTTGCCCTCACTTTAGCAGCATAAAATTTGAAAATATGCAGATATTCTCAACTAGTTTTCGAACAAATCCAGAAAGAATATGAAGCTAAGGACGAATGCATGGTGCGCTATCTCAAATTGGTACAAGCTAGCTTGGTGAAACTAAGTGAATTGGTCGTCAAGAAAATACATTGAACAGGAAATTTGAAGGCTGACACATTAGCTGGAATAGCCGTTACTCTCCCTATGAAGGAATCAGTTTTGCTACCCATCTACCTCCATGTCACATCCTCAATAGTCGTAGCGTTTGCATGTAGTACTAGTGAATCAGACACCGACTGGATGCACAAGATTGTAAAGTATCTCTGAACAAGGGAGCTACCTGAAGAAGAAAAACAAGCCCATAAGATCTAGGTACAAGCTGTTCGCTTCACACTATCAAGGACAGCCTCTACAGGTGATCTTTTGGGGGGTCGTACCTCAATTGTTTGAACGATCCAAAAGCACAAAACATCCTAGTCAAACTCCATGAAGGCGTAGGCGGCAATCATGAAGGCGTAGGTGGCAATCATGTAGGCGAATGTACCTTAGCACATCGCGCTCACACACAGGGATACTATTGGCCCACCATGAAGCAAGACACTGAAAACTATGTCAAAATGTGTGATCGATGCTAGAGGTACGCTCTCATTCCTCGCATGTCATCTGAAGTCCTCAATCCGGTCACGAGCCCTTGGCTATTCACATTATGGGGGATGGATATAGTTAGCCCCTTACCCATTGCAGCCGCGCAGAAAAAGTTTGTGGTCGTGGCCACTAATCACTTCAGCAAGTGGGTAGAGGCGAAATCCTATGCCAGTATCAAAGACAAAGACGTCTCCAAGTTTGTCTGGAGAAACGTCGTCTACCGGTTCAAGATCCTACAAGCAATTATAGTGGATAATGAGCCATAATTTGACAACATTGTCTTCAAAACCTTCTGCTTGGAGCTGAAGATTAAGAATCTATATTCCACGCCCCGCTACCCTCAAAGTAATGGACAAACAGAAGAAACAAACAAAACCCTACTCACTATGCTAAAGAAAATGCTAGAGGAAGTCAAAGGAAAGTGGGTAGATGAGCTGCTCAGGGTCCTATGGGCTTATCGGACAACCCTCGAATGACCTACTAGAACCACTTCCTTCGTCCTTGCCTATGGGATGGAGGCAATCATTCTAACTGAGATAAGCATGCCCACAGCCAAGATGACATTCCAAGTTCAAAGAAATGAGAATCAAGAGCTTGAGAGACATTTGGAGTGGGTAGACGAAGCAAGAAGGAATGCAGTCATCTGGATGACATCCTATCAACAAAGAGCCATCGCCCATTACAATAAAAAAGCCCGACCATGCATGTTCAGAACCGGGACCTTAGTCCTCAAAAGAGTCTTTGAAAACACAACTGAAAAAAAGGTTCGGAAACTCCAAGAAAATTGGGAAGGACCCTATATTGTGGCTAAGGCTGGGGACTCAGGGGCATACCATCTGCAAACACTAGACAGAGTGCCCCTACTCCGCCCTAGAATGTGTCTAACTTGAAGTAATATTATCAGTAAGTTTGAGTTGAGGAAAGTAAAGTGCATGCAAAAACAAAGAAAGAAATAAACAAGTATTCATGAAAAACAAAATTGTCCATTAAAGGCCAAATCCGACTAGGATAATTGAAGAAAAAAAAAATACAAGTATAATCACTACCCGTTAGAGGGGTCAGCTGTAGAAGGAACTCCATCTCCCTAGGTGGGGGTGCCGGTTGCCATGTCCTCATCATCCGAATGATAGCTAGGGGTATCTTGGGTGATGTTATTCTTCTTCATGCAACATTAATAGCCAAAAAAAACATATCATCAACTTGCTTTTGATATTCGCCCTCCAACTCCTTCTTCTGAGCAGCGAACCCCGCCTAAAGGTCCTCTAGCTCTTTCCTTAAGCATTCATTCTCTTGTTCGGTATTTCTGCACTTGGCCTCTGCAGCCTCCCACTCCTCTCTCAACCAGCGCGCCTCAACATTAGTCATCTTCCTTTCCTCCTCTGCCTTTCTCAGCTACTCAGCTATGTCCACAACAACCTTCTGAGTGACAGCAAGATCACCCTCTACCCATGCCAACTTGGAGCGCAGTTCTTCATTATCGGCCATCTGTTGGGTAATAAGTGTCCTCATAATCTCAGCAACCTCCAGTCGCTTAAAAAGAGAAGCACGCTACCGCATCAGGTTGCGAACGCCGACCACTATTTGAAAGTGGCATTAAAACAAGTGTCAAAAAAATCAAAGACTAAGGAAACTCAAACTAAAGAAGGGCAGGACTTACCACTTCTGCCATCTCATGAGTTGTGCAGTCTTGCATAGGTTGGATGCGGGAGACGACGGATTCTAGAGTGTCGTATGGGAGTCAGGTCAAGACAAAAATGGGGGATTGTCGTATATCTCCACATGGACCCACTTGGTGAGTAGGAAAAAGTCCGACATCTTGGTTGAAGGAGGCTCAACCTCAGTATAGCAGGGAACCTGCTTCAATAATTCCACCATCTCCTCCCAACTAGGACCACGATGAGGGACCGAGACGTCATTCTCATTATCCAAGTCGACACCAACCGGGGTCGGACCAATGGAAGTCTCATCTTTCTCCGGGCAAGCATCTTTACCAACAAGAGACCTCACAATTGACACACTGCTAGACCCTACAACATGGTGAGTAGCCCATCTACTTGTAAGCTGACATTTGTAAGAGGTCAGCTGAGCTACGCGAATCAATTAGAATCCTTCTCTCGTCAAACCCACTTATTCCTAGCGTTAGGACCAGGACATCTTCGTGTGGCTGTAATACCCAACTAGCATTTACTAGGAGGAAGGTAACTATGTTGTCAACGGGGTGCATACTTCATTTTGGAAAGTTGTGTTGAACGGAGCTGACCCGCTCTCTTACAGAGGTCGCGTGGAGCAACCTTTGCCTTTTCTATTTCGAGTTGTATCTTTCGTAAATGGGCATCCATGAATGTAGTTGATGACAGCTTTGGGAGCTCCTGAAAATGTGGGGGCTTAGACAGTTAGGTCTCGGGTCGTCTCTCTTTGCCCGTTAATTGTGCGAACATATTGTTTAAGGTGTCCAACCCTGATTAGTCTTTCTACCAAGTAGTGGAGACTTCTACATTGTTTGGTGGTATGGTCGCGATCTTTATGATAGGCGCACCTTTTGTTCCGATCTCGTTTAGCCGAATTTGTCTTGATCGACTTTGGCCACCTAAAATCAAACAGATCATGGATCATCAGGAGGAGTGTCTCATATGAGACATTGAGGGCGGCTAGGCTAGCTTGATTCTGTTGCTACTAGCCATTCCGCCCCTTGTTAGTTTGCCTCAATTGGTTTGAGGGCCTAGAGCTTCCTGCCTAGTTGTGTCTAGTCGGACGATTGGTGAGCAAGACCAACTGAGTAGCCACCTATATGTCATCTTCGAGCATGGAGTACTTGCTTTCCCATTTGAATGGATCGTCCATCATTGTAGGCAGTTTTTTAGCGAGAGACTCAAAGAAAGGCGTGCTCAGACAGATGCTTCGTTTGAAAATCTGTAGGATGGCGTCCATGCTGCAGGACTCCACTTGGAGCACAGCTTGTCTGAACCGTTTCATGAAATCTCTGAATGACTCGTTCTCCTGCATCTTAATGTTCTGTAAGGTGTTTATATTCTGCTTGTAACGAGTTGAACACAAGTAGTGGCCCACAAAGGCTTCTGATAGATCTTAGAAATTGTTCATGGAATTCTTCAAGAGACGATGTAACCAAGAGAGAGCCTGGCCATGTAGGCTAGTTGGAAAGACTTTGCACAACAGTGCGTCATTCCCTATATCGAGGGTCATGAGCTGCCTGAAGTGCATGATATGATCAAACGGATCGCTTGTTCCATTGTATGTCATGAATTTTGGCACTATGAACCCCCTTGAGGGCTCATAGTTAATAATGTGGGGGTCGAATGGTGTGGAGAGCATGTCATCCAACTATCAGTTGACGGAGCCAAGTGGAGCTCGATCCACTGGGGCCCCTTCTTGTCGCTGCCTTAGCGAATGAGAGGGTCACTCCAACATGATTGTTGCAGCTAAGGGACCTAGATGGGCCTCTAAGGTTTCTACCGTGCCTGGTTTTCACTTTACGCCTGGCATATGAGGTCCCAATCGGGCTCGGATCTCATTCGATAGACGTGGCCTTCGGTCACGCCTCCTCTTTGTTGATACTCGAGTAGAATCGGAGCTTTCATCCAACTGCACCTGGCGAGCTGGTGAAAACTCCTCCTTAGATTGTGTTGTGTGACTATTAAAGAGGAACTCTGTGTTCCCAAGGAAAGATGCCTCGTCAGTTTGTCTTGAGGTTGTTCACTAGCTTTGGGGTTGCCGACTTTGAGAGGGGCCCGATGATGATATTTGGGCACGCAACTCTTCATTCTCTTCTTTGAGTCGCTTCATTTGGTGGATGAGAGACGACATCTTCTGATCAATCGTCCATTGGCATCTTTCCATACTTTCATGCTAGGCAAAGTAGCCTTCGCTACCCATAGTTGATGATCGGCTTTTGAAGGGTGTTGACATCCTCAGTAGTTCCCATAGACTACACCAATGTTGATCGTAAGCCAACTGGAGTTAGGTTCGTCTAGCTTCGCTGAAGTTAGACAAACTTCTTCCCTACTTTATGTATTTTGAAGAATCTGTCTAGCTATACTAGAACTAAATGGGCTTGCTTCTTGCACAAAAGGATGTCCAAACGAGTGGTCCCGACACGCCCCTCTAAAGCTTAAGTCAAACCAGAGTAGTTCTAACTATTTGTGGGAAAGAGTGAGCGTATGTGCAGACACATACCTTGTTTGTGCTTTTTGGAGGGTTTATATAGAGTTGATGACACTGCCACTATAGTGTTGACTAGGCACTCTGACCTTCTTCTATAATGATGATTATCCTACAAGCGGCTGGGCAATCATCACAGTTAAGGGCGGTTGGCAAGTGCCATATATTGACGTGCCAAGATCTCGGATTGTACAGCTGTCTGTCACCTCAATCTTTCAACATATGGGATTATGTGCAACAATTAATTGACATGGACTTGTGGGCTAAATGGAGTCTTGTCGGTCGCTTAAAAGTCAAGTGTGAATGATCACACATGCCAGAGGTCTTTAAGATGTGACTAGACAGTCCTTCTCGTTTAGGTGTCTGGACTCTCGATGTCGTCTGGTCCTATGAAGGAAAGGAACCCTCTCATTTCTAGTGTCAGATGGATCTTATCTTGGTCTGGACGGAAACATCCAGATGGGTTACATACTTGTCCTAGACGACTGAAATGTCTAAATTGGAAAGGGACACATGGAGGGGAACCTCTCACAGTTACCAAACATGATAGATGAACTTACATTCACCATGATTTTTGGCTAATTATTTTTTTTACATCCAAAGGATGAATGTTTAAAGCAAGATCTTTCCTGAAGATATCTTGAAATATGAAGAGATTAACTCTTTTCCTATTATAAGATTTATGAGTTTTTATTTATAATTAAAGATCTCTTGAATGTTGTCATGATTTTGATATGATTGATGTTTGTTTGACACTTTAACTGCTTCTTAAAAGATTAGATCCATTGCAATTCATGTTAAATCAGTTATAGGTGACTTTATTAATAGACTAGATGATTTAAGACTTTAGGTTGGAGAGTAACTCAAATTTTGTGTATAGTTAATTGCTTTTATTTTAGTCCTGTCTAAGAGAAGATCTATATTTGAAAATAATTATTTTTTAATATGCTTTGGTAAATTGTAGATCTTTATTTTGTTAAACATTTTTACTTTAAAATTACCACATGAATCACATTTTGATATCCAAATCAATGTTCGATCAAGCTTAAAAGTTTAGTCGATTTCACAACTTTATAATTCTCATAAATTGACAAGAGTTTCTAAGATCTTAATATCAACTCCTCGTGGAGACAACCTAATTGTTCTACTAGTCTTTGACAAGAAAACTTTTTTTGTTAGTAGTATTCCTTCTTTCACTCAAACTGTTTGTCAATAATATTTTGGTGAAATATCCAATGAAGACTTAGCTAATTGGTTTTATTTTGAATAATTGTATGTTGTCTAACATATGTTTGATTTTCTCACATTTTCCTTTCAGTCTTTGATGTTTATAATCATTTTAATGAATAAATATGGTCATGGGAATCTTTTGGGACATCCCAAAGGCAAGAACAAAGTATGAGTGGAGTTAAAGGAGCAAAGTTGAGTAAAGCTTGATGTGCAACCCTATTTCAATCAATCATAAGTTTAAGGCCGGTTGAGGTGGTTGTAGACATCCAAATGAACTTAAATATATATAATTTTTTGTTTTTTTTTTGAAAAAAATTAAACTCATTGAAGATCAATCTCACAAATTTTTAAAAGATTTGTACACAATTTTTATTTATAAAAATCTAGAAAGATTAACAAAAACAAGTGAAACATTGAACAAGACATAATGTTCTCAATTGAGGATTTTCAACACAAATAATGCCAAAAGAGCCCAAACAAATACTTTAGAAATATAAGAACCATTGCATTTTCTAAAATTAACCAAAACTGTTAATTCTCAATGATGATAATCGACTGCTATATTTAGATTATTCTACCATAAGACCACCAATAATTTTGGTTACCAAATATTGGTGTCCTCTAAATCTTCTAGATTATTTCCTATGAAGCTATTCATTGTAGTCCGATACTTGTACTGCGAGATGTTCCACAAGCGTCAAAGACCATGGGTGAGGTGGTCATTGGTCCTCTAGATCTTCTAGATTATTTCCAATGATGCTATTCATTGTAGTCCTATACTTGTACTTCGAGATGTTCCACGAGCGTCAAAGACCATGGGTGCTCTAGATCTTCTTGATTATTGGGAAAGCTATGTTTATATGCTTCCATATGAAAAATATATGATTTTTGAAACCCATATAACTCAAATATGGGTTTTGTCTAGTAATAAAAAAAATATTATAGATTTCATGCATTATTTACTGTTCACATTTTAATTTCCGAAATTACCCTCGAAATATTATTATTATTATTTTTTTGCTTTTCTTTTTTTTTCC
Organism: Vitis riparia; assembly: GCF_004353265.1. Lineage (NCBI taxonomy): Eukaryota > Viridiplantae > Streptophyta > Magnoliopsida > Vitales > Vitaceae > Vitis > Vitis riparia. Next base: position 3,712,461 of record NC_048447.1, read on the forward strand.
TCCCTGAGTTTTAGTATCTGCCGCCGCCGCCACCGCTCCCCCGTTCATTTTCCGGGAACCATGCAAACCAAAAAAATTGCTTTTTTTTTTTGGCTCTCGTGTTTTCTGGATCTCCTCCCGCATTCTTTTTCACCCTCGTTTGATTTCCGAGAAAATCCATACATAAACCCCCAAGGAAAACCAAAAAAATTGCATTTTTTTCTCCATGAGTTCTCTGGATTTGTCGTCCCGCCTGCTCCCGTGTTTTCAACTGTCGCCGCCGCCGCCCCCCCCCCCCCCCCCCCCCCCCCCTCCCCCCCGCATTCGTTTTCCGGGAACCATGCAAACAAAAAAAAATTGCTTTTTTTTTTGCTCCCGTGTTTTCAACTGCCGCCGCCTCCACCCTCCGCCCCCTGGCATTCGTTTTCCGGGATGGTTGCAAACCAAAAAAATTGCTTTTTTTTTTGCTCCCGTGTTTTCTGGATCTGCCGCCGCCGTCCCCACCCCCCCTGCAATCATTTTCTGCCGCCGCCCCGCCCACCACCCGTTCGTTCTCCGGGAAATTCATCCTCGTTTGCTTTCCGAGAAATTCATGCAAAACCCCAAGGAAACCAAAAAAATTGTTTTTTTTTTTGCTCCCCGTGTTTTTTGGATCTGCTGTGCGCCCCCAAGAGAAAAAAAAAAATTTCCGGTGGGGAGATCCTTAACCCCTAAGAGAAAGAAAAATTTTCCGGTAGGAGACTTTAAGGGTAATTTCGGAAATTAAAATATAAACAGTAAATAGTGCATGAATTCTATAATATTTTTCTTATTACCAACCAAAACCCATATTTCAGTTATATGGGTTTTCAAAACCATATATTTTCCATATGAAAGCCTGTAAGTACAACTTTCCCTTGATTATTTCCTATGATGCTATTCATTGTTGTCCTATACTCTTACTTCGAGATGTTCCACAAGCGTCAAAGACCATGGGTGAGGTGGTCAGTAGTCCTCGCACCTGCCGTATCCTTCATTTATTAAACAAACAATAACATCTATAGAGTCCAATCATCAAGCCATAAGTTCATACGACTGCTTTGTATAATTCTGTTTTCGTCACATGATTTTATTAATTATTCCTAGTCTTGTAGATACCTATTTTTATTCAAATTCTGTTCTCATTTAATTTCACTTAAATACATATAAAATATAAAAAAACAATCATAGGCGTTAGAGAGAGAGAGAGAGAGAGAGAGAGAGAGAGAGAGAGAGAATGGGTTGGGTCAGGTGGTGGGGACATTGAATTAAAGAGATTAAACTGAGAAGTCCACGTACATTGTGTGGCACTGACTCAGCATGGAGAATGATGCTTAACACTCATTGTGTCTTCACGAAATCACCTTAATATTGGTTGTCCCATTGACAGTGAATGAAAAGAGAGAACACCGCCCAAATCCCTGTGAAAACAACTGTAATCTACTTACGTTGCACACAATTATGGAAACACCTCTTTGTCTGTTAATGGAAGATCGCATCAAATTTTCTACCAACCAACCATATCCGAATCCATTAAATTTTGAACAAGAGATAGTCGTCATTTTATTTTGTTTTGTTTTATTTTTGAATTTTTGAAGGGAATGTTCACTAAATTTAAAGAGTTTTGGATAATAGAAAACCCTACTTTAAAAAAAAAAAAAAAAAAAAAAACTTTTTCATTTTATTTTTCAAAATATTATTTTCACCGCTATTGAATTTTTTGGCTTATATTGAAAAGCCAATAAATTAGAAAATTGTAAAATGGAAGTGGCAAATTAAATGTAATCCATATGTGGGCTCCAAAGCCCACACATATAAATAATGGGGTTAGTTGAGTCAAGTGGGTTAGAGGCATGTCAATTTTCATCGCATGGCACTGACTCAGCACCTTTTTATGAAGAAAATTTGCATATTACACCTACCAAATCTGACTCAGATTTTCAATGTCTCTAACCATAATGGTTTTTCTAGAAATTTCTTTTTAGCGAAATACCATGTTCCGAATTTTTAAGAATAGAAAATTATTTTATATTTTATATTTTATATTCTTGAGAATAAAAAATAAGGTGTTTTGAGATAATATATTTTAATTGTTTTATATTATTTTCACTTATTTTCTTATAATTGTTTTAAGAAATAATTATATAAACATGTAGAATGATTATAAATAAAATATTAGTTATAAAAATTATTTTTAAAATATATTTAAAAATATTAAAAATAGGTTAAAAACATTTTAGGTTTTCAAACAGATTTTTGTTCTACAAAAATCAAAAAACAATTTTAAAAAAATATTCTAAAAAACTATTTTTCAGAATTTGTTTTCGAAAACAATTGCTACTTTAAATCAAATTAAATTAACTATGAAAATTTATTTCAGTCTTGACTTAGAAATAAACACAACTTAAGTTGACGTAAATTAAGAAATGAATTTATCATAAATTGATAAGTTATCATCAAGAAAGAATCAAATATAACTTATGTTTTGTTTTTATTATTTTGCATTATTTCTTAAGAAACTTTAGACCAAAATTTTCTAAATAATCCTAAATCAAAAACTAAACCAACAATATAATAATAATAAGAATAATAATAATAATAATTTAATTTGAATAAAAAAGAATATAAAATGAATTCACAAATTTTCAAAACCAAAATATATAATTTTTTTCCACATATAGCCATTTATTATGAAAGTAAATACAATAAAGATAAGAATGGAAAGAAAGAAAGTAAAAAAGAAAGAAAGTTTTGAAATTATTAATTTATAGTAACCTTATTCATATTTATAATGTTACAATTATAATTATTATAATAGATATTTTTTTAATTGATGTGAAGGCTAGATGGATAACCAAAAAGTTTAATACCGAAATGGTGATATCCTATCCACAAATTTCTATACATATTTATAATATTCCTGTTAGAACTAAAGCTAAAAGTGGTCCTAATGACCACCTTTATTTATTTTTTTTTTCTTATGAGTTAAGTTACCTTTTATTAAATACTTTGATTCATTTTCCCCAAAGATCACCTTTAATTTTTTTTTTTTCTCTAAAAGTTAAGTTTCTTTTATTAAATATTTTGATTCATTTTCCCTATTGACCACCTTAAAATTTTCTTTTCTTAAACGTTGAAGTTTACTTTTATTAAATATTTGGATTCATTTTACCATGCATAGTTTTGATGAAATTAAATTAGATTCATTTTGTAATTCATAATTAGTTAATGATCCATTCATAGAATGAACATATTATACCTATAAATAGAGGAATTCTTGATCCCCTCTCGATTTTGATAATTTAGAAAAAAAAAAAAAAATCTCAATACCCATCACTAAGGAGTGTTAAAAGAAGAGTAGGAGAGGAAAGATAAAAAACGAAAGAGTTCAAGATGATTACTTGAAAAATCTCAAATCATATTGAAGTTGAGAGTATAGATGAAGGTATGATTTTTTTTTCTTTTTTATATTTGTTTAAGTTCAATATTAAACACCAAATGAAATTATTTTTCCCTCATTTGCTATCAAAGCCAAGGCTAATAATTTGTGTGTTTAATTTTTTATATTTAGATATGATGAAGGAAAAACCATAACCTAAAGTTGTGGAGAAAATTCTTAAAGTTAGAAATCATAACCTGAAGTTATTGAAAAATTTTCTTATGGAAAATCATAACCTAGAATTATGAATAAATTGATTTATTTTAATAACTTCATTTTTTTAATAGGGGAAAATCATAACCTAAAGTTATGGAGAAAATTTCTTATGAAAAATCATAACCTAGCGTTATGCATATATTAATTTATTTTTATAACCTGGAACTATGATAAAATTTATACTTTTATAACTGTAAGTTATGAATAAAGAAATTTACACAGCATAACTTGAAGTTATGAATATGGAGAAAATCTCTTGATATAGAAAATCATAACCTCACATTATGAATAAATTAATCTATTTTCATAGCCTAAAGTTATGATAAGGTTTATACTTTTATAACTTGAAATTATGAATAACAGAATTTACACATATTATAACCTAAAGTTATGAATAAATAAATTTCATAATTCAAAGTTATAACTTGTTGATTTCATAGTATACATTTATTTTTCTTGTTATTATTTTTCTTAAAGTAATGTGCAAATTACTTTATGCATACATACATACATACATACATACATACATAATACATACATATATTATATATATATATATATAATAATATATATATATATATATGATGAGAAAGGATGATTATTATTTGACAAACAAAACATGAGGGAATAATAAGTTAATGCAACCATATTAATATTGGACATATACCCAAAGATAGAGAACAATATTAAATAGTTACATTAATTTATGAGTGAGTTTTCTCATTTAGTTAGTAATTCAATAGCATGTTATAAACCCAACCCAAGGTGGGATTGCAATGATGCAATATTTACTCACTAGAATATAGTGATAGTTTATGTAAAATTCTAGATTATGTTTTATAACCCATAGTATAATTGACTTAGCAAACATCTTTCTTTATTTCAGTAATGACACTAGTGTCACTCTCTGGGCATGTCTAGGAGAATTGAGTGGTTCTAATTTCTCATATTGAACTGAACAAATTCTTATTACCTTAGGCTATTTTAACTTAGATTTGGCTCTTCAAGTTGAGGAACCTCCTATGCCAACCAATGACAATACTTTTGATGTAAAGACACTTTATGAAAAATGGGAACATTATAATCTAATGAGTCTCATGTTCATGAAAAGTAAAATGGTCAAGAATATTAGAGGTTTCATTCATAATTCTAGAAAGGCTAAAGAATTTCTTACCTTTGTGGAACAACAATTTATAGCATTAGACAAGGCACTAGCTAACACGTTAATTACTAAATTAACCATTATGAAGTACAATGGAGTAAGTGGTATTAAACAACACATAATGGAAATGAGCAATATAGAAAATCAACTCAACACTCTAAAAATGAGCATTTCATAATATTTTCTTATGCAATTCATCTTGAACTTTTTCCCTAGAGTATGGTCCGTTAAAAATTTCATACAACTTATATAAGGATAAATGGACTATTCATGAATTAATTGCTATGTGTGTACAAGAAAAGGGGAGATTGAAACGGGAACAATTGCAAACGGTTCACATAGTATCACATAACAAAAATCAGTCCCATAAAAGGAGAGGAACGATAAAGGAGGGTAAAAATTTTGGAAATTCAAATAGTAAAGAGAAGAAAAACAATTGAAGGTGTTATTTTTTGTAAAAAGAAAGAACACATGAAGAAGAACTGCATCAAGAGAAAGAATTGGTTTGAAAAGAAAGTTGATAATTTATCCCTTGTATGTTTCGAAACCAATTTAGTTCATGTTCCTTCTAATACATGGTGATTAGATTCAAGTACCACAATTCATGTTTCAAATTCTATGTAGGGATTCCTTACAACTTGAAGTCTAAGTGAGAGACAAAAATATATAGAAATGGGGAATTGACTAAAGTTTAAAGTCGCAGCTATTGGAACCTACAAACTTGTTTTGGATACCTCACATGTTTTGTACCTACATAATACCTTTTATGTTGCTTCTATTTCTAGAAGCCTCATTTCTTAGTCTAAACTTGATTTGGAAGGATATATTTTTAATTTTTAAAAGCAATCTTTTCATCATTGTAGAAATTCCTTGTTGGTTAGTTATGGGGTTTTGTGTGATGGGTCCTATAGAATTAATCTTGATCCTTAGTTCGCTTAGTCTCTTTTAACCTTGCATATTAATGTTGGTATGAAACATGACATCTTGAATAAAAATTCATCTATGATGTGGCATAAGAGATTATAACACATTTATAAACAAAGACTTGAGAGGTTAGTAAAGGATGAAGTTTTAAAAAAAAACACTATACTTTTCTTATTTTAATGTCTATGTTGATTGCATTAAAGGAAAGCAATCTAAAAGTATCAAGAAATGTGCTACTAGAAGCTTGGGATTATTAAAAGTGATACATATTGATATATGTGGGCCCATTCTAAATCCTTGTAAAGGTGGTGAACAATATTTTATCACCTTTATCGATGATTTCTCAAGATATGGATATGTTCATCTATTAAAGGATAAAGCTAAAGCTTTGCAATGTTTCAAGATTTCCAAAGTTGAAGTTGAAAATCAATTAGATAGAAAAATAAAAGTCATGGGATCTGATAGAGGTGGAGAATACTATGGTAGATATGATGAGATTAGCTATAATCCTAGACCATTTGCTAGATTCCTAGAACATGGAATTATTACATTGTATTCAATGTTTGGTACACCTCAGTAGAATGGTGTAGCTAAGAAGTGTAATTAGACACCTATGGATATGGTTAGGAATATGATGAGTGATACATCTTTGCCTTTATTTTTGTGGGGAGGAGCATTAAAAACTGCAATGTACATATTAAATAAGGTTCATAGGAAGACTTTCCAAAGAACTTTTTTTGATTTATGGACAAATAAGAGGTTTAGTTTGAATCATGAACATATTCAAGAATGTCCTACAAAAGCAAGAATCTTTAACCCACATGAAAAGAAATTAAATCCCATAACCATAAGTTATTACTTTGTTGATTATCCAGAAAGATCTAAAGGCTAGTGGTTTTATTATCCTAACCATATCACTCAAATTGTTCAGACTAGAATTGCTAAGTTTCTTGAAAATTGTAGTAATAGTGGGAACACTACTTCATGAATGGTAGTATTTGAAGGACAAAGGGTATGTCTTCCTTTACGTAGTATAGTAAAAGGATTTGAGTTTTCACATAATCATGTACCACATGATGAAACAAAATCTTCTCTTAATCAACCACCTATTGAGGAAACTATCACTGTTGAAAATACACATCAAGGTAATTTAAGAACTTTAAGACGATCTCAAAGACATAAGAGATCTACCATTCCTGATGATTACATTGTGTACTTACAAGAATATGAATTTGATATTGGTAGAAAATAAGGTCCAGTAAAGTTTTTACAAGCTATTGAAAGTAAGAACAATATTTAATGGATTAATGCCATGAAGGATGAGTTAGAACCCATGCACAAAAGTGAAGTTTTGGATTTAGTTTAATTGCGGGAATGGTCTAAACCAATTGGATGTAAATGGATTTTCAAAACCAAAAGAGACTCCAAATGTAATATAGAAAGACATAAAGCCATACTTGTTGCAAAATGATATACTTAAAAGGAAGGAATTGAATATAGGGAAACATTTTCTCTAGTATCCTGAAAAGACTCATTCAAAATCCTCATAGCATTAGTAACTCATTTTGATTTAGAGTTACGTCAAATGGATGTAAAAACGGATTTCTTGAAGGGGAATCTAAAAGAAAATATCTATATGAATCAACTTGAAGGTTTTGAAGAAAGAAGAAATGAAAATCTAGTATGCAAATTAAAGAAGTTCATTTATGGGTTAAGAGAAGTTGCCTAACAATGGTATTTTAAGTTTATCCATGTCATTGTTGGGAACCCTGGATTACTCCATTCCCATGCCTTGGATCTCGTAGGGTGCATGCATCTATCCACAATCATCTCTAAATCTATCACAACAGAATAAAATGACAATAAAAAACCATTAATAACTATAGATCTAGATATTTGAAACTCATACTTGTGATCTAGATATTCTCGAATCAAAATCCATTTGATAAAGAACATGCTTAGAAAAACTAGAGTCTCTCTCCTCATGTTGTTGCCCACGTGCGTGTCATGTGTGATTCCCATGCACGTGGCCTATATGCTTCTCATGCATGCGACTTATGCATGTTTCGTGTGCTTCTCATGCATGCAGCTAATGCATGTCCAAGTGTTGTGGCACTTCATCCAAGGAGTTCTCGTACACCTAAGATCTTCCACTCGATGACTCAAACTATAATCTTAGCACTCCAAAGTGTAGGCTTTAAAAGGAAGAAGACCATGACTATTTCTCTCTTTGGAGGTGGAAGACAACTCTCACCAAAAGTTATTAGGAAACCTTATTTATAAAGGGGTATTTATAGGGTTGCCTATTGCGTTGAAGTGACTTAAGCCTATCAAGGCTAAGGTCACTTAATTTAGCCCAAAACATGTCTTAATTGATTAATTAATCATATAGGATTGTTTAATTACTTAATTAGCCCAAACTAGAGACTTTGTTCATTATCCCTTATGTAACCTTACGTAATTACCAAAACGCCGTTATGCATAAGAATGAACCTTGAGTCAATCTTACCCTCATAAACCATGTCATCATGGTATATGAGCTCAAAGCGGGAATCACTAGGACTCATAGAGGTACTAACTTTCTCAAAATCTAATTATGAAGTTTATTCAATATTCCACTAAAGAGAATCAACTGCATTTCAATACCCAATGTAAATAATAACGAAATGAAACTCATATCCATGACCTACTATCCACTGTATGCAGACTCTCCATGATCTGGTGTCTGTAATCTAACAAAATAGTGCTATCACCTATCAAGATTACCTCTCAAATCCTTGAGTTACAAATCTCACTTATTATGTTATCAATTGGCATACTCTAGCTTCAAGGAGCATATGTCAAATTCCACTAAAAGATGTGTCCATAGATTTCATGATCACATGTCCTTTTAATCATTCAAAGGGACACACTGTCTCAATTCCATGAGATATCATGGTGCCTCTATTGAGAATACCAAATTTTTTATTTTTTACTCACTCAGACTATGGGCCACAACTACATTAAAAAGAAATTCTAGTTTTGATTTTTTTTTTTTTTTATAGAAAAAAGAGAATTAGTTTTTTTTTTTTTTTAACTTTTTATTGCTTGAGATTTGATCCATCGTTGTGTTTTTTTTTTCTCATCTCACAAAGCTACAGTCACCAAAATCTGTTATCCACTTATCATATTTTAATTTCCATTTTCTCATATTTCTTGTTTTTTTTCTAATGAAAAATTATAAAAGTATATAAATAATTTGGTATATTATTAAATTATTATAAATAATATTAGCTATACTAATATTTAATTTTAAAAATTTTAGAATTGAAATTTTAATTTTTATGTTCTAAAACAATTATGTAATTTATTTTAAAAAAATTATGTAATTGATTTTTATTTTATTTTTATTTTTATTTATTTTTAGTATGAGTCTCTCATAATCGAAAGTTTCAAGAAAATATTTTATATGGAAGTATGTTATTGAAGTCTCTGGAAAGAAGTATATAAGATGCAAATTTCGTAATCAAAGATGTATGGGAGGGGTAAATAGACTTAAACATCATTTGGGCAAAACTCATTATGGTAAAAATTAGTGAAGATGTAAGATTGGAATGCAAGGAGAGGTGGCGGGTGGAGAGTGTGGTTTAAAAAGGCTGCTGCCTCTGAATGCTTTTGCATGAAAATGTACAATAGTTGTTACTATTAATTGATATGTTCTTGGGAAGAGCTTAGTACATAATATTGAGGTTTGAAATTTCTTAAATTTTTGTTCTTTTTTATTTGCATTAGATGACTTAATCGGGTCCTTTTTTGTTCTTTTCTCTTTTTCATTTTTTTTGGGTGATTCTCTCCATATTAGGCACTAACTCTTGTCAACTTATGAGTTTAAATGCTACATAAAATAGTGGATGTGGAAATTGACTATTGGTAGAGCTTATTCCATTTTACCTTTTTAAATGAGGGGTGATGGAGATGTAAAGAAATAAATCATTGGGTGGGTTCCCACTAAATCAATTTAGAGCATATTAAACAAAGACCATCTTGCGTTTTTAGTGCATGTGGCCTTTGTGAGTATCAATTTGTGATGATCTTGGAAAGTCTCTACATCCCTATAGGCACCGTGGTAATTCTTATTTCTATACTATATATAAAAGTCAGAATGTGAATAGTTTTGTTGTGACTGTTTTTTAGTCTTATTTCCTTCAAATATTCACCCATTTGCCATTCTTTCACACCACAAGAATTCCTGATTTCTTCTTTCTATTAGGGTTTTTCTTCTTCCTCCATGTTAGAAGGCTCGATATTAGGGTTTCTCATTTTTTGCTAGGGTTTCAGTTTGTTGACACCCTTGAGTTGAAGAAGAGAAGGCTTTTTGGTAATCACAATGATTTTTTTTCTCTCAATTAATTCCCGTTCATGGTTTTATTGAGGGGAAACCTATGTCAAAAATTTGTTTGATCCTATATTTGGTTTTGGTTGTTCTTTGTTTAATATGTTTGGTTATTGAGAAGATGGTGGCATTAAGGATTTGAACTTTGTAGTTTTCCCTCCATTTTCTCGGTAACCAAACAAAGGTGAGTACAAAACACAACAATAAATTTAGGCTAGCAAATTTCAACAAAGTAAACAAAGTTGCTTAGAAACACCACAACAATCAATTTGGGGTTGTTGATTTCAACAACTTTTTCCCTACATTTTTTAGGGAACCAAAAAAAAAAAAAAAAACCAAACAAAGATGAAGAAAAAAAGTATAAAAATAAGAGAAAATCTAAATCATAACTCTAAAAATCTCCTCCTTTGCATCTCCAAAACTGCTTATTTCTCTTCAACGACTGTTTTCTCTCTCTACTGTTCTGTTTGTGACTCTCCCTTTTCTTTTTTCAGTTTTATTCAAGGAGAGAGTAGTGGGAATGTGAAACTGAAAAATAAGCCACTAAAATTGTGCATGGCTGCATTTTCTTGTCAATAAGGTAGCCCAATTTTCAAATCTAATGGCAAAAAAGATGCATAAAAATGAGGTCAATTATAATGTGGCATGTGTAAAATTTAGTTTTGGTTTTATATACCCAACTTACATCCCATCATCTTGCATCGTAGTTTATTTTTATGCCTAATCTCAATTATTTGCATCTTGATATTAATGATATTTTTAATATTTGTGAGATTTATTGGTGTTGTAATCTTAAATATTATAGTCATGAATTTGTTAATACATTCTCTAGAATAAAGAAATAATTCTTTTATTTTATCTTTTGTTTCTATGCAAATATAATAAAATTATAAAAATTTATCCAATTATTTTTTCCTTCTTTTTATATAAATAATTTGTTTATTTTTATACAATTATAAATAAAGATAAATTAATTTTAAATTCTATATAATTATTTTAATTTAAAGCATAATTTTTATAAATTGAAGATTTAGTTATTTTATAATTATGATAATGTCATAAAAGTGGGATTAACCTTTTTTAGCATTTATAAAAATCAATTAAAATATAATCTCTTTATTTTAATTTAATAACAATTAGATTTCTCATATAAAGAAAATGACTATTTTAGTTTTCTACAAATTTATGAAAAAATAATTGAATTACTTTTTATTTAATTATAATTAATTAATTTAATAAAAATAATTAATTACTTTTTATTTAATATTAAAATTTTCTATCAAAAAATAAAAAATATAGAAAATAAATAAAGATCATATTAATTTATTATAAAACTTATTTCTAATTTTAATATAAATAGTACATCATTGAATTACAATTTGAAATATTATTTTTTTTAAATAATAATAAATAAAATTTAATTTTATCTTCTCTTAAAAATAAAACAATATGATTTAACCTATTAATACAATCATTTAATAAATATAAGTGTTTTAAAATAAAATATATTCAAATACAAGCATAAAATAATTGAGCATTGATTTTTTAAATAATTTAAATATTTAAAAAAAAAATGCTATTAACTAACACTTCGCGTGATTTGCAAGTGCAACAAGCCTAGCTATTGTTAAAAGTGGGAGTCAAGGGAGTGGCAGAAGCATGTCCTTTCCTAGATTTGGTGTTTGGCTTGATCTCTGGTCCTTCTAAATAGCGTGTGAATACTCTATAGATGTACATATTGATACGTCTCTCAAACTCCTCAAAGTTACTCTAAAAATATTATACCATTTATCAAAATTTACCATAAAAATCTCCCATCCAAATAGTTTTGGCAATATGATTCCATCGCCAATCTAGTTAGGCTTGTAAATGGGTTGGGCTGGGCTTGGGCTTGGGCTTAGCTCGAATCGCTCTGTAATACCCCCAAATGAGCTTTGGAATTTGATGGAGCCGAGCTGGGGATTTTTACTCTTACCCCAAGTTTCGTCTTAAGCCCAACATTAAGTCCAACTATTTAATACACATAAAAAAGGGTCGCTTATTAAAACTTTGATTAGGTTAGATGATCACTTTCTGGCAAGAGTTAAAATCACGTCTTATTAGTTTCATTTGGGCTTCAGCGTTTGTGCTGGGCTTTGCGTGAAATTTTCAAGCTGGCGCTGAATGGGCTTTAGGAATCTACTTTCAGCCTAAATACTAACAAACAAGGACATGTAAACTCTGTAATCATGCTGATTCATAATGATTTTTATAGATTTAATTTGAAAGATTACCTTTTGTAATTTATTTATTTATAATAATTTTTATAAATATAATTTGAAATTATTATTTTGTAAATTTGCATTGATTTTCATAAAATTTTTAAGATAATTGAATGTGGTTCTATTTTACGAACCGTTCGTGGAAATGGTATACAAATATGAGAAAGGAGGGCTTTTTTTAAAAAAAAAAAAAAGCTTTTTAATTGAATGGATTACATTTGCTCGAGATTTTGTTTTGAACAACTGATTTTGTTAGAAGTGATTGTGAGAGGGGCAAGTAGGAAAAATTAGAAAGGGTAAATAAAAAATTCTAGAGGATAGTAAACATCAATAATTTTTTTATTTTTCTAAAATAGTCCACTATAGCCTCATTGTCATTTAATAAATTAATAAATTTTATGTCTTAAATATTAAATGAAAGAAAATTATAAAATATATTAATTATTCAACCAAATACTAAGAACATTGACAACAATTTAAAAAAAAAAATTAAAGATTTTATAAAAACATTTAAAAATTAAAATGATTTTTTAAAAGAATAAGAAAAACAATAATATATTTCTTAATAATATTAATAAATTTTATAGAAAAAAAAAATTTAATACTTTCTCAAATAAATTTAGGATTTTCTTTTTCAAAGAACTAATTGATATAATTTTGTCAAAAGTAATGAAGCTTTTTGTTCAATAGTTATACACTTGGATTAATTGGATCGAATGAACACTTGCAATTTTTGTCAAGAGATGTCTTACTCTTAAACTTTTCAAGTGATACTCCACACTTGTAATATCTAAGTGGTACCTCATATTTTGATTTTCCCTCAAGTGATACCCTATACCTGAAGGGACCTTACAATATATACAATAAAAGATTTGATAAGAATAAAACTCTTAGCAAGGTTAATTCATTAAGAATTCAAGTCTTCAAATCCAATAATATACATTATAGGAAACTAGCATAAAAGATCAAAAGCTAAAACATATGAAATCTCTGGGATCCAAGGTTTATATAAATTATCACATTAAACACACAATAAAAAAAGATTTGGTGTTCAAAACATCCAATATAATTAAAAGAATCAATAGCACACAATGGTTGTTGTTTATTATCAAACAAACTTAAAGCACATAATTTATCAAGCCAAATCTAGAGTGCTAAATTAATGGATTTAAACCCTACAATTCCAAAAGAATTAGGCTATCTCATGAATTTATTACAAAGTTTTGGGATTACCACACAATCCATAGAACAAAATATTATATATAATATTACCAATAATCAATCCATAAACTACTTTATCTATAACCCTAATGCATCCTAAAACTCTTCCTTAGTGGTCCCTCACCTATCCCATAATTTATATACATGTCTATGACATTTAAATGTTTAAAAAATTATATATTTTGATCAAAAGAGTTGAATCCATAAACTGAATAACCAAATATTAGGATGAAAAAAAGTTGTATGTGGACAACCCACATCGTAAATTTATGATCCTAATCCATGAACCTTAATTTTAATATGACACATACTTAAAACAGAGACACAATCTTACAAACACAAAATTCTAAAACAAAATAATAGTCATAAAAATAATCATAATAATATTTGGTGGTACATACCTAGCTTTCTAAAGCTTTTCCTCAAAGACCCTTTTCGCCTTGCCTTCCACAAAATAAGCCTTATAACTAGCAACCCTTTTCTTCATCTAAAACCCAAGCTCACTTAATTCATCCCAAAATTCACAAGAACGCCAAAAAAAAAAAAAAAAAAAAAAAAAAAAAAAAAAAAAAAAAAACTCAAATAAATATGAGAATGAAAAACGTGAAGAGAGGAAGAGGCTTACCACTCACAAATATTGGAATTAAAGCAACAATAGACATCGCTACTACTCATTCAAATTAGGTTTTTCTAATGGTGACCACATGTGGAATTGTTTTATGTCAAGTAAGGCTACTTCCAAAGGGCTACGACATTTCAATGGTGGGGTTTATAAGTGAGGAATGGATTAGGGCTTCTTAGTGGTGGATTTCACCCACGAGGAAAGGTTTAGGACTTGTTATGAATAGATTTCTTAGAGAAAAAAGGGTTTCTCGCAACTTTGGATTTCAACCACTGACGATTGACAAGCAAGGACTTGCAATGAGTCTTCAGTAGCTTCTCATTTAGTCATCGATTTCACCCACTGACACACACCCCTATCGATGCCCTTTGATTCTCACCGCTAGCCCGTGCACAACTCTCTCGCTTTTGTGGGTCCCGCTAACTCCCCAACCTCAGACCTCATCTAGAATTGCTTCCTCACCTTTTCACGACACCCAACTAGGAAATACAGACATAAATAAAATAAATTCCATAAATTATATAATATATATATATATATATATATATATATATATATATATATATATATATATATATATATATATATATATATATATATATATGAAAGAAATTTCGTCCAAAGAAATGGAAAATGGTGCAACACGAGGACTTCCCAGGAGGTCACCCATCCTAGTACTACTCTCGCCTAAGCACACTTGACTGCAAAGTTTTGATGGGATCCGATGCATTAATATTGGTATGATCACACCCACTATGTTATTACAACCTAATCCCCTTATGTGGTATGATTGAGATATAACTTCTGGTGTGTTGGATAGAAAGAAAAAAATGGAAAAGTTTGTTTTGACAGATGTATTATTATGCAAGTATCTGGGATGTTCGTCTAGATCGGACGGTATGCCCCTCTTAAAATTGACACCTTCTTTCGATCCATATGGTTGGACTCATGTTTTGGTGCATGGATTGGGGTTTGATCATGACTTTAAAGGGTGGATGGAGGAAGTGTGGAAGCGAGAGCTTGTCGTGTTATTTTGGGGCCTTTGGGTAGAGTTTGGGAACAATTTTTTTTTCAAACCGCGAGTCTCGACGTGAGATCGCAATGGTGGGCTCGAATCATCTTTTCGACGAACGGATGGGAAGACTATGGAGGAAAGGCACTTTGGTCCATAACTTAGGCCTCGAGGCTCGAAAAAGGTTTGCATCTATGTCGATCATCCTAAAATGGAGGGAACTTTCATGTGGGAGAAAATGGGGAAGATCGATGACGATTGATTTCGACGGTTGATATATAACGATCGAGGGATCGGATCGACGATCGGTCAGTCAGGATGGAAATGGGAAGGTCGGAACCTATTGGCACAACAAGTGCAGACATAAATCATAGAAATGTCGTCAAAAAAAAAAAAAAAAAGAAATGGTGCAACATGAGGACTTCCTAGGAGGTCAATTGAAGGAAAAAACATGGATTGCTTCATTTCCCAAGTCCGGATCAAGTTAGAAACATGCATTACTATCCTAACCTTTTTCTAAATCTTATGCACGGTAGAAAAATAGCATTTTTTTACATTAAAAGGATTAAAAAAGTGTTAATGAAAACCATACCTTATATTTAAATGTTCCTGGATCAAATCCACATGGTGATTATGAATATCAAAATCGCACAAGTCTCGTAAACTCGAGGTCTTCCACTTGATAACTCGAACCTTGATCTTGGTACACTTCCAATGAGGAGAAAAAAAAGGTGGATGTTATGGCTCTCAATATCTCTGGATGGTTGAAGACAAAAACTATAGAAACCCTAACCCCTAAGGGGTATTTATAGGGTTCCTAAGTGGGCTTAAGTGACTTGAGCCCACATGCGCTTGGGTCACTTAATCTAACCCAAAATGAGTTCTAATTGATTAATTAACCCAATATGGCTTACTAATTAATCAATTAGCCCAATCCAGAGACCTTGTTCACTTACCCCTATGCAACCTTGTATAATTACCAAAATGCCCTTATGCACAAAAGTGTAATTAGAGTCAATCCAACCCTCATAACCCATGCCAACAAGGTATATAAGCTGAGAGTGGGGACCACTAAGGCCCATAGGAATACTGACTCCCTCATAATCCAATTCTAAAGTTGATTTAACATCCCACTACAAAGAATCAACTGAACTCTAGTATCCTATGTAAATAACAACAAGACACCAAGTGCTTGGGCCCGTGACCTGCTATCCATTGTGTTGAGTTTCCCCGTCTGTATTCTAACAAGGTAAAAGCTATCAGCCTTTCAAGACTACCTTTACTATATTTGAGTTATAGATCCTATTATTATGTGTTCAATTGTCATATCTTATCTCTCAAAAAAGTTATGTCAAGTTCCACTTATGGAACTACTATGACCATAGTTTCCATGAACACACCTCCTTAGGATCACCTAAAGAGACACACCATCTCAATCCTAAGATATATCATGGTGCCTCTATTGAGAATAGCTATTGCTACCAGTTTCCATCAACAATGACCCAATCCATAGGGAATATATGATCAGCTTATGATCTCACCCATAGGTCAAAGTCATTTCTAACTTTAACATAAGCTCAATATTCTCTCAAGGTTGAAAGACAACACAATGAAGCAGCTTGGTGAGGTCATGACTACTTGATAGCCTTAATTCATGACTCACCGCAGGTCCTGTCCAATGTGTAACCATACACACTAGTGCACTCACCATGGGAAACCCATCCTAATAGCTAAGACCAATCATCCTTCCAATTAGGAGGTGGTACACTACAACCTCTAATGGGTTTCCTAGACCCATGAATTGGTTGTGAACAAGTCATCTATTTGCAAGGTACCCATGACTTAGACCTTATGTGCAACTCCTAATGAACCTAAGTCACATACAATGCAAAAAATGTAGGCAACAATGCTCATAAAGTATAATACATGGAATGAGGATAGATAAAAGTGAAACTGGAACATCATTAAATAAATAATGAATTCCAATTTTATTACATTATGTCATACTTTTAAGGACTCTGTCCTAATAGATGACCACCTTGCATGAAAGTGCCCCATCTCTTCGAAGGCGTGCAAAAGGTTACGTATCGTCGGAGGGTATGATTGCTTTTGTTAGGGATTCTTTTTAGTCCACCCTCTTATTTTTAAAGCAACCTTGTCCTTATAGGTTGAACTTAGATCCTTTTATTAGGAAATCCCTATCCTACACGTGGGTGCATTTGAAGACCTTCAAAGGTTACTCTAGTCATAGTTAGGATCCAATACTCATTTTGTTTGGTCTCTTTCTAGAATGTTCATAGATCAGTGCAAATTTAAGTTTTAGTGGACCACTATTTGTTTCATAGTGTTGGTTTCTTTCAATATCTTTTTTTAGTTGAGTGTGTATTCTTTAGGACTTTCGTCTATCATCTCTTCTTGAGTTAATTCATTCTTTTAGTTTGTTGTTACTCTATTTGATGCTTTAAGATATGCTCATCAATCATTTTCACCCCTCTATACCTATCATGGGCCTGATACTTTATTCTTTGACTGATTCACTTGTTTCAATTGTCAACCTGATGTTTGTCATTTGCATTATAGAAAAGGTGAAAGGCATACTTTCACATTCATATCTTTTTAACAAATTTGCCTTAATCACCTTATCATTTTCCTTTATGGAGCTTGGTTTGAAAGTTAATCAAGGATATTTTGTTATAGATGGAGTACTGATCTCGTCATAGTGTTGTGATTACTACTCAAAAAGTGCTATTTTATAGCTTGTAATTACCTCTTTTAAACACTTTTGAGTAGTAGTTATTACCTTTTAACTCAATTGGCATGTTAAGGACCCTTGCAATCGTTTCTAATCAAATTGTGTTAAGTTTTGGTGTTTTTGATAGCTTTTTTTTATCACCAAGGCAATCTAAGATGAGGAAGAGTTCTATATAATCCATGGCAAAGCAAATGGAAGCTCATTTACATGAAGAATCCAAGCTTTAGAGCTTCGTAGTTCTTTTCCAAAGCCAATCAAGAATGCAAGGAGGAAAAACATAGGAATCTAACATGAAGTAATTCAAGATGACAGCAAATTTTGGACACTTTTCAAGTACTTTCTGGAGTCCATTTTATTCATACTATATGTGGTTTTGAAGCTCGAGAAGTCAGGAGTCCAACGCTTCAAATAGTGCCTGAATTGGAGCTAAAACGAAGAAGTTATGGTTGTTTGAAGACAACTGCACAAAGTTGAGCGAAATGAGCTGCGAAACCACCCCTTGGCACACGAGTGCCATTTCACAGCCCCACCCCCTCATTTCGCAGCTGCGAAATGGGCTGCAAAATGGTCTCCAAGCTGCGAAACAAGTTGCAAATCATCTCCAAGTTGCGGAATCACCTCCAACTTGTGAAATCACAAATTCAACTTGTAAAATCAAAGTTCAAACTTGAAAAATGGATAATTTAACATGTGAATCACCTTGCGAAATCCACCTATGCAATCTCAGATATTTGCCACCGACTAAGTGGGATTTTTCTCAAGATATTTTGTGTAAATTTATATTTTCTCCTTGTAATAAGCTAAAGATATTATTGGGATATTTCTTAGAAAATATCTTCTATATATATCTCTGAACCAATGTAAAGAATGGACGATAATTCCATCCTGTAATCGACGATAGTAAGAAATATATTTTACAGAGCACTTGCTCTGCTTTTCCTTCATATTTTTGTTTTCTCGTTATTTTTATTTCTAGCAAATCAAACTCTAAGAATGTTTCCTCAAAGGATGAGTGGCTAGGATCTTTGTCTCTTGGAATGAAGAAAGCTGGGTAAGTTTCCACATGCAAAATTGGAAGTTTTGTTGTTTCAGCTTTTAATGAAGAGAAAGTGTGACCCGTTAATGGTTTTTATCTTTTTAGTTAACTTAAAACGCCTTTAAATCACCTGGGCCAACACTTGGTAAGGCAAGTGATATCCGTCCATTGAGATGCACTAGTTTATCTCTTGTGAGCCTTTGGAAAGTGATTTAAAGGTAGTATTTTCTAGAATTGCCAATACTTGGTAAGCTTTTGGACTCTAAGGAGACATCCATTAGTTATCTCTTGCGAGCTTGAGAAGGGAAATCTAAGGTTAATAATCACCTTGAATGGAAAATGCTAGGTGAGAGGTATGAGTCATTGCAAGATGCATCAATGACAAGGATTTAGTGTTTGAACCCATTAAGGGGAAGCATCTGTACCACACCGGTTAGAGAATTAACTATATGTTAATTCTCTAATGCGAAGAAAAGATTCAAGTGATCAGAACTCCCTTTTTGTATAAGGAACCTGAGCCTAGTGATCTGAAACTCCAAGAAACACTTTTCTTTGTAATTAAAATCAGTTACTATTTTTAGTTAGCTTAAAACCAACCTTTTCAAACATCTTTATGTTTTCTTTTAAAGCTAACCTTGAAATGAAAAAGCATCAATTCAGCTTTGAATTAATATCAATTGTGGAGTGAAAACCCATCCCAATGAACGATCCTAGAGCCACTATGCTATGCTAGCTAAGGCTGTCCTAGTACATGGTGTAATAGGTTATAAATTTTGTTGATTACTCCCGTCTGAGGATCGGAATCAAGGTACACCAGCTGGGCACGAATCAAATGGCGCCATTGCCGGGGACCATTGAGAGGACATGAATCAACTGATACACCAATTGGGAACGAATCATATTGTTATTCACACCTCATTCATTTTCTGGATTATTGATATAAATTCCTTAGTCACATTTGTAGCCCTCTCATAATGGACACCTTTATGACTTTAAAGTCTCTATCATACATCCGGATTTTGATTGTCATCACCGGACCACACATCATGTGTTGTCTTAGATTTTTTTACTTAAGGTATTTCTTCACTTTCACATTGTGATCTTGAGGCTTGACCCATCATGGAGAATATTGAGCTTTTTGACCTTAGACCAGGGGTTTGAACTAAGGAGTTTAGGATTATGATTCATCTATCTTATGATCAGAGTAGTACCCACCCATTTTCGCACCTCTATCCTTATGTGCCTACCTATTCCAAGCCTTGTGTAGCATCACCCCTCACCTTGTTATCATATGATCTTTCCATCCATACATATTCTAGCCTCACATAGTACCATCATCACTCATTCTTTCTACCATTCTCTATTTTTTCCAAGTATGGTTTTGAGGGGATTAAGCTTGAGAAGAGTCCGACATGATGAGAGATGGCTTGCGATGAGAGTAGTTAGATTGCTTGATGAGGTCATTGGTTACCCTATGATTGAGATAAGCATATTCAAGATTGTTACACATGACTTTAGAGAGTTTCTATCACTGTAAAGGTTAATCTTTTATGATAAGGGTTGAATTATATGAGAGGTGCTTGATAAGATCATTGTTTATCCTTCCATTGAGAGGATCATCTTTGAGATCATCATAAAGTATTCAGATTGAGCCTTTACATAAGGCTTTAATGGATTGGCATGGTTATAGGATTTGACTTTATGAGATGGTGATGAGATGCTTATGATATATGGTTTGAGCTAATTTTTGTATGACATTCTTGATTATTCTATTGTGGAGAGGGTTATTTTTCAAACAATTATGATGCATTTAGAGTGGGGTTTTTCATATGATTCAAAGAGTTGACATAGTTGCATTGGATGGGCATTGATCTTTAATGTGTTGATCATGTGATGGTTTGAGAGCACGATGTTTGAGACTATGGTTGTAGGATGGGTGGCCTTCATTTTGGATAACTTATACCCTATCACCCTTATTGACATCTAGATCATTGCTAGCTCTTTGAGCCTTGCATGAACATCTTAGTCTTTCATTTCTTATAACCTTACTCACCTTTACAAGATAAGGGTCTTCTTATGTCCATATGCATTATTCAGGAGTTTCATAAACCTTGGGCTTATTGGTGTACTTTTTCACTATTTTGTTATCCTTATGATATCATGTTTCATCATATCTCACTGTTTGTATCCTCCGTTCCATCCTGTTGACTTCCTTATCATTTGATTTACCTCATTTCTTTTCATTCCCTAAGTTTTGATCTTTCACATTTCATTGCATAGAGTATGATCATATCACCACTTACATCCCATCTATGGACATTGGTTTGGAGATCCTTAACTGAGAAGGTTATCTTGTTAGTGAGAGTTTACATCATTGTTTGAGAGTATATCCATATCATTATGTGTTCTCATTAGAGCTCATTTGTTTATATTTAGAGCATGTACAATTACAAAAAAAAAAAAAAACTGAAAAAAAGGAAAAATAATAATAAATGGATGAGCATGTATGTGTGTATGTGAGAAGTAGGTGACCTTTTCCTTGGGACTTTGGATTATTGTATCTTTCATCATTTCATCCATTGGCAATTTGATCATTCTCAATGTCTTGATTCGACTGGATCGATGCTCATTTGCTTTCCTTTTTATCCATTGTTTTTCACATTTTATCTCATTCACCTTGTCTTCATCATTCTTTGATGTTTGATATTTTCTTCATCATTACTATTACATCTCTTATTGCAATTCAATTTTTTTTTTCATTCTTTCATTACTAATATATTCCTATTGTTTCTTTCTTCCCCATTGATATATTCACATTGGACGTCTTTCGATCCATGGCTTATGAGATTTTCTACACATATTGCATTTTGTACACGAGGGTATGGGTTTGATCATTGGGTATTTGAGCCTAGTTTTCTTTCGTTTCTTCACCCTATTACCCTAGTCTATGTTACGTCCTGTGTCTTAAGACCACCTTGAGGCCATGTTATCATGCATTATGTTTGATAGCTCACACATGGGCGATACTTGAGATTGGTCGGAGAGCATTCTAATTATGAGAGATTATGAGAGGTGGCATGACCTTAGCTTTGGGCATACCCAACTCAAAAGGCTTTTATTGGATATGAAACCACTATGCTTGACATATTACATCGAGGAATACCCCTTTCAGCCAGTGATGTATTCTTGAGATGACAGTTTACATCGAGATATGCTCATTCTTTAGAGGAGATCAAACACCTTCATATTGGAGTTTGATATGGTTGGGTGATTTCATTTGATATGAATATGTTAGGACATACCCTCTCATTAGTGTTAAGTGATCCTTAATACATTACACAAGGGCATTATGTCTCTCAATTGATGATGGATTTTGAGTCATAACCATTCTTTAGAGGAGATCAAGCATTTTTTTCACATTGGAGTATGAGATGTGTTTGGAGTATTTCATCTTATGTATTCTACATAGTGGCATACCCCTCTTAGTCATTGATGGATTTTTTAGGCATAATCATTCTCTTTAAGGTGATCAGATGTTCTTTTTATAAGAGAGTATAAGATTTGGCTGGATGGTTTTCTTTGATGTCCTTACACTAAGGCATAATCCTCTCATCAGTGATTGACCTTAGATATATGAGTTTACATTAAGACATTACTAGGTTAGAATTTGGAGGTAGCAGCTTATATTGGGACAGAGCCCATTCATCAATGATGGATTTTCTGATGTGACAGTTATACCAAATATACACTTTCCAGAGGTTATCTTACATGGAGTTTAACTATTTTGCATCTTCACTCATGTTGGATCATGTTTCTCCCATCAGTGATTGATTCTGGTGGGGTTCGCTCTATTCAGAGTTTACTATTGTGAAATGATACATTCATACCAAGGCATGGCTACCTTATTGATTTTTGACATAGAGACTTAACCTCCTGTTTATGATTGCTATTTTTTATGGATTATAAAGATGATGATACTTTGGGTTCAGTCTTCTTAGCATACCTGGTTTGATTTGGATGTCTCCTTACCTTTGTTGCACACCTATATATCCTACTTTTGGCATCATCATACCTATATCCATCTTATTAGAGCCTAACCACTATTGAGCCTACCTATTTCACTATCCTACATGATCTTATCCCACTCTCTTTATTAGAGGAGAGGATGTAGGCCAGTTATTAGTTTTCTGGTTGAGTGTTCACATGCCTTTGGGCATTAGGTTCAACATCTTCCATGATGGTAGGACCTATCAAATTGATGATGTATTTGAGATAATGTCTTCATATTAATAGTTGATACGTCGTGTCTTGACTTGCTTACATTTTTTTTTGGACTTAGAGTCTTGGGTTGTTATTGGTTTTGCTCATCATTTGGAGTTTACCTTATTAGCTCAGTCCTCATGATATGCAGTCTTATTTGAGCACTTGATGACTAAGGTTAGACTTTTTCATTGCATTATCATTGAGCATATCCTAGAGTGTCTCATGTTTTAACATTTTGTGTCTCTTATTGGTCATTGTCACATATTGGGGCATATCTTAGCTTCGAATATATAGGGTCTTCTTCAAATTTCCTAGCTTTTTTATTTGTTTGTTGATACTTGAGAGTTTTCATATTAAAGTATACCTTTTTTATCGAGATTCTTTAGATGGTTATCCTAGTCACTTTAGTTCATGATGTATATCATCCTTCCGATAGTCTATCTACCCTAGTTTCCTAGTAGAGTTACTCTTAAGCTTTTTAGTAAAGTTCGCACTTTCTAGTATCATCATAGTTCTTGATGGAGTTACCTTTGTGAGTTATGCATTCATCCATACCCTCAGTGGAGTAGTTTAGCATGATCACTTCCAATCCTCAGTGAAGTTTCCTTGAGCTAACATGATTGATTGATACACATGTATCTTTTGAGTCGTTTGATCATTTCATCCTTGGAGACAGATATGATGAGTTAGTATCATTTGGTTACCTCTATAACTTTGCATCTGTTGCTATACTGGGGCATATTCCCTTTTCTTTTGTTGAGGTTAGTCCCTAATGGGGCATTTTCTTTGAGATTGGATATTTTCATTGATTAGGGATCCTTAGTGGAGTATTTTATGATAGTATTTATTCTGATGGAACATCTTCTTAGTGATTTTACATCAGTTGCTATATTAGGGGATATTCCCATTTCTTTTCCTAAGATCGGTTCATAAGGGAGCATCTTCTTTGAGTTTGGGCATTTTCATCAATCAAAGTCCCTAGTGGAGTATTTATAAATAATATCATTTCTGATGGGGCATTTTTTAAAGTGAGACAGTCTTTATCATCACGACTCCTTATTAGAGGCTTTTAAGATGGATCAGTTTGATTAATTATATTTCATTCCACAATGGAGCATATTTTGAGACAGTGATGACTTTTAGCAGGTTTACTTTGACACAAACATCATGATTCCCCAGTTGAGAGACTTCAAGATAGATTAGATTGATTATTTAATATAATGATCCCTAAAGGAGTATTCTTTGAGATGTACAGTCAAATTTCACTGCTTGATTTTGAGATAGTGACAATTTCTCTAGCCACTTAAAGGATTTAATCCATTCTTCCCAAACATTGAGGCATATCCCTTCATTGATAGTCTGTTTAGGACATTCCCTTGCATCGAGTGCCTTTAGGGAAAACCCCTTCATCAAGTCTATCCAGGGCATCCCCCTTCATCAAGTTTGTTTAGAGTATTCTCCTTCATTGAGTTTGTTCAAGGCATCTCATTGGGTCTATTTAGGGTATTCCCTTTCATTAGCATCCTCTTTTATTTAGATTCTCACCACCAAAGATCAAACATCTATAGGCATTTTAGATTCATCAACACTAACTTTCATTTATGGGCCCTAATCAGTTTTCACCACCATAGATTAGACATCTATGGGCATTTCAGATTCAACACCATATATTAAACATCTATAGGCATTTAAAATTCATTACCATAGACTATCATTTATGGGCCTTGATCAATTTTCACCATCATTGATCAGACATCTATGGGCATTTGAGATTCACCACCATAGATGGAACATCTATGGGCGTTCAATCAGATTCACACCACCATAGATCAAACATCTATGGGCATTTCAAATTCATCACCATAGACTTTCATCTATGGGCATTTCAATTTTCACTACCATATATCATACGTTTATAGGAATTCCATCATTTTCTCACCACCATAGATCAGAAATCTATAGGCATTTCAAATTCTCACCACCATAGATTTTCATCTATGGGCCTTGACTAGTTTTCACCTCCATAGATTAGAAATCTATGTGCATTTCATATTCACCACCATAGATTTTTATTTATGGACCTTAATCAAATTTTCACCACCATAGATCAAACATCTATGGGCATTTCAGATTCACCATCATAGATTTTCATCTATAGGCTTTGATTAGTTTTAACCATCATAGATTGTTCATCTATGGGCCTTGATATAGATTCTCACAACCGTAGATTTTCATCTATGGGCCTTAATCAAATTCTCGCCACCATAGATCAAACATATGTGGGCATTTTTTATTCATCACCATAGACTTTCATCAATGGGCCTTGATTAGTTTTCACCACCATAGATCAAACCTCTATGGGCGTTTTAGATTAATCACCATAGATCATCATCTATGGGAACTTGATCAATTCTCACCACCATAGATTATTCATCTATGGGCCTTGATTCAAATTCACCACCATAGATTCTCATCTATGAGCCTTGATCAGATTTTTACCGCCATAGATCTTCATCTATAGGCATTTGATTCAGGTTTCACTACCATAAGATTAGACATCTATGGGCACTTGATCAATTCTCACCACCATAGATCATTCATCTATGAGCAATATTTATATTCTCACCACCATAGATTAGATATCTATGAGCTTTTGATTTAGATTCTCACCATCATATATTAGACATCTATGAGCATTGATTCAGATTATTACGACCATAGATTTCACGTCTATGGCCCTTATCCTTCTCAATCGATTCCTTAGCATTTAGAGCACTTTATCTCAAATTAGCATTCAGAGTCACTTAGTGTTTAAAACCATCATTTTAGTTTGGCTTCCAAAGTCATTTTTTATCAATTTGTTTTTAGTTATCAGGTTTTTCTTTATAATTTTTTTTTTTTTTTTTTTTTATGTTTAGAGCTATCTTTCGATTTGGCTTCCAAAGTCTTTTTTTGTTGGTTTTTAGTGATTAGGTTTTCCTATAGACCCACTTAGTTTTTAGGTATATCTTTTAGGTTTGGCTTCTAGAGTCATTCTTTGTCTGCTTTTTTTAGTATTCAGATTTCCCTATTTCCTTGCATTTCACCTCCCTAGCCTATTACTTTGATTGTTTTTGAGCTTATCATGTCATGTGCCAGGACAAAATTTCGGTATCTTTTCTTTTCTTTGGTATAATTCACTTCATTTCATTTATTTCTCATGTATCCATGATTCATTCATTACACTTGTGATCTCTACCAAAGAGGGCCATATTTATAGACCCTCTATTTTGTCCTTTTAGCACATTCCACCCAAGATTGCCTTCCTAAATCCTCGGTTGCCCTATTGTGCACTTATGGTCTTTTTATTAATTGTTTTTGAGCTCTCATTAGCGGTCTACTATGACTATTTCAATCACTATTTTTGGACTTTCTTTTAAAGACATTTTAGAGAGATTAGGTGGATCCTAATCATGATTTTAGTGGCCCTAGGTTTAGTTTAGAAGTAGTTTAGAAATGTTCTTAGAGTTTAGTTTAGTACGAGTTAAGTTTAGTTTAGTGGTTTTGGTTTAGTTTAAAAGTAGTTTATATTAGTTCCTTAAGTTTGGTTTAGTTTAGAAAGTTAGATTAGGTTAGGAAGAGTTGTGTGTAGGTTAGTGGGTCGAGTGAAGGTTAGGGATAGTTGTGTGTAGGTTAGTGAAGTAATGTAGGATAGGGAGAGGTTAGAGAGTAAGTTAGGAATTCTCTAGAAGGTGGGTGAAGTAGTGGCTTGGAAGAGGAGAGGGGTGAGATAGGAAAGAAAAAAAGAAAAGAAAAAATGGATCTCCAAAGAAAGAGAATTTGGGGAGAACTTTGAGAAAACTTAGAAAGAAACAAGGAGAACTATGGAAAACTTGAGAAAGAGCTATGGAGAACTTGAGAGACCACCATCAGAGAAATCAAGACAAAAAATGAATTTGGAAACACCTTGACATAAGATTATTTAATTTCCTACCTTGATTCTATTTTATAAATCTTATTTTTCTCCTACTCTTCTCATTTTCATGATTTTGGATGTATTAGACTAGGTTTGGTGTGGATGTATAGGCCGCATGGAGTGTTAAATTTTTTATGATTGCTTGATTTTGCATGTTTAAGAATCATTGATGTTTAATATTGTGAATGTTCATGAATTTTGGTAATTATTTGATATTGTATCTTGAAAATTTGGTAAAAGAAATTTAAAATTGAATGCTTGAAATTCATTGATGTTTACATGTTGATGGAGTTTGAGGAATTTTTGGAGATTGCATGTTGATGACTATTAGCTTATTGATATTTTCAAATATGCCTTTTTTTTAGTTTTAGAGAATCATTGATGATCATATATTAAAGTTTGATTGAAAATTATTGATGATTGGCATGTGAATGATTGGTGTTAAATATTGTTTGATACATGATTGAAATTATCTTTAGGGTCAATTTTAAGAATCCTTACCTATGAAATTTTCTAAAAATTGTTTCCTAATGAAGTGATGTCGAATTTCAATTGTTTAGTACGGGAATGAAGAACAAGATTCTTCAAGATATATATAGCACTAAAGTTGTCACGGTGTCTATTCATGGTCCTTTGTTCTATCCCATAGTCTTTCAACATTTGCTTCATCCACAAGAGTTGTGTACAACAACTTCCACCAGCAATGTATTCAGCTTCGGCAATAGATAAAGATATAAAATTTTATTTCGTACTAAGTTAAGTCACAAGACAATCACTAACAAAAAAAAACAAACAATAGATGTGTTTTTCTATTCTCAACATTTTTGGCCCAGTTAGCATTAGAATAATCAACAATCACAAGAAAGAATCATAAGAATATCACAAGTCATAGTCAAGAGTCTTATTAATGTAACTTATAATTCTTTTAACAAATATTAGATGCGACTCTTTGGGGTTTGCTTAGTACCTAGCACCTTAGGCCCATTTAGATGCACTTGGCCCATTAGGCACCACCATAGGCCCATTTAGATACACTCGGCCCATTAGGCACCACCTTAAGCCCACTTAGGCACTCTAGGCCCATTTAGATGCACTTGGCCCATTAAAGCACCACCCTAGGCCCATTTAGATACACTCGGCCCATTAGGCACCCCCTTAGGCCCACTTAGGCACCCTAGGCCCATTTAGATACACTCGGCCCATTAGGTACCACCTTAGGCCCACTTAGCTAGGCCCATTTAGATACACTTGGCCCATTAGGTACCACCTTAGGCCCACTTAGGCACCCTAAGCCCATTTAGATACACTTGGCCCATTAGGCACCCTCTTAGGCCCACTTAGGCACCCTAGGCCCATTTAGATGCACTTGGCCCATTAGGCACCATCCTAGGCCCATTTAGATACACTCGGCCCATTAGGCACCACCTTAGGCCCACTTAGTCACTTTAGGCCCATTTAGATATACTTGGATCATTAGGCACCACCCTAGGCCCACTTAGGCATCCTAAGCCTATTCAGGCTCATCTAGACACACTCTATCCCACTTAAGTCACCTTTTAAGTAATTTTTGCATGTTTGCATGGTTGGTATGGATTGCATTTTTGTGTGGTTTGCATGGTTGCATGACATTCTTGCATGGCTTACATGATACTGGATTGCATTTCTTTCTTGCATGATATTTATTTTTTATTTTTTAATGATTTTTATTTTATAATTTTCTAAAATACTTTTTATTCATTTATTAAATCTAATAATTTTATGTTTCTGTAGGAAACTTACCAAAGGGGTTTGGCATAGAGAAAAAAAAAGAAAGATTTAGTGCATATATGGACGGGAAATGTAGGAACCCCTCCCCCTGATGACACGTGGCGCGCATCGCTATCCGGAGCAACTCCATCCGGACTCCCCCAAGAGGACACGTGGCGTGCTCTCCTATCCGGACTCCCTCAGGGAGAAGCACACGGCACTCGCGAACATCACACCCGGACGATAGCATATCCTATCCGGATATGTCGTCCGGATCATTGACTAAAATGAGCAAGCCTTGCTACGTCATTCCGACAGCCTGCCACAGCCCACGTCCGCCGCCTGCAGAGCGAAAGGACAAGAATGATGACAAGTCACCTCCCACAATCTCTGACAGCCGTTTATAAGGTGATGATGACCCTGCCATCACCTAGAGGCATCATGACGAGCCAAAAAGTCTTCCCACCATTAAAGAGGGAGGCAGAGCTTCTGACACTATATAAAAGAGCCTTCACACAAGGAGGAAGGTAAGCTGACTATCCCTAAAAAAGCCTGATAGCTTAATCTCTTGAGCCATGGCTGACAAAACCATCGAAGAGTGTGTCCGGACACCCTATCCGGACATCTTTTGCAAGGAAGATTGAACCAGAACTCAATCTTGGTTGAAAGTGTGCGTCCACTTGGCAGCTACGTGGATCATTGGGACGCAAGGCCTCAACATTGGCGCTATTTGTGGGAACTCGCTGATTCAGTCGCTAGCAAAGATGTCCACACCTTCCAGAAGCCACTCGTATGCTAGGGGAGAAGAAGATCATTCTGAATAGCGCCAAGCCATTGAGAGAAGACAGTTGGCAAGTGAGCGACAAATGCAAGCTCTCTTCCAAGAGACAGCGAGATTGAGAGAAGAAAACGTTGTGTTGCGCATTCAGGCTTCATCAACGGGGCCTCCTTGTGGTCAGCGTTCAAGAGGCCAGGTAGCAAACTCAAGGCCTGACCCAGAGTCAATATACCCTGGGACAACAGGGGCTATCCCTGAAACATGCAACGTTAGGCCACAAGAGCGACACACGCCTATACCCCAAGCTCCCTAGGAGGAAAGCTCGGACTCTACTCGTCTCTCGTCGAAGAGACAGCGTGACAAGAGACCCCAGTTGTCAGACGCGATGCGCGTGAGGCTAGGCCCACAAGAACCTGGGAAGACAAGGCCACCAGTAGCCACAACCTGGGGAGTGCACCCTGACCCCTTGGTCACTCCCATGGTGCAGAACGTCTTCCCGCACCAAGCATTACGCCAAGCTAGGAGAAACCTCCCAAACGAGCCACCCATTGGCTCCATCAGCAAAAGGTTGGACGACATGCTCTCCACGCCTTTTTGCTCTCATATTATTCATTACGACCCCCCAAGGGGATTTCTCGTGCCTAAATTCTCCACGTACGATGGGTCCAGCGACCCCTTCGACCATATCATGCATTATCGACAACTCATGACTCTCGATATAGGAAACGACGCGCTGCTATGCAAAGTATTCCCTGCCAGCCTACAAGGGCAGGCCCTCTCATGGTTTCACCGCCTACCTCCTAACTCTGTTGATAATTTCAGGGACCTGTCAGAAGCTTTCGTGGGACAATACTTATGCTTCGCTCGGCATAAACAGAACATCAGCACTCTGCAAAACATAAAAATGCAGGAGAACGAGTCTTTGAGGGAATTTGTGAAATGGTTTGGTCAAGTCGTGTTACAAGTAGAGGCTTACAACATGGATGCTGTCCTGCAGATCTTCAAGTGAAGCATTTGTCCAGGCACCCCATTTTTCGAATCGCTAGCTAAGAAGCCTCCTACGATGATGGACGACTTGTTCCGACGCGCAAGCAAATACTCAATGCTTGAAGATGACGTGCGAGCAGCCAGCCAGCAAATCTTGGTTGCCGGACAAGCATCCAGAAGTGGTGCTGAAAGAAATGCCAAACTCTCGGACCGGCCAAGGCCGTCCGGTCGAAGGTAGGAAGAACAAAGTCGCCCGAAACTGCCGCCCCTCACACCCCTTTCCATATCCTATGAGAAGCTTCTCCCTATGATCCAAGACATGTTTGACTTCAGGTGGCCTGGACCCCTCAGAACGGACCCATCCAAGATGGATCATAGTAAAAAATGTGCCTACCACAAGGAGCATGGTCACACAACGGAGACCTACAGGAGCCTCCATTATTTTGTCGAAAAGCTCATAAGGGCAGGACATTTGAAGCAATACCTCCGCTCAGATGCCAGAGGTAGAGACGCTTCCCGAAATCACAACTTTGGGACCCCTAGGGTTGTCCGGATTCAACAGAGTGACAACTAATTTCTTGGGATATATTGTACTGCCGGTCCAAGCTGACCCAGCCACTCTCAACGTACAATTTTCGGTGGTACAAGATTTATCACCCTTCAATGTCATCTTGGGGTGCACATGGCTGCATTACATGAAATCCATCCTCTCCACGTACCATCAAATGGTAAGCTTTCTTACCGAGGATGGGCAAATCGACCTCTACGGCAGCCAGTTAGCCGCTCGCCAATGCTATCAGATAGCACGAGAAGTAGGGACCAGCCAGGAGGATAAACCCCTCCCTGAGTCCACCCCCGCACTTGACCAATAGCAATTACTAAGTCCAGCGGACAAAGATCCCCCGACAGCGGATCCCTTGCAGACAATCCAAATTTTGGAAGAAGGTACTCACCTTACATATATCAGTTCCCTCTTGACGCCTGAAGAGACCCGGAACATCCAAGACGCCCTCCGACAAAGCCATGACGTCTTCGCATGGGCGCATTCTGAAATGAAGGGAATTCACCCCTCCATCGTCTCTCATAGGCTTAACGTCTTGCCAACAGCAAGACCCGTCCGGCAGAGGGTTAGATGTTTTCACCCGGACAGGCAAAAAATTATCAAAGATGAAATTGACAATTTGCTGGAAGCCGGATTCATTAGAGAAGTGGAGTATCCGGACTGGTTGGCAAATGTAGTGGTGGTACCCAAAAAGGAAGGCAAATGGTGGGTGTGCGTCGATTACACCAACCTCAATAATGCATGCCCAAAAGACAGTTTCCCTTTGCCAGGGATAGACCAAATTGTAGACTCCACCGCTGGGCAAGGGATGCTCTCCTTCTTGGACGCTTTCTCCGAATACCACCAAATCCCCATGGCCCCAGCCGACGAAGAAAAGACAGCCTTCATAACGCCACACGGTCTTTATTGCTACAAAGTCATGCCGTTTGGACTCAAAAACGCTAGCGCCACTTATCAGAGACTGATGACGAAGATCTTCAAACCTCTGGTCGGCCGCACAGTGGAGGTATATATTAACGATATCGTGGTCAAAAGCAAAACCCGAGAGGAACATACCCTCCACTTGCAAAAAGTCTTCCACCTCTTAAGGAAGTATGGCATGAAGTTGAATCCTTCTAAATGGGCCTTTGGCGTAAGTGCTGGCAAATTCCTGGGATTTATGGTCAGCCAAAGGAGGATAGAGGTTAGCCCGGATCAAGTTAAGGTAGTCATGGAAACACCACTCCCCATGAGCAAAAAGGAATTATAGCGCCTCACAGGCAAGCTCGTCGCGCTAGGACGCTTTATAGCCCGCTTCACTGATGAACTGCGACCCTTCTTCTTGGCAATACGAAAAGCTGGAGCGAGCGGATGGACGGACAGTTGTCAGAGCGCTTTTGAAAAAATTAAACATTGCCTCATGCATCTGCCCATTCTAAGCAGCCCCCTCCTTGGAGAAAAATTGTATATGTACCTGGCTGTATCGGAGTGGGCAATTAGCGCTGTTCTATTCTGTTGCCCCTCGCACAAGGAGCAGAAACCTATTTACTACGTCAGTAGAGCGTTGGCGGACGTAGAAACAAGGTATTCAAAGATGAAGCTAACGGCCTTGACCCTTCGAAGTGCCGCCCAGAAGCTCCACCCGTACTTCCAAGCCCACTCGGTGGTCGTGCTAACCGACCAGCCCCTTTGCAACATTCTGCACAAGCCGGACCTGACCGGAAGAATGCTTCAATGGGCCATAGAGTTGAGCGAATATGGAATCGAGTTCCAACCCAGGTTGTCCATGAAAGGCCAAGTGATGGCTGACTTCATGCTAGAATACTCCCGAAGATTTACCCAGCGCAAGGAACCAAGCGTAGAGGAGTGGTGGACTTTGCGGGTTGATGGAGCCTCCCGGTCATCAGGATTCGGAGTAGGGCTCCTGCTGCAATCCCTAACAGGAGAACATCTGGAGCAAGCTATCCGACTGAGATTCCCCGCCTCTAACAATGAAGCAGAGTATGAGGCCATCCTATCTGGGTTGGACCTCGCCCTGGCTCTATCCGTCTCCAAGCTCCGAGTCTATAGTGATTCCCAACTTGTGGTAAGGCATGTCCAGGAGGAATACGAAGCTAAGAATGAGCGCATGACGCAATACCTGACTAAAGTAAGGAACACCTTACAACGGTTCACCGAATGGACGATAAAAAATTAAACGGACTGAAAATGGACGTGCCGACGCCCTGGCAGGCATAGCCGCTTCCCTCCCCATCACAGAAGCCATATTATTGCCTGTACATGTGCAAATCAACCCCTCCGTCACGGAAACCTCCACTTGTAATACCATTGAGGCAAACCAAGTAGACGGCCAAGAGTGGACGGAAGACATTATAAGGTATCTCCGGACAGGCACTCTGCCCGAAGAGCCCAAGCAGGCACATAAGATCCGGGTATAAGCCGCCCGTTTCACCCTGATCGGGGGGCACTTGTACAAGCGGTCCTTATAGGTCCCTATCTCAGATGCCTAAACCACTCAAAGGCCTTGTATGTATTAGCTGAGTTGCATGAGGGGGTATGTGGGAACCATTCCGACAGTCGATCTCTAGCACATAGGGCCCATTCGCAAGGATATTACTAGCTCACGATGAAAAAGGATGCGGCAACCTATGTCAAAAAATGTGACAAGTGTCAAAGGCATGCCCCCATACCGTATGTGCCGTCGAAGATGTTGAAACCAATTTCAGGCCCCTGGCCCTTCACGCAGTGGGGCATGGACATAGTAGGACTCCTACCAGCCGCAGCTGCCCAGAAAAAATTCCTGCTCGTCGCCACGGATTACTTCAGTAAATGGGTGGAAGCTGAAGCATACGCTAGCATCAAAGACAAAGATGTCACCAAGTTCGTATGGAAGAACATCATCTGCCGCTTTGGAATCCCCTAAACCATTATAGCTGACAACGGTCCACAATTTGATAGCAAAACTTTCCGGAATTTCTGTTCGGAACTAAACATCCGCAATTCATACTCTACACCGCGTTATCCTCAAAGCAATGGGCAAGCAGAGGCCACAAACAAGACCCTAATAACTGCCTTAAAGAAGAGGCTCGAGCAAGCCAAAGGGAAGTGGGTGGAGGAGCTACCTGGCGTCCTGTGGGCTTATCAAACCACACCCGGACGTCCGACAGGAAACACTCCCTTCGCCCTCGCATACGGTATAGACGCAGTCATTCCTACAAAAATAGGGCTACCCACTATCCTGACCGAGGCAGGACGACAGGATGATGCAAATGCGGAATTAGGAAAAAATTTGGACTGGGCAGACGAAGTAAGAGAGACCGCATCCATCTGGATGGCCGACTATCAACAAAGGGTAGCCGCTAACTACAATCGCAAGGCAAGGCCCATGAGTTTCAAAAGTGGAACGCTGGTTCTTAGGAAAGTTTTCGAAAACACTACTGAGACAGGAGCAGGAAAGTTTCAAGCCAATTGGGAAGGCCCCTACATAGTGTCCAAGACAAGTGAAAGTGGAGCCTATCATCTACAGAAGCTAGACGGAACCTCATTGCTCCGACCATGGAATGTATCCAATCTAAAGCAGTATTACCAATGAAAGAAAGATAGAAGAACAATGTGAATGGGTATGTTTTATTAATAATTGTGAAATTGTATACAAAAAGGTTCTCCAGACTACTAATACAGAGAGAAATAGCATTAAAAGTTACAAAAAGAAAAGCTCTCATTGGGAAGGCTTGCGGCGCAACGTTTCCTCCTCGCTCGGGGGAATCGAAGGGACGTCCCGTTTGCTACCATTCTTCTTCATGCAGCAATGGTAGCCGAAAAAATACATCTCGTCCACCTGCTTCTGGTATTCTATCTTGAGTTCCTTCCTTTGCGTGGCAAACTTAGCCTCCAACTCTTCTTTTTGTGATGATAAATGCAACTGCAAGTCCTCTTTCTATTTTTTCTCAATTGACACCTCTGTCCGGAGTTGTCTCACTTCCCCCCTCAGCTGGGCCGTCTCGTCCTCCGCCTCGTGCAGGCGGATTTCTGCAGCTTCCTCCTGGCTCTTCGCCTCTGCTAGCTCTATCCGGAGAGCCTCGTTCTCGTCTTGGGACCTCTTCAAAGCTTCGGCACTCTCTTCAGAGGCTCTCCGGGCAGCGGATAAGTTGGCTTCGACCTGCTCCAATCTCGAGCGCAATTCCTCTTCACCACTCATGCGCTGGGACACGAAGGCCTTCATGTGATCAATAATCCGCAGCAAGTCTGAGAAAAGATCGTGTTGTTGAACCATGCCGTGAATACCGCTCATTAGCTGCAGAAAAACCCACAACAACAAGTTCAATTACCAGCCGTGTGAAAAACACACCAGTATGGCAAGAAAAATCAAGGGGAGTAAGCTATACCATTTTTATTGCTTCAAACATTTTCGCTGCAGGCAGAGCAACATCTGAGCCGGGAGGAAACCGTTTCAGCATCTCTCCCAACTCCACATAACTGAAAGGACTAGCAGAGGTGCAAGCCGCATCATCAACTGGACTCCCCCCTGACGAGGCGTTATGGTGTGACTCCTCCCCCGGATTAGGGCCCCCATCATTCACGGCCGGCTAGATCTCTTCGAGAGAACCCTCATCTAGGACCAGCATCGGGACGGTTAGGTTCTCTTCTGCTATCTCCGTCTGACTCCCCTCCGAATGACCCTTCTGAGCGGATGAGCAACTAACTTCGATGGTTTCCAGAAGACGATCCTGAAGCCGCCCGCTGATGCCGGACTTTAAATCGTGGGCCGAACGAGACCTCCTCGCAGCCGCCCTCTTCACCGATACAAGTGCAAGGGAACTCGACTCACAAGGGGGCAAACCCTGCCTTTCAGCCCCCATTTCTTCCATCGGAGGGGCCATAGGAGGTAACGGGTCAGGGCAAGAGGCCTCGGCTACATCCGCGTCCGGGTGGGGAGAGCCGGGCTGATCCACTAAAGTTTCTACCCCAGCCAGAAGAGCCATTCGTTCAGCCGCTGGCATTGAAGGCCCCGATCCGTTTTGACCAGGGATATGTACGGAATCGCTTGAGACAGAGGGCAAGCCGGAGGAAGCTGGATATCTTATTACTATTCCCTTTGTGGGAACCTTCTTCTTCTTTCCTGCTGGGGCGCGAGCGGGAGGAAAGGGCGTGGGGCGTTTATCACCAGGGGCCCTCCGCAAAGTTCCCTCTTGTCTTTTTTCCTCCCGTTGGTTCAAAAGTGCTTGGCATGCCTGGGCGTCTGCCTCGCGCACCTCCGTGTAGAATGGGAGATCTTTGAGAGCAAAATGTTCTCCGGCCACCACCTTTTTGGGCAGTCACCTCGAGAGTATGTTGAGTACGTACGGCTTGGGCTCTTGGGTAACCAAGCAGAGATTCTGCGTGGAGAAAAGCGTTTCACATCTTCTCTCGTCCGCCGCAATCTCAAATAGCTTGTTCAACCGGTCGAACGAGGCTTTTTCCACCCACTCTACCAACTTCCCCCTTTTATCCTTGCCTGCACCCAAGAGAACAAAGCATGTCAACCACCTGATAATGTTGACCTAACTCGCAACCGCGGGAGGACAGGGAGCAACTTATTCATACCTGGGGCCTTCAATGATTGGTTGGGAGCGAACGGCTTGCTCGGATGCACCATCAAACCCGCCCAAGGGCCCTTGACCAGCACGTGTCCTCTGGCGACCCCCTTGGTCGAGTTAGGAAGGCCGGTCACCAACTGAAGGGATGGAAGGCTGGCGACAAAGCTATAGATATCATTCTTCCCCTTCTTGATGGAGTAGGCGAAAATGACCTCCAGCAGGGACAGGTCCAAGCTGAACAGCATGTCCAGAACACTGCAGCCCATCAGTACCCGAACAACGTTGGGATGGATCAGAGCTGGGGGAATCTGGGTGTAGTGGAGGAATTGCTTGAAAAGTGAAGGAAGCGGAAGACGAAGTCCTGCATTGAACTGCTCCTTGGAGAAGTAAATGGAGTTGTCCCCCGACTTAGCGGTAGATATGGCATCGCCCTCTAGCAGCCGAATGGACACTCCGTTTAGGATGCCGAAGCAATCTCGGAACTCCTTCTCGTTTAGGAGCTCAGTATGATTGGCTCGCCCGCCCGAACCGCCTTGGCCGGCCGCGCCAGTCGTCTTTTTTCCCTTATTCGAAGCCATCGTCGATTACAC
This sequence comes from Vitis riparia, assembly GCF_004353265.1. Classification (NCBI taxonomy): domain Eukaryota; kingdom Viridiplantae; phylum Streptophyta; class Magnoliopsida; order Vitales; family Vitaceae; genus Vitis; species Vitis riparia. The sequence goes on from NC_048447.1 coordinate 3,749,911, forward strand.
AAAACTTAACGTCTTAGCTCTACCCCAAAGAAGGATCGGTAACCCACAAAAGGTGCAGGGGGCAATAGAAACCCTAGAACTTCACTTGTAGACGAAGATACGCAAAGAGTTGAAGATAGAGCACTACCAACAGAAATGCAGAAGAGAAAAATACAGGCGTAGTAGGCTCGGTCTGCTATTTAAACAGAAACAGCCCCTCGATATTCCAAACGCCCAGTCGTGCTATTGCTGAAAAGACATGCTGCCTGGGAATTCCCAGATACGACGGCTCATCATAAATGTTCTTCTTCCTTTTCGCCCCCGCGCACCACGTGGCCCAATGAGCGCAAAAAGTAACCTCAATTTCAAAAACAATCATTTTTAACTCATCGATTTTGCCCAACCCGCCCATTTTGCCCGGGCAAAATCGGCAGGTTAAAAGGGGGGCATTGTAAGGACCCCTCCCCCTGATGACACGTGACGCACATCGCTATCTGGATCAATTCCATCCGGACTCCCCCAAGAGGACACGTGGCGCGCTCTCCTATCCAGACTCCCTAAGGGAAAAGCACACGGCACTCGCGAACATCACACCCGGACGATAGCATATCCTATCCGGATATGTCGTCTGGATCATTGACTAAAGTGAGCAAGCCTTGCTACGTCATTCCGACAGCCTGCCACAGCCCACTTCCGCCGCCTGCAGAGCGAAAGGACGGGAATGATGACAAGTCGCCTCCCACGATCTCTAACAGCCGTCTATAGGGTGATGATGACCCTACCATCACCTAGAGGCATCATGACGAGCTAAAAAGTCTTCCCACCATTAAAGAGGGAGGCAAAGCTTCTGACACTATATAAAAGAGCCTTCACACAAGGAGGAAGGTAAGCTGACTATCCCTGAAAAAGCTTGATAGCTTAATCTCTTGAGCCATGGCTAACAAAACCATCGGAGGGTGTGTCCGGACACCCTATCCGAACATCTTTTGTAGGGAAGACTGAACCAGAACTCAATCTTGGTTGAAAGCGTGCGTCCACTTGGCAGCTATGTGGATCATTGGGACGCAAGGCCTCAACAGGAAGGAGGGTTGTGTTCAGAATGAAGAGAAATTCTGAGCATAATGAGAAGGATGATTATGGGAAGGAGGGTTATGTAGAGGGAAGGAAGAGAAATTCTGAGCGTGATGAGAAGGATGATTATGGGCAGGAGGGTTGTATAGAGGGAATGAGGAGAAATTCTAATCATGATGAGAAGGATGATTATGGGAATGAGGGTTATGAGAGGTAAGGAAGAGAGATATCCAGCATGAAAAGGACGCTTATGAGAGGGTGATTTAGGAGCACGTGGAAGTGAGATATCCAACATTCTGGTGGATGAATGAAGGGGGATTTTTGGGGAAGATACAAAGGGGGATAAGAAAAGAGTTGGAATTGGTTATTTATTTCTTGCCTCTTCATCGCCGCCACTTGGGTGATCTCTGGTGAGCACCTTCGCCACCACCTTATATTTTGAGTAAATTTTTGCAGTTACGAGGGGGTGGAGCAGTCCTCGAATTGGTGGGCATGCCTGGACCATGGGCTGAGAACGATTTTGAACCATCAGACCACTACACCACAAAAATTGGTGGACTGCCAGATTGGCCAATTTCGCAGTTGCTCTCCTCAAAACCTCATCTTCTTCGATGCGCTACATGTGAAAAGGATCTATGTCTTGTGGCTTAGGTTTATGCCACGATTTATGGCAAAAGTTTGAAGATTGATGAGCGGGTAATCTATGTTTTGGGCTATTTGACGCCCACATGTGGAAGAAATTCGTGTAGATGGCGGGCTATTCGATCTTCAAACTTTTGCCATAAATTAAATCCTACCGACGAGGAAGTAGTACAAGAGACTGTCGTTGCATCATCTCCTGTTGCTGGATGGAATAATGATATATGGACGGAAGAAGGGAATGATAAAAATGATGAAGATATTGATTTGGAGGAGTTGGGTAGGGCTCTCTTTGAAGCTACAAGCGTGGCTTCTTTTTCCAAGAAGTGGCACGTCAAGCCTACTGTGAAGTCTTCACCTTTGAGTCCTGGAACTAGGGTGGTTTCTAATAACACACCAGTGTTGCCTTATTTTTATACATATACTGAGGAAGAGTTATCCTCAAGGGAAATACAGAAAGAACAGACCCATAAAGCAATATCCAACGAGGAGGCTTATGAGTATACGGGGGCATGGAATGCTGATAGGACTTAATTCAGGTTCAGAAAATGTCTAGATGCATACCCAGGTCAATGTTTCAGATACACATATGGTGGGAAAGCCACTTCTGGCTATGGAAGAGGTAAAAGACCCAAGGAGATGCAGGCATTATGGGGATTCAATGCACTATGAGATGCAGTTGACACCTATTCTCTTGTATTTTCTACAAGAATGATCTGATGATCGTCAAAAACACTCACTCTGAGTATTGGACCTGGCTGACAGTGATTGTATTTACTTGTTCTCAAAGCTGTTTTCATCTTAGTGATCAAGAGAATTTGGATAATGAAGGTTGGGAAGTAGCATAGGGAGGTCAAAACTAATGTGTTGAGGAGGGTTCTAAAGGATTTTGGGGCTAGTTTTTTTTAACAGGATTGGGAAAATAAATTTTGGGGGAAGACGAGGTCCACGTAGCAATTACAGGTCCTTCTAGAAGCAGCAGCACTACCATCATACAAGCTTTTATCAACACACCACAATCTCCTATATATTACACCCGCACACACTTTCTCCCTCGAGAAATTCATGGCATCTTGGGAGTTGCCGACCAGTTCCGAAACAGTGGAAGAAGGAACTAAAATATTCAAGATAATGTTTAACAATCAAGAGAGTGGGAAGACTCCACACATCTCCAACAACACGCCACTTTGGAGAAGAAAGCAGCCCGCACCTTTTGGCTTCAAAACAGCCCCCATGCATTGGTATGAAAGGTAAGTTCACGTTCTTGAACTCGTTTTATTTTAGTTTAAATTTATCCCTTCAATTTAGATTTATTTTCTCTTATTATTTCAATCCATTGATAAAATTGCTTTTGTTCTAAGGTTTTCATTTATTTATTTTTAAAATTTGTTTTCATCCATTTTAGTTACTTTGGATTTTAGTTTCGATAAGTACAGATGTAGTTTGCTATATTGGTTTTGATGAATAATGCACTTTAGTTTTTGAATAACTATCGATGCCAATTTGGATTTTAGTTTTTGATAAATACTGAGGTTAGTTTGAGCTTGAGTTTTAAAATTTTCATTGAGTATTAGTTTCTTTAAGTTTACATGTTTGATGCCTTTTAAAAACTTATTAAGTATCCATTTGTTTAAATTCACTTGCTAAGATGACTCTTAAAAAATTATTGAGTTTAGTTTGATTAAATTCACATGATAGATACCTCTTAAAAAAAATTCATTGAGCGTTATGTGAGATGTTCTATGTGACTAAATTGCTAGTCCTCTTTATCTTTGATACTTATTTTATAGGCACCTTAGGGAATTCTTGAGTTTGAACTTTCTTTTAGAAAATGTTTTCTTTATTAAATTGACATTTTGAGTTGAATCAAATTTTCTTTTTTCAAAAATGAATTTTTCCATCATAAGTTTGGCTCCTTGATCCTAAATGAAAGGTAGCCAAAAAAGGGATCCAATTTAGCTTTTCTCTTATTTTCAAAACCCTCTTAAGTTAGAAATCAAAAATATCTATTTTGTGTCTATTGATTGGGATTTAACAAATCATTAGGTTCTTTTTTTTACTTCCCTTAAAGTCATTTTTAAAAGCATTTAAATCACCAATAAAAGGTTTTAGAAAACTTTCATTTCTAGCTTTAGGCAAAGAGCACACTTTCTATTAAAATTATGCAACTCATTTCATTTAAGTTGCATTTCTCCTTTATTGGGTTTTTTTTATAAAAAAAAATGGTTTTTATTCACATAGGTTTGGACTTGTGCTCCCAAACTAATGAGGATACACAAGTAAACTTATGAAAATTGAATAGGAACTTGATGAAACCCCTACATAAGAAATCTTTTAAAAACTCATCTTTGTTGCCACCTTTGCTACTTGTTGTAACCATATCTATCTATTTTTTTTAAGACTTATACACAAGATGCATGTGATAATTGATTATTTCATATACTCTGATAATTTTTGCAATACTAATTAGATAACAAGCATGCTAGGATTTCTTTATTTTATTATTTATTATCTAACCCCTCATGTCTTGTGGAAGCACGTTACAAGTTACCTATGCTATTCAGGTACGCTTCTTACCTTCGTATCTTAATTCCATAAATTATGTATTAGCTTTATATATGATCGTTATGTATTGCTTCATATGCGATTGTCAACCTATTCAGCATATCTTTTTAATTGTTTGTTTAGCTTGCCATGTTTAATTAAGAGACTAAGGTAAAATACATGTTGTGTGTTTTGTTTTCCAAACTAACCATTGATGTCTTGTGATGGCACTTAAGAAGCAGTCTAAGTACGCACCTTAAATCTTCTTTATGATTTGTGATTGGTTTTCTTATTTGGCATGCTATTTTTGAAATCATCGAGCCTACCTAGGTATCTATAATCAACCAATTAATTGTCACATTTCCCTCAACTTAGTCAGTAGAGACCTCTGTAGGGCTTAGAGGGGTGATACCTTTTAGAGGTACCTTCCCAATAGGTAACCTGATCCTCAGACCTAGACTCGGGTTTTTCAAAGACACACTTTTCTAAAAACTATGGATTCACTTCTTTAGGGTTTTCTTTCTTGTTTTATTTTCCCTTTTAAAATAAAATAAAATAAGTGGCAACTCCAACTTTTCCAAAACTAATTTTTCACCAATAAAAGTGAGTTTCGCCGATTGAGTGGGGACGCATGTGAAAAATGTGGGTCCACAAGAATGTTTAAAAGTCTGGTGGTCCTAATTTTCTTAACCTTTTTGTGAGAATTTTTCGTTTGAACATTTATGTACTCACCACAAATGAGTTTAGGTTCACCACTAAGTTTAGGGATACCTCTAACTTTTTCACTATTCACTAAGTGCATAAGATCCCTGTAGTTAATGTGACCTAACCTTCTATGTCAGAGTTCAGTAAGATCTTGTTTTGCCCTAATGCACACAAGAGTTTTTTTAGAATTAAGATTTATTGCATTACATTTGTCAACTGTCCTATGTCATGTGATAATAACTTTTCCTTTTTTTTTTTATTACCTCGCATAAGTCTTGGCAAAAATTCACCCTATGATTTTTGTCACGTATTAATACTTAGGAGGTTTGCCTTAAGTCCGTCTACATAGAGAACTTAGTCTAATTTAGGACAACTAAGGATAGATATACTTCCCTTGCCTTTCACATGAGCTAAGCTTTCATGCCCGAAGGTAATTGTCCCATCATTATAGTACTTAAGAGAAGTAAGAAAGGACTTATCTCTTGTCATGTGTCTAAAGCAATCACTATCAAAGTACCACTTTCTAGATGATCTAGCTTTAAGTGCAGTGAAGACTACTTGACATTTAGCCCTATCTTTTCTCATCTATACTTGTTTAAATCCTAAGTGGTGACTTAGAGTAGCTTTATTGAGATCTAGGCTTTTGATTAGTTTTATTTCCTTTCCTATCATTCAATATTTTATTTTTAAAGGAATTGAAATCATTCATAACCCTACTCATTTGAGTTTCAAACCTCTCTAGGAACTTAGTATAGAACCTAAACTAAGTATGTCATGTTTTCTTGTAGTGTGTGCATAGTGATGGATTTTTAGGAGATGCTGCTTGGTTATGGGTTTCATTATTTCCTTTGACAGACAGTTTCTCCACTAAAGGGAGTTTCATCTTTATTAATTTACCTCAAACCTATTTTTATCACCATGGGTTTTGCATTTATCAAGTATTTCATTAAGCACTTTAGTCTCAGGATGAAAGATCTTATTCATAGAAGAAAAAGGTTTATTACTTTTCATCTCTTAAGTGAAAACATTATTCTTCTCAAGAAGTGAATGATGTTCAAACTCAAGAAATCTAAATTTTTTTTTCAAGTAAATTAGTTCTCTCTTCTTTAATCACGTCAATCTTTGATTTGTGAGCTTCAAGTATATCATGATCTCTTAGATTATTTTTAATCGATTTATCATGCTTAACAACAAGATTATTCAAAAAAACAACCTTTTGATCATTAGTGAATTCATCATCAATATCACTATCACATTCACTATCATGCACAGATTCCACAAATGCAATAAAAGCTAAAAAATCATTTAGGTCATACCTTACATCTTTAGAAGTTATGAACCACTTTTTTCAGAGTCTATATCACTCCAAGTAGCCTGCATAAACTTTTTAATATCTTTGGTGCCAGGACAATCAATAGCAAAGTGTCCCAAACCACCACAGTTAAAGCATTCTACTTTCTTACCATTGGAGGAACCTTTATTGTTTTCTTTCAATGATTGTTTAGGTCTCTTTCCTTTTCCAAATTCTTGATTTTTATATAACCTTTTATTGAATTTCATGACCTTTTTAATTCTTTTAGCCATATGGGCCAATTTATCTTTAATTATGTTATATGGCATTTTAGTATCTTATTCTTCATTCTCAAAAGCCTTAAAGGTAGGGTCTTTAAGCTTTTGAGAAAAAAGTAAGGTCATCTCATATGTTTGTATGGAGCCAACAAGTTCATCAACTCTCATGGAATCAATGTTCTTGCTCTCCTTTATGGCAATAATTATAGGTCTAAATCTCTTTGGAAGAGATCTCAATATTTTTCTTACTACCTTTGAATTTGGAATAGGTTCTCCAAGGTTAAAAGAAGAATTAACTATATCACTCTGTTTAAAATAAAAGGAAGAAAAGTTTTTATTTTCATGCATCTTAATATTCTTAAACTTAGTAGTAAGCATTTGCAATTTAAAAACTTTAACAACAAAGGGACCTTCATGAGTGACTTGAAGAATATCCCATCCTTCCTTAGCACAATTATAGTTTTCTATCCTACGGAATTCATCTGGACAAACTCCACTAAAGATGCTAAATAAAGCCCTATCATTGGCTTCACTTGTTAAGAACCCCGGATCACACCATTCCCATGCTCTGGATCTCATAGGGTACATGAAAATCTATCCTAAGCTCTCTAAATCTATCACAACATAAAAGCAGGTATTCAAAAACCAATATAGATACCACATAAATCATAGATTTAGAGAACAAAGTCACATACCTATGATCTGGATGTTCTCGAATTGGTTCCAATCAGTGTAGATAACTCCAAAGTGGTAATGGATCTCGTAAACACCATGATCTTTATGTTTGATGACTCTTCCTTGTGTCTAGGCACTAAGATGGTGGAGATATCAATAGTGGAGGGTAGAGTCTTCTCTCTAGACAGTAGGGAGAAAATGGTAAGACATAAGAACCCTAATAAAGGGATATTTATAAGCTTCCTACTAGGCTTAAGTGACTTAAGCCCACCATGAGCTTAAGTCACTTAATCTAACCTAAAAAGGTTGTTAATTCATCAATTAACCATATAGGGCCTTCATTAATCAATTAGTCATGTCCAGAGATACCACTCACTTATCTTTGTGCAACTTTACGTAATTACCAAAACACCCATATGAACAAAAGTGAACTAAAAACCTATCCAACCCTTATAAATCATGTCATCAAGGAATATGAGCTTAGAGCGGGGACCATTGGGACCCATAGGAGTACTGGCTCCCTCATAATCAAATTTTGAAATTGACTCAACATCCCACTATAGAGAGTCAACTACACTCAATACCCTATGAATGTTACAACAAGACACCAAGTGCTCAAGTCCGTGACCTACTATCCACTACATGCAAACTCCACATGAACTGGTGTTTGTAATCTAATAAGGTAGTGTTATCACCTATCAAGATTACCGCTCCAATCCTTAAGTTACAAATCCCACTTATTATGTGATCAAATAGCATACTCTAGCTCTAAAGAGCATATGTCAAATTCTACTAAAGGAATTATTATGGCCACAGATTTCATGATCACATGTCCTTTGGATCACCCAAGGGGACACACTATCTCAATCCCATGAAATATCATGGTGCCTCTATTGAGAATACCTAATGCCACCAACCTCCATCAATAGTGAACCAATCTATAGGGATATATGACCACTTTAGGGTCTCACCCATAGGTCAAAGCCTCCTGTTAATTTCAATAGAGGCTCAATATTCTCTCAAGGTTAAGAGTCAATGTAGTATAGTAGCTTGGTGAATTATGACAATTGATAACCTTGTGTCATAATTCACCGTAGGTCCTATCTAGTGAGCATCACATACAGTAGTGTACTCACCATGGGAAACCCATCCCAATGGCCAAGACAAGTCATCCCTCTAATTAGGAGGTGGTGCACTACAGTCTCTACTGAATTGTCCAAATCCATGAGTCATTTGTGGACAATTAATCTACTTACAAGGAACCTATGACTTGTATCTTCTATGAAACTTCTAATGCACCTTAGTCATGTATAATGTAAGAAACCTAGGTTGAATACTCAAATCAATGTCAATACACCAACAGGATAGCAAGGGGGTAACTAAGTCTAACTTTGTTATATCATGTCTTGCTTTTAGGGGCTCAATCCCAACAAACTCCCACTAGCCCGAAAAGTAAACTAAGCATTACAAAAAGAGTCTGCTCCACAATCATATCACCTCCTTCTACTATCTCATAATAAGGTAACACTTCCTTTTTATGTGTTTCCTCTTCTAGTGGTACTTCTACTCTTTAGACCATGCCACTGTCCAACTATTATCATATAACAAGATCTTAGATGATATAGCCAAGGGAACTACCCATAAGCCAAAAGGCTTTCTTTGTTGCTATAGAAGCAACAACAACCACTTAAAGTGTTTGCATACCTAGAGGTAAACCTGCAAGAGTCCTCATTAGACACAAAGTCTAATTTCTCGATACGAAAGAAGTATCAACTCATCGCAAAGATTCACAAACATATAATCCCTCATTCTCCAAGGACATTTAAGTATTTGTTTGACATCCACCCAAAGCTCTAATCAGGAAACAGACTAAGATCCACTCATTATTCCTACAACAAAGCAAATATCTCGTTTAGCACATAACATCACAAACTAAACTATCCATTATAGAGGCATTGGATACCGCTTTCATATAATCTATCTCCACAAATGTTTAATGACATTGATCTTAAGAAAGACAACCCCATACCCAAAGGGTAACAAACCCTTCTTGGAGTATTGCATCATGTACTTGACCAAATGCTCATCAATGTAGGTGTCATGGCATAATTTTCCTATTCTTGCAGTATTAAAGGAACTTAACCCCAAGAATATATTGTGTCTTCCTCTAGATTTTCATCTAGAACTGAGTAGACTACCAGATTTTGACTAGTGAAAATATCCCCACATCATATCCAATGAGTATATTGTCATCTACCTGCAACATCTTAGAGCATCACCACACTTCCATGTGTCTTCTTGTACACACAAGGCTCTTTGCTATGAAAATGTTTGGTTATTGTATCTTATGGAAAAAAAAAATGGGTATTGCTCTAAATACCAGTTGAATAACCAAAAGTTCAATAAGGAACACCCAAAGAGGGGGTGAATGGGTGATTTTAAAATTTTAAATTGATATTTGTGAATTATAACCACTTTTCTTATCCCAAGATATTATAGGGATAACCTGGAAATTCAAATAGGATTTCACCCTAATAAAAATATGATATTTATGGTTAATTGATATCTAAAGATTAATAATATATGTTGATGTGAGGGATAATAATAACCACAAGAATAACCAACCTAACAATAATTTCAACAAATCAATAATTGGTTATAGGTCTAACCACCACAAGATAATCAATTCATCAATCTCAATAACCAATTAACCAATCAATCCAATTTATTCAATATCTTCAACTAGAATATATGTAGGAATAAATATAAGCCTTCTACAATAGCCTTGAAAGATATTTGGCTAAAACAAATTAACCTATTATAAGCAATTCAAACGTAATATCAAGTATAAAGATATGGGTAATAAGGCACAAGATTTTTACATGGAAAACCCCCACAAACTTGTGGAAATAAAAAATTATGAGGTCTAAGACCTATCAATCGAAATCTACTATTCAAAATCAAGTCACATAGATTTACCTTGTCACTTTACCCTAAAGACTTACTCTCTAGTACCTACAACTTGATCAACATCCGCGATGTAGTAACTACCGATTGCTTTGAGTAGATCCTTTGGTGCCACCAAAGGGATTACTGTCTTTAACTCACAATTCAAATAATTGAATCCTTAAATGAGAGAACGAGAATGGCATGGTAAAATACATTTCTTCCTTAAAGAGTATCTCTAAAGAATGAAAGGTTTCTAACAATTAAATCTCTACAATCTCTAATCTCTTAACCTAAATCTCTAACCCCAAAGGGTTATAAGGGAGGTATTTATAGGCCAAATCCATAAGGATTTCTGTATCATAAGTTTCTTAATTAGATTTGAATTGAAATTCATTCCAAATACATTTCTTAACTCGATAGGACTGTCATGATTGCTTGAGCAGACTTAGACCGCTTGAGCACTCTAACCACTTGAGTAAGATTAACCGCTTGAACACTCTAACTACCTAAGTAGGATTAACCACTTGAGCGGTCTTGCTTTTTGAAAAACATTTTAAAAACATTCTAAGAAACATTTTTTAAAAAACATTTCAAGTTAAAAAAAAAAAAGGTTGAACCTTTTATACCTCAAATAAGCCTTTATATACCACAAGTTAAACCTTTTTATACATACCTATGACTTCCTAGTTGGACGAACAGTAACCCTTGATATTCAATGGAGAGTAAGTCACTATCTAAAGAAACTTCTATAGCCAAACATAAACTGGAACAAAACTGCCAACATATAAACAAGACTCAATGTCCTAACAATCTCCCTCTTTGGTAATTTTGTGACACAATATCATTACAAAAACCACTCATACTCTCATAATGGAGTTCACATAACACACATTAACGCCTAATTAAAAATAAACTAAGGGAAATCTTTTCAACTCTTTGTAATACTTATCTTCCAACCCTATAACTTGTACACAGACAAAAAACTATACCAAAGGCAAAGTAGTGTGAGGGATAAAATAATATCATGAAAGCAAAATAGGATAGTTGGAGACTCTACTTGATGCATTGTGTAAGCATGAAAAAGGAACAAAGTCCTTTAGTGATACCAAGGTACAAAGCAAAGTTCAATAGGAATTTGAATGTATGCAAATCAACCAAACATAATAGAAGCTTGATAAGAAACAATAGACCAGTTATGATGCCTAAGAATCTATCTCCAACCAGAAAATAAGCAATGATAACCATGGGAAGAAGCTTCTACAACTAGGATTAGTTCTAGAGAGAGAGATAATTCTAACAATATTAATTTGCAGGAAACATCCATGTTAGGTATCTCCCTTGAACTCTAAAGTCATACTTCCTAAGGTTGATTTGGTTTACTCCAAGTTTCCTCCAATATTTTAATTAAATTCCCTTAATTAAAGAATTCAAAAATTAACTCCCCCTAAATTAAGGAGTTTCTATTTTCACATTTTTTAACTCCCCCTTTTTAGGTGAATTAAATATTCAATGTTCTTTTTTCCTTTAATCTTAATTTTAGAGAGTTAAATATGCAATTATGCAATTATCTCCCCATTTTTCTCACAAAATGACAAAGTAAGATAAATATAAATATGAGAAAACACACAAAAGAGATAAGAAGAAAGATGAACATCATATGTATATCAAAAATGTGATTCTAGTTACAAAAGATAAGCAATGAAAATAATCCAAATCAACAAATATATATGTATATATATATATAAAGATAAAAATATCTCAACATCAAGAGGAAGTGGAAAAGGAAATGAGCTCAGACTGCTCTAAGCATGGATCCATGAAATGATGTAGGTCAACTGACTCTAGATCTCACGGAGCTAAACTTCCTATGAGTCTAACCTTTGAAGCACTATAGAGATGGGATCCATCTCCTGAGAAGTCGAGGGTGTGGAAGACGATGTGCCATGAGAAGCTCTAAATGATTTGGCACATCCTCGACTAGAGCGAGTCCTCGGTGCAACCTTATGAATGGGTGCATCTTGCTCCATAGCTCAAAACTCGTCTTCCTCGATAAGTGCCTCCTAAGCAACCTAGTGATTTAGTGCAGCATCCTAGGGGTCATAAGGAACCGAATGAGTCGTAAAACCGTACACATGATTGTAGTGTTTGGCCAAAGAGCTCTCATCCAATAAGGCATGAGTAGCCTGGACCCTCTATGCAATAGTAATCTCAAAGCCAATATGCTTTAAAAGTCTAGATATGAGGAGTCCAAAAGGGAATGCACCACGATGGAATGAGAAGTCTCAGTAAAGGGTGATGGTATCAATGATCACCTGACCAATATTGAACTACTATCCAAATAGAATGGCATGGATGAAACAAGCAGTCAATCAATGAATCTGGGTATGATGGGAAGAAGGGTAAAAGGAATATGTTAGGAAAGTAGCAAGAATCCAAGCTAGCTTGGAGAAGCTAGCTAGAGAAATATATGCAAGAAACTCTCAAAAAGCACTATATAATGAAACGGGAATAGAAAAAAACTCGCTAAGAGTGAGAGACTAAACCCTGGAAGGAAATAAATAAGACACGGATCAAGTCTAGGCATGTCGAGTCCACACTTGACTAACAAAGAGGTGATTAGAAATGACTGATCAAACATGGTCACCCAAAAAGAGTGACCAAGATAAATGGTATACATGTTCGCATTGAACATGAGAACCAGAAAAATAATAATACGAACCATGTAATGTAAACAAGGACTCTCACCCTCTATCTCTAAGAATGGTAAGAAGATGAGTGTTTTGAAAGGCGTGAAGGTCGACAAAATACTTGACCTCAATGCAATGACTTTGAAAGTAAGCATAGAAACGATCACGACCCTCCTGAGAGTAGAAACACTCTATAGGGATATTAGAAGGGTTAAAAGGGCCCTAAAGAGCGATTCCCTGAATGGGCTTAGGTGACCTAGGAGGAGTCACTTCTCGTTGACACCTACAGCTAGACATAACTAGAGGAATATGAAAAGACATGAAAACTGAGAAAAATATTAAAAAAATTTAAACTACTAGAAATGTCCTAAGTAATGCAAAGAACAATATTATGAAGTCGAAAATGCAACCCCAAAGTGATTAAGAGAATAAGAAAACATTTGAAATGACAAAAGGCATGTTGAAACGGTTTTATACTCAAATGTACCGTCAAATGCAGATTAATGCTCGAGTGAGACCCTCAATGGATGCACCGCTGAATGTAACTAAGAGTGCTTAAGCAATAGAGATGTTGGATGAGACTTGAGCCTTGAGCATTAAAAACGCTAAATGCAATGCTCGAGCCACCAAAGCCAAAAAAGAATTCTAACTAGGGATAGAATACTCAACTAACGAATATATAAACAAGGATTGACACCAATTGAAATGAATTTTAACAATAAACTAAAATAAACAGATAATTAAGTTCATAAACTTTCAACATTAACTTAATCAATAATAGATGAAGTGTGTTACTTCAGGTAATATAAGTCAATCCATTAAGAATGAAATTTCAAGATCAAAGGTCAGAGCTAATCATAATTTCATATTCAAAAATCTAATGTATAACCATCAATATATAAAAGAGCCAACATAGAAACATAAGTATTGATTTTCAAGGAAATACAACTTACTGTCTAGTTCAATATTTTGAAATTGATCACTTAGAAAGGATTTGGGCATGCCTTTGGTCAAATTAAAGAACACATCCAATCAATTTGAACTAAGAACGTCAGATTTCTATTTAACACGGCCTCGTTGATCTACATACAGCACAACTTGTCTCCCCCTTAATATAATATCATCTTTCTATTCTTTTTCTTTTTCATTTTAAAAGTGAAGGCATTACACATTATGATCAATTAATTTTTCTTTTTGTTTTCATTCATGGTTGCCTTTATATCCACTTTGGAGTGTTTCCAAATGTTGCAAGTGAGCAACATACATTTGAAAGCATGAATCTTGGACAAAAGTATAAGAGTTATGCTTAACCAAAGATTCAATATTTTGTATTGACTCACCTCAAGAAACAAAAAATATATATATATATTATAGCCAAACAAGGTATGTGGATAATAAGATTTGAGCATGACAACGGATCCTTCCAAAGTAATCAAAGTCTATTTTATGAGTTCAACTTAAGAAGATTCCCTCTTGATTAAGTACAAGACGTAACTGCTATTGAATTTCTCACATACAAAGATATTTAATTATCAGGAATCAAATGCATCAATAGTGATTAACAAATATCTATGATTCCATCCACATCAAATCTTGTAGATATAGTATATTTCTCCAAATTACATTGAAACATTACGAATCATGCTAATATATCAAGTAAATATACAAAAATCATATACCTAAAACAAAATAAGGCCAAAGGAAACAAAAAAATATATAAACATTAAGTTCAATTCCTTTGAAGCCTATACCTATGATGATCAATCAATTAGGCATATGCCCAAGGATTTCCTAAAGTACTCAAACCTAAGAAAATCTAAGGTTTTGGTAAGAATATCTTCTAGTTGAAGTTCAATGAGGACATATACCCTAGAGAAACAACATTTTCTTCAACAAGATCACTAATGAAATGATGACGAATTTCAATGTGCTTAGTATGGGAATGAAGGACAAGATTCTTTCATATATTTATAAAACTAGAGTTGTCATAGTATATGTTCATTGGTCCTTGTTCAATTCACAGTCTTTAAGCATTTTCTTCATCCACAAGAGTTGTGTACAATCGCTCCCAACAACAATATACTCAATTTCGGTAATAGATAAAGATACAAAATTTTCTCTCTTACTAAGCCAAGCCACAAGATAATCACCAATGAAAAAACAAGCACCAGATGTGGCTTTTCTATCCTCAACGTTTCCAGCCCAATCAGTATTAGAATATCCAGCAATCATAAAAGAAGAATCATAGAGATACCACAAACCATAATCAAGAGTTCCATTTATATAACAAATAATTCTTTTAACATATATTAAGTGTGACTCTTTGGGGTTTGCTTGATATCTAGCACAAGCTCCCACACTAAAAGATATGTGAGGACGATGAGGTAAAGTAAGCTTCCTATCATACTTCTATAAAGCTTTTGCTCAACATCTTTTCTACATGCATTCTTGCTAAGCTTAGTGGCAGTGTTCCTTGGTGTCCTAGAGTGTTTAGAATATTATAGACTGAGTTTCTTAACAACTTCCCTAGCATACTTGGATTGAGAAAGAAAGATTCCATCTTTTAGTTGCCTAATCTACAATGCTAGGAAAAAAGTTAATTCACCTACCATGCTCATTTCAAATTCAATCTTCATCTCTTCTGCAAACTAAGGGCAAGTCTCTAGAGGTAGCTCCAAAAATAATATCATCAACATAAATCTGAGCTACTAACAACTCATCATTGGACCTATTTATAAACAAGGTTTTGTCAACTCCCCATTTTTCAAACTTTTTCTCCAAAAGATAGGTTATTGTGAGCCTCTCATTCCAAGCTCTAAGAGCCTGATTTAATCCATAAAGGGTTTTTTTTAACCTATAAAGATAATTGGGGAATTTAGGATCCTCAAAACCCTTAGGTTGCTCAACATAAACCTCTTCACTTAAAATACCATTAAGAAAAGCACTCTTGGCATCCATTTGGTAAAGCTTAATCCTCAAGGAGCATGTTATTGCCAAAAGTATCCTAATTGATTCTAATCTATCTACGAATGCAAATGTCTCTTCACAATCAATCCCCTCTATTTGTGAATATTCTTGGGCAACTAATCTTACTTTATTTCTTATAATGATCCCATTTTCATCTTGTTTATTCTTGAATATCAATTTTGTACCTATAACATGTTTATATTTAGGCCCAAGGACTAAATACCACATATCATTCATAGTGAATTAATTTAACTCTTCCTAGAGTGCAATAGTCCAAGATTCATCTCCTAAAGCTTCCTCCACATTCTTTAGCCCAATTGGGAAGTATAGCATACAAGACCCATCTCATTTAATCTTGATTGTCTCCTAGTAACCACACGTTCATTCACATTACCTGTAACATTTAAGATTAAGTGGTTCTTAGGTATTATGGATCTATGCTTGTCTCTTATTTCTTTAGGAGTGTCATCTAGAGGTATAATTTTATCATTGTTAGGGTTAATGTCTCTTTCAATGATATCATTAGAGTTATCTTTTGTAGTCTCCAAGTCTTTAGGGTTATCCCCAGTTGATTCCTAGGTTAAAATTTGATTGTCAATTTTATCTTAATCATACCTAGTATCATTTATAATTACATTAGAAGATTCCTAGATGACTTGTGAATTTTGATTATAAACCCTATAGGCTTTACTCATAATCGAATAGCCTAGGAAGATACCTAAATCAGATTTAGCATCAAACTTTCCAAGGTTATCCCCATTCCTAAGAATGTAGCCTTCACGACTAAAAGTCCTAAAATATTTAAGGTTAGGTTTTCTCCCAGCCCATAATTCATAAGATGTCTTCTTTGTTCTTAGTCTAAGAAAAATCCTATTGGCAATATAACATGCAAAATTAATAGTTTCTACCCAAAATTGCATAAAGGTATTATGCTTGTGAATCACACCACCTTAGCCATTTCAAGTAGCATTCTATTTTTTCTTTCAGCAACTCCATTCTATTGAGGAATTCTAAGGGCTAAAAATTCATGTTTAATTCCATTAGATTCGCAAAGGAGTTCAACATCCACATTATCAAAGTCTCTCCCCTATCACTCCTAATCCTTATAATTGGATGGCCAATTTTCACTTATATGCTATTAAATAAAGACTTCAAATGTTCTATGGCCTTAGATTTCTCTCTAAGAAAACTCACAAAGGAGTATCTCAAAAAATCATCTACTACCACAAGGACATATCTCTTACTACCTCTATTTTCAGTTCACATTAGACCCATAAGATTCATGTGAAGGAGATCTAAAGGTTTAGTGGCCTTTATCTCCTTAACTTTTTTGTGTGAACCTTAGTTTGTTTTCCTTTCATGCACTCACCATAAATGGGTTTAGCTTCACCACTAAGTATAGGGATACCTCTAACTTTTTTAGTCTTCACTAAGTGCACAAGATCCCTATAACTTATGTGACCTAGTCTTCTATGCCAGAGCTCAATAGGATCAAGCTTAGCCTACTACACATAAGAGGTGTTCTAAAGTTAGAGTTTATGGCATAACAATTATGAATTGTCCTATGTCCTGTGATGACTACCTTTCCCTCTTTATTAACTACCTCATATAAGCCTTGGTGAAAATTCACTTTATGGTCTTTATCCCACATTTGACTAATGCTTAAGATGTTTGCCTTGAGTCCTTAAACATATAGAACTTCATCTAGTTTGGGACAACCAAGGATAACTATACTGCCCTTTCCTTTCACTTTAGCTAGGTTTCCATCTCTAAAAGTAACAACTCCACCATCAAAGTTTTCAAAAGAGGTGAAAAATGATTTGTCTCCTGTCATGTGTCTAGAGCACCCACTATCAAGGTACCACTTACTAGTAGATTTAGCAATAAGATCATTTAACACAACTTGACATTTGGATTTATCCTTTCTCGACCAAATTTGCTTAGTCGTAGGTGGTGACTTGGAGGATCCAAATTGACTTCAAAGTTTTTTATTGATTTTATTCCATTTTCCCATTGTTCAAGATGTTATTTTTAAGGGAATTAAAATCATTTATAAGTATATTCATTTGAATTACAAAACTTTCTAGAAACCTAGTGTAGCATCTAAATTGAGAGTGTCCAATTTTCTTATAATGTGTGCATAGTGATGTCTTTTTAGGGGATTCTACATGGTTAAGGGTATCATCCTTACCTTTGGCAAACACAATTTCTCTACTAGAGGGAGTTTCATCTTTGTTGATATACTCCAAACCTATTTTATCACCATGTTTTTTGTATTTATCAAGTATTTCATTAAGTACTTTAGTTCCAAGGTGAAAATTTTCATTCACGAATGAAAAAGGCTTATTATTCTTAATCTCTTAAGTGAGAACATTGTTCTTCTGAAGGAGAGAATGATGCTTAAGTTCAAGAAATCTAATTTTCTCAAAAAGATTAGTATTTTCATCATTAAGCACATCAATCTTATTTTTATGAGCATTAAGAATTTCATGACTTTTCATATAACTCTTAATTGATCTTTCATGCTCAACAACAAGATTATCAAAGAATTCGGCCCTTTGGTCATAAGTAAATTCTTCATCATCACTAACACTATCACAGTCAGAATCATTCTCATGTTTTATAGATGCAACAAAAGCTAACATATCATTAGAATTATACCTTGAATCTTCAGAAGTTGTAGAAGCATTGTCTTTAAAAATTGAATCACTCCATGTTGCTTGCATAGACTGTTTGATATTTTTGGGGCTAGGACACTCTTAAGAATAGTGTCCCACACCTCCACAATTAAGCATTCATCTTTCTTACCTTTGGAAGAACTTTTTCCTCTCATTAAATGATTGTTCATTTGGTCTTTTTCCTTTTCCAGATTCTTGGTTCTTGTAAAATCTTTTGTTGAATTTCACGGCCCTTTTAATTCTTTTAGCCATATGTGCCAATTTATCATGAGTTATATCATATGTAATTTCAATATTTTTTTCCTCATTCTTAGAAGCCTTAAAGGCAAACTCTTTAGGCTTATGGGAATTAGGTAGGATCATTTCATATGATTGAATGGAGCCTACAAGTTCATCAATTCTCATGGAATCAATGTCCTTGATCTTCTATATGGCAGTTACTTTAGGTTTAAATCTCTTTGGAAGAGATTTCAATATTTTCATCACTACCTTAGAATCAAGAATAGGTTCTCCAAGGTTAAATGAAGAATTTACAATATCACTCAATTCAAAATAAAAGGAAGAAAAAGTTTGATTTTCATGCATCCTAATATTCTCAAACTTAGTAGCAGGCATTTGTAATTTAGAAATCTTTACAGATGATGTATCTTCATGAGTGACTTGAATAATATCTCATACTTCCTTTGCACGTTTGCGTTGCTATCCTACGAAACTCATTTGGACAAACTTCATTAAAAAAAAATTAAATAAAGCCTTAGCATTGGCTTCTCTACCTTCATTATCGACTTTATCTCATTTATGTTTAGGTTTAAATTCTCGTGTTGATCTTCCTTGAGCATCAAAGATTAAATGTGGTACCCTTTCAATTGAGGAAAAACATCATTCGTGCTTTCCAATGGGAATAGTTATTCCCATCAAAATAAGTTGGACTATTCAAATGAGCACCATTTTTTTCATGTTCCTTATCAGACTTATAGGATTAATAAAATTTTGATATTTATCCTATGTGATTAATAAAAATTTGATTTTAAAATAATATAGACAATAAAAATTGAATTTTTAATCAATACAATAAAGAATCAATTTTTATCCTTCTCTGATATCAATTGAAAAAATGGGTATTTATTTGAATACCACTTAAATAACCGAAAGTCCAATAGGGAATACCCAAAGGGAGGAGGGGGGATGAATGGGTGATTTTAAAATTTTAAATTGATATTTGTGAATTATAACCACTTTTCTTATCCCAAGATATTATAAGGATAACCTGGAAATTCAAATAGGATTTCACCCCAATAAAAATCTGATTTTTATGGATAATTAATATCTAAAGATTAACGATATATGTTGAAGTATGTTAGGGATAATAATAACCACAAGAATAACAACCTAACAATAATTTCAACAAATCAATACTTGGTTATAGGTATAACCACCACAAGACAATTAATTCAACAATCTCAATAACCAATTAACAAATCAATCCAATTTATTCAATATCTTCAACCAGAATATATGCAAGAATAAATATAAACCTTTTTAAAATAGCCCTGTAAGATATTAGGTTAAAACAAATTAACCAATTCTAAGAAATTCAAGCGTAATATCAAATATAAAAATATGGACAATGAGGCATAATATTTTTACTTGGAAAACCCCTCGCAAACTTAAGGAGATAAAAAAACCACGAGGTCTAAGACCTATCAATTGAAATCCACTATTCGAAATCAAGTCACACATATTTACTAGGCCATTTTATCCTAAAAACTTACTCTCCAGTACCTATAACTTGATTCACGTCCGTGATACAACAACTACCCATTACTCCCTAGTAGATCCTTCGATTTCTCTAAAGAGATTATTGTCTTTAACCAACAATTCAAATAATCAAATCCTTGAATGAGGGAATGGGAATGGTGTGGCAAAATAGGTTTTTTCCTTAAAGAGTACCTCTAAAGAATGAGAGGTCTTTAACAATTAGATCTCTATAATCTCTAATCTCTTAACTCGAATCTCTAACCCTCAAAGGGTTACATCTTATGAACAAGATACATTACAATAGATAGGAGTAGTCTGATGGATTTGAGTATGGCTATTGTTGAAAAGGTTTTCCATAGTTGAAAGAAAGTTTCAAACTATAACCTTTAGCCACAGTCTTAGCCATATAAAACTCAAACTTTCCATCTACTCTTGTGTTCCTCTTGTACACCAACTTAAACCTATGGGTTTTATCCCTTTAGGTGCTTATATAGGAACCTAAACTATGTTGGAATATAAATATTCTAACTACCTCTTCATAGCTTCTTTCTTTATGTGAGCATAAACACTGCTTACCACTTCATCATAATCTGTGAGATATAAACCTTCCACTATAATGAGGCACTTGTGTATTAGAAATCATAAGAATGGTATGTCTTTACCCTTTGGATCCATAGTATCCTATATAATATGGGACTATTTTCTAATATATCCTCCAGTTTATATCACTCTTTGCCTTATTCCTTATCATATAGTTTTCATCAAAAATCTGACATTTGTGTGAACAAATATCTTATGATGATCCTAACTATAAAGGAGATAACCCAAAAATACTCTTAGATATCCTATACAATGATATACCTCTTAAGAAGAAGAGGTATTACACAGTCTATAAGACATATCCCCAAAAGAATTTAGACACAGATAAGAAACCTATCCACAATCTCACTACATCCATCCAAGTTTGATATTTTCTTTCCACTTCTCCATTTTTCAATAGAGACCCTAGTGCGCATAATTAGGAAATAAACTCATGCTCCAACGAAAAAAATCAAACTTACTAGACATATCACCTTGATTTAATTGAAGTGACTTGATATGTACACCCAATAGGTTATCCGATCTTGCCTTAAATTCAATGCATGTATCCAAGGCATCGGATTTCATATGTACATATCCAAACCTAGAGAAATCATCACTAAAAGTGATGAAATACCTATACCATCATCATGCATGGATACTAAAAGTTTCATACATGTCAATATGCACTAATGTTAAAAATTCCTTGGTTCTAGTCGTTTTGGTCATTTTACCATATATACAGGATTTGCAGACTAGAAGATCTTTTGGAATTAAAGAGTCCAAACTTTTCCAATCTTTAGATCCTATTTAGATTAATATGACCTAGGTCTGGATACCAAATGTTTAAATAGTGCTAGGTTTAATCCTAAGATTTGACTATTCTCATCAGTTGGCAAAGTGATAATGGAATACATATAAAAGAAGAAGATATTACCTCCCACTAACCTATATAACTAACCTTCCATTTGAATCTAAGGTAAGTATAATCCCATCATTTAACCTTCTCACTTGTTGAATATCCTATAAGGACTTACATACAGTAGGCTTGGAATCTATTCATCATAAATGGTGAAATCCATCACTAAATATTCAACAATGAGAAAATAATGTATACTTTCCTTTTTTTTCCTTTAGGTAAAAGGGACATTCCTTTTCTAGTGTCCTAAAAGCTCACAAAGAAATCACTTGCCCCTGAGCTTGCTCTCTTATTACTTTTCTTAAACTTTCTTTATTTGGTGTTATACGTCTTCTTCTTCTTAGTAGAAGAACCTAAAGAACCTTTTACTTCCATATGAACACCTTATAATCTTTTAGAATCCCCTTAGCCATCCCAAAGGAAAATGGAAAAATCTCTTAGGTCATATGAATATTGTTGTTCATAACAATCCTAAGAGTAGCTTGTTAAAGCTGACTGACCCTTATCACTAAATAACCATTGCAAACTAGAAAAAAAACTATCAAAGTCTCTAGTAATAGACATGTGTTGCTATTACAACACATTATACTAAGATCCAAGTATTAAACACTTGGTCTTCTGATCTGTCTATACCACTATTTCCTTTTACTAGGTTAGTTCATAAGGAATGGTTAACTCTTCTTAAACTGACTTCTATGCAATTAGTTACTATATCCAAAATAAGATTAGTCCAATTGATTAGTTAGGCTTGGTCTATTGTAAGAAAGAGAATGATAAGAAAACCAACATGATATCTATAACAAAGAATATAACCAAGCATATAGCATAATTGAGCATTCAAGGCATTTGGTAATTAATTTAGCAAAAATGTAATGCTCTCAAATTACATGTCCTTTTGCAAAGTATCCTAACATCATAAGAATCAAGCCTACATGGGGCAGGTCATAACCTTATAACTAGTTAGAGACCCTCTTAGATTGATCTCCTTGCCTTAACCATTAAAGTATCTAAAGGCAATATCAACATACTTTTTATTTGACCCATAGACTATGCAAGCGGGATTGTATGGGGTGATTCTAGCACTTCATATCAAATGTCAAGTGTATAATCATTGTCCTTGAACTATTAGTGTCACCAAGTAAAGAATCCTACCATG
Organism: Vitis riparia; assembly: GCF_004353265.1. Classification (NCBI taxonomy): domain Eukaryota; kingdom Viridiplantae; phylum Streptophyta; class Magnoliopsida; order Vitales; family Vitaceae; genus Vitis; species Vitis riparia. The sequence continues at coordinate 3,772,786 of NC_048447.1, forward strand.
GGGGTGGTCGCTCCCACTACAAACATGTTTAGTCTCATCCATGTGGAAAGTCCATATCTCATGATTCTTAAGGCTAACCCACCATAGTGGTGGTAGTGAACCCAAATCAAGATGGGCTCGACAATGAAGGCCATGGACTTGCCTAAGGCCCTCTCTCACTTAATCTTTTGGGATATATAAGAGCATTTTAAAATCATTAGTAATTTCCATGATGAATAAATTATCTACTTTGAGAATTTTCAAAAATATTTATTTCCTAATTGGAAACCTAGTGTAATAAGAGAATATAAACATGAAAATTTTAACATTTTCATGAGAGTAATTTTCAAAAAGAATTTTGATAAAATATCCACTCTTAAAATTTTTAAAACTATTTTCATATAATTCTCCTTCTATACACAATTCCAATTAATAAATATTTATCTAGTAAATGTTTCAAAGAAATTTATTTCCATCACATCAAATTAGTAAGCCTTTTGGTAACAATCTTTTAATGATAAATTATCTCTAATGAAAATTTCCAAAATATTTATTTTCCAAATTGGAAAATCTTGTGTAATAAGGAAATTACCAATTTATGAGATTTTGAATAATCTTGAGAGCACCTTATCCAGGAAAGAAGTTTTTGCATCTCATATTATGATTTACTTTTCTTACTCCTTATACTTTTCCAACTTAATAAATATTTCCATGACAATTTCATACTAATTTATTCCATTAAATACTACAAAAAAAAAAAAAAGAATCTTTTAGTAATTCCTTAATGGATAAAATATTTTTTATGAAAAACTCTCAAAAATGTTTATTTCCAAAAAGGAATTAAACAATCCATTTTGGAAAGTATTTTTAAATATTTTATATCTCCATTAAATTACTAAAACTTTCCAAAGTTATTCTGGTAACCCTTCTTATCATAAATTCTCTTTCATGAGATTTTCCAAATCCATTATTTATCTTTTAAACTAAGACCCATTTGCTAAGAGAATTGCTCTCTTATTCCTTATCATTGAAATCCAAACAGAACGATTTCCTCTTTCTCTCTAGAGGGGAGTGCCCAGAGAGCCAACTATAGGTATAGTTTTCATTTTCTCAATGATAAAGAACAAGAAAACCACCTAAATTTTAATAAATAGATAGTTATAAAGAAATAACAATCTTTTTTGAAACAACTAGTTAAATAAATAATTTTGGAGAAATCTTCTCATGAAAATTTACTATGAATGCCAAAAAATTTGTTGCATATTTGGTAATTAAAATTTGTATAAAATCTTCTCATGATATCTTCTAATTAAATATAAATTTTTCCCATGGCCTTTACGGATCTTGTTGCATATTTGGTAATTAAAATTTGTATAAAATGCAAATTACCAAAAAATAGCCTTGCAACCAAAGACGGGGTTAGTAAAAATTGATAACCCAAAAGGGCCACTTGCCACAAAAAATTGAGCCCAAGAAGTGACCCAAAATTTAGCCCAAACAACCAAGAGGAATTGGACCCATATGTAATCACATAATAGCATGCTTTTTGTGCAACTATGCTTCAATTGGTCATATCTCTCTCATTCAACTCTAAATTGCAATCCATTTGAAGTATTGGACTCTTGATTTCCTAAGCTTCAAAAGCATATGTGGTTTACCCCAAGAAACTTACTGGAAGTAGCCTTGATTTTGGCTCAAAGTTGACACCATTGTGTTGTTATGCACTTTATGCAACCTTGCTTCAATTGGTCATATCTCCCTTGTTTTAACTCCAAATTGTAATCTGTTTGAAGCATTGGATTTCTGACTTCCTAAGATTCAAAACCATATGTAGCTTGCCTAAAGAAACTAATAGGAGTAGTCCCAATTTTGATTTCTAGTTAACATCACTATGTTGTCATGGATCTCAAAGCAGAAACTTCCAAAAATCCTTCTTTATTCTCTAACCTCCATAGAATCTCAAAAGAAACTTCAAGATTCTTTCTTTTCTCTGGGGTCAACATAGATGAATTAAAAAAAATTATAATAATAAAAATTCCTATGCTCCTATAATGGAGCTTATAACCCATCTATTGAAAAGAAAAAAAAAAATTATAACCAAATAAAAATCTTATACCCCTAATGGGGTGTCCAATCCAATCTAGATAATCAAAAGGCAAAGATGATATCCATTCATATTCATTCCTTCAATTGAATCGATAACAATTAATCAATCTAAATATATTGAAACATTTAATTAAATGAATAAAAGCATTTCATTTATTCATTCCTTAGAGTCATGGGATGAATGAAACAACCGTGCAAAACCAAGTTAACATACCCTAGAACAGATCTAACATGCTAAAACTACCCTAGGGCTTTAATACCAATTGTCGGGAACCCTAGATCACACTGTTCCCATGCCCTGGATCTCATAAGGTGCATGAAAATCTATTCTAAGCTATTTAAATCTATTGTAGCGAAAAACCAAGTATTCAAAAACCAATATTGATATCATAAAAATCATAGATCTAGAGAATAAAGCCACATACCTTTGATCTTGATATTCCTGAATCAATTCCAATAAGTGTAGATAACTCTAAAATCATAATGGATCTCATAAACACCATGATCTTCCGCTCGATAACTCTTTCTTATGTCTAGGCACTGAAATAGTGGAAATCTTAAGGGTGGAGGCTAAAGTTCTTTTTTTGGATTATATGGAGAAAATGGCAAAGGGGTATTTATAAGTTTCCTATTGGGCTTAAGTGACTTAAGCCCACTATGGGCTTGGGTCACTTAATCTAGCCCAAAAAGTTTGCTAATTGATTAATTAACGATATAAGGCTCTAATTAATCAATTAACCTAATCTACAAATATCATTCCATTATCCTTGTGCAACCTTGCGTAATTACCAAAATGCTCTTGTGCATAAAAGTGAACCTAGAGCTAACCTAACCCTCATAACTCATGCCAACAAGGTATGTGAGCTTAGAGTGGGGACCACTAAGGCCCATAGGAGTATTGGCTCTCTCAAAATCCAATTTTAAAGTTGATTCAACATCTCAATATAGAGAATCAACTAAACTCTAGTATCCTATGTAAATGACAACGAGACACTATGTGTTCGAGCATGTAACCTATTATACATTGCATTCAATCCCCTTATGAACTGATATTCATAATCTAACAAGGTGAAAACTATGTGCCTTTCAATACTACCTCCACTATCCTTGAGTTACAAATCATCATATTGTATGTTCAATTGGTATGTCTTGGCTCCCCAAGAGCCAATGCCAAGTTCCACTTAAGAAGCTACTATGACCATAATTTATATGAAAATGTCTCCTTAGAATCACCTAAGGAAACACTCCCATGAGATATCATGGTGTCTTTATTAATAATACCTATTGCTATTGAGTTCCATCAATAGTAAATCAATCCATAAGGAATATATGATCAACTTACAATCTCACTCGTTAGTCAAAACCACTACTAACTTTAGTACAAGCACAATATTCTTTTGTGGGTGAGAGATAATATAATAGAGTAGTTTGATGAAGTCATGACTACTTGATAGCCTTAAGTTATGACTTACTATAGGTCCTATTCAATGTGTAATCGTACACTAGTACACTCACCATGGGAAGACCCATTTTAATGGCCAAGACCAGTCATCTGTCTAATTAGGAAATGGTGCACTACAACTATTAAAGGGTTGTCTAGACCCACGAACCGATTGTGAACAAGTTATCTATTTGCAAGAAACCTATAACTTGAATCTTTCGTGTTACTCTAATGCACCCAAGTCGTGTACAATGCAAAAGATGCAGATAAGAGTGCTTACAAGGTATAATGCATGGAAATAGAATAGATAAAAGTGAATTGGAACTTTGTTAAATAAATAATAAAAATCCACATGTTTATTACATCATAACACGTTTTTAAGGGTTCTATCCTAACACCACCTATTGTGATATTATCTAGTTATGCACCTCTTCATTAGTAGCTATACATGAGATGGATTGACTACATGGATCAACCACTTTTGCTATGACACACTTCGATCTCAACTTAAAAGGATACATGCAAGTGGAGGCATAACCTATAACTAAGGGGGCCGCAATGTGGACATATCATCATCATGTACATTGCATGCAAACATTCCTTATAGCGAGTTGCCAATTGCACATGGATCATATCAACAAACAATAACTTCATTACAATCTTAATCAAAGTCTTCATTTTATGAGGAGAGGGTGACATAACTATATATTAGCCGACCACCTCAAGAGGATTCCAACATGTAGAGTGAAGTACTTCCTATTACACCTACATTATTAGAGTTACCATTCAACATCGAAGAGCCATACTAGGAGCCCCTTTGATTGTGTCATCACAATCATCAGATCATACTTTTAGTGATGAGAGGATTATGCAAGTATAAGTCATTCCTATAGTTCCAGATGGAGAGTGAGAACATGATTAAGGACATGGGTGAACAAAGATGAGAATGTTGGGTAGCATGTGAGAGTCCTAATTCGTTAGAGTTGAATGCATTTGATAGACAACTACGACAATAGAAGGTTTTGTTATGTGAGACACATTGATTATTTTATATGTTGTATTGTACATATAAGTTATTTTGCACTCAATTGCTAGTTGGTGCTTATTATACATAGTATGTATTATTGTAACCATTGTTAGTTGAAATGATTTTAGACTGATTTGCGAGATGAAGATAATTGTACATAGGCATATAATATTTATGGCTACAATTAGTTGACGCATTATTTCTATTAAGTTTTGGATAAGTACATAGGTTGATTCACATGGATTTATGTGTAGTTATTGCTATTTGTTGCCAATTGTTCTTGGATGATGAAATGGACAAGTTGTTTATGTATTTAGACAACTTAGCACCTAAAATGGTGGTTGAAAAATAGTTATATCGAAATGGTGTCTTAAACAAGATTTCACTTTTTTTTTCTTCACTATTGTCTTTTATGAATTTATTCGTTGAGAAAGAAAGCAATTAATGCTGTGGTGAAGGAAGAATTTAGTACCAACCCCCATGGGAGTCCTTTTTTATTTTCTTTTTATTTTTTCAGAAAATGGGTAGTTTAATTTTCAGTCAATTATATTGGCATTCTGGCTTGGTGAATGTTATTTTGCTTGATCAATTCTTTCTTTCTCATTGCTTTTTTTTTTTTTTAAATGCATTTTTAACTTAATGGGAAAGTTGGGACTCGATGGCCCCAGCCCTTCATCTTCCCGCCTAGCACACACCATGGCTAATGAATCTATACTACAAGAATTGGGACTCGGAGCCTACGTGCCTTTCTCTTTCTCTTCCCGGCAATAAAGCCAGGAACAATCGCAAGGTCAAATACCCAAAAACAGAAAATGAAATCAACGACGGACATTGTGAAGAAACGCTTCCTAGGGTTTCTCATATGGCAATCAATCCACTCTACTATCATCTTCATCCTCTTCACGACCACTCTCTCTCAAAATGGCATCGTTTCACTACCTTCCCTCCTCACCTGCCTTTCCTTCCTCACCTTCCACCTCTCCCTCCTACTCTTCTCCGCCTCCCTCTCCTTCATCTCCTCTCCCTACTACGACCGTCCCTCTTCCCCTTACGACCTCGCCCTCGCCCTCATCCGCTTTCTCTTCTCCGGCCAGTCTCAGCCCCAAGGCTTTCTCCGCCGGGCCAGGGTTTTCCTGGGTCTGTTCGGGTTTTTGCTGGAGGCGGCACTGGCCGGCACGGTGGCGCTGGTGTCTCTGTGCAAGTCTGAGTCGTGTGGTGGAGTGGCGGTGGTGGGGTTGAGGGGTTTTGGATTTGGCTTGGTTTATGGGATTTATTATGTGTTCAAGCGGCGCTGGGTTTTGGAGTTTCCTATCATTCAGGTCTGTGTTCTTTAGCTCTCTTTTGATGCTTTCCCCCCCTCTTCTGTTGCCGAGAAAATTAAGGGTATGTTTATGTACTATGGAAGTATTTCTGGAATTCCTTTTTCCTGTGGAACTACATTTAGGAATCAACAGAGTGTGACGAAAATGGAAATGACACTAAAATGGCGTTATTTCTTGCTTTGCATCTATGGTTTTAAATTCCCTTTATGCCTAATATTGAATTTAGCTTCAGGATTCTTGGATCCTGAGAATATGTGCACAATGTTTTCTTTTAGAGGAAGTATTTCTGGAAAAAAAAAAGGTAGTTCTATGGAACAAAGTTTTTGTGTGAGTGTCTTTGATCTCCCTGGTTCCTAAGAAAGCTTCTACCATTGCTATTGCCCACTTCAGACCCCTCAGATTGGTAAGCAGTCTTTATGATATAGTTGCAAAAGCTCATTTTAAGTGTTTTCAGACAGTAACATGAGATGGTTTCATTCCTTTATGAAGCTCTTGTGGGAGATAGGCAGATTTTGAATGTATTCCTTATTGCGAATGGGATTTATGGATGAAAAACTTGCTTGAGAGAGGGGACAATGTGTTCAAATTTGATTTTAAAAAGGATTAAGGGAGTTTTAATTGAGATTTTCTGGATCATTCTTTAGATAGATAAGGATTTCATCTGATTGGAGGCCATGGATTTGGGGTGGTCGGCCTAGGTTACCTTTGCAATCTTAGACAATTGTTGTGCTAAAGGTTAGTAAAGGCCAAAAAGTTGGCTTATATATGTTGACCCATTCTCTTTTTTTCTTTTTATGATTGTGGCAGATGTGTTGTGTATTAATGATCATTGTTGATGATAGAGGTCTATTGGGAGGATTTCTTGTGGGAAGAGATTGTGTCAAGGTGTCCTATTGCAATTTGTAGATGATAAGATTGTTATTTAGATCTAGAGTTGAGTAACGTTATCAACTTTCAATCCTTAGGAAAAACACCATTTTTGGCATTTGTGTCAACTCTAACACTCTTCATTGGTTAGTAGCTAGCTGCATGCCTAGGTTGTAGGATGGCATATCCCTTTAGTGGGAACTCCAAAATCCTTATTTTCAAGGACTTGTGTTAGAGGGATTTCTAAAAGACTGGATGAGTGGAAGAAAGGCTACTTATTATTGTGCAGATGGTCAATTGCGTGTTCAGACAAAAGAAGCGGAGGGTTGGGGGTTAAGAGTCTTGGGGCCTTCAATAGGGCTCTCCTTGGCAGATGGGTTTGGCATTTTGCAAATGAAAGAAAGGCTCTTTGGAACCAAGTGATCAGAGGGAAATACGGGGAGGAAAGAGGAGGGTGGAGATCTTGTGAATCTAGGGAGGCCTACGGGTTTGGTTTGTGGAAGGCAATAATTAAAATGGGACATCAAGTGACCCCTTTTGTTGGCTTTGTGGTGGGTGATGGCGAGAAAGTGAAGTTTTGGAAAGACAAATGGTGTGAAATCATCCCTTTGAGCGAGACTTTTCCTTCTTTATTTGCTTTAGCTTCGAACAAAGAGGCTTGGGTAAATGAAGTGTGGACAGCCGAGGGGGAATGGGGGGGAAGTTGGAACCCTTTTTTCAATAGACCTTTCAACGATTGAGAGTTGGAAGAAGTGGAAAGGCTATTTTGTTGCTTGGAGGGGAAGAAGGTTAGGGGGGGGGGGGGGGGGGGGGGGATGAGGAGGATACGGTGAAGTGGATGGCATCAAAGGATGGGGATTTCTCGGTGAAATCTTTGTATAGGACCATGCAGCCGGGGTCTCTTGCTTTCTTCCCTTCAAAAATTATATGGAACTCTTGTGTGCAGCCCAAATTGAGCTTTTTTGCGTGGGAGGCTTCCTGGGGGAGAGTTCTAACCTTGGATCGCTTGCAAAAGAGAGGTTGGGTTATGAAAAATAGATGTTTTCTTTGCCATAAGAGTGAGGAGACAATTGACCACCTTCTTATCCATTGTGAAAAGACGAGGGAAGTATGGATGGTGTTCCTTTCCTTTTTTGGCGTTTTGTGGGTTTTCCCCCATTCGGTCAAGGAAACCCATTTAGGGTGGAGGGGTTCTTTTGTGGGAAAGAAAAGGAAGGTGGCGTGGCAATTGGGACCGTTATGCTTGTTTTGGGTTATTTGGAAGGCTAGAAATTCAATTGCATTTGAGGATTGTGGGCTGTCCATTCAAAGGCTGAAAGTATCTCTTGTGTATTTGTGGTCGGAAACCAAATTGTGGATAAAATATGGTCCTTCTACCTTAATAGATTTTATAGATTGGGTGTATATGCGTTAAGGGAGAGGTTTTTTTATTTTGCCTTGTCCTTTGATGTTTGGGCCCTTTTGTAAGGGGGTAAGTTCCTTTATACTGTAATTCGGTGGGTCGCTTCTTTAGCACCTCTTAGCAATACAATCTTATACTTATTGATCAAAAAAAAAATTATTGTGCAGAAGAATAACCTTTTTTACAATCTTGATGGGTTTGTATTCCCATACATACATATACATATATACATATATATTCTGCATTCAAGATTTCAATTAAAGATTCATTCATAGTTGGGGGATTTCAATAAGATTGTTTTTGGTTGAGCGTAGGGTTTGGGTAAGGGGAGAAAACCACTTGATAGGTTTGTGTTAGTCGATAAGCTAAAAGGTGAAGGTGGATCTAGTCTAGATAGAATTTCTTTGGGAAATAAAACCCTCTTCGATAAGTGGCTATCGAGGTTTTTTAGGAAAAAGGATGCTCTTTAGCATAGGGTTATGCTCTTTAGCATAAGGTTATTGAAGCATTTATGGGATACACTTTAATGGCTATAATGCTGACATTTGAGTTAGGTGGATGCATTTTCACCTTTAGGAAGCAATGACCTAATGTTCCCCCTCCCCTTTTTTTTTGTTGTTTGTTGTCATTTAAATCTAGGTTTGAGAGGGTGCCAAGACTCTTTCCTTGGAAGACTTATGGTGGAGTAATAATCTTTTCACTTTTTTCCTAATCTCCATTTGCCAAATATGGAGATTCAGCCCTCCCTTTCATTCTAGATCACTCCTATCCCTTTATTTCCTAGAAATTGAACTTTTTCCAAATAATTATTGTCAGTTTATTTGTCTCATTTTCTCATATTAAAGTTAGGTTTTTGTCCCTCTAAGGTTTATTGTCCACTTGTTTCTTTTTTGCTTTGACCTTATTTGAGAAACAATTTTCCTTTTTGTTGGTCAACTTGATTTTGAGATGTAAAGATTCACCTAACGCTTGTTTTTCTGCTTTGCTTTTTGGCTAATAGGAAGGTTTATTCACTATAATTGAGAAGACCTTATAGTGCCCTCTGCTGAAACTCTTTTGTAATGTGCTTGGGTAGTGGATAGTGAGTGGATCATCTCTTTCTTCATTGTTTGAAAGTGATGGATTTATGGTATAGATTCCACATATTTGTTGGGTTAGCTTGGATCCAGATGAGGAAGAATGTTAGAAACATTCTTTGGAGAAAGAGAAAGGCTTAGTTTCATGCCTAAGTCTTGATTTGGGACACCAATAATGATTTAGGTTCCTCTTTGGGACTTGCTATACTATAAATATGTATTTAAGGCTTAATAGTGTTAAAAATGTTTTAGTATTGTTTGTTTTTTAAGTTAAGCCTTATTTTGGAAAAAGTAAATTTTTTTAACTTTTTATTAAAAATATAAAATTTGAATGAGACTTTTGTATCAATTTCTATTTAGATTCCAGATAGAGACCTATTGAACAAAAAATTAATCAAACTCCACCTTAGTTTAGGTTAAATTGAGGTTTTTTGTTAAGTTTCTCTTTTTAATTTGTTGAGTTTCTATTTTAGTAAGCGGTTTACTATTGACAACTTTCTATTTTTTTTAATCTTCTTGTTATATTAGGAAGGTTTCTACTTTTTTAGGTTTTAGATAATGTTTCCTTCTTATATCTTTCCCTATTTTTATAAGGAAAGAAAAGGAATTAGAAAGTTGTCTCCTTAGGGAAGACTAAAGAGACTTATAAGAGTTTATATATATATATATATACACACACACAGACACACACCTATGTAGTCTTTCAAAGTAAAGAATTGGAATTGTAATAAAAGTTTTCAGCATCTATTATGCTTCCTTTGAGGGTGTGATTGACTTCTCCTTAAGTTTGGTTTCTTAATAAACTTTATGTATTGATTATGATCCTTAAAGTGATTGCCAATGATTTCTTTTCTTTCTTTTCTTTTATCTTCTTTGATCTTTTATGTTAGAAATCTAAGGCTCTATTTGGGAAATGTTTTTGAAAAACAATTGTTGAGAACAATTTTTAAGAACTATTATCTGACATTTTATAGAATGAAAGTTTGTTTGAGAACCTGAAATGTTCTTAACTTGTTTTCTATATTTTTAAATATGTTTTAAATAACTTTTATCTATAGTGCTTTATTTTTAATCATTCTCCATGCTTGTATAATTATTTTTTAAAATAACCCCCAAAGGGCAAATGAAAACAATTAAAAGATGTTATTTGAAAATCCCTTAAGGCCTGATTCAAGTGGTAAAGGGATGGGGAGGGTTTGCAGGAGGTTCCAGGTTCAAGTTCCAATGGGGACCAAAATTTACCTATATATATATATATAAAAAAAAGATATCTGAAAACACTATGCTTTTTGTTTTTAAGAATAACAAACTATTTTTGTTTTCTAGTTGTCATACGTGTTTTCCTATTTTTTTTGTTTTGGAGAGTAAAAAATTGTATTAAAAAATAGTTGCCAAACAGGGTCTAAAGATCTTGGAATAGCTCTATGACAACTAGAAGTGATTGAATTTTAGGAGAAAGTTCATAGATTGATTACTTGATGATTTTCTTTATATGATTATGGAGAAGGTTCATAATTTGGAAGCCTATAGTCAAAGAACTACAAGCCGTTGATCCTTGCAATACTTAGTATTTGGCTACATTTCCAAACTAGCAACTGGTGGCACTAAGGATAAGGGTCATTTGTTTGGGAGGGATGAGGATAAATGGTTAGGTTCAAATATGCCTCCTAGATTCTTGAATTTTTCTTATTTTTTTGATAGACATTTCTTTCTTGAATTAAACACAACCAAAGTCTTTTGATAGAAAGTGAGGATGAGTGAAGCTTTAAGATGTGGAAGGAGTTGGTTTGCTGTAGAGTCCAAGTCTTTTGAGTTGTAGGTTGAGGAGGTGGGTGGAAAGTTGAGGGGGTGCATCTGGGAGAGATGTAGAGGAATCACTTCATGGATTAGGTTTGGGGAAGTTAGTTTAAGTCGCTTGTTAGATGGAGTTGAGGCTTTTTATAGGGATAATGGAAATAGAAGGTGGGTTCTTGATTGGGAGGGGTTATAGATTGGAGCGACATTCAAATGAGGTGGGAAGGTTCCTTCTCTGTTCAGTTTGTGATCTTGAGTCTAAGAGGTACTGCATTATATTCCTAGAAGGGAGGGGTTTGTTTGGTGGCTAGAACATTCTAGCAGAGAAGTTGTGAGACCTTGGAGTCGTCTCCTTGGTAAGATTTCTAGACTCGGTGGTTCAATGGCTCCTTTAGGGGAGAAGGGTTTGTTGTCAAAAACTTATGCGGAGATTGCAATGTTGATGAGTTGTTCCAATTGGCTTTGAAAGGAGAAATAATCTAACATAACCCTTAAAAGGAATGTTTTCTTCCTAAGTTATGGTGATAACTACAAGAAAATATAATGAAAATTAAAGAGCAACAAGAACAATCATAATGCATATTGGTTTTAGAGCTAATAATGAAATGATTGAGGGATAGGCAACAAATACTGAAACAAACTTTGTAGTCTGTATGTGATAAAACTACCTAGAAAGAGAAGGAAATAGAAAAAAGAAGAGGGAGGGGGGGGGGGGGGTTGGGTTTGTGAATTGGTAGTCCCTAAATTAATCTCAATTTCAACCTTTATTCCCAACTTTTGGTTGTCCCTTTAGTTTAATTATTTATTGAGAGTGCATCAATCCCATGCATATATCCGTAAATTCAATCATGCAAATGAACATATGATATAATGTGGAAACAACCACCTAGCAACCAACTAGGTGTAAAAAAACCATAGGGTGGTTTATTGATCATAGATAATCCATTAAATATGAGAAGATGGTACACATATTTGCTTGATCGAATGCGCCTATTCCCTAGGGTCTTAGATTGATAGTACCCACACCTATCTTCCATGTCCTTGGTGCAACACTTCCTTGTGCTCCTTAGTGGAGCCCTCAAAGCCCTTATTAAAGTTGAAGTAGTTTGAGTCCAGACCTTTATTGAAGCCATGGGTGCTTTCTAGATTGCTTGGAAAGTGTTAAGAGATGGAGGTTCAAGCTTTGGAGATGACAATTGCTCACATAGGGTTCTCTTCCTTTTTCTTCAAAACAAGTCTATTTATACTTGGAAAAAACTAACTCATCATAATGGAGAGTTTCCTACTTTTAAAACTTCCCAAAATAAGAGAATTTGAGTTAAAAAAAATTAGGCAACAACAGGAACAAGTCAGACATTTGAACCCCAAGGGGGGATGTTTGAACACTTTCCCCTTTTCTCTCTCCAATTTGCAACGTTCGAAACTATTTTCAATTACCTTTTCAACACATTTTTATAAACTTATCATTTCAAAAGCTTTACCAAACCAAACATGCATACATACCTCAAAATTGATGAATTTAAATATCCCAAGATCAATTTTGTTGAAGCCCAAAGTTGTCTTAGTCAATAAGAGCCAAGGAAGCAAATGCATCATAGTTAGTCAGAAATGGAACAAATTTACCAACCTAAAAATAATACACAAACAAATACTATTGTTATAAATGGAGAGAAAGGGGACATTGCATGAAAATGTCCTAGTAGAAATTTGCACATCAATTCTAGGACAAAATATGACAATAATGAATAATGATGAAAGTGATGATTCATCCAATGAAATTAGGTCCGTAGGTGTTGACGATCTTGAAGAAGCAGATGAAGACTTTTCTTTTCTTTCGTTGAAGCAGGAAATAGAATATTGGAAACATGCTATATTTCAAATTGTAGTACATTATGGAATGGAACACAAACTAATCATTGAAGGAGGTAAGGACCTGAATGTAGTATGTGAAGAGCTGGGATGCTTATGCTGAATCTTCTCTGTTAACCACTTAGTGAGATGCTTCGCTGTTAGAGGAGTTCATGGATTTATGCCTCATTAAGAGGTTCTTTGTTCTTCTTGGTTTTATTTATTTATTTATTTATTTTATGGTGGTTCTATCCTCTGGCTTATTGTGTTCACTTTCAAGGATATCCCATCCTTCTTTTACTTCGATTTTTAATGCAATAAATTTGTTCTTTCAGGAAAAAAGAGTTTGAATGATTTGATTTATGCGCCCATCATTATAATTGAGCAATTCAATAGAATTAAAAAATGGTTCTGAGCATACAAATTGATAGCATAATTGAGTTTGATTATTGAATTCTCCCTCCTAGGAAATTTATTGTTTGGAACTAGACGTTAATTATCCTATTACTTGGATGTGACACATGTTGTGTGTCTCATTTATTAAGGTCTATCCAATCTTGAACCTGCTGCTTGTGTCGGATACTATCTATTTTGTATCATGATGCTGTCATTGAAACTCTCATACTGTATGATTATGAAACCAAAATTTATGGTTCTACTTTGTATTGTGTTTCTGAGCTTATGGTGTGGAGCTTGATCTGACCACATTCATTTTTACATGTTGAATATATCATTATTGTACATGAATCTGCTGGAGTTTGTCATTCAGAATTGTAATTTCATGTGTTATAATATGCTCATTGTGCTGTCCCTTTTTACTCGTTATCACTGATTTTACTCGCTTATCTTTACAGCGTCCCCTTTTCTTTAGCTTCAAAATGGGTCTCCCTTCAGCTATTGGACAAGCTGTAAAGCTTTCTGCTGCAGCATACATATTTTCGGGTGTGCTGATACTATTTCTGCAAGATCAGTTTGGGAGTCATATTAAAATGGGAAATTTCATTCTTGAACAGATCATATTTTATGTTGGAATTTTTTCAGTGTGTCTCTGTTGGGAATTAAGTCACCATCTGCATCAGGTTTGTTGTTCAACAACTTATTTTTCAGTTATCAGTTTCTGTACCTGTTATATGATTAAATTATACCATTTCTTCCACACAAGCACCTTATCTCAATTATGTGATTCTTTAAATTGAAGAATTGCGTGCATATGAACTTTTCTTGTATGTTGTATTTTTCCAGCTAGTTCTTCCCTATTTTATATATTTTTGTATACTCTCTTTTACCTGAAGATTGAAGCAATTCTTAGAGGGTGTTTGATAAGTCAACTTAATGACTTAGATTAAGTTATTAAGTAGATTAAACATGTTTGACTTATACGATTAAATTATACCATTTCTTCCACATGAGCACATTATCTCAATTATGTGATTTTTTAAATTGAAGAATTGCATGCATATGAATTTTTGTTGCATGTTGTATTTTTCCAGCCATTTCTTCCCTATTTTATATATTTTTGTACACTCTTTTACTTGGAGATTGAAACAATTCTTAGAATGTGTTTGGTATTAATAACATAATGACTTAATTTAAGTCATTAAGTAGATTAAACAGGTTCGACAAATTAAATTAATATTGCGACTTAAAGTAAAACATAACTTTAAGTAAATCAAAATAGTTTACTTATTCTTAATCTTAAATATCTTTTATTTCATTTATCCATGTTTAGTGGTAGTATATTTTACAATAATGATTCTACATTCACAACTCATCTTTTATAGTAATATTTTTGTAGTTGTCACCAATGTTTTAAAAACCAAATTGGATCGGCCGGTCCAATCGTCAGTCAGTGACCTTTTTGGTCCAATCCACCCTTTTGAGCTAGAAGCCTATTAAATCGGCCTCAAACTGTCAGAATTGGTAGTCGGATCAGTGAACCAGCCGATTCCTAGTGAATCAAATGGTTCACTGCATGTATATTTTTTTTTCCATGAGAGAGAGAGATAGTGAGATGGTGGGGATGGGATGGCTGCTGGCCGGTGACTAGCAGTCATGGGAGCAGTTGCCAACGGCGAGGTGCCCGGTGGTAAGGGTAGGCATAGGTATGGTGAGAGAGAGGGAGGGAAAGAAAGAAAGGAAAAGGGGGAAGAGAAGAAGAAGAAGAAGAAAGGGAGAAGAAGAGAAGGGGAAAAAGGGGGTGGTGCGGCTGGTGATAGGAAGAGATGGGTTTTAGGGTTTGTTTTTGAATGGATGGTGAAGATGAAGTGCGAAAATGGAGGGTCTAGATGTGTTCTCTAAAAATGGGTATTAATGGGCCAAAAATTTGGCTCTCTAAAAATACATTTATATTTATCTTTATCATTTAATTTGAAATATCAAATTTAAAAATGAAATATTATTAAAATTTGTAATCATATATATGTGTGTGTGTATATATATATATAAATATGTTTAATTAATTGTCACACCTTAGATTTCAATTTCACTAACTAATATTCAAACTACATAATTAATGTTCTCAAAATCTGAGATAGACAAAATAATGAATTTCAAGTCGTTTTTTTTTTTGTGCAAAATAAGGATGTGACGACCAATTATAAAAGAGTATGCACCTTGTGACAAACCTTTGAAACAATTAATTAATAAAGTACAATACATTTCACATAATGAAAACCTATACAATAGTACTTTCTACGTATGAAAACCCCATGATTCAGAAAGGATAACCCATATTACAAGTGTACAAAAACAAACATAGATTATATCATTTCTTCAAAAGGATTTAGTCGGTCTATGATACGAAGGCAAAAGCCTAAAAAAGGCTCTCAACATGAGTAAAACAACATCCAATCAATATCATATGTAAAGCTCAAGCATCAACCTTAGCAAATGTCTCTTGATCTGCATCTAAGAGGGAAAAGGATAGGGTGAGTTCACAACCTAGTAGGAGAGTTTATAATCACCACATGTATATGCATAAAAACTCAAGTCAAATTAAAACATACAACAATATGGACTATATAGCAAAAACACTAACCTTTGTCTCCTTTCTCCCCTTATCTCCTTCACTTTCTCTCTCTAACCTCTCTCTCTAAGCCCAGTAGTTTTCTGCAGAGATTGGGGCTGCAAATGAGGTCTAACAGCCCTTTCATATATAGTTGAAAGCAAGCATGAGGTGGCAAGCCCTATGGCAGCCACAAACCAATGTTTTCTTGCACTTTAGTCCCCTTGTAACTTTTTATGCTTTTACACCTACCAATCAGTCTCTCAAGTTCTTTTAATTAAAATTAGCCCCCATGGATCTAATACACGAGCTTAAACGAGTAATTAATCATAATTAACCTTAATCTAAGTTTAACCCATAATTAAACATGATTAATATTAAACTAGTTTTTACCTCTAATTAAACAAGTTTAAGGTTAAGTACTAAGATAATAGTAATTATTATTTATTTAATTACTGCTAGGTATTGCAGTAGTTATCTGATGTATTTACAATACTTTAAATATTAATGTTTAACAAATAAATTTAGTGCTTAAGACTAGTGAAAATATGAATATTAATCAAAATTAATGAAAGTAAATATGTCAATTTGATGATTTAGAATAAATTTGAAGTTAACTTTACCAAACAACACTAAGAGTAAAAAATAAAAGTAATAAGTTTTAAGTTAATAACTTAAGAACAATTTAACTTAAAAGTCAACTTAAGTCATTAAGTAATAAATATTAAGTTTTATCAAACACCCATTTAGTAAGGAAGGATACCTTGTGGCCTTTTTTAGTGAGGCAAAAACGAAATACTCAAGGTATGATATTGAATTCAATGTAGGGGTGCAAGTAATCCGACATTGGCAACACTACCTCAGTGATAGATAGTTTGTTTTATACTTTGATCATGAAACCTTGCGATACCTTAATTCCAAGAACAAACTTAATAATCGACATACAAAGTGGAGACTGCTCTCCTTCAATTTAAAGAACTACGCAGGAGTTGAGAATAAAGTAGTTGATGCTCTTAGTAGAATGGCACTTCTTTTTAGTAAATATGTGAACCGCTACCATTGGATTTGGGGAACTTGATTTGACTGTGATCCTGATTTTGGGACTGTTTATGCCTCTCTTTTGAATGGTTCAAACGTACCACATGTTGATTTCCATGTCTTAGATGTGTAAAAATCATTTATGCTTGCCTAAGGCTTCATTACATGATCATGTGAAATGGGAAATCCATGGAGGAGATATAGGAGGGACATTTTGAAGTTGATAAAATTATTATTTTGGTAGATGATCGATTCTTTTGGCCTGAAGAAGGTTGATTGGAAGGTTACTAAACAAAGTTTGGCATGCCAATTAGGAAAAGGTTCCAAGTAAAATATTGATTTATATACACCCTTACTTGTTCTAACCAGTCCTTAGGAAGACTTTAGCGTGGGTTTGTTTACCATGGACACTACATCTTTTAATTCTATACTTGTTGTGATGGACCGATTTTCCAAGATGACTCATATTATACCATCTAAGAAGGCTTTGGATGCTTCTTATGTGGCTTACATGTTCTTTAAAGAGGTAGTTAGCTTATATGGAGTTCCAAACTTCTGATCGTGATGTCAAATTTATGAATGACTTCTAGTAGATCTTATGGGTGTAATTAGGCACTCAATTGAAATTTTGGATCTCATTCCATTCTCAAACTAATGGCCAAATGGAAGTTGTTAGTCATAGCTTCGGTAATCCCTTAGACCCCATCTTACCACAAGTTGAATTGCTTTAGATAATTTTGCTAATAATAGTACCAATTTTTCTCCTTTTGTAGTTGCATATGTATTAAAGCCTAAACAACCATTGATCTTATACCGTTGCCTAATTCATTTCATATCAGCAAGGAAAGTGGTTCTTTTGCATGACACATCTATAGTGTACATGAAGAGGTGTGGGAAAAGATTAAGACCAAAAATGAAAATTATACAAGGGAAACAAATATGCATTGAAATTTTGTTCAGTTTGCCAGAGGTTTTCTAGTAATGATCTGTTTACATCCAAAAAGATTTCAATTGGATGCATATCAAAAGCTTAACTCAAAGCAAGCTGGTCCGTTCTAAGTGATAAAGCGTTTAGGTGATGATGCTTATTTGCAAAAGCTTCCCTTAGAATTGTGTTTTAGTTCAATATTTAATGTGGAATATTTTTTTGCCTATTATCGTCATCAAGACTAGAGGACATGGATATTCATCTATCACCCCATCATAAGTCAAGTAATGAGATTATGTCCTTGAATATCAAATTGTATAAACTCTTCAAGGAGGTGGATACCATAAATTTCGAGTGAAATTACACAACAAATCATACTTTGAGAATGCTTAGATTAGAACCACTGATTTTCAAAAGCTCAATCCTGACCTTTATGAATTTTATCAAGCATCCAACTTGTCAAGCCAAGTTCATTCAAATGTGGGGAAGATCGACCATTATGAATTTTATCAAGCATCCAACTTGTCCAGCCAAGTTCTTTCAAATGGGGGAAAGTTGATAGGGATGAGCTCCTCAAGGTGTATTTAAGAAAATAAAGGAGGGTTTTAGAATTTGGGAAGTTTTAGAATTCTCCTTAAATGAAGTTTCTAAATAATTTTTTTTGAAGTTTCTATTTAAGTTCTTAGAATCTAGAAGTTTTCTTTACAAGCATTACTAATTACTAGAAGCTTTATAAAGTATATTAAAAGGAAATTAGTTTCTTTTTTTCAATAAATTTTAAATTTTTTTTAAGGCTATATTTGACGCTAGGAAATTACCAAGGAAAATGATTTTCCCATATTTGGTTTACTATGAAAGAAAATAAAATATAATTAAAATTAGTTAAAAACTTATATATTTTCAAAATATTTAATCTTAATATAGAAGAGGAAAAATAAGTGAAATGAGTATAAAAAAGTATATAAAAATACTTTATTAAGATTGGCATCCAATTCGTGAGAAGAGTAAGCGACAGGAAATAAAAAAGTATATGAAAATACTTATTAAGATTGGTTAAAGACTTAATACATTTTTAAATATTTAATCTTAATATGGAAGAGTAAAATTAAGTGAAATCAGTACAAAAAAGTATATAAAAATACTTTATTAATTTTAAATCTATCTTTTATTTTCTTTTGCTTTTTTTTCCTTTCTATCTTTCCTCTTTATTTTCTTTCTTTTGCAGTTTCTCTTATTTTTTTCAAGAACTAAACATTTGGTAAAAGACTTAATAGTTTAAGAAAAGAATAAGAATTCTAATGAGTAATATGAGTTGGATTTACTTTTTCATAGTTTTATTAAGTTTTTAGAATTTTCTAACACTTATAAATAAGATTAATTGATGTAAAACGAGATTAACGAACAATTGATGATGAATAATATTAAGTTTTTTGCATTCCTTGCAATTTTCAATACTGAGATTCCATTACTTTCTTCTAGATGAGAATCTTAGAAGGCCGTAATGAGATTTTAAGCTTTCTATTTTTTTCTTGTTTATCTTTCTTTTCTTATTTTTAATTTCACTTTTCCTACTGCCATATTTTTTATTCCTTGTTCCTATCCTTAAATCTTGAAATGGTGAAGCCCTAACCTACATATTTGATTGCACACAACTGTCCTAGGGTTGTTCTATAGTATGCTAGGTGTATTTGGGAGAATTTCTAGTAACTTAGTGTTGTGCCTTTGTTGCTTTATTGTGAGTTTTAATATTGCTAAACTTTAGTTTCATAGTTTCTCCTATTGAAGTATGTCAAATTCAAGTTACTGTAACATGATTGTAACATTTTACTGTAGTTTGATAGTCTTCATACTCAAGTCGCTCCGAGTCCTATGGAGT
Source organism: Vitis riparia (assembly GCF_004353265.1). Taxonomy (NCBI): domain Eukaryota; kingdom Viridiplantae; phylum Streptophyta; class Magnoliopsida; order Vitales; family Vitaceae; genus Vitis; species Vitis riparia. The sequence continues at coordinate 3,792,494 of NC_048447.1, forward strand.
GTCATAGACTTGTAGTCTAAATTATTGGTCCACATAGACTTGATTCAAAAACTATGATTAGAGTTTGAAGCTGCGGAGCTTGGCTTGGTAGAATGGGGGTTTTGTTCAATTCCTGCTTGGGGATTGATTAGGATCTGATCCAATACAATCAAGCTTTATGCAACCAGAAAAAAAGGCTTTTAAGCTTGAAGTAGTTTAGTACTGGTACTGGATAAGTAGGTGGTGTTTAATAGGCTGGTTCTCATGCTATTATTGGCTTAGACACCACCACCTATGTTGATGTCACACTGTAGAACAACCCTTTTTCATATTTTATTTTAAGAGAATACAGTATAAACTGCACTAAGTATGATTTAAAAGGCATCTGACACGGATTAAAGAATTAAAAACTCAAGAATCATATTTGAATGCCATTGAAATCCTGTTCAACTACAAAGAAACGCGTACCATGTACTTTTCTGATAGCTTTCAATTAAAGTGCCTAAAAATTCATCAACTTTGTAGAGATGACCTGGGAATTGTTCAAATGTAGGATTAATAATGTTGACTTAGCTTGCTAAGTAAAGCTGGAGCTTAATAATCTTGTTATGAGTCAAACTTGGGTCAAGCTAGTTTAAGTAAGTTTAAAAACAGTTTGGTAGATTATTTTTATTTTTATTTTTTGAAAAATGTTCTCATTTTTTGGAAATGAAAATAAAGAACATGTTGAAAACTTGTCATTGGAGTCATATTCAGTTGTTAAAGTGATCACATTTTGGCCTAAAAAATATGCTTGCATTTTGTAAAACATGAAAAATAAAGTTTAGTTTGATAGTAGGAATAAAAAACTGTTTTTCTGTTTTTAGAGACCAGGGGTTTAGTGCATTTTCTGGTAGCTTTCCACAAGGGCAATTTGTAAATGGAGATAAGGAAACACTTCTGAATATTTGTTCTTAAACAAATTGATCATGAGTTTTTGGTGAGAGTAATAAATTTGAAGCAGGAGAAATGACACTAGAAACAAAATTAGTGGAGTTTGTGTGTTCATTATCTGACTTGGGTTCAAACTCTTGAGCTTGCATTTGATCAAGTTGGGCCTGTTTCGACATACAGTAAACTTGTAGTGGCATGTAAATTGCATTAGCTCCCCCTTGATCCATTTTTGACGAGGGTTCTTGACCAAGTGACAAGGAAATAGAACCTATAGGTCAGACCTTAGGTGAAAGAGGCATGGATTTAGAAAGTCTAGGCAAAGCAAGCAAACCATAAGAGAGAAACTTAACTTCACCTAAACTCTCCCTTGAAGATAAATATTAGTAAAAAATGATTGATTTTTAGCAAAAGTGACATCCATGGTTGTAAAAAAATTTCAAGAATGAATATGATAACATTTATAACCTTTTTTTGGTTGGAGAGTATCCTTCAAACACACATTTTAAAGCTCGAGGATCAAGTTAGTTGTGATTTGGAGGATACACATGGACAAATGAAGCACAACTAAAAACTTTGGGAGGAAGTTTGTTGAAGCTATTGAAATATGGGAAAAATTTTGAGAGTGTGTCCAATGGAGTTTTATTTTCAAGCACATTTGAGGGTAGTCGGTTAATTAAATGAGCTGCAGTTAAGACAACCTATCCCTAATACAATTTAGGCATATTTTTCTTAAAAAGTAAGGCTTGGGTGATTGCTACTAAATGTTTATTTTTCCATTCAGCCACACCATTTTGTTGTGGGGAATTAATACATGAATATTGGTGTATAATTCCTTCTTTTTCAAGAAAAGAAGATAACACCTAGTTAAAGTACTCTTTTCCATTATCAGATCTAATGACTTTTATTTTAACTCTCGAATTGTGTGCTAACCATTTTGTGAAAGATAGGAAACACATAACTAACATCTAATTTGTTTTTCATGAGGTATAATCAATTCACCTTATCACAATCATTGATAAAGGACATGATGATGTTGATTTTGTATTATGTAAAGGAAACAAAACACGATGATGTTTAGCAAATTGACAAACCTCACAATGGAAATTGCTAACATCCAATTTGTTGAATGATAAAAGAAACATTTTTTTGAGCAAAGAAAAAGATGATTTCCCAAGACAAAGATGATGCAACCATACTTGTACTTTATTTAATAAGATTTTTTTAGAAAAATGAGAAAGTAGCATACAATCACCATTGCCAAAACCGAATCCAAGTAGGTACAAACCCTCCTCCTCCTTAGCATGCCCAATCATTCTTCTCGTGGCTCGATCCTGGATCGCACAATGAGATGGGAAAAAGGTGATTGTAAAATTAAAATCTTTAGTAATTTTGGTTATTACTTTTAAAGGCTTGGGAAACTCATTAAGAGGCAAGACACTTTGGCAAATTGCTTGCCTTACTTTGATTTGGATGGTGTGGCAAGAGAGAAACAATAGGATCTTTGAGGATAAAGGGAGAACGGAAGAGATTGTATGGGATTTGATCCGGTTTTATTCTTCTCTATGGGCTTCTTGTACTGAAGCTTTTAGAGGAGTTCCTCTAAACATTCTACAACTCAATTGGATTGAGGTTTGTGTTTCAAAAGTTTGAAGATTGATGGGGTTTTTCTTTGTTTTTAGAGTTCTTTTGTTGGGAGTTTTATCCTTTGTTCAATTTGTGTAGGAAGGACCTCTCATCCTTCCCTTGGTTGTTTTCTCTTTCTCTTGTCTCTTTTATCTCTCCTGTATTTGTTCTTATATTAATATAATCTTCTTCGTTTTTGATAAAAAAAAAAAAAAATAAAATAAAATCTTTAGTAATTTGATGAATTGACAAAAGGTTAGTTGAAAGTTTTTGAACATGTAACACGGATTTTAATGTGAGGGCCGAAGTTAAAGCAATATTTCCTTAGCCTACTACAGTTGCTAGTGTGCCATCAACAACTTTAATTTTTTTATCCGCAGAACATGGATTATAAGAAGAAAAACAGTGTGAAGAAAAGGTCATAAGATCAGTAACACCTAAGTCAAGGACCCAAGTAGTCCTTTTTTTTTTTTTGATTAATAAGTATAAGATTGTATTGCAAAGAGGCACTAAAGAAGCGACCCACCAAATTACAGTATAAAGGGACTTACCCCCTTACAAAAGGGCCCAAACATCAAAGGACAAGGCAAAACAAAAAAACCCCTCCCTTAACGCATACACACCCGGTCTATAAAATCTATTAAGGTCGAAGGACCATCTTTTATCCACAATTTGGATTCCGACCACAAAAAATACACAAAAGATGCTTTCAGCCTTTGAATGTCGCTCACAATCCTCAAATGCAATTGAATTTCTAGTCTTCCAAATAGCCCAAAACAAGCATAACGGTCCCAATTGCCACGCCACCTTTCTTTTCTTTCCCACAAAAGACCCCCTCCACCCTAAAAGGGTTTCCTTGACCGAACGGGGGAAAACCCACGAAACACCAAAAAAAGAAAAGAACACCATCCATACTTCCCTCGTTTTTTCACAATGGATAAGAAGGTGATCAATTGTCTCCTCACTCTTATGGCAAAGAAAACATCTATTTGCCATAACCCAACCTCTCTTTTGCAAGCGATCCAAGGTTAGAACTCTCCCCCAAGAAGCCTCCCATGCAAAAAAGCTCAATTTGGGCTGCACACAAGAGTTCCATATAATTTTTGAAGGGAAAAAGGCAAGAGACCCCGGCTGCATAGTCCTATACAAAGATTTCACCGAGAAGTCCCCATCCTTTGATGCCATCCACTTCACCTTATCCTCCTCATCCCCCCTAACCTTCTTCCCCTCCAAGCAACAAAATAGCCTTTCCACTTCTTCCAACTCCCAATTGTTGAAAGGTCTATTGAAACAAGGGTTCCAACTTCCCCCCCATTCCCCCTCGGCTGTCCACACTTCATTTACCCAAGCCTCTTTGTTCGAAGCTAAAGCAAATAAAGAAGGAAAAGCCTCGCTCAAAGGTATGGTTTCACACCATTTATCTTTCCAAAACTTCACTTTCTCACCATCACCCACCACAAAGCGAACAAAAGGGGTCACTCGATGTCCCATTTTACTTATTGCCTTCCACAACCCAAACCCGTAGGCCTCCCTAGACTCACAAGATCGCCACCCTCCTCTTTCCTCCCCGCATTTCCCTCTGATCACTTGGTTCCACAGAGCCTTTCTTTCATTTGCAAAACGCCACACCCATTTGCCAATGAGAGCCCTATTGAAGGCCCCAGGATTCTTAACCCCCAACCCTCCGCTTCTTTTGTCTAAACATACAATTGACCACTTAACTAAATGTGGTTTTTGCACTAGAGCCCTGCCTCCCCACAAAAAGTCCCTTTGAATCTTCTCCAATCTGATTCTAACCACTCTAGGCATCTGGAAAATCGACATAAAATAAATCGGTAAATTTGCCAATGTACTACGCACTAGAGTAATCCTCCCCCCCCTTTTGAAATGTACTGACGCTTCCACATAGCCAATTTCTTTCTGAATCTTTCTTCTATTCCATCCCATGCTACAACGCTTTTAAACGGGGCACCTAACGACATTCCTAAATAAGTGGAAGGCAGTTTTCCCACCCTGTAACCAAACTCATCAGCCAACTCATCCACATTCTCGACTCTACCAACCGGAATCAGCTCACTTTTCTCCAGATTTACTCTTAACCCTGAAATTGCCTCAAACCACATTAACAACCAGCCCATATACAATAACTGATCCTCCTTTGCTTCACAAAATATTAGCGTATCATCAGCAAACAACAAATGTGATATCTGGACCCCTTCGCCTCTTCTTCCTCGAATCAAACAAGGTGCCAAAAACCCCCCAGCCACTGCCTTCTTTATCAAAACACTGAAAGCCTCCATCACCACTACAAAAAGGTACGGCGACAAGGGGTCTCCTTGCCTTAACCCCCTTGAGCTTTGGAAAAAACCCGTAGGACTTCCATTCACCATAACTGAGTACCTAACAGTGGATAGACACCACTTTATCCACCTGCACCATCTTTCCCCAAACCCCATCTTCTCCATCACTGCTAAAAGAAAATCCCAATCCTCGTGATCATAGGCTTTCTCAATGTCTAATTTACAGAGAATTGCCCCTCTATTGCTTTTCACAATGGAGTCAATTGCCTCATTAGCGACCAACACTGCGTCCATAATCTGCTGTCCCTCCACGAAAGCGTTTTGGGCCGTTGAGATGACCTTGGTTAAGACACCCTTCATTCTATTAGCCAACACCTTAGCTAGCCACTTATATAACCCTCCCACCAAGCTAATTGGCCTAAAATCCTTCAAGTCCTCTGCCCCCCCTTTCTTAGGAATCAATACTAGGAAAGTTGCATTCAAACTTCTTACAAAGCTCCCGGTCTCATGGAATTGCCTAAAGAAGTTCATGATCTCTTCTTTAACAAAATCCCACGAAAATTGCCAAAAAGCCATTGAAAAACCGTCAGGGCCTGGCGCTTTCTCGCCACAACAGCCTGACAAAGCCCTAAAAACCTCCTCCTCCATGAAAGGCTTCTCCAGCCCCTCCACATCCCCCACTTCCAACCTTTCAAACATCAAAGCATCTATCATGGGCTTCCACCCCCCCGGGTCTGCCAGCAGCCCCTGGTACACCCTGCACACCACCTCTTTGATCTCCCTTTCCTCATTGTACCATCTCCCGTTCATTTTGACTCTATTCATTTGATTCCTTCTTCTATGAAAATTAGCCATCTGATGAAAAAACCTTGTATTTCTATCCCCCTCTTTCAGCCAAATTTCCCTGGACTTCTGCCTCCATGACGTTTCTTCTAAAAGGACCCACTTCTTATACATCTCTCTTGCCTCCTTCCTAGCTTCTTCCTCTTCCAAGGACAATTCGCGGACCCTCTCTTCCTTGTCCCAGAAATCCAAAGAAATCCAAGCCTCTTGCTTCTTAACCTTAATCTGTTCGAAAACCTCTGTGTTCCATTTTTCAGAATCGGCTTTAAAGCCTTTAATTTCTCACTCAAAATGTAACTGGCTGTCCCACTAATCTGGATCCTCTCCCACCATTTCCTCAGCACCTCTTTGAAGCCTTCCTCCTTCAGCCACATGTTCTCGAATCTGAAAGGTGTGGGCCCTCTCGTCATCCCCCTTCCATCAAGAATAATTGGAGAATGATCTGATACTGGTCTAGCCAAAACACCTTGAATACACTCTCGAAAATGAGCTTCCCAATCTTCAGAGATAAGAAACCGGTCAATTCTCGATTTTAAGAGATTATTAAAACCTCCACTCCACGTGAACACCCCCCCCTGAAGGGGTAAATCCCTTAACTCTAACTCCTCTATCACTTCTGTAAATCTCCGCATTGATGGGGGCAGGCGACCTCCTCGGCTCCGCTCAATAGGGAATCTTATCATGTTGAAGTCGCCAGCAACACACCACGGTTCGTTCCACAGCCCTTTGATGGCCCCCAATTCGCTCAGAAACTCCTCTTTCTCCACCTTCACAGAGGGCCCGTAAACTCCTGAAAACGCCCAGCAAAACCCATCCTCAACATTCTTGAACCGGCAAGAAACTGAATAATTGCCCACCTCCATTTCCTCCAATTGCAGCACCCTATTGTTCTTTGAAGCATTAAGAACATGAGAAATGGGATACATACTTGATTGGGCGAGAGAGCATGAAGTGGTAGGCTTATTCATTAAAGTCAAAAGGCTATAGAGCCTCTCAGTCTCTTCTCTATTCAATCTACCAACATTTGAATCATTAGAAGTTGAGATTTTTGGTTGGGAATTCTCTTCAGATTAAGCAATATGGGCTTGACCATTTCTCTGTCCATGTGGTGCATATTGATTTCCATTCCCTCTATTGAATGATTGCAGGTTTCCATGGAGTTTCCAACAAGCCTCCTTGGTTTGCCTCAGTTTTTTGCAATAGACACACCACAAGCCATCTTTGTTGATTGGTGATCTAGACACTTCACTTCCTCCATAATTATTGTTTAGTAGTTTGGAGTTTGGCTTCATAGGGACAAGAGCTGAACCTTCTGTTGTTGGAGTGTGAAGCATAACACTGCTTCCTCCTCCTTTTGCTCTTATGATGGAGAAGACTTCATTTAGGGGAGTTAGATCTTCCTTTCCAAGGACCTGAATCTTGACTTGATCATATTCCACATTAAGACTTGCCAAGAAATCAAATATTCTTTCCTTTTAAACATATTTGAGCATTGTGGCAACATCTTCGCTGCACTTCATCTTAATGTTCTAATAGTACTTTGATTCTAACCATAAGCTTTCCATGATATTATAGCATTCAGTAACAGAAAAAGTACCTTGCTTGGTAGCGCCAATCTTGGTCTTTATTTCATAGATGTGGGCAGCACCCCTCACTTTGGAGTATGTTTGCCTAATAGTCTCCCAAATATCTCAAGCCTTCATCAAGAACATGCATGTTGCATTGATCTATGGTTGCATTGAATTCCACAATCATGACATAATCATTGAGTCCTCTTCATCCCATGCAATGAACTTTGGATTGTCTTCACTTGGGACAGGTCCAATTAGATGACTCAATTTTCCTTTTCCCTTTAAAAACATTCTCACCAGTTGAGACCACACCAAATAATTGCAGCCATTGAGTTTGAATGGATTTTGCAGATTTTGATATTCCACAGAAGGGTTAATGTTAGTCAGGTTAGGAGCAAAGTTTGAAGATTGGATGATTTCTGATCTGTCGGACATATTGGAGGAAATCAGAAATAATTTTTGTAAATCTCTGAGAGGGGAAAATTTTATGAGGCTATGCTGGCCAAAAAATTCAAAGGAGATGGGCATCAACAAGTTTTACTGCTAGCAATGAAGGCCGTACAAGTGCAGTGAAAGTTTCAGCAATTAAGGCTAAGAAAAGAAAAAACTTATGGTGTAAGAGAGAGCCCTAACTCTGATACCATGAAATAAATTTTGCTCTTCTTGAATTGTTTTAGAATAAAATATGTACATCCTATTTATACACATTTGGGAATTAAATTCCCCTAAAATGTCTCCCATAAATCAGATATCTTATTCACCTACCACCTATTATCCTATAATATCTCCCATAAATCATATTTTACCAAAGAAAGAAAAGGAAAGAAATAAATACAAAATTATTTAGAATCTGCTAGCAGGGTTAACAAAAAGATAGATAAACTTCTGGATCAATTAGTTAAAAAAACCTAGTACTTTTGAAGAATTGAATATAAACAACATTTTAAATCAGTTTGAAAAATTCAATCTAGGAGAGAAACCAATATTTAAACCAGCACATAGGTTAAATCCTTCTGAGGTGTTGAGAAGGGGACCATTGTTTGGTCTAAAGGTAGGATTTCAACCCATGACACAAAGTGATGTTTTTTAACAATAAATTACACTTCTCATTAATGCTATCAAATAGGCCCTAAAAGTTCCACTGGGAATATTCTGATTTATTCCTTTTTGTCTTCTATTTTCTCATACGACAATACTTTTGAAGACGTTTAAGTAGCCAGTGAAGTTTACTTAATAGCCCAGAAACTTTTTAAGGTTGCCTATGATAAAACTAATGCATTTGATGAGCCCTTCTATTTGGCAGGTATTTGATATGTTATCTCCATGATGTGATTGTATCATTACCATTGATTGTTGTATTACTTTATTTTTTCTATTCCTTTTTTTCTTTTTCTTTTTTCTTTTTTAAATTACTTGTGTATAAGTTGAGTTAAAGTCATCAATTGTTTTATTGTTTTGATAGGCTATGTTCATCAATTTTTTTATTGTTGATGTACAAAAATTTGTCTTAAAAGGCATGGGATTAAATATCCATCAAAATGTCAAATGTCCTCAGAAGGATGGCGTCTTTGAGACTTGATATATAGTTGTTGAAATCTTGATCCAAAATTCCTAGATTTTTCTACTATTCAAAATTTCCAATTTCCATATTTTGGTACTGATTAAAATTTTTAATCTGTAACTTAATGAGATCTCGGTTACAAAAGAAATGCAGTAGAACATCTTCATCATGATCATGTTCTCCATCAACACATTGTTCTCATTTTTAAAACAAAAATGTTGTTCTTTCATGTATATTCTTTAACTTGTCCTTTTCCAGTGTAAAATTCCATTGGAATCATACCTGTAGGTATTTTATTGCTATCGATTGAATGATCTAGATTATTTTAATCTAACTTTATTCTTATTTGTTTCAGAAAGGCAGCCATTACTGTTTTAATAACATTTTTTGGGGCATCAATTTAACATGCTCATGTGGACATATAGGTTATGCATACAAAGAGGTATATATTTGCACCACCAAAAGGATCAGCAGCAGCAGAAACAAATCCAAGTGAACCTCTCTTGGCAGCTCTAGAGGAGAGCACTCCAAAATCTCTTCCTCGGTATCTTGCATATCTTGATCTGTGTATGGTTTGTGACAATAATGTTGATAGCTGGCGCCGAGCTGCCTTCTTTGAAGAATCTGGTGAAACTTACAAAAAAGTTGTAGCTGTGTGCCTGAGGCCTCTGGAACATCTTGCATCTAATTTTGCTGAAGGCTTGGAAAGTTCTTCTGTTGATAAAACTTACCAACAATCCAGTCAGTTACAGTTGCCAACTGTCTCAGAACGAGACTCAAGGTTCTCTGAACCATTTAACAACTCCCAGGTACAGAAAACATTGTTGAATAGACTTCTGGATTTAACTTGATGCATATAACCTTCCTATTTGGATTCTATTTTGATGCTACCACCATATTACTTTGTACAGAACAAAATATTTTTACTTGGATTTTCTTATCATTTTCTATGGTCTAGCTTAGGGCATTTAAATAACCTTTCATGTTCTTTTGACTATAGATATTGTCAGATGAGTTTTTAGCTAAGATTTTTTTTTTGAAAGTTTTTAGTAATGTCCCATTATGACTACTTGTTGATTGCTTGAGGAGTTATACCCTATGATCTAAAGTCAAGGACAAGGGCTGTGGGTGTTGCATTCCATGATAGAGGAGGAATGTTGCTGTCATTTTATGTTTAGTTGTTTCAAAGTAGTGAACAAATAACTAGGAACAAAATTGTTATATCAATGAAGAATGATGGGAACTTGTAGATAATGGGAGAAATATCTAAAATTTCTCAATATCAATTTTCACTTGATAGAAATGCAAAATAAAGTGTACTAAATCATGAAAATTTTGCATGGAGCTTTAGGAATTATAAATACAAACATTAGTTTCATTTGAAGTCAAAATGTTATTGAAAAATGTTTGCATGACAAATGTGCAATATGTAGGGTGGAAACAATGTGCACTGACCGGTATTTAGTGATACTACATTGATAAAGTGCCATGTAATTAGAAACATTGAAGTATCATAAAATATTCGTTTTAATTAAAACACAAATAATTTAAAAACAAAGGAGGAAATACAAGGCATTTAATATCATAGAATTCCTAGGGGGTTTCAAGGTGTTATTAGGTGTATTGAAGGACTGTCAAGGAAGCTGTGAGCTACAACCGAAACAACCAAGTTATGCAAGGATACATGAATAATTTTCTATGGTCTTTTTGGGAGGCCCTAATAAGCCCCATGCCAAAGTTTTTGAAGATTCCTATTGATGTTTTTTTTTCCTCTCTCTTGATAACATGGAAACCCAGAACCCACTTCACAAGATTGAGGAAACCACAATATGTGACTCCTCCCAACAAAACATGTAGCATGGACACTTAAGATTGGACCCAGATCTCTAGTTCTTGAGCGGTATGACTTGTCCACTCACCAATAGTTCAACGTGCATCAACTCTTTATGGTCCCCTTATTCAGGCTGAATGGTGTTTAAAAGTTGAAGAAAATCACCCAACTGAGCTCTTCAGATTCATTGTCATCCTCTCCAACCATAAGGGCATTTGACTTCTTAGGATAATCCTTGGCTCAATGTGAACCATTGCAGTTGAGGCATTCCAAGATTCTTGTCATATGCGTCTTAGTGGTCTTCTCCCCCACTCTGGGTTGAGACTTCACCCTCTGAGGACTACATTCTCCCATTGAGCCTATTAATGACAATCATCCACTCCACATTGCATTCTGCAAATTTGTCCTTGATGAACTTGTGATGTCCCTCCAACAAGTTTCATTGGACGACAAGGTCATTGAAGAATTCCTCATTGTGGGTGGAAGAGAAGAGTCAACATCACCTAAGGCATCTCCCAAGTATGCCTCTATCTGAGCCTCATGGTCCTGTAGTGCTTCCATAGCATTTCCACCAGTTTTTGTTTCATTACAAGGAAGCTCTGATACCAACTGTCACACAAATTTTCCCCTCAATGTTTTTGCATTGTGTTAAGCTTAGAGGCCTTCTAAACCAACCTATGTTCTTCCACATGAGATTGCCACAAGGAAAGTCAAAAGAAAAAGGATAAGGTAACACAGGTTACAGGGTAACTCTTCCCCAACTTTTATTACTTCTACACAAGTTTACAAAAACACTCAGCTTTTCTCTCAAGCAAGAGTCACACACTCTCTCTTGGTGAGTTCATGCTTTGAATGATTAGTGGGCGCTTCATCAATGAACTTTCTACGTTTATAGGAACAAGCTATTTGAATTCAAATTCAAACCCTTTTATATTCAAACTCAAGTTTCAATTTCAAATGTGTTTAGCCATCTCCTTTCTTCAACCATTTGCCACTTGTCCCTTGGCTAATTCAAAGCCCCTCTATTGTTGTCACCTATTGGCAACATGCAATGGTTGCCCCTTAATTAGTGCCACCTGTCTCCAAGCTCAACACTTCATGCCACCATGTTAGGAACTTCCTGTTTGCTCATGTGTGAGCCATGCTCATCCATGTGCCATAGCTGCACCTCGTGTCATTGAGCCCTCGAGTTACACCACACCCCATGACATTCTGCCTATGTGTGCATGCTAGTAAGGCTCATTCGTGTGCCTTACTCAGGTCGAAGGCCCCTCATGTCATGCCTTTGGTGTGGCCTAACTCGAGCCACCATCACCACCCTTGAGTCATGCACCACCCATGCATGCTAACAACATGTGCTGCACCTCAAGCCACCACCAAACCTCCACATGATCCCTCGAAAGCCTCAGTTATCACTTTGCCTTGCTCAATAGGCACTGATAGGTGCAAGCTGCCACCCCATGAGAACTTGGTGTGTATTGTCTGAGTCAAGGTGTTGACACCATGTGATACATATTTGATTTTAAGCACGATGCTTACATTTTATCAGGAAAAAAAAAAAGAAAAAAAAAAAGCCAAGATGCTTACATCTTGAGTGGTGTTACAAATGATCACAGCTGTGCCCAATTGGTGTGTGGCACGATAAATTTGAAAACCTTCTTGTGTCTGTTTTCTTCTTTTAAGTTATAAAGGTCTTTTAGACCTTTAAGGTTTAAAACAAGAACCTTTCTAGCCTTTTTATTTTCCCTTCTGCCTGTTCCTGAGTTGATTTTTTTTGGGCCTTTTTCTTCATCTCACGGATTTTCAAATATTTTTCTTGATAAAGTTTCAAAATGGATGGGTCTTTCTATGCTTGAAAGACTAATTGTAGACACATGTTAGAAAGGATTTAAAAAGCCCCTTGTGATTTATCCACTAAAGGTGTGTGGCAACAAAGAATTTTTTTACTCAAGCCTTCTTTTCCTTTCCTGGTATAGTCTCTAATGCCCTTCCATAAATTTATGTGCCCCTTTCTTGAAGGTGTTTCTTTTTCTTTCCCTCTTTTTTGGAGTTGGTTTGTAAGGGTATCCTATGTGCAGTTGTTTTCCAGTGAAGTGCATCTCTAAAAAGATTTCTCTGAACAGTGATCTGCTATTTAGTGTCCTGAAAAAGGGAAAAAAAAAAAATTAAAACTTCATCCTAGAAGCTTTCCTGCAAGAGGATTAGCTCCAACTACTGATAAGAGCCTTTTAAGGTCCAACGTGATTCTTCTTTTAATAATCAGAAAGTGCTTTTAGGTCAAAAGCTATATGAAACAAGGCCACAGAGTGCTACACCTTGGTGTCATTTCTGATTTCGGCTAATCTTGGTAGTTGTCTTGTTCTCATGATTCTAAATGGTTGATGTTGTTGAGGAGGGTAAAGACAGATGTAATGCTTGATTGGCTGCTAACAAGAAGTTATGAATTCATGTTGATATCATCTGAAGAGTAAAAGGATGGAAGCTTATGTTCCCTTTTTCTTTTTTTTATTTCTTAAAGATTACAGTGTTAGAATATGAATTATGTCTTTGAAGAGGTTAGCAACAAAGTCTCCTATGCTGTAAATCACATGTTATCAAAGATCATGTCAGTGAAGACAATACAATAGGAGACTTTCTTCATGGAAAGTTGAACTTAGATGACAACAGTTGCTAATTATTGTGCAGCTATGTGCATGGTGTTCCTGGGCAGTTGCCTCACTTACTGCTCGTTCACACAAGGAGGATAGGTTTGGGGTTGCTCAACTTTCCGGCAGTAATGCTGCTGTTATATCAACCCTGTTATCTTGCCTGCTTGCTGTTGAAACGTTCCTGGGAAAGAAGACCAGCTTGCAGTCCCCCAATGCTCTGATGGGACCGGCTGGTATCAAATGGGCCACAGTGACCACTGCAAGAAGTGACGCGGCAACCAGTGTTGTGGGTAAAAAGAGAGGTGTCCTACTACACTCACAAGCTTATGCCATTGCTGATGTTTTAAGAACTTCAATCTACTGCATTGTCTCTGCTTTTCATGAGGAGATGTTGACTGGCGCTAAAGCAGGACTACTTGAGAAGGATTGGATCATTGGTGGCAAGCCTCTCTATGGAACCCGCGAACTCCTTTTGCAGAAACTGCATCTTTTCCTGGATTTCCGAGCTTGCTAGATGCATGATCTCTCTTCCCTGTCAACAGCAAAATTAGTAGACCTCGGTTGTGAATCCAAAGAAGTGATGGGAATTAATATTCAGTTTGGAAGATAAAAAGAAGAATTTCTTTGTTGTGGTGTTATATTATGCATTGACTAGATTAGAAGGTTGAATAGCGAGAAATGATATCCTTCTTATCCAAGTTTTGTTATTTGGTTCTGGGATTATCATATGGTTCAGAAGCCTATAATTAGATCTAATTTGCTCCTTTCCCCTTTTTTTCCTCTTCATTTTTCATGTTTGTTGTAATGGATGGGATGAGGAGAGTATGGAATATCATAGTGAAGGACAACTGATGACTTAAAGAGAACCTGGAAGTGATGCAGAGGTGAACTCTCAGCAGTAACTCTTTTACATCATCCTCAAAACAATTGATTGAAATCAATCCTTTTTGTTCGTGAATTGCAGACAAATCAGTCTGGCTAGGCAAATATGAACATTGTGGGAAAGCTTTGATCTCTTGACTCTCTCAGGCTGGAAAGATAAAAATCATATTGATTTTCAGGGAAGTTTTCTCTCAGAGGCTGTAGGGTGGGTAGACTTTGTCAGAACCATTTATTTGTGTGATTGATGAGCTATATTGATCATATGAGATTTACTGTTTTCAAAGCCCTTGGCTGGATGGAATTGCCCGGAATTTCTATTTGAAATTTTTGAAAAGTGTATTTTCTTTGATTTTTTTTTTATTTTTGTGGCATGCTTGAATGTTGAATTGAACTTATTCACCCATACAACTAGTTTGATGCCAAAAGGTGATGTTCCCATCACTTGTAAAAAACAATAGGCAATAGATTGAAAGTGGTTTTGAATCTTTTGAATTTACTTCAAGGAAACAAAGACTCCATTTGGCAATGTTTTTAAAATACATTTGTAGTTTAAAGTGTGTTTTTTTAAAGTATTTAATAATTCTTCTAAAAATACTTATAAAGAAAATACTTTAATTAAAAGTATTTCTAGTAAAAACATTGATCTATAGGATATATCAAAACACATCACAAGTAATGCATTTATCAAATTCAAAGTGGATTTGGTAGTGGAAATGCGCTTTCAATGTAATCAATTTTTCATAAGGATATTGAATAGTCATGCGTAAATGATAATGGGGTATGCAATATATATGCCGAGCTATAATAATGGTTAAAGAGATTAATATAGCTAGGTTAAGAGATAATTGAGCATGTCATGGCGTTGTTAGAATTTCATATAAGCCTTTATGGCTTTAACCTATAAATGAACTTTTATGAGCCTTTAAAATATCTTTTAGCCCATGACTAATGTCCCAGTTGGTCCTATACATGTAACCTGCTATCAGGGAAAAATTTGCAATAGCTAAATGATGGTGTGCAATATCCGTCAGCCATAGACCCCTAGTTACTAGATTTAATCCTCCATGAAAAGTAAGAAAATCTACATATTTTGACCACTAAAAATGTAGGCATTGGAGAGTGGTTTTTTGGTTGAAGACACATGGCCAATGAGGTTATAAACCCTGTTAGTTTGGATTACCTTTTAAATGCCCGAAGGCCTTTTTTTTGAAGAGTTTTATGAGCATTTTAAGGGCTAGAGGATGTGAAAGGATCAAATACGTCATCTTCCTCATACCCACCTATATCCAAACTCTTCTCTTTCACTTCTACCCAAACCCCCCATGCCCTTTTCCTCTTCCTTTCCTTCCTTTTTCATCTTCTATAGATGTTTTTTCGGTTGAAACATGCAACAACAACCAAAAAAAAAAAAGCGAGGTTGCAAAATTGGGAAGATTCATGACTGTGTAGCTAGGTGTTGCCATCTTGCTCAATTCTATACTTGAGTATATTGTGTGAAAGATGTTATGATGAGTTACTATGCTTTTATATTCTATTATATATTTTCCATTTTTTTTTACTCTTTTTATTTGCTTGGAACCGACAAAGTTCAGGTTGAGAGGGATGATTAGAACCAAAATATGTGTTCTAATGACATATATATATATAATATGATTTCTACTATATAAAATAATCAAATCACTTAAATTAATGTTAAGATCCTAGTTGTGAATCTAACATATATTTTAAACTTAATTTCGGTATTAAGAGAGGACAATGATGCAAGTAGTAAGGGTCAATTTTTATCGAGGAAGAAAAAATAGTCAAATATACATAAATAAGAGACTTGATACTTGAGACTTGTGTGGAGTACAAGGAAACCTAAGCAAGGCAAAACGAGTAACTTATGGACATGAAAGATAAGCAATGAACATGAAAAGAGTTAGAGAGTAAGCAAACATGAAAAAGAAGATTGGAGGCCATGACTTTGTTCATCGGGAATTGGAATTCAAAATTTAGTAGTAGCTTATGTTGGTCTGAGATAAAATCATATATTTTTATTCTATATCAATTCATTAGAGTACAAGTGTATATATAGACAAAAGAAAAGCTATACATGGACTACATGGATTACAGCTACAATTGTTGAGGGATTGCAGTGACTGATTGCAGTGATTGATTTTTCTCCTTTAATGGTTCAGAGAACAGCTCACGCCAACACTCCCCCTCAAGTTGGTACGTAAATATCAATAAGTCCCAACTTGTCTAGTGAGTGATGGAATATTTTATTGCTCACAGCTTTTGTAAGAATATCGGCCAGTTGGTCTTCGGATTTCACAAAAGGGAATTGGATAATCTTTGCATCAAGATTTTGTTTAATAAAGTGTCGATCTACTTCTACGTGCTTAGTCCGATCATGCTGAATGGGATTATGGGAGATGTCAATTGCTGATTTATTATCACAAAACAACTTCATCTCGGAGTCAGGGGCAAAACCAATCTCCGTTAGAAGTCTCCTAAGCCACAATAACTCACATAGCCCTTTAGCCATTCCACGAAACTCAGCTTCCGCACTGGATAGAGCGATCACCTTCTGTTTTTTGCTTCTCTAAGTAACCAAGTTTCCTCCAACAAAAGTGAAGTAGCTTGAGGTGGATTTCCTATCCATGATGTTTCCTGCCCAATCTGCGTCTATATATCCTTCTACTCTTAGGTGATCATTTTTTGAGAACATAAGTCCCTTTCCAGGGGACGACTTCAAATATCTCAAAATCTGCATAACGACACTCATATGATCTTCACTTGGACAATGCATAAACTGGCTTACCACACTTACTGCATAAGCAATATCCGGCCGTGTGTGAGAAAGATAAATAAGCTTGCCTACCAGTCTTTGATACCTTCCTTTGTCTGTTGGTATTTGATTGGGATATTCTCCAAGTTTGTGATTCGGAATTATTGGAGTTTCTGTAGGCTTACAATCAAGTAATCCAACCTCTGTTAATAGGTCTAAAATATATTTTCTCTGATACAGGAATATACCTCACTTTGATCTAGCAACTTCAATTCCCAGAAAGTATTTTAGTCCTCCTAGGTTCTTCATTTCAAATTCAGATGCCAACTGCTCTTAAAGTCTCGCTATCTCCTCTGAATCGTCTCCTGTGATGATCATATCGTCTACATAGACTATCAGAGCAGTCAGTTTGCCCTGTCTATGCTTTAGGAATAAAGTGTGATCAGAGTTACTTTGCTGGAATCCATACTTTTTCATTGCCGTACTGAATCTCCCAAACTAAGCTCGAGGTGATTGTTTCAACCCGTATAGAGTTCTTTGTAATTTGCAAACAATGTTGCCTTCTGTGTTGGCTACATATCCTGAGGGAATGTCCATATATATATCTTCTTCTAGATCACCATGTAAAAACACATTCTTTACATCGAACTGATGCAGGGACCAATCCAGATTTGCTGCAAGTGACAACAATACTCTCACCGTATTTAGTTTGGCAACGGGTGAGAATGTTTCCTGATAGTCAACTCCGTATGTCTGCGTGAATCCCTTTGCTACAAGTCTCGCCTTGTAATGCTCAATTGTTCCATCTACCTTGTATTTGATAGAAAACACCCACTTGCACCCCACTGTTTTATGTCCTTTAGGTAGATTGACAAGAATCTAGGTCTTATTTTTCAATAGTGCCTCCATCTCCTCCTTCATAGCCTGGACCCACCTCGGGTCTTTCATTGCTTCTTCAACGCTTGTAGGAACTTGACACGAGGAGAGTGCATTTGCGAAAGTCTTTAGAGGTTCAGGAAGTGTCTTTGTGGATACATAGTTAGCAATCGGGTATTTCAACCTCCGGTCTTCTATGTTAGGAGAAAATCTATCTGGTGGCTTGCCTCGATTATGCCTGTATGGTAACTCATAGCCCACATGACCATCATTAGTTAACACAGGTGTACTTAGAGTGTTTAGGGAACTTACCTCAGGAATATTCTCAGGAGATGGGTCTTTGGATACTGTGGAATGGGGGGGTACTATCGACTGCTGTGGCTGTTGCTCTTCAATTACTAATGGTAGAACACCAGGTTCTGTGTCAACATCAGGTTCTGTATTGGATACAGAAACAACAGGCTCAACATCAGGCTCAACATCAGGCTCAACATCAAGTTCTGTATTGGATACAGAAACAACAGGCTCCCAATCAAACCTCAGCCAATTCAACTCTTTATTTTGAGGCACCCCCTAAAGAGTAGAAGTGGATGTGGTCGGAGAGTAGAAAGTCTCTGATTCGAAGAACGTGACATCCATCGTCACATAGGTGTGATGATTAGATGGATCATAACAGTGATATCCCTTTTGATGTAGGCCATACCCCAAAAAAAGACACTGGACTACGCAGGGATCGAGTTTAGTGCGTTGATTCTTGTGTAAATGAATGAAGGCAACACAGCCAAATACTCGAGGCGGAAGCATTAAGGCAGTAGGTAGAGAGTGGACAGTGGATAGAGCTTGGAGAGGAGTCTTGAACTTAAGAACCTTAGAAGGCATCCGATTAATAAGGTGAACTGCTGTAGTGACAACATCAGTCCAAAAATGATTAGGTACAAGAGTACCAAGAAGAATAGCCCGAGCAGTCTCTAAAATATGCCGATTTTTCCTTTCGGCAATTCCATTTTGTTGTGGTGTTTGAGGACAGGTAGTTTCATGAATCAAGCCATGGTGACTGAAATAATTTTTGAAGTCACGATGCATATACTCTCCACCATTATCGGATCGAAGTATGCGAATTGTAGCAGAATACTGAGTTTTAACCATCTCATGAAATGAGCAAAAAACAGAGAAAACTTCATCCTTATTCTTCATTAGATACAACCATGTCATACGAGTGCAATCATCCACAAAAATCACAAACCATCGAACCCCAGATATAGTGGCTTTGGGAGATGGACCCCACACATCAGAGTGAATCAATTCAAAAGGCATCTGACTCTTATTAAAACTCAAAGGATAACTAACACGATGACTTTTAGCTAAGATGCATGTCTCGCATTTAAAATCCAAATTCGACAAACCCGAAAATAAAGCAGGAAATACAAGTTTCAAATATCCAAATGAAGGATGTCCTAATCGACGATGCCACAACAAAATGTTCGCCTTATTTCGATCACTAGAGCTTCTCGTATGGTTAGCTTGACCGATGCTAAAATATTCTGTTAGCCCAAGGGTTCTCCTAATCAGGTTTTGATGATAACAAACCATGGTTAAGTGACTAATTGTTTTAAACTGTTAAGAATCTCAGGCTTAATCTCAAAAATTCATCAAGGACCAAACGAATACGGAATCGAGATCATTTGGAAGACTTGTAATCATAGGAAATGAATGTAAGATGATAGCATGAGTGCACTTAGGATGTTCATACCTTTTCATGCATCTTAGAAAACTCGGTTTATTCTCCAAAACTTGATTTTCTTTAAAACCCGAGTTTTATCAAATATACCTTAGGCAAATTGATTCAAAATTGGCATATTAACTCTCCTAAAGACTTTGCCTAAGTATTGGAAAAGAAAGAAATAAAAAAGGATAGCTTTTCGGGGCCAAAAGGCTCAACCGGTCGAGGCTATGGCCAACCGGCTCAACCGGTTGGAGAACCGGTCGACCGGTTTCCCTTGTCCAGTCGAGGTCCGGTCGAGGGAGACACAAAATTTTCTCTCTCTCCCAGTAGCTTTCTCTTCCCGGTCGAGCCTCACCCTTGTTCGGTCAAGGTCCGGTCGAGGCAACGGTAACCTGCCATGCATTAAATGCACCAACGGCTAGTGATTCGGTCGACCCTTTGCTCGTTCGGTCGAGGCTACTTTTCTGTTGTTTTTGTCTCCCGAGCTTAGAAACCTATAAATTGAGAGCTCCTCTTCATTTATGGGTAAGAGAACTATTGCATTCAAAGCCTACCTACCTGTTCTTGATCAAAAAGCTCTCCATTTCTTTCTAAGTGCATCAAACCATCACTTGCATATTCTTAGTGCACTCTTGCAATTCATCCTAGCCTTCTCTTGTACTTGAGCCATCCTTAAGCTAGGTTGAGAATTTCATCCTTGTGTAAACTAAGTGTGAAAGCCTTCAAGTGGTTCAAATCTTGAAGAGATTGTGTAAGAGCCCATTGGAGCCGGAATCCAAGTGTAAGACGATTGAAAGCTTGATTGAAGCTTCAAGTTAGTGGAACCCTCACTCGGTTAGGAGATTGAGGAGAGTGGACGTAGGCAAGGAAGGGCCGAACCACTATAAACCTGAGTTTGAATTCTCTAACTTTATCTCTTTCATTTATTTATTTTGTGCATATATTATTGTGTGGAAAAAGATTTTGAAAAACCCAATTCACCCCCCCATTTTGGGTATTTTCCTTAATTAATTCATAGCCTTTGTTTTATCATCTTCTATATAGTAGAGCCCCCCCTTTTTAGTACCACGCCCAATTATCTCCTTGGTGAGAATATCCTGAAGAAGACAAAAGGTTGGATAAATTAGAACAATACAATTTAACTCCTTCGTGACTTGGGTCACTGACAATAATTTATGAGACAATGAGGGTACAAAAAGGGTATTGGTTAAGGAGAGAGCTGGTGATATCATCACTGTACCAGCCCCTTTTACCAAAGAGATGTCCCCATTAGCATTAGCAATGCTAGTACGCCGAGGAGAGGATCGTTCAGAAAAATCACTTGCATCATACGTCATGTGGTCTGTCACCCCTGAATCAAGAATCCAACCATCATATGATTCATTGGTATTGGTCCCGAGAAAACTCATACCTTTATCCAAATCAACTGTTGTTGTCGGAATAAGTGACAATTGGGACTCAGCCGAGGCTATCGCGGCCTTGCCCGTGCCATTAGCTGCATTTTTGCTGGCTCCACCATCATTCCCATTCCCATCTCGTCGCCTCTTGGCTTGTAATTCATGCCACCAATCTGGGTAGCCATGTAGTTTGAAGCATGTGTCTCGAGTATGCTTTGAATTTCCATAATGAGAGCATTTCATGTCATTGGATGGGCCATTTGACTTAGAAAATTTTCCATTCAATGACAGAGAGTTGGCTGCAGTGGAGGACCCTTGTTTGAGGCTTCGTGAAGCCATCACTGCTCCAGCCGCCTCTTCTCCATTATTGGCTATCATCACCGCCTAACGCACAGCTTCTCTACGAACATGGGCATATGCCTGTTCCATTGTGGGAAATGGCTTAAGCTGCAACACATCACTTCTAATATTATCAAGTTTATCATCCAAACCATCAAGAAAAGTATATACCCGATCCTCCTGCAGCATATTGTTAAAATATTGGATATCTACTGGACATTGCATTGGATTGGGACGACGGAAATCAATCTCTCCCGCTATAGACCTTGGAGATCATTATAGTATTTTTCTAGAGAGCCACTACCCTGCCTGAGTCGTGCCACTCACCGCCAGAGTTCATAAACTTGGGTTGCATCACTTCCATCAAAATAAGTGGTTGCAATTGCATCCCAAACTTGCTTTGCCGTTGGAAACCGAATCAAGTTGCCAATAAGGGATGGATCCATCGAACCAATCAGCCATCCTTTCACAGTTGCATTCTCAGTCCACCACCTACGGAAGGAAGGGTCGGTTGTTAATGGTTGAGGAAGGTCGCCGTTGATGTAGCCGAGTTTATCCTTGCCCACAACATACATCTCTACGACTTGTGACCAGAGGGCGTAATTCGTGCCATCCAGTTTGATGCCAATTGGGGCAATTGCTGAGTCGGTGGTTGGAATGGACGTCGGAGCTTTACTCAAAGCTTCTGTCATCCTTGCCGTTAGTTCAGACAGTACAGATGGCGGGATTGAAGATTCACCCGAGTGCTCACCCGAGTGAGGATCTGTATCTGCCATGTGAAAGGAGTTTGGGCTCTGTTTTTAAGAAATTTGGTTGAACAGAGGGTAGAGGATCGAATTCTGCTTTGATACCATGTTGGTCTGAGATAAAATCATATATTTTTATTCTATATCAATTCATTAGAGTACAAGTGTATATATAGACAAAAGAAAAGCTATACATGGACTACATGGATTACGGCTACAATTGCTGAGGGATTGCAGTGATTGGTTTTTCTCCTTTAATGGTTCAAAGAACAGCTCACGCCAATAGCTTATACCTTCACTTTGAGGTGAATATTGGAGCACTTCTTGAGATTATTTTGGGACAAGATGTATTTCAATCTTGGGAATTCACAAGTTCAATGCTTCAAACGTTGTACAAGTCCAAAACTTCAAATGATGTATAAATTGGAATTGAAACGGAGAAGTTATGACCATTTGAAGTTAACCAGGCAAAATAGGTGTTGAATTCTAAATTTGAAATGTAACTTACTGATTCATGCCTCGGCAATATAGGAGAAGTTTGCTGCTTTTGTTGCCTTAAAGCACTCTCTAGCAGGGCTGCCTATGCTGTCTCTGGAAGCAATCTGTTGCTTCCTCGTGTTGAAGTTATATATCAAATCTAGATAATCCGAGCAAGTTATATATTAAATATTAGAAAGATAAAAGACACTTTCTAGAATCACTACACACCATACTATAAGTTTCATTTTTCATTAAATTATTTTAAAAAATATTTATTAATATCAAAATCATCTTTTGAAAGAGATGATTTCACCTTCCAATAATTCACGTCATCACCGCTTTTTTAAACCAATGATTTTAAGAGTTCATTTGTTAGTGATTTTATAAAATACTTATAATTTTTTTTCTTTTTATAATTTTTTTTAACTTTTAAATTTTTTATCTTTCAAGTATTAAAAAGATTAAAAATACTTTATATAATCATTATCAAACAAACTCTAAGAGTTTGTTTGGTAATGATTTTAGAAAATACTTCTAATATTTCTAACACTTGAAACATTTTATCATTCAAGTATCAGAAAGGGTAGAAACATTTTGTAGAATTACTACCAAACACACTCTAAGAGTGTGTTTGACAGTCATTCTAGAAAGTGTTTTTACAATTTGTAATACTTGAAATTTTTTATTTTTCAAGTATTATAAATATTAGAAATACTTCCTAAAATCACTGTCATACACACTCTAAGAGTACGTTTGACAGTGATTCTAGAGAGCGTTTATAACTTTTCTAATGCTTAAAAGATAAAAAATTTCTGTTAAAAATGTTAGAAATACCTTTTAAAATTATTGTCAAATACACTCTAATACAAATTTATAAATTATACAAATTTATAAATTGTAATATTGTGTTAGAAAGCTTGCGTGAATTCAAAGAACTTTTTTATTTTGAACAAAGACCAAATATGAATGTAGCTAAAAAAAAAATGTTTCCAAGCACAACCTTTAGTTTCAACTTAAATAAATATATAACTAAATCCATTCTATTTTATATATATGCTATGTTTAGTTTTCGAATAATTTAAGGGAAAAAAAAAGGAAGAAAAAATGTGAAAGATTTACAAAGTCGGTGGTAGTCCAAGTCTAAGTTTAATATTTATTAAAACAGAATTTTAATTTAATTAAATGGCTGAATAGACCTCTCTTCTATTGCCTTCGTTATTCCTCCATCTACTTTAGGCTACACACAATTAATCATGAATGACTTTAACTTTCTCCCTCCGTCCCTTAATCAACCATGTCATCTTTTTCTAATTTTATCTTGTATATGAGAGGGGTTTTTAGTAAATTAATTTAATGAAATGACTTTATGATTTAATGATTTGATTTCAGTTATTAAATAAATAAAACATGCTTGACAAAATAACTTAATATCATAATTTAAAGTCAAAAATTACTTTTTAAGTGTTACATCAAAATAATTAACTTATTTTTAATTTTGAATCTCCTTTACCTCATTTACTTATGTTTAGTAAAAGTATATTTTACATTCACAACTCATGTTTTATAATAGATATCTTTATAATTATCTTATGTATTTATAAATCTTTAAATATGAACATTTAATAAAAAAATTATTACTTAAAATTGGTGAAAATATAAATATTAATTAAAATTAACGAGAATAAATGTCAATTTGAAGATTTAAAATTAATTTTCAATTAACTTTATCAAACAACCTTAATATTTAAAGAAAAATAAACAAAAAGTTTTAAGTCAATAACTTAAAATCAATTTAAGTTGTTAAGTAATAAGTATTAACTTTTACTAAACACCTACTAAGTAATTCCATATTGTCTTCTATGCAACACTTCATAAGGAGCCATCCCTATATTGGGTTAAAAATTGTTATTAGAGATAAACCCTATTAGAAGTAAGGGGGTTGTGGGATCCTCTATGCAAGGCCGTTTTGAAGTCCACCACTCTCTTATGATCGTTTAGCTAGAGGTGTCGTTTGGGAAACCGCCCTCAACCGGATGGCCCGACGACCCTTAGGTTAGGTGACTGATCCGTCTCAAAGTAGGCCAAACGGATAAATCCTGCACGGATACAGCATGGTTAAGGCATGACCGTCTGTCATGCATTTACACACCCATTAATGCGCAGATTGTGTGCTTGGCATGCTCCATATTAACTATGACCATTATGAGAAACGTTCCATTCTCAATGGCTCATCATGGCGAGACAATAGTTATGCATCAACAATCAATGCCATTAGATCGCACAATCAAGCGCAATTAAGGTGCTATTAAGACACCTGGTAAGACATTATTGACTCTACAGAGAAGGGAATGAGCTTTCTTTCTAAAAAAGAATTTGACTTGCTTAAGCCACTAATTGACTTTAGCATCAGAGGGGTGTGCCCGGACAAACCATCTAGATAGCCTTTGTGCAAGGATTATAGTCATCTGCATATTGAGGAACTTAGATGGAAGTGTTGGTTGTCTCCTTCATCCAACTTGTGATAGCTAGTCGAGATTACCTGCTCGGATTGTGCAACAACATTGACGCTATGTGTGGGAACCCTTGAACCAAAAGCATATTAGCACTATGACCAATACATTTAATGCATTCCAATCAGTCACTATGGCCGACCAATTCCAGGCTTGGCAAGCCCGAATGGAAAGAAAGCAAGAAGAACATGATTGTCAAATGTAGTTATTGCTTTAACAAGCTGAACATTTGAAAAGAGAAAATCAGGAGTTGCAAGCTCAAATGGCCAAGGGGCGTTGCTCGTAGAGCCATCGCACCCCTCCTCAGTCAAACAACCCTGATTGGAGTCGTAGCCAAATGACACACTCATCTCGACGACATGTAGAGTTGTCTTACCAAATGCATGAGGAAGACTTTTCCTCTAGTCACTCTCCTACTTGGCCTGAACAACCTTATGCCTCAACCGACCAGTTCCATGCCGATGAGACTGCTAGCTCCAGTACAGGAAAGTGGAAAAGGGGACAACGACGGGGCTCCCACTTGTCAGACGCCATGAGGGCCCATCCGGGGCCCCAATACCAATGGGCCTAAGCATTCCTGTGCATATCCGATGCCTTGAAGGCTCAATTGGGCCAACTAAAACGGGGAGGCATCACCAAGCTTCTAACCTCCGCAACCAAAGCTGCCAGTTGTGCCCGAGCCCACAAGAAAGGCACCTTTAGGCTCTATCAGTCGACGATTGGATGATATGCTCTCCACACTGTTCAACCCTCATATCATAAGCTACAAACCTCCTAGAGGGTTCCTGGTGCCTAAGTTCACTATGTACGATGGTACACGTGACCCATTTAATCATCTACTACACTACTAGCAGTTGATGACATTGGGCATTGAGAATGATGTGCTGCTCTGCAAGGTCTTTCCTGCTAACCTCCATGGTTCGACCTTGTCGTGGTTTCATCACCTCCCTCAGAACTCCATCAATTCATTTCGTGATTTTTCTGAGGCCTTTTTTGGCCACTACTTATGTTCTACATGTCAAAAGAAGAATATAAGCACCTTGCAAAACATTAAGATGCAAGAGAACAAATTGCTGAGGGACTTCATGAAGCGATTTGAGTAGGCGGTACTTCAGGTAGAGTCCTACAACATGGACACCATTCTTCAGGTCTTCAAGCAGAGTATAAGCCTCGACACTCCATTCTTTAAGCCTCTCGCCAAAAATTTGCCCGCCTCGATGAACGATTTGTTCAGATAGGCGGATAAGTATGTTATGCTCAAGGATGATGTTCGAGCAACTTCTCAACAGGTTCTGATCACTAATTGGCCAGGAAAAAATAGCAAAGCTGGAAGCTCAAAGCCCCCAAACAACCAGTCCAAACAGGGGGAACGGAAGCAAGACAGATGGGAGCAACAACCCCTCAGGCTCACTCTATTGATCGTCTCTTATGAGCAGCTCCTTTTGTTGATTCAAGAGCTACCTAAGTTTAGATGGCCAGAACTTATCAAGACTGATCCGGCTAGGCGAGACTGGAAACAATGATGCTCTTACCATAAAGAGCATGGGCATACCACAGAGCAGTGAAAGAACCTGCACTACTTGGTAGAAGAGCTCATTAAAGCTGGATACCTAAAGCAATATGTTCGTGCCCCCGATGGATAAGACGAAGGAGCAATCCAATAGACCCCTCCGTCTCCTACAACACCTAGAGTAGTCATCAACTATATACATGGAGGGCTCATAGATGACAAGTACCACTCCCAAAGATAGAGGTGAAGGTTAGTTCATGCAACATTTGTCAGAGAGAGAGAGAGAGTGCATACTGCTCAATGCATGTTCATTGATGATAGTGTTTGGCCGATAGATGAGCCCATTATTTTTCGTCCCATTAACTCCAATTGGGTAATCCTTCCGCACGAGGATGCCCTGGTCCTAACACTTGGAGTCAACGACTTTGATGTGCACAAAATTTTAGTTAATCCAAGAAGCTCCACCAACCTCCTGCAAATGTCAGCCTATAGGCAAATGGGGTACTCTCGGTCTGCTTTGGAAAACCTTGGCCACATTTTGACCAGATTCAATGGAGCATCAATAGTCACCTTGAGCGATGTCATCCTTCCCATCCAGGCCGAATCGATCACCTTAAATGTCCGATTTTCAGTAGTGGAGGACTTATCACCATACAATGCTATTATGGGACGGGTATGACTACACAAAATGAAAGCCATCCCATCCACATATCATCAAATGGTGAGTTATCTCACTGAAGTTGGGCAAGTGGACTTGCTTGGCAGCCAGATGGCTACCCGACAATGCTATCAGGTGATTGTAGAAGTTGGGCAAATAGAGCCAGTTGGAAATGAACCTAAATCATCAAGTGCAAAGAGTCAATGTGATACTAGTCATTATCTTATCTGAATTGCATGTGATTTCCTATATCATAAGTGTCATATTTTGGACATAGGACATTATTTAAAACAATCAATACTACGTCACATTTTTTTTAACTTTAACACAAGTATCTCTTATATAAATTCCTTAGGACATCAGGTATATTTTTATTCGGTCACATTTTTTTAACTTTAACACAAGTATCTCTTATATAAATTCCATAGGACATCAGGTATATTTTTATTCGACCGTTTATACGGATCAATTCAAGATTGATCCCACATTGATGTGTGACAGCCAATACATGGATAAATTTTAGCCCTTGTTGGAGAGCATTTTTATGAATTGTTTTATTTAGCAGCCCATCTGCTTCAATAATTTACTTTTTAAAAAAAAATAATAATTTTTTTTTTAACTTTTCTTCCACATCACCTCTCTTATGGTGATTTCAATGGCAGCAAACTATTGATAGAGGTTGGTGACACATTTGAATTGCAGAAAAATATTGCTGCCTGATTGCAGCCATAACTTTAGAATCGAAAGGAGAGACAAAGAGGATTGGAACCACAAGTTTAAAGGTGGGTGGTATCCTGGTCAGTGCCAAATCCCAACTTTTCCTTTTGGTCACCAAGAGTCCAAATCATGCATACCAACTTAACCACTCCCACATCTAAATCTACTTTTCAACAAACACTATGTGCATAAATTAAGAGGGTGATGACGAGGTGGGTGTCTCAATTGGCTGGTGTCCTCCTACTCATAACTCATGACTCATGATAATAATAATAACAATCACTATTATTATGATTAGAATGCCCCATTGGCCACCTATGCAAGTGCCTTAACACGTCGAAATACCACTAGGCCCTCCACCTCAACATACGTGGTCTACACGCCTTCTCCACCCACACATACACACTGTTGGGATCATAGGCCCACTCATTCTCCTTCTTAAACCTAAAGTTAAACCAGCATTTTTCTTAAAATCTTTTTGTAAAAATAATTCTTTTTTTTTTTTTTAACAAAAAAAAGTTTTTATAGTAATTTTGATAATTTTGTATTTAAAAAGTGATTTTTGGAAAAAAAATAATTTCAAAACTTACTTTAAATGGTAATAGTTGTTAAAAAATGTTTTAAAAAATTAAGCTAATAAAATAAATTTTCTATCTTAAATTTTAAATACATAAGATAAATTCTTATATTTTTTTTTATATAAAACTCATTATATTTTATATACAAGTAATCACTATTTAAAATTTTTAAAAATAAAAAAATAAGAATTATATTCAAACAAAGACGATATAATTTTTTATTTTTTTTAATCTAGACAATCATGTAAAGTGACTTTTGGATTAACATTTGATGGGTATGTGTTTGGAAAAGATTGTATATATATATTTT
The DNA here is from genome assembly GCF_004353265.1 of Vitis riparia. Taxonomy (NCBI): domain Eukaryota; kingdom Viridiplantae; phylum Streptophyta; class Magnoliopsida; order Vitales; family Vitaceae; genus Vitis; species Vitis riparia. Next base: position 3,821,282 of record NC_048447.1, read on the forward strand.
TTTTGAATAAAAGTGGTTTTAATTTATTAGTATTATTATTATTATTATTATTATTATTAATATTTACCCCTTTTTTTAAAACTAGTTTTTATCCTCTAATAGGATTGCCACCACTCATGATGAAAGATTGGAACTTTCAATATTGTGATCCAACCTACATAGTGATGTTCAAAAAGCAGGGTACATGGTAATAAACAAAGTAGTGAAACAATCAAAAGTATTGTAAGTATCATAAATATTTTTATATTTACAAATATATCAAATTTATTTGAAAAGAAATTTGATAATTATATTTGTACTTCTAACTTTTTTATAAGAAGAACAACTTTCTCTTGTTATTATGATTTATCCTTATTTTTATTTTTATTTTTATCTATGAAGTATCTCCTTTATGATCATTTTGTAAAGAATACAAAATTTCAAAAAAATATATGCTATTGATAATTGTTTTTGAAAAATAGTTTTTGAAAATTGTTTTATGATTTTTGTAGAACAAAAATTTGATTAAAAACTTAAAATGTTTTAAAACTTTTTAAATATTTTTAAATATGTTTTAAACATGATTTTCATATGTAGTGTTTTATTTTTAATCATGTTATATGTTAGTATATTATTTCTTAAAATAGTCATAAGAAAAATAAGTGAAAAAAATAATCAAAAGATGTTTTATGAAAATACTCTATTTTTTTTTAGATTAAAAAACAGAAAATAGTTTTTAAATGTCAAACATATTTTCTGTATTTTTGTTTTAGAGAATAAAAAATTATTCTAAAAAAAAATTTTCAAACAAACTCATAATCTTAATTTTACACAAAATATGTAGAAAAATTTATGAAGAAAAAGTATTTAAACGATAATAAAAAATAAATAAAAAATGAAGATCTGCGATATGAGTATTAATTGACAAACATGAAGTCATGGTGATTGATGAAGCTGGTCCCATTGGTGGCAGACCATTCTTTTAGAATGTCATTGTATATGTAAAGTCAAAAGACCAGTTGGCCAACACTCAAATGTGGGAGTTGGTTTTGCTCCATTGTCTCAGGACCTTTTAAAGTAATTTTTATGTTATTACTTTTGTAAGCAAAAATAGTTAACAATATATATATAAAATATTAAAAACTTATTTTAAAGAGGAGATAATTTTTAAAAATCATTTTAAATTTATTTTTCTTTTTAAAGAGATTGAGAAAGCCTATGCTTTTTCTACTACACATTATTTGTTTTTTAAAAACAAAATATAAAACTTATCATTTGGGGTTTTGAGGAGATGCTCTTTGTGTATTCCTATCCTATGGAGACAAGGGACTCTAAGTAAGACGATGGACACATAAATCATATGTTACTACATAATATTTTCAAGTCTCATATATTTGTACTCTAATTATATTTATTTTATTTGTTTAAGCTGAGTTGACTTTTTGGTGGGCATTGAAGGCAAATTGTGCTGCATGATGCAATGGCCCAAAAAAAACAGAAAAGAAAGTGAATGATTAAGTTTTTGAAGTCTTTTAAGTTATTTGGTGGACGATTATTCTTGATTTGATTTAAAGAAGGAAATTTGAAAGATTTGATGCTAAATTAATAAGCCATTTTCCCTATTTCTTTATTATAAGTTTGGCATGAAGTAAGAAACAGCTATAAATGGAGGATGGAGGATGGAGAATGAGAAGGAGAAGCGTGTGCATGCATTGAAACAATTAACAGGTGGCAGCGAAAATGGAGGATGGAGCTGAAGAACAGCTTTTTCATGAAGAGAGCTGTCAGGTAGAGATGACGGTGGAGGAGGTGATAGAAAGGCACGTGGGCTCGCTGGGATTATCGCAGCTGGTGCAGGTGGTGCTGGTGTCGTTGGCGTGGATGTTCGATTCACAGAACACTTTGGTAACCATATTCACAGACGCACAGCCATCTGAATGGAGATGCAAAGCAGAAGCATGTAGCGATGGTGGTGGTGGTGGTGGTGTTTGTGGGCTTTTGCCGGGCACTTGGGAGTGGGTGGCTGGGCATGGAAGCACCACTATTGCCGAGTGGGGTCTCATCTGTAACCACAAGTTTCTCGCTGCCATACCCACTTCCTTGTTCTTCCTCGGCTCTCTCCTCGGTACCTTCTTTAATTTCCTCCCTCCTCCTCCTACGCCCCATCTCCTTGGGCTACAAAACACACCCTGTCATATGTTCATTACATATTTTCCTCCTAAAATTTGCATATATTCAATAAATAAAATAATAAGGTATATATATATATATATATATATATATATATATATATATGATAAAAGAGTAAGAGCCCGTTTGATAGTAATTATCGAAAATAAACGTTTTTAATATTTTTAATACTACAGATTTTTTATCATTCAAATATTATTAATACTAAAGCATTGTAAATCATATATACTTTAAAGTCATAAAATATAATTTTCTTTTTATATTTTAAATAAAATAATAAATAATATAATTAAGATAATAATTATAAATAAATAATAATATTTAGGGTTTGGATAATGATTTGCTTGCTGCCTCGGTCCACCAACTTTTGATCCAAACCTGTATAAAGTTGATGGTCATTATTGAAAAACTCCACAGGGGATTCAATAATATGGTAATTAACTACTTAATTATTTTTATTTAAGATGTGTAACGTTACGTATATGGTTTGACCATGAAAAATAGTTCCGCATGATAAACAAGTAATTCATTTCTTTGGGTTTGATTCTCTAATAAAATTCAAGTTATGAGGTTTTTTTTTTTTTTTTTTTTTAATTTTTTAATTTTTTTTAATTTTATAATAATAATAATTATTATTTAGACCATTATTTTTATTGTTTGAAAATTATTTTTATTTCATTTGGATTTTGGAAAATATTAAAAAAAAGAAAAGAAAAGAAAGAAAGAAATCTAAAATGCTATTTTACAAGATTATTTTTAAATAATAAAAATTATTTTGAAAATTCATGTTTTATATGAAAGGGGATTTAAGAAAGAATTGTCAACTTGACCCTTGCTTTTTTTCTTTTTCTGTTTTGTTTTTTGTCCAAAATTTTGTCACCCTTGTTTTGATTAGCCTTTGTCTTGCGTGTTTAGTGTACATTTAAGGACTTATTTGATAATTATTTTTTAAAATAATTTTCTATTTTTTAGAAAATACGGTTTGAAAATCAGACCTGTTTTGGATTTTTTGTTCTTAACAACATAAAATTGAATGTTTTTGTATAATTTTTTTTAGTTATTTTACATTATTTTTTAAAAATTATTTAAAAAAATAATTATACTGAGATCGATATGATGTAGAAAAATAAAAAATAAAACATTGAATATAAAAATTATTTTTAAAATATATTTGAAAATATTAAAAAAATTAAAAACATCTTAAATTTTCAAACAATTTTTTATTCTATAAAATATTTGAAAATAATTTTTAAAAACTATTTTCTAAAACAAATAGCAAACAAGTTTTTGGTTCATCTCTCTATGTATTGGTCTGATGCTGAAGTTGAATGGTGTACTTGTACCAGGGTCCGGTGTATCCGGGCGGTTGGCAGACGCATACTTGGGAAGGAAGAAGACAGTGGTGATCTCATGCATCCTAACCTCTGCAACTGCATTCCTCACTTCCCTCGCTCCCAACCTCTGCATCTATGCACTCCTCCGCTTCGCTAACGGCTTCGCCAGGTCCGGGATCGGCATCTGCTGTCTCGTCCTCTCCACGGAAGTAGTTGGCCGCAAATGGCGTGGCCAAGTCGGCCAATACGGCTTCTTCTTCTTCACCACTGGCTTCCTCTCCCTTCCCTTGATCGCCTATCCCTCAAGAAGCTCTTGGAGAAATGTATATAGAATCATCTCCCTCTTTCCTGTCTCTTACTCTCTTCTCATACTCCCCTTCGTGTCAGAATCGCCACGGTGGTTGCTTGTCAGGGGGAGAGGCCAAGAGGCAGTTGATGTGTTGAACAAGTTCGCCAGACTCAATGGGAAGAAGCTGCCCCAGAATCTGAGACTTGCGAACCCGGGTGGAGTGGACGAAGGCGAACCCATCAAGAGGAAGAAGAGTCTGTGGAGCACAGGGTGGGCCGCTAAAAGAATGGTAATGGTGATGTTAGCTGGTTTTGGGGTTGGGTTTGTTTACTACGGTGTGCAACTCAATGTTGAAAACCTTAGCTTCAACCTCTACTTGACTGTTACCATCAATGCAATCATGGAGATTCCTGCTGTTCTCATCGGCTCCGTGCTCTTGAGTTTCACAAACCGCCGTCTTCTTTTCTCCAGCTCCATTTGCTTAGCTGGAGTTGCATGCATTGTGTGCATCTTCTTCTCCGAAGCAGGAGGGCGTCGGAGGAGAGAAGAATCCAGGGGGAGTTGGCCCCAATTGAGCATTGAAGCCATTGGGTTCATGGCTGCTTCCACAGCATTTGATGTGCTATATATTTACTGCGTAGAGCTTTTTCCCACCAATGTGAGGAACTTTGCAGTGTCAATGCTGCGACAATCACTGATGTTAGGAGCTTCGATTGCGCCACTGTTGGTTGTTGTTGGGCGGTTGAGTCCGGCTCGATCATTTCTTATATTTGGAATTCTTTCCATGGTTAGTGGACTATTGGGAATGTCTCTTCCTGAGACCAAGAATGCACCTCTCTACGAGACTCTGGAGCAGCAAGAAGAAGAGGAGAAACTCACTTGCCTAGCATCAGATGATTCAGGTTTGGAACTTGGCAAGTAGATCATTCAATAATCATACAACCATATTGTAAATTACTGGTCAGACATAACCGTAAAAAAATAAAAAGAAATTAGAGATGTTTGGGGGGGGGGAAGACAAAGGTGGCCGGTTGCCATCATTATATCACAGAGACATCTAGATGACAGCTTGCCATACCTTATCGTAGGATCTACTCTATTGTAACGCAATGAATGCAATTAGATCATTGCTATCATTATCCCATAGAGATGATTTCCATCACAAATACAGCTTTCTAGTAGTCAAGCAAATAGGGCTCAACCCCTTCTAACAGTTGACCTCTAATTGATTACATAATGGTCAAATCATTGATTACATAACGAACCAAGTCTTAACCATGAATTTAATGGATAACCGATGTCCTTTTTTTCTTATCTTCCCAGAAATTAACTACTAGAAGATGATTATAAAAAGAAGTCACTCTTATCTATTGACCTCTCGCTTTTTCTACATGGCTACCTTCATAGTAGGAAAGGGGTCGGTCTAACCAACCCATACCCATCCTTTTCTTTCCTCTTTCTATTATGTCCATGAGGAGGATGGAAAAATGACTAGAAAAGAGAAGGAAAAAAACTTAGTACTTCCTTGCAACAATGTCAGTTGTATGATTTTGGAAAAGAAAACAAAAAAAAAAACAAAAACAAAACAATACGGGAGAATTGTACTTTAGATTCGGATGAGCCTGGAAATTGGCTCAGGTCCTATCACCCACAATTGATTGTAAGGATATGAAATAATAATGAACAAAATACCCCTTAACTTACCACATCAAATATACAAAATTTGTACCAAATAATGAATTGTTCCCACTCATCTGGTGTTTGTGAGACCCATAATTTTTGTCTTTATTCCACCACTCTTCACATACCAACTCCAACAAATTCTCCCTTATTTAACAATTTTTGAATTTTTCATTGTTTTTTTTAAATTCTTTTATAAATAATCGAAAATGAACATTATTTTTTATTTTTAAATTATAAATAAAAAAATTACGTTAATGATTCAAAAACTATTTAGAAAAATATTTTTTTAAATATGTTAATTTAAATTAATAAAAATTGTATTTTACATTTTAAAAGTAAATAATTTAATTATTAAAATACTATTTAAAATAAACATATTCACTATTTTCTTTTCTTTTATACTAAAAAGCATTTTAAAGTTTTTTTTTTCTCTATTCTAAAATAAAAAATTTTAAATCTCTTTTAATCTTCTTCCTTTCTTATTTTAATAACTTTTTCAACATAACTTCTAGTAATAAGTTATATAAAATGTTGCAAATCTATCTACTAAGGATTTTTTTTTTAATGATTTGAATTAATTGAAAATTATTTATCAAAAGATGAAAAAGATAAAGAGAGAAAGAGGATGGATGGAGAGTTTTTATTTTACATATCCAACTAAAATGTTTTTGTATGACCTAATTTTAGAAATGGGTTGTGTGAGTACATAGTATAGTAGAGATTGAATTTTTCTTGTATAAAATGGTTGAAAGATATATTTACTCCTTTTAGATGAAAATAAGTAGTTAAAAATTATATAAGTTATGTTTAAGTTTGGTTTAAAAATATATTTCTAGTTTTTATTTTTATTTTTAAAAATAATTTTTATTTTTTATATCGTCTCCTTTTGAAAATACATTTAATTAAAAAATGAAAACTATTTTTAAAAATGAAAATTGAAAACCATGTTTACTATTTTTTAATATGAAAATACTAAAAAGAATTAAATTTCATTTATTGATTATTATTTTTTATTTTTTCCATTAGTTATTTTAATAATAAAATAAAAAATATAATATGTTCACAATTAAAAAAAGGAATTGGTCAATTGTGTGTCTTTCTATGTTACTATCTTTACATGAAAAATAATTAAATAACTAAATTATATATATTTATTACTCTTTTTAATTTTATTTTCTCTATTAGTTCTTTTTTTGTGTAATAGAAAATTTTAACATATCCATAATTAACAAAGTAATAGATTAATTGTGCACATTTTGATCCATTAAAATAAATTACTTTCTAATTTAAATATGAGATATTATTGATAAAAAAAGATAAAATATTGTAATATCAATAGTAAATATTAAAATTTCTTTTATGTGTTTTAATTGTTTTAAATATCATTTTGTGAAAGATTTCAATCGATTTTGATTCATTCCCTTGCTTCTTCCCCTCACCTAAGATCAGGGAACTCTCCTCATACACATTCTTTTATCACATATTCATCTCATGCACGTTTCTATACTCAGACATGACAATTTGAATACTAACCTCACTAATGATGATTGGGGAGTGGGCTTCATATTCAAGTTTCCCCCCATTTTCTCAATCAAATTAATGGAAGCATGGATAAGACACATATTGAGCTTATTCAGTATGATATGTATAGAATTTGAGCCATTATACAAAGGTGTTACACTAATTATATAAGGTCTATGCATTAATTGAACAAGGGATGTACAAGGTTGCCTTTTTGTGAAGGATTTTAGTTGATTCTAAACCACTCCCTATCTTATTTTCCTCAACCAAGGAAAAAACACTCTCCTCATACACATTCCTTGATGATACACTCCTCTCATGCACTTTATTACACTTGCGAATGGAAATTTGAATACCTAACTACTAGTTTAAGTTTTTCACCTTTTTATTAACCAAACTACTGGAATCATGTTTAACACACCTATAGACACACATTCACTATGAGAGATATGAAATTTGCATCATTGTATAAGGATATTAACTAACTATACAAGGGAAATATACTAAGTGTACAAGGGGTGTAAAAGACTCCCTTTTGTGAAATATTTCAATTGATTCTGAACTACTCCTTTATTTTCCTTATAACACAAGGATTGCACACTCATGTCATGCACTTTATGTAACTCCCACATGGAAATTCTAGTATTTTAATTTCCCTAGTAATGATGTTTGGGAAATTTTTTTTACCATAATTCATCCACCATTTTCTCAACCAAACCATTGGATGGCATACATTGCTCGAATGACACACTCATTGCATGCATTTTTTTGACCTCTTGCATGTTCATTCGATTACCTACCTCAAGAATGATGAATAGGAACATAACTTGGGTTCAATTTTTCCCTTTTCTTTGAGCCATGACAATGGAAACATGGTTAACCTACCCATAATCACACATTGCATTCTTAGTCTATGGAATTTGTGCAGGTGTACAAGGTATTTACACTAAGTGTACAAGGCTACCTTCCTTGAAAGAATTTAACTAATTTTCAAAAACTTGCTCGCTCATTTCCCTTTGTCAGGGATAAGGGACATTCCACATACACATTGCTTGATGAAATACTTATCATATGCATTTTTTTTTTTACATCGTACATGTTCATTTGATTACCCACCTCACTAATGATGAATAGGAACATAAATTGGGTTCAATTTTTCCCTCTTTCCTTGAGCCATGACAATGGAAACATGGTTAACCCACTCATATGGACACATTACATTATAGGTCTATGGAATTTGTGTAAGTGTATAAGGTATTTACACTAAGTATACAAGGTAAATGTAATAACTGTACAAGGGTATACAAGGTTACCTTCTTTGAAGGATTTCAACTAATTTTCAAAAACTTGCTCGACTCTAATTGCTAAATTTCATCATCCAAAATTTGTTACTTCATATTTTTTTTTTTTTTTTTGTAGTTTTAACAATATTCTTTGTTTGGACATTCAAATAAGTTATGAAAAAGGAATAACCAGGGTACCATTACATGGAATATACGTAATACAACTTTGAAACAAAGGGAATGTAAAGTATACAATGATTAGAGGAAAGAAAAGAAGATGAAAATCATGACTAAGGGTGCACGATCTAAGAAAAGAATGATGGTGAAATTGAAATAGAAATATCACAATGAAGAGTGAAATATGAGACCTAAATATATTGTTAGATCTAGAACTCATAAGGTAACTAATCAAAGCATGCAAGCACTATAGGGCCCCTAACTGATGTGTGAAACCAAGGTTTGGTTAATCTTGATTTTGATGATAACAAAACAAGGTTTAAAACTAATGATCATATTTCAAGAGTGATTAGGCAAGACGACTTCCAAAGTGGCAATCCAAAGACAAATCAAGCCAAGGAGAAATCATGAAGAAGAAGACCACCTCAAAGAGAAGAGTTTTTCAAGACCAAAGCTTCTTAAGATCTCTTTGTAAGGTTGTTGGTGCACTAGGACTTTATGCATTTCATTCTTTATTTATGCACCAAAATCATCCAAGAGTAATATTGTTTTAAATATCTTAAGAATTGGATGTTTTCATGTTTTCAACTAAACCTTGTGTTAAATGATTTTCAAATTTGTGTTAAAAGGTTTTAAGTTGAAAAAGGTTGAGTGTTGAGCCAAAAAAATGGCTCAACCAGTTGTGCTCGTCCGGTTGAGGACCAGTTGAGGGAGACAAAAAAATTTCTCTCTCTCCTAGTGGCCTTCTCTTCCCAGTCAAGGTTGAACCTCAACCAGTTGAGGTCCAGTCAAGGTCTAGTTGAGGTCCGGTTGAGGCCCAACGGTCACTTTTCTTAACGGCTAGTCAACCGATGGACCCCTAGCTCGACCGGTCGAACCCCCAACAGCTTGTTTGACTTTTTTCTTCTATAAAAAGGCTCTAATCTTCATTGTTTCATAAGCTTAACCTTCCCAAATCATTCTTGATTATATTTGAGCCTTGGAAGAGTGTTTTTGAGTGCACCATTGTTTCATAACTTGCATATCTTTAGTGCACCATTCAATCCTAGTTTTTCTTGTATCTTTGAGCCTAAAGTTCTATTACTAGGATTTTGAGAGATCATTATTTGTATATCTTTGTGAGGAATTTTCTCAAGTGTTGGGTATCACTTGAGGGGTTGTTCAAGAGTGGGATATCTCTTGAGAAGTATAAAGGGTGCTTGGAGCCAAAAGTCTAAGAGGGTGAATTGGAACCATAATCCAATTGTAAAGAGATTGGAAGCTTGGTTGAAGCTTCAAGATAGTGGAACCCTCACTCGGTTAGGAGGTTGAGGAGAGTGGACGTAGGCAAGGAAGTGCCGAACCACTATAAACTCTCGTGTTTGCACTCTCTCTTCCCTAACTCTTTTAAATTATATGCAATTGTGTTTATTTTGTTTATTATATATTTGCATATAATTGTCTCTTATTTTTGCATAGTTTAAATTTGTGAAAAAAGACCGTCACCCTATTTACCCCCCCCCCCCCTTTAGGGTGATTACCATAGTTTGGATTAGTCTCAAATTCCTAACAATTGGTATCGGAGTAAGGCTTCTTGTTAAGACTTAACCGTCTAAGAAGTAATGGCTATTCCATCAACCTCATCCCAAGTTGAAAGTTTTTCAACCACCCGACGTCCATTTTTCACGGGAACCGATTATCCCTATTGGAAAACCAAAATGACTTGGTTTATTCAATCTACTAATCTTGATTTATGGGATGTCATTGAAGATGGTCCCCACATTCCTTCAAAATTAGAAAATGGAGTGATGGTTCCAAAACTTAAGCATGAATGGGATGAACTTGATAGAAAGAAAGTTCAATTAAATGCCAAACCTGTTTTTATCTTACATTGTGCTATTGATAGAAATGAATTTAATCGTATTTGGCATTGTAAGTCGGTTAAAGAAATTTGAAAACTATTAGAAGTCACTTATGAGGGAAACGACCAAGTTAAAGAGTCTAAAATCAATATCCTTATGCATGATTGTGAATTATTTTCTATAAAGGATTTTGAATCTATTGTTGAGATGTTTTCTAGGTTTCTTGTGATTGTGAATGAACTTGAAGCCTTGGGAAAGACCTACACCAAAGTAGAGAAAGTCATGAAGATCTTAAGGTCTCTACCAAAGAAATGAGAAACAAAAGTGACAGCTATTCAAGAAGCGAAGGATCTCACCAAGCTCTCACTTGAAGAACTCATTGGGTCACTCATGACTTATGAGATAGAGTTGTACAATCATCAAAGAGTTGAAGAAAATGAGAAAAGTATAGCCTTTATGGCTATAACAAATGATGATGAAGAGGAAGAGGGTGAAAGTGAAAGTGATGAGGTAAACTCCAACTCTAACCATTTTGATTTTCAAGATGAGCTTCAAAAATTATATTTTAATCTTGAAAAACTTGGTTCCAAAAATATCCCTCTCAAGAAAAAGATTTCTTGTCTTCTAAATGAGCTCAATGAGGATAATGAAAATTTTGAAAATATTGAGAAGACAAAAATCCCTTTTGAAAAGGAAAATGAGGAGCTAAAAATTCTCAAATGGCCAAAAGACTTTTGATATGATTTTGGCAAATCAAAAATTGCATTTTTGATAAAAAGAGGTTAGCCTACGAGCCTTTCAAAAATCAATTTTTTTTTAAAAGGAAACCTCTAGTTTTTCACCTTTAACTATTTGCGATTTTTGTGAAAGAAGAGGTCACTTTGGTGATATTTGAAAATCCCCTCATGTTCTTCAAAACTCTAAATTATTTTGGATTTGAAAGAAAAGAAAGACTAACCCTCTAGGACCCAAAAAGATATGGGTACCAAAGATTTCTTAAAATTGTTTTGTAGGGATCCATGCAAAAAGGAGGATATGCTTACCTTGGAAAGAACGCGTTGACAATATTGGTAACGGTATCCCTTCTAAAGCTAAATTTGCAACTAGTATCATTTTTGCTAACACTTGGTATATCTTTTGATAATATAACTTTTGGTATCACTTTGATAAAATTGGCATATTTGTTAAACCAAGGTTTTGGATTTAAAAAGAAGATTTTTTATATATACCTATGTAAAATTGAATGATCATATGCTTGTATGCCCTAAATATGTTATTCAATGCATGTTATATATCTTTTTAAATGCATATGTTCTCCCATATATATTTTTCCAAATCATGCTTTAAATTGGGAATGCTCTAAAGATGAGCAATCTTTTATTTGGAAACTATTCTCAAATGAAAAAGGGGGAGATTCATTTTCATGAGAAATCATATCATGCTTATTGTTTATTTTTTAAACTTTTGATAAACATATGATTTCCCTTATATACTTTATTGAAACTTTTTGTTGATGACAAAAAGGGGGAGAAGTAATGGTAGGTTGCTAACTTGGGAAGATATTTCAAATATTGTTTTAGCAATCCTATTCATATTGATGCTATATGTTTTTTTGGTTATATTTGTATGCATCATATTTAATAAGAATGTCTAGCATATATTGAGGGGGAGCTTTTTAGCAACCTTGGTTTTGTCATCATAAAAAAGGAGGAGATTGTGAAACCAAGGTTTGGTTAATCTTGATTTTGATGATAACAAAACAAGGTTTAGAACTAATGATCATATTTCAAGAGTGATTAGGCAAGACGACTTCCAAAGTGGCAATCCAAAGACAAATCAAGCCAAGGAGAAATCATGAAGAAGAAAACCACCTCAAAGAGAAGAGTTTTTCAAGACCAAAGCTTCTTACGATCTCTTTGTAAGGTTGTTAGTGCACTAGGACTTTCATGCATTTCATTCTTTATTTATGCACCAAAATCATTCAAGAGTAATATTGTTTTAAATATCTTAAGAATTGGATGATTTCATGTTTTCAACTAAAACCTTGTGTTAAATGATTTTCAAACTTGTGTTAAAAGGTTTTAAGTTGAAAAAGGTTGAGTGTTGAGCCAAAAAAATGGCTCAACCTGTTTAACCGGTCGACCGGTTGTGCTCGTCCGGTCGAGGACCAGTTGAGGAAGGCAAAAAAGTTTCTCTCTCTCTCCCAGTGGCCTTCTCTTCCCGGTCAAGGTTGAACCTTAACCGATTGAGGTCTGGTTGAGGCCCAATGGTCACTTTTCCTAACAGTTAGTCAATCGGTCGACCCCTAGCTCGACCAATCGAACCCCCAACGGCTAGTTTGACTTTTTTCTTCTATAAAAAGGCTCAAATCTTCATTATTTCATAAGCTTAACCTTCCCAAATCATTCTTGATTATATTTGAGCCTTGGAAGAGTGTTTTTGAGTGCACCATTGTTTCATAACTTGCATATCTTTAGTGCACCATTCAATCCTAGTTTTTCTTATATCTTTGAGCCTAAAGTTCTATTATTAGGATTTTGAGAGATCATTATTTGTATATCTTTGTGAGGAATTTTCTCAAGTGTGGGGTATCACTTTAGGGGTTGTTCAAGAGTGGGATATCTCTTGAGAAGTGTAAAGGGTGCTTGGAGCCAAAAGTCCAAGAGGGTGAATTGGAACCATAATCCAATTGTAAAGAGATTGGAAGCTTGGTTGAAGCTTCAAGATAGTGGAATCCTCACTCGGTTAGGAGGTTGAGGAAAGTGGACGTAGGCAAGGAAGTGCCGAACCACCATAAACTCTCGTGTTTGCACTCTCTCTTCCCTAACTCTTTTAAATTATATGCAATTGTGTTTATTTTGTTTATTATATATTTGCATGTAATTGTCTCTTATTTTTGCATAGTTTAAATTTGTGAAAAAGAGACCATCACCCTATTTAACCCCCCCCCCCTCTAGGGTGATTACCATAGTTTGGATTAGCCTCAAATTCCTAACATGATGTAATAGGTAAATGTGGTGATGAAAGAAAAGGCTATGGTGTTTGTGTGAGGCTCAAGGGGCTAGCAATAGATAACTCCATATGTAAGGGTGATTAGGTGAATAGGCTCATGAAACGATGACTACCCATCCTTTGACCACAACCTCAAGCATTGTGGTCTCAAGATCTCACATGGTCTATGCTAAAGACTAGCACCTATCCAACATAGTCGTGTCAACTCCTCTGAAAGCGTGTGAAAGTTTTCACTCTAGATGTTCTATGATAATCATCAATGTCATTTGACAATCAACTCACTCTATCATCACAAGCCACTCATCATCATCTCATAAAATCAATCTCTCTAGTTATGCCGCAACCCCAAAGTCATGTGCAATGGCTTAGATCTGGACACTTTGTAACAATCTCCTTGCTCTCAACCATAAAATAGTCAACAAACCCATAAAGCAATCAAACCACTCTCTCATCATAACCCCTCTATCAATATGCAAACCTCACCTTAGGTCCAACCATCTCAAACTCTACTTGGTAAAATCAAAGAGGGAATGTGCAAGGCTAATATAGGTGGGGAAGAAAAAGTCATGTAAAAGTGCAAAGGAGTAATGTTGTATAAAGCTCATCATGGATGGGTCATCAAGTCTAAAAGGTCAAGGTATGGATGTGGATATAGTACTACTTTGATTAGAAGGTGAGATGGGTCACAATCTCAGAATCTTTACTTCAATCTCCTAATCTTAGGTCAATAGTCTCAATATCCTCCATGATAGGGCGACTAGCTTGCCTGCAAAGTTTTGTATGATAGACATTGAGCACTATAGTGGGATTGGTTGTCTAAATATCCACTTGAGACTATATACCACAATTATGAGAGGGCACGAGTTAGATGATGCACAGTTAGTGGCTTTCTTCCCCGTGTCACTTAGTGAGGCAGTTCAAAGATGGTTTGCCTCAATCGAGCTTCGAGACTCTACACCTAGGAGAATGTGGCTCATGAGTTCCTGACTCAGTTTTCTTTCAGTGCCAACATTGATGTATCCAAATGAGAGTTGGAGGCCACCAAATAGAGGCTAGATGATTATATTTCTTCCTTTGTCAAATATTGGAGGGCAAATATGGCTGGTATGGTAGACTAACCTAAGGAGTAGGATCAAATTGATATGGTTCTTTGGAACCTACAATTGAGGTTTCTTAGACACCTCATGGTCATTCCATTTCAGGATCTCAAGAGTCTAGTTTAGGCATCTTTTAGTGTTGAGGAGGCCATTGCTCGAGAATTGTGGACATATACTACTCCTATCCTTGACAATAAGGGGAAAAAGTTAGTTGGATCACTTGGGAGATCTGGAGAGGTCAGTACTATCAGTTATCAGCATCAAGGGCCTACTCGTCATTCACATTATAGGCCCCTTATAGTCAGAGTTCATTTCCCTTATCTACAACATCAATATCAGCCAGTTTATGCTCAACAACCGTACATTGCTCAAACTAGCATGCAACCACGATTGCCACATCTGAAAGCCACTACTCCCCTGCCACCTAGATCATATGCACAGAGGCCCACGAGACAGTTCACTCCATTAGGCATTACTTTGACTAGAGTTTTTTAGAATCTCAAATACTCTAGTTTGATTGTCCCTTTGGTAGCACGCCCCTTGCCACATACTATTCCTCCTCATTTTCGCTTACATGAGCATTGCTTATATCATCAAACTCAAAAGCATGATACTGAGTGTTGTGTGACTCTCCATCATGTAATACAAGACTTGATTGACTCAGGGATGGTAAACTTGTCTAGGCTAAGTATGACCATCGACCCCTTCCTTACACATTCTACACACACAATTCCCCCTTTTCTTGATCTTCAGTCGATCAATTTGGATGTTGATAGTATTGATGGTCATATGGTATTTTGAGATATTTCGAGTTGAGGACTTGGTTCAGTTGATATGGGTACATCATTTTGTAGTAGTTTAGCTCAGAGCACTTTTCATTTTGATTATGGTCGTCATCAGAGTCATTTCCATTTTGTCGAGTCTGATTTTAATTCATCATAGTTATTTTTGTTTTTTTTAGTCCAATTTTGGTTTAGAGTCATTGTTTATAGTTCATGTTGAGAGTTCAGTCATTTGTAGTCCTTTATTTTTCACACATGATGTACTCGTTGGTTCATTTAGTGATATGATTGTTTTATTATGAGTATGTGCTTTTCTCTTTCTCATGAGTATACTTTACATCTTTTGTGTTGATGTGTGTTATGCTTTAAATATGAGACATTTTTCACATGCATATCATGATCACTTTGATATGCCATCACTATCATCCCAAGTCAAATCTTCACCTTGTAATCTAATCTGTCTCATCTTGGACTCAAGCCTCTCAACCCTAGCCTTCTACTTGACCAATCTAGTATCATCGATAGTAAGAACAATGGGAGGTGGTACTATGACAATAGGTGTTGGAATGGTCTCTTAATCATATGCCAGATGGAATGGAATACCATGTGAAACCCCAAGTGGAAGAGCCAATGTTGTCTGAGATACATGAAGATCTGTCTCATTTGTGCCCATGCCAACTAGTTGATGATCTCGGTATGAGCTCTCTATTTGATCCAAGCGCCTACTAACTCCTGCCATGAACTCCTGAATATAAGCAAGTGTAGAAGCTAGGTTGTCTAACTTCTCAACTGAACTATCTAAACTCTAATATGAGTATGATCTAATCAATCAGCCCCCAACCCTCCTCCAAGTTTGCTACTCTAGACTCAATCGACTCCTAGACTAACTCCCTATAATGCAAAAAAAAAAAAAAAAAAAAAAAAAAAAAAAATGAATAAAGGACACAAGATAAGACCTTAAAAGAAAACCGTACAACATGCAAGCACATGGTCTTAAGATGGCAACCCAAAATCTACATGTATGATAGGAACTCTACAGTCATAAAGGTGTTCACTATGAGATGGCTACAAATAAGGCTAGAGAATTCGTATCAATAATGCAAGATAAAAGAGGTGTGAGAAACACACTATCATGAGATTGATATTTTCGACATCTTAGATCTAAGCATCAGAAGCAATACCAATTTTTTTTATTTATTTTAAAAATGATCTTTTAGGGTTAAAATACTAACCTTTAGGTTTAGATGTTCCCAAACCTTAAATTCCAAGTGTTGAAGAAGACGTTGAAGTTGTTGGAAGTCTTGTAAACCCATGATTTTCCTCTCGATAACTCAACCATGTTCTTGGCACACTTCCAGTGGGGAGGAAAGAAGGGTGGAGATTATGACTCTCTATCTCTCTAGATGGTGGAAGACCAAAGTTATGGAAACCCTAACCTCTAGGAGGTATTTATAGGGATCTTAATTGGGCTTAAGTGACTTGAGCCCATATGGGCTTAGGTCACTTATTCTCAATTAGCCCAATCCAAATACTTTGTTCACATATCCCTATGCAACGTTGCAAAATTACCTTGCAAAATTACCAAAAACGCCCTTATGCACAAAAGTGAACCTAGAGCCAATTCAACCCTCATAATTCGTGCCAAAAAGGTATATAAGCTTAGAGTGGGGACCACTTAAACCCATAGGAGTATTAGCTTTCTCATAATCTAATTCTAAAGTTGATTCAACATCCCACCATAGAGAATCAATTGAATTCCAATATCCTAGATAAATAACAACGAGACACTAAGCATTCGGGTCCGTGACCTACTATCCATTGCATGTAGACTTCCCATGAACTGCTGTCTATAATCTAACAAGGTAGTGCTATCACCTATCAAGATTACCTGTCAAATCCTTGAGTTATAGATCCCACTTATTATGTGATCAACTAACATACTCTAACTCTAAGGAGCATATGTCAAATTCCACTAAAGGAATTACTGTGACCACAAATTTCATGATCATATGTCATTTAGATCACCTAAGGAGACACACTATCTCAATCCCATTAGACGTCATGGTGCCTATATTGAGAATACTTGTTGTCACCAACCTCCATTAATAGGAACCCAATCCATAGGAATATATGACCACTTTAGGGTCTCACCCAAAGGTCAAAGCCTCTTGTTGATTTTGGCACATGCTCAATATCCTCTCAAGGTTAAGAGTCCATATAGTATAGTAGCTTGGTGAATCATGACAATTGATAGCCTTGCGTCATGATTCACCGTAGGTCCTGTCTAGTGTGCATCACATACACTAGTGCACTCACCATGGAAAACCCATCTTGACAGCCAAGACGAGTCATCCCTCTAATTAGGAGATGGTGTACTATAATATTTACTAGATTGCCCAAATCTTTGAAACAATAACTTATCTACTTACAAGGAACCCATGAATTGTATCTTCTATGCAACTCCTAATGTACCCAAGTCATGTACAATGTAAGAGACATGAACTGAGTGCTCAGATTAATGTCAATACACCAAAAGGATAGCAAGGGGATGGTTAAGTCTAACTTTGTTACATCATGTCTTACTTTTAGGGGCTCACTACCAACAGATACTCCATCTGTAACTATATATCCTTGACTCAACTTTCAACCTAAGCTTTGTGGAGAAAAATGATAAGATGATCAAGGTGAATCTTTCGAGAAAAAAAAGTGTAAATGTGAAAACATGTTTTTCACCTTTCTGTTATGAAAATGTGAGCATTGAGTTTGAAAATTGAATCAAGCATCAAATAAAGAATGGGGTATCAGGTTTGTGACAGGAGTAAGATACCCAAAGGTATGTGATCAATGAGCACATCCTAGAGTGCCAAGTAGAAAATGACAACAAAATAAAAAGAATGTGCTAGCTCGAGAAGGGGAGATGGAAGTCCTAGAGAAAAACATACTGAACACAACGAGCGAAATGGGGAATCAAACTCAACAAGGCAAAAGGTGATCTGTTTAATACTCAAACTCATACTAATCTCTTAACACTCTCAACTAGAGACCTAAGGAAGGAGTAATAGGTCCAAGCTGTGACTAGAGAGACCCCAAAGGCTCTCAGATGCACCTATATGTAGAGAAGGAATCTTAATCAAAGGATCTTAGGCTCAACCTATAAGGTTCAGGCGACTCTAAAAGGGGAAGAGTAGATTTTGAAGGGTCCTTAATAGAAGCGAGCGTACCCTTCGATGGTACGCAACCTCCTGCATGCCTCTAAAGAGATGACGTGTTCCATGAAAGGTGGTCATCATCTCCACACATGCACTACCTCGAGATCCCATGGGATTTCCTATGGTGAAGGCTCTCCTGACTTTTGACATTTAGTGGCAATCTAAAGTGCATAGTGAGCGGTGTGGGTGCATCCAAAAATCTTATGAAGCTAAAGTAGAAAATTAAACACACTAGTCACACGTATATCCATAAAATATAGCTCTCGACTATACAAGTCTTCAAAGATTGGACTCCAATCAACACCAATATATTAACCTCCTCCATAATGCTCTTAAACATCGATATAGCCCATTGCTATACCTTATTCCTAACCACTAGTTTGGTTAAAGAAACAAGCACACACAAGGCCTCACATATGCAAATGTGAGAACCAAAAGAAAGGAAATCACCGAAACTAGAAGGTCGAAGGTAAGGGGATAGATATGTGACCCACATAGATAAGAAACACATGCATCATACAGAAGAAGAGTAGTCATGCAATAGGTAGTCAAGAAAAGCACAAGTATATCATCCATGTCTGCACACAAGCTAAACAAGAATATGATAATTAAGATGAATAGCAACAAGGATAGCATGCTTAAAGATAATCAAGATAATATACAAGCAAAAGAATCAACACTGAGACAAACAAGATATACAACAATATGAACATACATGTCAAAGTGAGTAAGAGAATTATACAACAAGAAGAGTCACTATGATAAGACTTAAGTTCTCAATGTTAATATACTCATCAATCAATATACTCATCATGTTAATATCTCAGATAAGTATAATAGTCAAGCATAGACAATAATCTATCAAAGCTCTCAATGTGTTGTGAACACTCAAGCATATAAAAGCACAAAGAGAGAGGGGCATTCACTGATTAACCAATCAAACGCTATATTTGCCTCAACTTAAGTTCGAGCTCAATCCTCTTCGATCCCCAGTGAAGTCGTCATTTTGTGGACCCATATTTTTCTCATACATTTCTATTCAATGGCAAGACTCGCTTTTTATTTGAAAATTTGATTTTTTTGAAAATTGTTTTTGGAGTTGTCACTTATTTTTGTTTTATTTTTAAAGCAAAAAAAAAAAAAAAAGAGAAAGAAAAACCCTAAGTGTGACTTGTAAAGGAAAAACAAGTCTGTGGAAAACTAAGCTTGGGTTCAAGGGTCAAGTTACCTAATAAGAAGGTATGGTGATAAGTTGTAGCATCCCTCTATGCTCATAAAAAAAATGGGTCTCTACTGATCAATTAGAGCAAGCATGGAAATTGACTGAGAATCAATGGATACCAAGAATCAAGATATAAAATGAAGCAAATCATGTATGATTATAAAGAATAAATAAATAAATGAGACAGAGTTGGAAGCATACCCGAACTACGAGCTGATCGCCTCATGGAAATAGGGTTAATGCACAAATACAAAATAATCACATGTATGTCACAGATCAGGGCAAAAATCAGTCAATATTCAATTAATATATCAATAAGAATCAACAATTGAATGGTGCATAACTCGTATGTTGGGCCCCACCAATGCCCGATTTATTTTTGCATGAATTAATTCCATAAATTCTATTATCTTTGAAATTATAGAATTTTATTCATGCTTATTAAAAATGTGAAAATCAGAAAAAAGTTAAAAATCAAAGAAAAATGAAAAGTGCTAGCCAAAGAAAATAAATGAAGCAAATTTATTAAGACAAAGATTCTGTCACTTTGAAGTTACCAAGGAGGAAATGAAGAAAGTTAAAGATTTATTTAATAAAAATAGAATTTGAAAATAGGTTTTAAAAACATGTAAAACCAAAGGTAAGGAGTGGGTCATGTGAGTTGAAAGGTGACCATGCACATGGAAATCACATGCATGTGGAGATGGGAAAAAAAGAGATAGTAAGCCTGAAACCTTTCTTTGACTCTTCTTTGGTTTCTCAGTTGCAACCTCCATCTAAATCAGGAACCTCTGTTATAGATGCAAAAAAATCTTCTCAAATTGCATTTAACTCTTTCAAGTTCACTTTGAAGATGATTTGACATTAATTCCACTTGATGGCTCAAAGGTTTCTCTGGATTCGTTTGGTTTTTCCATAATCAAATGAGGAAAAAAATGAATTATTCTTAGCACTTCACAATACAAAAATTTGAAGCTTCATTCATGTCGGGTTGGGTACCATTTGTTGCTTGTCCTTGAGTAGTTGGGGCACAAAATGCATGGAGTGGTTAGGGAATGAGAATCATTTTCAGTTGTTTGGAACAACTTCTTAAATTCTTAACTAGAATCCCTGTTAAAGTTGTTTGCTAGAGTTGTGGCAGTTTTCTCACTCCCATATCATGACACAAAGTAATCTTTGATGTTGTAATGAATGGGTATTTTAGGTCACGTTAGACTTTCAAGTTTGAAATTTTTTCTATTTGGCTGTGGTTGAAAAGCCAAAAAGATAATTTGAGAACACGTATCAATTTTAGATTGGTAGAATTTAAAAGATTTTATTAGTCAATCAAACAAGTTGAATTTTGTGTCACATTAGTCTTTAATAGGAAATTTCTTATGATCGTAAAAAAATAAAATTGGAAGCGAAAAAAAAAGAATAAAATAATTAAACTAGTTAATTAAAATTTTAATTAAATTACTTATTAATAAATTATAGATTATTAAAACATTTGTGTTGGTGTGTGATAATTTATTTTGTGTGTTGTAAGTAAATAAATAAATAAATAAAGACAATAAATAAAAATGAAAGAAAAAAAATTAATTAAGGAAGGAGATGAAATTGAATTGAAAAAAAAAAGAATAAAAAAGTAAGTAATTAGCAAATAAGGATTTAAAGTCTTGGGGTAGCTGGCCACTTTAAGTGGCTTAGTTTAAAAAGAAAAAGAAAATAAAAGGAAAAAAGGAAGGATAAAGAGAAAAAGGAGGGGGAGTGCCAGTGAGTTGCGGATTGTAAGGAAGAAAGTGTCGTTGTTCTTCGTTCGACAATTTTGATGGCCAAATGAGCTTCATTTCACACGAAATTTTAGGAGAATACTCTACTTGACACATGGAACATTTGTACGGTGTCGGATTTTGTTTTCAATGGTTGGATTGTTTGATCGGTGGTAGGGAGACTTAAACCTTTAATGCCCTTTTTTGTAAAAAAAAATATATAAATCTCATTGTTGGAAGTTAAATAGGTAATATTTGTGATACGAGAAATTTTATTGGATGATTTATGAATTTTCTTTGCAACTTTTGTGATAATGAGGTACTTTAATTGTGAAAAATGATTGTGTTTGGTTATTAAAAATCATTGGGATTATTGAGAATAAATAAAATTATGCTAGAAATTATGTTTGATTGATATTAGTTTATTGAGAATTTATTGGGATGTTTTGGTAATTTAATTGTGGAAAATGATTTTGTTTGGTTATTAAAAATTATTGGGATTATTAAGAATAAATAAAAGCATGGTAGAAATTATGTTTGATTGATATTGGGATTATTGAGAATTTATTGGGATATTTTTGGTAATTTAATTGTGGTTAAATGATTAGGTTTTATTGTTAAAATTAATGGGATTATTGAGAATAAATAAAATTGTGGTATATATTATGTTTTATTGATATTTGGATTAGTGGGAATTTTCTATGACATTTGTGGATGACGATATGTAATTTCATTATATTTCATATGCATCATGGTTGTGTGAAGAAAAATAAAAATTTGTTGTAAAGTTGCATGAAATGGAAAAGAAAGAAAAATAAAATAATGATGAAAAACAAAGGCCTGTGAGAGGCACATTAAGAAAGGAGTGAAACCCTTAAGGTGAAAGACCTAAAAATCTATCCCGAGAAGACTTTGAATGGGGAGTGTATTTGGGTATGGACGGGTATCCTTCGCCGAAAGCCCGAGAATAATAGTGCATTGTATGACTTTGTGTCACATATCCACATGCATTTTATTTAATTGTTGAAAATTGTTGAATTGTTATAATTATAGAAATTAAAATGTTTGGGTTGATCAATTTATGGTGGAATGTTTATTTTGTGCACACTTGAACCTTAGTAATCCCATTTAACCACCTTGGGTGTAAGACACCCTACTGAGCAATATGAAATGCTCACCCCTTCCTTCCTATGTTTTTTTAGATGCAGATATAGCCACTAAGGATCAACAGATAGAGCAGGGGGGGCTTCAGGATGCCCTAGGAGATTTTCGAGCAGTCTAGTGGATTGTAGTGTAGTTTTATGTTGGTTTATTTTGGAACTTGTATTAGCAAACTTTGAAACTATGTATTTGTACTAAGACTTTATTTTGATTAATTTGCTCATACTGTGGACTTTCATTTTAGACGTGAGTTAGAGATCTTATTGTTATTGAATTTTCTTGTTGCTCTTGAGTAGTGATTAGTATATTGATAAATTGGAATGTTAGTTGGAGGAAGCTCTCATGTGATTATGTTTAGAAAAAAATTCAGAGCATTTTAGTTGAATGCTAGCTTATATTAAGAGGAACCCTTAGGGTCAAACCTTTGACTTAGGGTCATGACCCAAATTCTAAGTCGCTTAAAATTTGGGTCATGACAGCGTGGTATTAGAGCCAAGGTTGCAATAATACTTGGGTTCGGTGTTTGTGTGTATTGTTATGTTTATGATTTATTGTATGTAATTAGTTAGTGAGCTAATTATTAATTAATTTATTTAATTGCTTATTCTTGGTGTTTAAAAAATCTTGTTATGATGCTTGTTGATGATAGTGACAAGTGTTATGGTGTAAATTATGTTGAATTATATATTATGATTGTATGAAAATGAAAGTTTGTAATAGTTATTGAAGTTGCTAAATTGTTATATGTGAATTTATTTTGCTCACCTTGGAATTGTGGTTGGATTAGGGTTTGTTGGGTTTTGAAATGGTAGGAAGGTCATGAAGAGGAAGGACTGACAGGGATGAGGAGCTAGAGTTAGTAAGGGAGGAACTCTGGGAAGTTAGAAGGGAACTGAGGGAGACAACTCAATTAATGAGAGGCCGAGGGGTCCAAAAGGTCAAAGGGTACCCAAGGCTAGGAGGATTTTGACCATTCGTAGAGGAGGACTTGCTTTGATAGGCAAGTAATTAGTTAGATGGAAGTTATGAAAAAAATTATGGTGATGCAACCTCCATCTTTTAATGGAGAGCCCAATGCTGAAGTAGTAGAACATTAGTTGAAAAGAATGAAGAGAATTATAGTAGGATTAGACATACCCAAGGAAGTGAGGGTAAGTCTAGTGGTGTACATGCTTATGGATAAGGCGAATATTTGGTGGGAGACCATGAAGAGGGTATACGAGATTGAGGTGATGACTTAGGAGGAATTTGAACAAATCTTCTTGGACAAATATTTTGGAGAGGTGACTAAGCATGCCAAAAAGATGGAATTTGAGCACCTCATCCAAGGAACTATGTCAGTACTAGAGTATGAATCCTATTTTTTGGAGTTGTCTAGATTTTCCACGAGGATGATTAGTGAGGGAGGAGAAGACCAAGAGATTCTAGCAGGTGTTGAGGCCTGCTAGAAGAAATAAGGTGGTTCCACTGGCTATAAGGGACTATTTTGAGCTGGTTAAGAGAGCTCTATTGGTTGAGCAAGACATAAAGGAAACTCATCAAGTTTGAGAACAAAGAGGAGATAGAAAAGGGAAGCAGAAAGTGGGTGAAAGTTCCTAGAGGAGGTCCTAGCATCAACAACAGAGGCAATGAGGCCAATAGTATGAGGGACATTCTTCATTCTATGCTAGAGGTGAGCAAGGTGCTCAGAGAGCGACTACTGCTAGAGTATGTTAAGGTTGTGGAGTAAGAGATCATTTATGGAGGGCTTGCTGATTAAGGGGTGTGCTGCAAGCTCAATTGCAGCCTCAAGGAGGCCCTCGGAAGCAACCAACCTTGCCTTTCTAGCCCCGTTAGTTTCACTTACCCTATTACCAGATGTCGTAGTTGCCCCCAACAGTGCAAGGAGCCCAGACAACCACTACGAGTTGTTGGACTCGATCTTCTCAAGGGTCGAGTTTTAAAGGCGGGAGACAAATGATAGGTAGAGTTTTTGCCTTGACCCCAATAGACCCTAGAGGATGACACTCTTTTGGTGGAAGGTATGATTTTGGTTTATAATACTTGGGTGAGTGTTTTATTTGATACTAGTGCAACTCATTCTTTTATTTCTACATCTTGAGCTAATGCATTGGGTTGAAAATGAACATGGTAGAAAGTCTATTACTTATCGAATCCCCTATGGGTACGAATTCTATTAAAATGACTATTTTACTTATCAAGTTAATAACATCAATTGACAATTTTTTTTACCATGTGAACTGATTTAGGACCAATAAGAAATTCTAAAAATTTATGTTAATTGTCAAAAATTTTATTCAATTTTATTTAAAAAAGAAAAAAGAAAAAAGAAAAAAAGATGAGTAGATCTATATAAAATAGGATATAAAACCATTATTAATTAGGGAATTAGAAAGATTTTATTTTTCACTCGAGGATCATGAAGATTTTTTTTTTAAATGATTTGTATTTCATTTTATAATATATTTATTTGTAAGATACTTTTATTAATTAAAATGATAAATTAATTTTTTATTTATCACTTGAGGATCTTGAAGAATTTTTCAAAATGATTTGTATTTCATATTATAGTATATTTATTTGTAAGATACTTTTATTAAATTAAAATGATACATTAATTTTTTTATAATTTTATTTAATATTATCAAGTAAAAGGGTATTTTAGGAAATAATTATAAAAATGCATTATTTAAAATAGATGAAGGTAAAATTGATTTATAAAAGTTGAGGGTTTTTTTCTATTTTTTCAAATTAGTGAGTCAAAACCCACTTTTCCCAATTATTAATTCTACAGTATATGTTTTCATTGGCCTTAAAAAAATATATTTTTTATTTTAAGAATAAACTCAAAAACGAGAATAAGAATTTAATGATTTAATGTATAATTTAAAATGGATTCAAATTTGATGAATTAAATGTGAAGGTAGAGGAAGAAATTTGGATCATGTGTATTATGAAGTATACTTTAGGAGAATATGGATTGATTTGGAAAGTCAAGAGGAAATTAAAAATAACATCATAAATAACTGTAATTAAATTGGAATGATTGATATAGATGTTGGTTTATGAAAAGTTGTATATAGTTTTTTTTTTCCTTCAGTTATTTAGCCTCTTGCAAGTCTTAGAAAGATAAGACTTTTAAAAATAAAATAAATCACACTAGTATTTTTTTTTTATCTAAAATAATAAATTCAACTATTCACAATTATTAATTATTTTTTTAAGTGTAATCTTTATTAGCCCATAAGAATAGGATGGGATA
This sequence comes from Vitis riparia, assembly GCF_004353265.1. NCBI lineage: Eukaryota > Viridiplantae > Streptophyta > Magnoliopsida > Vitales > Vitaceae > Vitis > Vitis riparia. The sequence goes on from NC_048447.1 coordinate 3,847,075, forward strand.
TGATGAAAATCACTATTGCTTAATAAATTTTGATTTTGTAATAATTAGTTAAAAACTAAAAATCTAGATAATTACTGAAAACAAATATATGATCTATGATTGCCTCCTATCTTGAACAATGGATAAATGTTATCTATGCCTCTCTTTGGGACTATGATTGCCTTTACTATGACATCTTTTTTCCCGAGATCAATATTATTTTTTAAGGATTGATTTCATAGAGAATTGTATTGCATTTGTATTTTATTTAGGATTGTATTGAATTTATTCATAGTTCTCATTATTTTATAAATAAATAAATTTCAATTTTATTTTAAAATATTTCTCTTTTGGCTAGCGTCTTACACTCATAAAACTAACAACATTATTTTTTGTAAATAGATTTTGCAAAGGAATGACTGTATTGTATTTTTTTTTAGGATTGTGTTAGATTTGTTCATGATTCACATTATTTTATAACTAAATAAATAAATTTTAAAATGTTTATTATTCAAGAGTAATAACATATTTATTATTCAAAAGGGAAAATCATTTTAAAATATTAAATTATTGATATTCTACTAGTCTAATTTATAAAATTATTATAATAAATTTATTTTACAATTCTTTAAAATTACAATAGAAAAACTAAAAGTCTAAATGATTATAAAAAACAAATGCATACATCATTTGAATTTTATTTAACCTAATAATAACACATTTTATTAAAAACATTAATTTCAAACATTAACTTACCATCTTTAAAGTTATCAAAAGTTTAACATCACTCGCATATCACTCGGTGCATTCATCACGTGCATCTAATGTGTGCTCCTACTAGTAAAGGTGAAATATGCCAAAATGAATAAATAGTAAAAAAGAACAAAAGACAGATTCTCCTTAAAGAGTGAGTTCATAGAACTAAAACTATTTGTCCAAGGTAGAAGTTTCATGTTTCACATATTTTTGAAATACTAATTTAGCTCAAATTAACCTGATAATTAAAAACATAATACACAATCGAAATCAACATGTCTAAACAAAAGCTTTAAGACCAAACATAAACTAAACTAACAAGAATCCTTTCTATCCTTGATGTCACTCATTCCTTCTACATCTGGGGGTACTTGAAAGGGTTTTCAAAAGCAAAGGTAATGAGTTTTAGCTCAATAAGGAATATAATAACAATTTATTTCATTAAAAAAAAAAAAAGAACATAATACATAATATAATCTTCAATATACATATTTGTAGACCCCCTTTGGTGGTAAGGGCCCGGGGAGGTGATTTTTCAAGACTTCTCATTATATTTTAGAAGGGGTAGGGGACCCCCAGCTGCTAACTTATGGATCCATTCTCTAAGCATGGACGTGCAGCTACAGGTGGGTGGTTGCAAGCCCATGCTTGCTGATGCATGAATAGGAAGGTGGGTGATGGCTTGCTAAGGAGAGAAAAAATGAGGAAGGGGTGGAAGAAGAAGGAGGTTTTCCTTTGGCTGGAGGGACGACTAGTGACAGAGGAGGAAGGATCCTTTTGCTGATAGCTTGTGAGTACTGCTCTATTTTGGCTCCCTTTCACATTTCCTTATTCTTTTGTTGCAAAATGATTCATGTTTGGTCTCAAGGTGGTGATTGATGGTCATACATTAGTTTATTTTCCATTCGCTCTATTGGTTTTTCAATCTGTTGATAATGCATGAAGTGAGGTTACAGCAATTAAATCCTCAGACCTCTCATCCTTGCTCGGTTCCTTATCGATCTCTTTCTCCATACCTCTTATGCTACCAACCTCCTGCTCATGCACACGTGGACTGCACATCCACTCATATCCTCCATTTTCCCTCCTCATTTTCCTCTCGTTTTTTTCACTCCTCAAAACACCAGAAGAAAACGTCTACCAGGACAGCAGCTGAAGATGCTCAAAACTCCAACCCCATTTCGAGCCTAGCGCCAAAGCTCCAAAATCCTAGCAAATGGAGAGCCCCGGATGCAGTTTGGGGAGCATGAGGCTCTCTTGCGGTGCTCCGGCGAGTCCCATGCACCTCGTGTTCTACGTGAAGGTGTCGCCATCAACTCTCCCCTCATCGTCGCCACCCTTTGAAGCCATTCTACCCAGCCAGCCCGCTACAGGAACTCGGTGGCAACAGCATTGTCGGCGATGCGCGTGGAGAACTCTTCCCCAGATGGCCAGGTTCGACCGAGGAAGCCCCTCACGCGCCTGTAAAGGCCGCAGCTACTGGCTCCATCCTCGGACGCCGACACCAGGCCGCAGTTGTTGGCTCCACTCCCGGATGCCGACGCTAGAACACGACGGCGAACGCGGCATGGGTGGCGGTAATCGAGGTGGCGGCACGGAAAGCGGGCAGCCTGGACCAACTTCGAGGACCTCTGCCGTTGCCTCTCTCACCTCCATTTCCTCCGTCGTTGTCTCCGAAGGTGAGGAAGAAGAGCATGTGATGAAGGGCCCAAGGAGAGATGAAGATTGACTTGGGCATTAGTGGGCTGGATCAGTTGGAAAGGTCCAGGTTTGTCTTGCTGGTAGTGAGTGCTTTGGGCTTGCCCACTAATGTCTTTAGAATTAGGCTTAAGTTGGGGCACTAGGCCCAAATTTATGATGGATGATTGCTTTGGGCTTGCCCATGAAAACATTGGACTTGGGCTTAAGTTAGAGCCCAGGCCCAGTTCGTGTGGATGGAAGGCCTTATGTCAATCCTTCAACAATCTCATGCTTTAATTTAATTCTTCAAATACTTGTTTAAATCTTATTTTCATAAATCGAATCATCATTCCGTATTTATTAGTTATTCGAAGTCTAATCCATTAAGAAAATCTCATGCCTTAATTTAATTCTTCAAATATTCGTTTAAATCTTATGTTTGTCAATTGGAATTATTATCCTATAGTTTTAATCTCATGTTCATCAACTGGAATTATTATCCTATATATTCATCTATTTACCTATGTCAATCCTTCAAAAATCCCATGCTTTAATTTAATTCTTCAAATACTTGTTTAAATCCTATTTCCATAAATCGAGTCATCATTCCACATTTATTAGTTATCTGAAGTCTAATCCATTAAGAAAATCCCATGCCTTAATTTAATTCTTCAAATATTCGTTTAAATCTTATGTTTGTCAATTGGAATTATTATCCTATAGTTTAAATCTCATGTTCATCAATTGGAATTATTATCCTATATATTCATCTATTTACCTATGTCAATCCTTCAAAAATCCCATGCTTTAATTTAATTCTTCAAATACCTGTTTAAATCCTATTTCCATAAATCGAGTCATCATTCCACATGTATTAGTTATCTGAAGTCTAATCCATTAAGAAAATCCCATGCCTTAATTTAATTCTTCAAATATTCGTTTAAATCTTATGTTCGTCAATTGGAATTATTATCCTATAGTTTAAATCTCATGTTCATCAATTGGAATTATTATCCTATATATTCATCTATTTATCTATGCCAATCTTTCAAAAATCCCATGTTTTAATTTAATTCTTCAAATGCTTGTTTAAATCATATTTTTATAAATCAAATCACTATCCCGTATTTATTATTTATTCAAAGTCTAATTCATCAAAAAAATCCCACGCCCTAATTTAATTCTTCAAGTATTCGTTTAAATCTCACGTTCATCAATTGGAACTATTATCCTATATTCATCTATCCATCTAGTCTAATCCTTCGAAAATCCTATGTTTTAACTTAATTCTTCAAATATTTGTTTAAATCTTATTTTCATCAATTAGAATTATTATCCCATGTTTATTTAGTTATTCAAAGTCTAACCCTTCAAAAATCCCTGTTTTAATTTAATTTTTCAGTAATTCGTTCAAATCTTATTTTCATCAATCAGGATCATTATCCCATATTCATCTACTTATTCAAAACCTAGTTCTTCAAAAATTTCTCGTCTTAATTCAATTTTTTTCAATCCTAAAAACTTTACAATTCGTCTAAATTTTATCCTCATCAATTAGAATCACCATTCCATACCTATTCAAAGTCCAATCCTTCGAAAACCCCATGTCTCAATTCTACTCTCAATCCCAGAAATTCCACTATTCGTCTAAATTTTATTATTGTTAATTAGGATTCTTGTTCCATATCTATTTATAAAGTCTAATTCTTCAAAAACCCAATTTTCTGAATTAAAACTTCAATCCCAAAAATTCTACTATCCATCTTTATTTGTCTAAATATTATTCTCGTTAATTAGTATTATGATCCCATACCTACCTATTTATTCAAAGTCATATCCTTTAAAAACCCAACGCCCTAATTCAAATTCTCAATTAGAAAAATTCCACTAATCTTTTTTTTTATTCGTTTAAACATTATTTTTGTTAATTAGTATCATTATTCCATATTTATTTATTTATTTATTTCAATCATTAAAATTCAATTCTTCAAAACCGGATTTCCAAATTTAACATTTAGACTCAAAAATTCCACCCTTCACTTTTATTCATTCAAATATCATCTTTGTTATCATTGTTATAAATTCCACGCTTACTTATTTCTTTTTTCTAAAAATTCCAATAATTAGAGTCCAATTATTCAAAGATCCGACTTTCAAACTTAATCATAAAAAAAATCCCACTATTCACTTTCATCCGTTCAAATATCACTTTCGTCAAAATCCGATTTTCCAATTTAATTTTTAATCTCACAAATCTCACCATTCACTATTCATCCATCCAAATGTCGTTTTGATTAATTAATAACATTATTCCATATTTACCTATTTATTTCTCTTAAAAATTTCAATCATTAAAGTCTAATTCTTCAAAATTCCGATTTCTAAATTTAGCTATCTAAGATTCCAAGTGTCCTACCTCCAAACTTAATTTTCAGTTCCTAATGTTCCGATTACCGTATTTACCTAGTTACTCATTTGTTATCATCATTATTTTTACTACCATTTTACTTGTTCATTTCTAAAAAGTCCGTCTTCAAATGATTTTCGAGATTTCCAATTTTCATAAATCGACTTCCATAATTTCTACTTCTCAAATGACTTACGATTCTGATTTCTTTCAAAATTCAATTCCCAAAGTCCCAATTTTCGCAACTTAATCTTTTTTTAAGATCCCGAGCCCTCAAATTGTTTTCAAAACTCTAACCTCTTTCAAATTCAATTTCTAAAAATCCTCATTCTCACATTCAATCTCTAAAAGTCTAATCTCCAAATAAACTCTAAAACTCCAATTTTCTAGTGATCTTCGAGATTCCAATTTTTTAATTAAATTTCAAAAATCTAATTTTCTCCCAAATAGTTTTAATTCCGCTCTGGCTTTCAAGCGATCTTAAGGTTTTCTTTCTTATTTTGTTTACCCTTTTAAAAATAAAACAAAAATAAGTGGCGACTCCAAGTCATTTTCTTAATCAATAAAAATCATTTTTCAAGTTAAAATCGAGCTCACCATCGAGTGGGAAACGCATGAGCCAAAATGCGGGGTCCACAATATTATAAACAAATTTTCTTTTTTCAAACCAAAAGGTTCTTCAAAAACAAATGACCCTTTAATTTGGAAGGGATTAACCAATCAAATGGTACCATCGGGTTAGTGGCTACCCCATAGACTAGGTTTTCCAATCCTCATACAATTAGGCAATGAGACTTTGTGACTACTGCATTAACTAGGTTTTCCAATCCTCATATAATTAGGCAAATGAGGGTTAGTGACTATCCCACTAACTAAGTTTTTCAATCCTCATATAATTAGGCAATGAGGTTAGTGACTATCCCACTAACTAGGTTTTCCAATCCTCATGCAATTAGGCAATGAGGGTCAACAACACAACCCCTGTTGACTAGGGCCAAATATCAAAATATATAACACGAAAGTGATATTTTCCACAATATAAAATATTCTTCATATGAAAAAATATTTTCTTACCCTTTCAAAAAATCCAAATTACATTTTTTTTTAGTTACAATTTAATATATTTATATAATATTTTATATTTGACTGTTGAACTTTATTGATCATATTAATTTTTTTTTTTATCTATATATATGATTTGTTTATCCATATTAAACAATTTTTATATTTATTGTTGTTTTAAATATTATTAATTATTAAATAAATTAAAATTTAAGAGAATGCATGAACTGGCACTCATAGTATCCTCATTCATGCACCTAATCACCTTTAAATTGCCTTTTTACCAATTAATAGTCATTGCCCACTTCTCCTTTTTTCTTCATCCAGGGTGAGGGAGTTACAATTAATCCATTATGGAAATTGCACTAGGTTTTCTCTCTACGTTTTAGGAAATGAAGAATCCTCACGTTTGTCATAATCTCCAATGTCTTTCAATTGAAATGTTGGTTGAGATCATGTTTTGCGTTGCAAAAACATTATCAACATACTTCTTCAATGCTAGAAAAAGGTGTGCATCAAGCCTTTGAATTTTTTCTATATGTATATAGATATATAGTTATATTATAAATAGAGATTAATCTTTAGATTTAAAATTGTAGTTGAAGAAAATTACATGAGATATCAAAGAGGAGAGGAATCATGTGATATATCTCACTAGAAAAATTCCTAGCCCATGTGTGAAGCTAGGAGAGAGGTGGGTTTATTCTTAAAATGTTGCAAAGATGTTGGAAATCCAGAGGCATTATACAGGTAAGGAATGGTAAGTTTTCATTTTAGATGATTTGGTAGTCCTATTTGAATAAATATTTATGTCTTATTTGTCGTGAACTTCTCCGAAATTGTTTTTTTTAGCTTGGAGAAAGTAGAATTGAGTGTTTCTTTTTTTAATAAAGCACTAACACTGAACCACATGGAAGCAATATATGTGTATGGAATAATTTTATTGTACAAAGGTGGCAATTCAAATGAAAAAGAAGGGTTATATCATTGGGACGTGGTTAAGAAATCAACCCAGTTGGAGGAATATAGAGCAAGAGTAAAGTCTTTCATATTGACAATGTGGGTTAGCAATCACAGTCTTAAATATGAAGAACTCAAGATCTGTTGTGTGGAAACATTTTGTAAAAAAATAGAAGTTGGTGTAGACAAAGACTGGAGTGACACTTATTTTGGAGAAGTCAAAGATGAGAAACATTGTCAAACTTGTATGGCCACTAATGAAGTCTCCACCTTTTGTAGAATATTTAAATAGATTATAATGTTGTTTAATTATGGTTGGTCTGATTTTGATATACAATACACTTTCCCATCATTTTCATTTTTTTTTTTCATTTTAGTTGTGTTTGTTCCATTTAGAATGTTGTATATTAATAATACATTTTTTACAATCTTATACAATTTTATGGATTTCCTTACTTTTGGTTCAAAGTTTATTATAATTTAAAAGTTTTTTTTTTGCTCCAAGCATTGATCTTATGCCTCAAACAAAACACAAGATGAATGTAAAAATTATTTATCTATACAAATTGCACTTGCTAAACTAATCCCAAAACAATGGATGTAGACAAAAATTGATTGGTGGGCAGCACTAAAAAAATAATTTTGTAGGATTTTTTTAGGTTTATAATTATTCTAAATTTTATTCTCAATATTATTAACTTAAAATCCATTACTTTCAATTAAGGTCAAGAACCATCTTATGTCCTTAACATGAAAAAATTACAACAAAATCTAAAATATTATATTTGCGATTATTATTCAAATTTTTTTTATTATATTTCAGCTAAACAACAAAAACAAACCAAAACAAGATAGCACATACAAGTTGACTATAACTATATATATAAAAACAATTTAAGTTACACTCCATATTATATTTTATTATTTAAATTCAACATTATCTATAATCATCTCAATTATGATAAATATACATACAATACAAAAATTTTCATGGCACTACAAGTTATCACCATACAAAAAGAAAAACATGAAGTTTGTTTGGAAATATTTTCGATAAACCAATATTTGAGAATAGTTTTCAGAAACAACTATTTGATACTTTCTAGAACCAATGTTTGTTTGAAAACTTAGAATATTGTTAAAGCGTTTTTTGTGTTTATGATTTTTAAAAATAATTTTTATCAATAATACTTTATTTTTATAATTTTTTTGTACAATTATTTTTAAAACAACTCATTGAAAACAAATAAAAATAATTTTAAACAATTAAATTATGTTTTAATATTATTAGAAAATACCATATTTTTATAACATATTTTTTAAAAATATTTTCTATTAAAAAATTTACAAACATTTTTTTGGTCTAGAAAATAGATACAAATATATATATATATATATATATATATATATATATATATATATATATATATATATATATATATATATATATATATATATATATATATATATATGATATCTACTTTTCAATAATTAAAAAAAAGGTTGAACATAAATGTCTTAATGTAAATTATATTCATCTCCACTTGACATCAATATAAAAAGTTGATAAAAAAAAAAAAAAAAAAACATTTTTGTCCCAACAAAATGTTCCCATTTACATTAGTTTTTTTACTTATAAAAATAACATGAAAAGAAAAAAAATCAAAATTTAATAAATCACTATACCTAGAAGAATTTAAACCAAGTTACATTCTTAACCCGTATGAATTTATTTAATCCATTTTTAATTATTTTAAGAAGTGAAAATAACGGATATAGATAGAATTATATTAAAGAATTAGGTCAAATTAATTTAAATTTTAACTCTTAGATTGATAAAATTTGAACCAGGGTTAAATACCTAGGGCAAATATACAATGAGAAAACAAGAGCCATAACCTAGTAACTTATTAATTTTCAAGAATGATAGAAACTATTCAATAATATATTTATTAGATTTATAGGCTAATGAGTTGGAATCCAAGGCACACCTCCTTGATGAACTCCATCATCAGATAATGTTGCCTTTAATTTGGTGACAAATCATTAAAGAAAATGTCTCTTCACCTTTTCCCTACTTTCATGCCATGTTTGACTGACTTTTTAACTTCCAACCCACTTCTTCCAAGTCAACTTCCTTATCTAATTATTATAATAAACAAATCCAGGTCTCCTCTCCCTTTAAGGTTTTCATCGAACCTACGATGACAATGAGACTTGGAGATTTCATTTACAATCTAACCTTTGAAGGCACTCGAAAATCCAAACCTAATGACAACCCTTCTTGTATTCCCTTAAACGCGACCTAACTTTTGGATAACATTTAAATTTGTGTTCTATAACTTGGAAGTTTTAGTTCTCAAAGTATGTGATTAGTGGTTACTAATAAACTAAGAATAAATTTATTACATTAGTTTGATGGTTTAAAATCAATTTAAATAAGAAGCATATTAGGTTATATAAATAAATTAACAATAAATTGCTATGCATGTATGGTTTATAATAAATTAATTCGTATTCATGTATTTTTATAATAAATAAATTAATTATAAATTCATATTCATATTCTTTTTACTACGAATGAATTTATAATAAATTCACGTTCATGTATACTTCAATGGTTTTTCAAAGGATATTGAATGGTTAAAAAACAACAGTTGAATTTTAAATTTATTACTTGCATTTATTTATATGACATTAATATTTATTATCTAATTATCATTATTATATTCGTGTATATTTTATTGTAAATTGATGACTCTAATATATTTATAGTAGTAATTCATATTGATTTGATATAAATAAGATTAATACATTAATAATCAATTTATTAATTTTATAATAAACTAGTAGAAAGCACGTGCAATGGACGTGAAGATGTACATAGGGTGGCAATTGTTGATATATGAAAATAATGAAAGGAGATGTATAACATCTCAAAAGGTAGTTAGTGAATAAATTTAATTTTTTATATTTAAAGTATTAGTAAATAATTTAATAGTGATTAAAATAATATATATATATATATATAGAATGATATAACATACCTATAATTTAATTAATCAATAAATAATAATTATATATGGATATATGAAATATATTATCACATATGATTATAGTAATAGATAATATATGATAACATATTATTTTAACATAAGAGTGTGTTTTAGCTTGCTTAATTTTTTTTTTAATATTTTTTATAGTTTAGTAATTAAGTTAAATATGAAACCCATCTTAAAGATCATATATTTGCCTTTTGCATTGAATTTGGTGTTCATCACAATTTGAAATAAATTATTTAAATAGATATTTATTATTATTTGTAAGACGATATACTAGTAGAAAAATAGTTACAATGTAAAACTACAACAAACATATTTGTGTCATAATCTATTTGTTTTGTAATTGTCCATTGTTGTGATGCATCATTTGAAATAATTAACTTAGTTGTCTTCTTTAAAAAGTTTGTAGATTATGTAGGGGAACATTATAAGATTGTTTACATATCATGTGAAGATAAAAACAAATATGTCCAAATTGGGAGAAGTTTTATAAGATTACATTATTCTTGCTAAATCTTCAATTTTTTTTATTGGAGGTAATAGTGAGTCGTTGAACTCATCTTCATTATAAAGCTTCCTAATGTTCGACTATTGCCACTGATTTGGTTGATTCTTGTGATGAAAATATATGACTTCCCTACAGACATAAAAAAAAAAATTAGTGGATTAAATTACCACTAATTTGGTCTTCAAAATCAATAAATTGAAAAGAAAAAATCCTCTCATGGATAAGTTTCCCTAATTTCTAACTATAAAAAGGATAATAATAATAATAAGAAAATTATTATTATTATTATTATTATTATCTTGTTGGTAAAACTTCTTGGAGAATAAAATTTGCTAAAATCAAGGAACTAAATCCCTTGAATTAGGGAACTAAAATTCAGGAATTTGAAATTCAAATTCCCTATCTTCACCTATAAATAGAGGTGTCTTCCATCAAAAAGGAGAAAGAAATTGAGAAATCAGAAAAATCCAGAAAGGAAAATCCTAAAGAGAAAATCCAAAGGTAACTTCGTACGAGGAAAGGGGCTTCACAACAACAAAAAAAAGCTTCATCGAATCTCCCTACAAGTTCGGTAAACGGAAAAAGAACTGTTACATGCGTTCTTCGCCATTCAACAAGGTCATTCAGGAATAAGCCACTTGTGGCCCTTGATTGATCTTTGAAATCAAGAAAATGTCATCGACATCTTCCAAAGTATAATCAAGGTAAAAGAATCAGAAGGAAAATATTTTTTTGGAAAGAATATTATTTTTGAGATTGTACCCACAATATTTTTAATTTCAATAAATATTTTATTCACATTATTTTCCTATTTTGTTTTGCTAATTTTGTAGGACTAAAATTTATGAAATTTGTGCGTACATTCCCATAACAATGAATCAATCCTTTGTAAAATTTATTGTTCATCCCATGTTGTAGAATATGTATTTAAAAAAATTAATTTACAAATTAAAGATAAAATTTTCATAGTTCTTTTTTGAAGGGAGACATACACACTTCTTTGTTACTCATTATAAATTCAGTTATAGGACATCCAATAATCTTTTTAGTTGCATCAAACAATGTGACTGTTGCTTGTTTGGTTCCTTTAGTAACCAAATGTCTAAGCATATACCTATATTATTGTTTGTAAGGTTAGTTATTTTTGTTCATTTAATTTTAGAATGATAACAATTATAAATTAGAGGATGACTTAAATAACATATACCTTGGATAGTGGTTTGTTGTTGGATTGCAACATTTTGCACATTCCTTAATTTCACCTCTCATAAAGACCTTTTTGTTGCATTTCTTGCATGCATTCCATCGTATGAAAGTACAAACTCGGGCTTAGTGTTCCTTTTTACACCATCCATGATCTGTACAAACTATGGATCATCCCTTTGTGATAGCTTAATTCTCTCAACCACGTTGGACTACACACTAAGTTTAGTTAATAATACCCCAAAATCTCGAATAGTAAACTAAGCCCTCAAGCTCTCTAAATCATGCAATAAATGTGGTTGTCTTCCTACTATGGCTGCCAAAGATCCCACAACTTCCTACTTAAAGCATCAACAACTACATTCACCTTACTAGGGTGATACAAAATAGTGCGATCATAGTCCTTAAGGAGTTCAATCCACCTTCTTTGTCATATATTCAATTCTTTTCTAGAGAATAAATACTTCAAGCTCTTATGTTCTATATAAATTTCACATGTTTCACCATACAAATAATGTCTCCAAATTTTGAGAGTAAAAGTCACAGTTGCCAACTCCAAATCATGATTAGGATAGTTTCACTCATAAGGTTTCAATTGTCTAGAAGCATAAACAATAATTAAACAAGAATAAAGATAATTATCGAGAAATATTTTAGAATAAATTTGGAATATTTTATTTTCAAATTCAATATAATCTTTAAGAATGAATACAATATTCTCAATCCCTTAACAAAATCAATCCTATAAAAAGTAGTGTTGATTTATAAAATATTAGAGGAGGCTTGTTAGAGTTTGATATGTTTTTTCCACACTAGTTGGGAAGTCATTTCTGGCTACTAGGGTTCTCAAGGATGATTCTATTTTCATTGGAGATAGAGAATATTTTGTAAACCTAATCCTTTTGAATTTAAAAGATTTTAATATTATACTAGGGATGGATTGGTTAGCAGCTTACCATGGATTGGTTGATTGTTTTAACAAGAAAGTAACCTTTCAAATTTTAGGTCAACTTGAATTTTGTTTTGAATGAGGTTCTGTTGATATTCTAGTGCAATTGATTTTAGTTATGAAAACTCAATATTTGCTAAGGAAAGGGTGCTATGGATATTTTGGCTTATGTTTTGGGCAATGACAATGATGCAAAACTAGATGACATTCTTATAGTATAGGATTATCCTGATGTTTTTCTTAAGGATTTGCTTAGACTTCTGCTAGAGCAAGATGTGGAGTTCACTATTGAGTTAGTGTCAGGGGTGACTCCTATTTCAAAGGCACCTTATCGTATGACACATTTAGAACTCAAGGAGCTGAAGTCACAACTTTAAAAGATGCTTGACAAAGGGTTTATAAGGCTTAGTGTATCACCTTAAGGAGCCCCGATGCTTTTTGTTAAGAAGAAAGAAGGCACATTGAGATTATGTAGTGATTATAAGGAGTTAAATAAGGTTTCAATTAATAACAAGTATCTATTGCCCAGAATTGATAATTTGTTTGATCAATTGCAAGGTGCTAGTGTTTTCTCTAAGATAGATCTTCGATCTGGTTATCATCAGCTTAGAGTCAAGGATGAGGATCTGCCTGAGACTGCTTTTCATACTAGATATAGACACTATGAATTTCTTATGTTACCCTTTGGTTTGACTAATGCACTCAAAACTTTTGTGGATGTGATGAATCTGGTATTTAAACCCTACTTAGATCAATTTGTGGTTGTTTTTATGGATGACATCTTGGTGTACTCATGAAGTAGAGAAAAACATGAACAACACTTAAGGATTGTCTTACAAATTTTGAGAGAACGATAACTGTTTGCTAAGTTCAAGAAGTGGAAATTTTGGATGGGATATTAGTTGATCCTAGCAAGGTGGAGGTTATGGTTAGTTGGAAAAGGCTTACCATTGTAACCGAGGTTAGAAGCTTTTTAGGATTGGTTGGGTATTACAAATGTTTCATAGAGGATTATCTAAGATTGCATTACCCTTAAGTTTATTTTAAAAAACTAATGCTAATTTTTTTTAAAAGAAACATTATTTAAATTAAGTTTTTAAAAGATAATCATTATCTTAATCAAGTATTCTTTTTTTTTTAAATTAGGATAATTTTTCTAAAAGAAAACATTATCTAACTAATTTATTAATCCTTATGAATTTAAAATATTTTGGTATTATACTAGGGATAGATTGGTTAGTAGCTTACCATGCCTTGGTTGATTGTTTTAACAAGAAGGTAACCTTTCGAATTTCGGGTCAACTTGAATTTTGTTTTGAAGGGGGTTCTATTGATATTCCAATGCAATTGATTTTAGTTATGAAAGCTCAATCTTTGCTAAGGAAAGGGTGCCATGGATATTTGGCTTATGTTATGGGCAATGACAATGATGCAAAGCTGGATGACATTCTTATAGTATAGGATTATCTTGATGTTTTTCTTAAGGATTTGCCTGGACTTTTACCAAAGCAAGAGGTGGAGTTCACTATTGAGTTAGTGTAAGGGATGACTCCTATTTCAAAGGCACCTTATCGTATGACACATCTAGAACTCAAGGATCTGAAGTCACAACTTCAAAAGACGCTTGACAAAGGGTTTATAAGGCCTAGTGTATCACCTTAGGGAGCCCCAATGCTTTTTTTAAAAAAGAAAGATGGTAGATTGAGATTATGTATTGATTATAGCAAGTTAAATAAGGTGACAAGTAAGAACAAGTATCTATTGCTCATAATTGATGATTTGTTTGATCGATTGCAAGGTGCTAGTGTTTTATCTAAGATAGATCTTCGATCTGGTTATCATCAGCTTAAAGTCAAGTGCGAGGATGTACTTAAGACTATTTTTCGTACTAGATATGTAAACTATGAATTTCTTGCGATGCCCTTTGGTTTGACTAATGCACTTGCAACTTTTATGGATTCGATGAATCAGGTATTTAAACCTTACTTAGATCAATTTGTGGTTGTTTTTATAGATGACATCTTGGTGTACTCACAAAGTAGGGAAGAACATGAACAACACTCGAGGATTGTCTTACAGATTTTGAGAGAGCGAGAACTCTTTGTTAAGTTCAAGAAGTGTGAATTTTGGCTTGACAAGGTTTCATTCCTTGGTCATGTAGTTTCTAAGGATGAAATATCAGTTGATCCTAGCAAGGTGGAGGTTATGGTTAGTTGGAAAATGCCTAAAACTATAACTGAGGTCTGAAGCTTTTTAGGATTGGTTGGGTATTATAGACGTTTAATAAAGGGATTCTCTAAGATTGCCTTGCCTTTAACTAAACTTAGAAGAAAACTAAGTTTATATGGTCTGATATGTGAGCGTAGTTAGAGTTAAAAAAATAGATTGGTGTCTGCTTTAGTATTGACTATTCCTTTAGGCTTAGGGAGTTATGTTATCTTAAGTGATGCATCAAATTAGGGACTTTGTTGTGTATTGATGCAACATGGGAAGGTTATTGTCTATGCCTCTAAACAATTGAAACCTTATAAGCAAAACTATCTCACTCATGATTTGGAGTTGGCAATTGTGGTTTTTGCTCTTAAAATTTGGAGACATTATTTGTATGGTGAAACATGTGAAATTCATACAAACCATAAGATCTTGAAGTATTTATTCTCTAAAAAATAGTTGAATATAAGACAAAAAAAGGTGGATTGAACTCCTTAAGGACTATGATTATGCTATTTTGTATCACTTGGTAAGAAGAATGTAGTTGCTAATGCTTTAAGTAAGAAGTATGTGGGATCTTTGGTAGCCATAGTAGGAAGACAACCACATTTATTGCACAATTTAGAGAACTTGGGGGCTCAGTTTACAATTTGAGATTCTGGGGTATTGTTAGCTAGACTTAATGTACAGTCCAATGTGGTTGAGAGAATTAAGTTATCACAAAGGGATGATCCATAGTTTGAACAAATCATGGATGGTGTAAAAAGGAACACTAAGCCTAAGTTTGTACTTTCAGATGATGGGATCTTGAAGTTCAAGAACAGACTTTGTGTTCCCTAAGTTGGGGATTTGAGAAGAGAAATTTTAGAAGGAGCTCACAATTATAAATTTTCAATTCATCCTAATGGGACTAAGATGTATAGAGACATGAGACAACTCTATTGGTGGTCTAGACTAAAGTGAAATATTGCTTGTTTTATAGCACAATGTTTAACTTGTCAACAAGTCAAAGCTAAGCATTAACGCCCAATAAGACAATTGCAACTACTTCCCATTCCTGAGTGGAAATGGGAACATATCACGGTAGATTTTGTTTTTGAGCTACCTAAGACTTCGAAAGTAATAATGCAGTATGGGTGATTGTTGATAGGTTGACAAAATCAACTCATTTATTAACTATTTAGACTATATTTCCTTTAGAAAAATTAGCTTCCTTATATGTTAAAGAGATTGTAAGATTATATGGAGTTTCAGTATCCATTTTTTCAAATAGAGATGCCCGCTTAACCTCTCGATTTTAGAAGAGCTTACAAAAAGTTTTGGGAAGTCAATTGAGTTTCAATATTACCTTTGATCCACAAATAAATGGTCAATCAAAAATGGTGATTTAGATATTAGAGGATATGTTATGAGCATCTATCCTAGACTTGGGAAGTAGTTGGGAAGATCACATGCCTTTAGTGAAGTTTACTTATAATAATAACTATCAAGCTAGTGTTGGTAGGGCACCATATGAGGCTTTTTATGGTAGAAGGCATAGGTCCTTAATTTATTGGGATGACATTGGTGAGAGGAAGCTCCTAGGTTCAGAGTTAGTTTAGGTTACTACAGAAAAAGTTGCATTGATTAGAGAAAGATTGAAGACTTCTCAAAGCCGACATAAAAGTTATGCAAACAAACAGAGATAGAATTTGGAGTTTTAGGTTAGAGATCATGTGTTCCTCAAGGTTTCACCTGTGAACATAGTAATGAGGTTTGAAAAAAAAAAAAGGAAAGTTGAGTCCTAGCTATGTGGGACCTTTTGAGATTTTGGAAAGGATTGGTTATTTAGCCTATCAAATTGCCTCACCCCCAAGTTTAGAAAGGATTCAGAATTTCTTTCGCGTTTCAACTTTAAGGAAATTTGTGCATGATCCTTCTCATGTAGTAGATCTTAAGCACCTTTACTTGGCAGAAAACTTGACTTATGAAGAGTTTCTTATTTGAATTATTGATAAGATGGACAAGGTTCTGCGACGTGTAGTAGTTAAGTTGATGAAAGTTCAGTAGAGTAATCACTCGGAAAAGGAGGTTACTTATGAGCTAGAGGAAAAGATAAAGGATAAATTTTCAAACATCTTTCTTACTTTAGGTATGCAAGTTTAGAGGACTAAACTTTTTTTAAGGAGATGAGGATATATTATCCTAAGCCTGAAAGGTTTTAATATTTAATTATGGGGTTGGGCTTAAAATAAGTAAATAAATAATTATTAATAAAATATAAATACTAGACTCATATTTTGAACAATTGTTTCTAAACTTTCAAGCATTGTAGAGAATGTACATAGAGAAATCTAGGGTTTTAGACTTAAGTGAAGAGAATGATGATTTTGATTTTTTTGTGCTTCCACGAAAATTTCAAGGTAAGTAATACTTCTTAAAGATTATTTTTTAAAAATTTATATTTTAGCTCTTCTTCTTAGAAACTTTAGTTTCCTAATAGGATTCATAAAAAATTAATGGAAGCAGGAAATTAAGAAAATAAATTGAAAGTAATTAAATCTAGAATGATACAAAATAATAATAATAATAATAATAAAAACAATAAAAAGCTTGATGCTTTGTTGTCGAAAACTAGAAAAAAAAAATCTATGTGAAGTAGTGGACTTTATTTATTTATTTTTAAATATAGGATTTTTGGGAGAAATGGGTATATACAAATTCTTATGTGCAAGAGATAAGAATTGTAATTAAATAAATAAATAAATAAATATAAAAATTGAAGGCTAAAGCCTAGAGATTAACACCTATACAACAAGATTCCAAGTATACATGAAGTAGAATTACATGAAACTTAGAGTTTGGTGCACAGTGGGATTCTTTATTTAAAACAAATAGAATTTGGTGCACAGTAGGGTTTCATATTTAAAGGAAATAGAATTTGTTGAGAAATATATGAAAGATTTTGATTGTTAAGCTAAGATTTTTGTGTGTGGTATTGTGTTAGTGTGCATGTATAGTGGAAGTGAGAGAATTTTATTATGCTAGGTTTTTAGAATAAATTAAAATTGTCTAAATTAGATCATTAAATTAATGTAATTTAAATTAGATTAATTATAAGTGAGGAAATTTGAAAAGTTATGTACAATAAATTCAAGACAATTAAGAAATTGAAGTATGATATATATATATAGACACACACACACACACACACACACACACACACACTTAGAATATAATTATTATTGGAACATTAGTTTAAAGAAATCTGTTAAGTTCTTAGGTGATTCGTAGGAAATTTTACCACTTTGATCTTGGGAGTTTGAATTCGGGTAAAGGGACTAAATGAAAAATATTTCTATTATAAATGGTCAAGTATAATTTTCTTTTGAAAGTTTCAAGAAATTGGGAAATAATTTTTCATATTGTATAAGTTTGCTTACATGTGATATGAAATTTTTTGTTTTTAAATTAAAAAATTTTAGGGCACTAGTAATCTAACCCTTGTTAACAAGGGAAAATGTTTTGACTATCATTACCTTTGGTGGAGGTAATGATAATCTATAAACCTGGTCAATAGGGTAGTTTTTGACCTATGGTATACCATTAGATTGGTTTTGGTTCCACCCACCATCATGTAAGGAACACATGATGCTAGCCACTTTTGTAAGTCCCATTTTAATGAGCATCTCTACAAGTCCCAATTTAATGGGATTTTTTGCAAAATGCCAGAGTTGTTCATTTAGTATATATGTTTTCAAAATAATGTTATGCTTACAGTATTCTAAAAATGACACATGTAATTTAAGTTGTTTTGTTATGTTGGAAGCATGCGGTAAAGATTACCCATTTCAATTTTGAAAGACATTTGTACTTGATCTTTATATCCTTATTGGGCTTTAAGCTCACTCTTTTTACTAAAATGTTTTTTGGTACACCTAATTTTGGCAAGGAGTGACTTAGGTAGGAGGGGTTTTTAGAAGTCCAAATAGTTCTTAGTCTTGGGCTTAATGTCATGGTGACATTTTGTTATTAATTATTTAATTTACCACTACTATTTTAGATAATTTGATATATTTGGATTATGGATTTCATGCGAAAGGATGATTTCTTATTATTTCTTTTAAGATATATGATAATTTTGGAAGTTGGCTTGTAAAATAACCTTGTTGTTTAGCTTACAGGTCAAGGCCATTACAGAGTATATTTAAAATATAATTTTTGTATTTTATAAAAAAAATTCAAGTACAATATTTTGCATTGAACGAGTAACTATCCTATATTAATAAATTAATAATAAATTTGTATTCATGTATAGTTGGTAATAAATAAATTATTATTCATGTATTATTATGATAATTAAATTAATAATAAATTCATATTTATATTTTTTTTTATAGTAAATGAATTTATAACAAATTCATTTTCATGTACCTTTCGATAGTTTTCAATAGATATTGAAGGGTTTAAAAACATCCATTCAATTTTAAATTTATGAATTTTATTTATTTACATGATATTAATATTTATTATCTAATTATTATTATTATTTCAATGTATACTTAACAATAGAATGTTTTTGTTTTATCTCATGCAATCACAAGATATTCATATTTATTATCTAATATGTTTAATAATAAATACATATTCATATGGAGTTGTAATATATTAGTTATATTCACATTTTTCTCTCATTTGTTTACATCATCAATGTCAAAGAAATTGGACGTTGGTTCAATGTCGTCATTTCCCTACATGAACCAACTAAAATAAAAGTTTATACTTTAATTCTTTACATGAACCTAAATAACTGTCTTCTATTTGACTCCTTACATGAACCTAAATAAATATCTCCTACTGATTACTACTTGAAAACCACACATTTTAGATACTAATTTTCATGAGTTTCACACCTTTTGAGTAGTAATTATGCCTAATATGCCCAAGTAATACATTGCTATCCTTACAAGAGATACTAATGGTTCTTTGTTGAGTTTTGGAGATATTTTAAGGTGATTTTTGAAGCATGGAATGGCAAATGGAAAATAGAATGGAGGAGGGTACATAATATGGATGAAGAGGAAGAGGAAATGCACTTGGACCAA
This sequence comes from Vitis riparia, assembly GCF_004353265.1. Taxonomy (NCBI): domain Eukaryota; kingdom Viridiplantae; phylum Streptophyta; class Magnoliopsida; order Vitales; family Vitaceae; genus Vitis; species Vitis riparia. The sequence goes on from NC_048447.1 coordinate 3,866,936, forward strand.
ACTTTGGAGCTTAATTGAAGGTGGTGAAGATGGATTAAAAATGAAGAAATAGGAGAAATTGCAAAGAGGAGTCGAAAAAGCATGTTTTTCAATTTCGCATGACGATGCGAATTTTTTCATAGTCATGCGAAATGAAACATAATAGGCTTGGCTGCAGCACATAAGGGAAATGTGAAAAGTGACTTCACATGACCATGCGAAATTTTCTCACAATCATGCGAAACGCTCCAGCAAGACAAAAATGCAGCTGATGGATTTTCCACTTCGCATAATCATGCAAAATTGCTGAGGCTCGTGCGAAAATGTATTTTTCTCTAGATTCCTTGATGAAGAAGCATCCGAAAGACCTCTTAAATGATGCCAAGTGTCCTTTTGACCTTGGCCTATAAAGAGAAACGTGATTGACTCATTTAAGGACTTTTAATACTTTTTCTAATTGTAGAACTTTTCAGACTTCTTCTCTCTATATAATTCTCTACTTTCCTTCATTTTCTCTTATTTTCTCAGTAGCCAAACATGTCTTGTGAGATCAAATCTTCAAGCATGAGTGGCTAAATCTCGTTTTTCTTGGAGGAGGGAAGATTTAGAGGTAAGATCTATGGTGAATTAGAGAATTGAGCTTGATTTACAAAGGTAATTTGATCCAATTGATTGATTAATTGAAATTTGGGGATTTTTCTCTTCAAATTGTCTTGGATGATTACTATAATGCAAACTAGGTAGATTCATCAAATTCTTAATGCTAGATTTGATGAGATTGAATAGTTGCATTGTGTAAATCATTAGAAGATAATTTAAGATGAATTGAATATATGATTCAAATTGATCTCTTGGATTAGATTACCTAATTTGAAGAGAAATTATATCTAGACCTAAAGCTAAATAAAAAATTGGTTTAGATGAAAATTTAGGTTTTTCAATCTAATTTGATAAAAATTAGATCTCAACACCTATTCACCATGGAAATTGCTTTCTAGAAAATCCTAACTCCAAGAATCTCACATCTTATTAATTTTCTTCTCTTTTACACTTCATTTTCCTTTCAATTTGAATACATTGTTATCTTGAGATTTTATCATGCAATTTCAAGTCAATTTCACTTTATCACAATCATTTCTTATCATCTCATTCAAGCCTTAATTACCGAGAATAATCCATCCTTGTGGACGATACCTACATACCACTATACTACAGTAGTTTGTACTAAAACCACTTTTTGATCGGGTACAAATTGCTATATAATAGTGAATTAGGTTATAAATTTTGTTTTGATTCAACAAACGACAAAATCCGAGCGATCAAAAAATGGCGTTGCTGCCGGGGATGGTGCCAAGGTGATTGAGACATTTTTTTTGGTGAGGATTAACCCTTGTAATCCACATCACAAGATTGGTAAAGTTCTCTTTACCGATTCTCCACTTTCATCTTATTTTTCTTCCAGATTTCATTTTTCTTTTTATTTTTCTCTTTGTTTTTGTTTTTTGTTTTTTGTTTTTTTTTTTTTTTTTTTTGTGTTTTTGGTTTTCCTTTGTTTGTTGTGTAGGTGAACCCTTGTATGCTCCATTGGAACAAAATTCTAAGGGAAGGTTGGAAAAAACTAATTCATCTACTCAAGTGCTAAATATTGGAATTTGTACAAATACAATGGAACCTCAAGGTGAAGATCAACTAAGTCAACATGGTCCAAATGAAGAAAATTTCCATTTGTTTCGATCTATGAGGAACCATATGCATCCACCGAGAATGAGTGCACCATCATGCATTGTTCCTGCATTGTTCCTCCTAGTGAGAAAATGATCATCTGTCCTTATTTGGTGCCACTTCTTCCTCAATTCCATGGAATGGAGAATGAGAATCCTTACACTCACATAAAGGATTTTGAAGAAGTATGTCATACTTTTCAAGAAGGGGCTGCATCAATTGATCTTAGGAGACCTAAATTGTTTCTTTTCACTCTTAAGGACAAGGAAAAAGTGTGGTTGAATTCTTTGAGACCGCGAAGTATCCACTCATGGCTTGAATTACAAGCTGAATTTTTGAAGAAATTTTTTCCAGCTCATCGTACTAGTGGACTAAAGAGGCAAATTTCCAATTTTGTGGCCATGGAGAATGAAAAATTTTATGCTTGTTAGGAGAGAGATATGGAGGCTATCAATGCTTATCCTCATCATGGTTTTGACACTTGGATGTTGGTAAGCTACTTTTATGAAGGTATGTCACCGGCTATGAAACAATTGCTAGAAACCATGTGTGGAGGAGATTTTATGAGCAAAAGTCTTGATGAAGCTTTGGATTTTTTAAACTATGTGGTTGAAATATCTAGATCATGGGATGAACCTCATGGAAAAGACTTCAGCAAAGTCAAGCCCCAAAAAAATTCTAAAGGAGGAACATACACTTTGAATGAGGATGTAGATGTGCAAGTAAAAATGGCAACTCTATCAAGGAGATTGGAAGAACTTGAAACAAGAGGTGCTCATGAAATCAAACTGGTTAATGATGTTCCAATGCAAATTGCTCAATGCTCCATATGTCAATCCGGTGAACATCTAGTGAGTGAATGCCCTACCATACCAGTTGTTAGAGAAATGTTTATGGATCAAGCTAATGTTGTTGGATTTGTTAAACATTCGAACAGTTCTCCATTTTCAAATACTTTTAATCCGAGGTGGAGGAATCATCCAAATCTATCTTGGAAGAGTGGACAAGGACAATTTTCTTCTAACATGCAAACTTCTCAACCTCAAGCTTCACCGGTAGAACAAGCTATAGTGAATTTGAGTAAAGTGATGGGTGACTTCATTGGAGATCAAAAAAGTATCAATACTCAATTAAATCAAAGGATGGATCATATGGTGACATCTTTTAATCAGAAATTTGATAGCTTGCAAACCAATCTCACATAAAAATTTGATAATATGCAGCTTGCTATTTCCAAACTCACAAGTATGCATACGGTGCAAGAAAAAGGAAAATTACCTTCACAATCCCAACAAAATCCAAGGGGAGTTCATGAAATCGGAGAAAAAAATGAAAATTCTACTAAGGTAGATGAAGTGAAGGCAATTATTACCTTAAGCGGTGGCAAACAAGTTGATCAACCTATGCCAAAACCAAAAGAGAATAAAGGAGGGGAACAAGAAGAAAATGTGAAAGAACAAGAAAGAAGGAAACAGGTGAATGAAGATGATAGACCAAAGCAAGATGAGATTGTCAATGAAGAGGTTAAGAAGAAAGATAAGCTCTTATCTCCACCTTTTCCAAAAGCTCTTCAATCAAGGAAGGTGGTAAATAATGCAACTGAGATTTTTGAAGTTCTCAAGCAAGTCAAAGTTAACATACCACTCCTAGACATGATCAAGCAAGTTCCTCCCTATGCCAAGTTCCTTAAAGATTTATGTACAATGAAGAGGGGGCTAAACATCAACAAGAAAGCTTTCTTGACTGAACAAGTTAGTGCAATCATACAATGCAAGACTCCAATCAAATATAAAGATCCAAGGTGTCCTACCATTTCGGTGAATATTGGAGATACATATGTAGAGAAAGCTCTTCTTGACTTGGGTGCAAGTATAAATCTTCTGCTTTATTCGGTGTACAAGCAATTGGGGCTAAGGGAACTCAAGCCTACTTTTATCACATTATCTTTGGTTGATAGGTCAATTAAAATTCCAAGAGGAATGATTGAAGATGTATTGGTTCAAGTGGATAAGTTTTACTATCCGGTTGATTTTATTGTCCTTGATATAGAACCAATAGCAAGTGGACTCAACCATGTTCCTATTATACTTGGCCGACCTTTCCTTGCCACAAAAAATGCATTGATTAATTGTCGAAGTGGGGTGATGCAACTCACCTTTGGTAACATGACAATTGAGTTGAACATTTTTCATTCATGTAAGAAACATGGTACCAAAGAGGAAGAGGAACTTAAGGAGGCTTATTTGATTGAATTGCCTATGGAAAAACTAGTGAAAGAAAAAGTTGAAGACAATTTTTCAAAACTTGGTGAAGCAATTTCCAATGAACGAATTGAAGTTTGGAGCATCAATGAAGAAATTCAACCTTTGAAGTTAATGAAATAGTCTTTCGTCTTGAAGAAAGTGAAAACCATGAAGCATGGTATGCACAATAATTCAAAGACCATGAAAAAGAAGCTCAAGGAATGGCATGACCAACTTATTCAAAAGAACAAGCTCAAAGAAGGCTATTTCAAGCTACATCTTTTTTCGGGAAAGTTTAAGTACCAAGGAGTTGGTCCATTCATTGTTTGCAAGCCATATCCAAATTGAGTATTGATGCAAAGAATAATGGGCTTAGTCATGTCAATGGCTAGCTAGCCCAATGGTTTCTCATTTCTCTACTTTCCTTTGAATTTTGATTTTTTTTCTTTTAGTTTCCATTAAATAAATCCATCTCAATTCTTTGATTTGCGTTTTGAAGGATTTTCCAGATGGATAGAATGCATGAAGCAAAGGAAAAAGGAGTTTTAATGGCCCATCACCAATTTGCGTCTTCATGCCAAAACAGGGGAGTTCTCATGCCAAAACAGGGGAGTATTCATGCCAAAATAGGGGAGTTTTCATAACTTCAGAAATGTGCAAAATGAGTCTCTGTCCCAATTCACATGATCATGCTAAATTCTCGCATGACTGTGCGAAACTGATAAGGGTAGTGCAAAAAATTTTAACCCTCTGGACCATTTCGCATGACCATGCGAACATTTCGCATGACCATGCGAACATTTCGCATGACCATGCGAACATTTCGCATGACCATGCGAACATTTCGCATGACCATGCGAAATCCAGCTTAAGCACTACAACAAAATGAACCCTCTAGACCACTTCACACACTTATGCAAAAATTTCGCATGTCTGTGCCAAAATTTTCTTAAAAAAAAAAAAGAAGACAAATTTGTCCCCAGTATAAACCCTGTTTCATTTCGCACCGTTAACTGAAAGTGAGCCTCATGCGAAAACTCTTCGTCTTCGTTAGTCATGCGAAACTGAGGAGGAACACCATCGGTTTTTTTTCCATTTCACCCACTCTCTCTCTCTCACATTTCTTCCTTGCCCTAAACCATGATCAAACAACGGGAATCTGATTACTTTCAGTTCTTGATTTTCGGAGATTTACTTTTGCACTCCCAACATTTCAAGCATTTCAGATGGGGAATCAAAAATGAAAATCATTAGATATTGAGAAAGAATTTGTGGTGATTAATAATGGAAATGGTGAAGACACTGATCCCGAATCACCTCTGAGATTTTCACTTTCTGAACTTCCCGTTTTTGGACATCCAAACTAGAGGAATGTTGCAAGATCTTCAATGGATAAAGGAAAATCAAAGATGGTTGCTCTTGGAAAATTACCGATGAAGAGAACAACTTCCCATGAAATTTAATATTGAAATACGCTTTCATCTCGAGTAATGAACTTATTTGATTCACCACTTGTCATTTTCTTGTTCTAAAGTTTTTATTTTTTATTTTTTTTTATCATATGTTGTTTTTTACTTTATCTACATTTAGAGTTGAGAAATTGCATTTTTGATTTACTTTGAGAGACTATTGCAATTTTTGAAAATTTCGAACAAATCAATATCCTCTTATTTTTTGCTTTTTCCTGTTATAGATGGGGAATTATAAACGAAAATCAATTGAATTTGATAAAGAGTTTGTGGAGATTAGTGATGGAAATGGAGATGACACTAGTCTTGAATTCCCTCCTAGATTTTCCCTTTCTGAACCTCCAGCCTGGAGGTATATCACAAGAGCTTCATTGGATAAAGGCAAATAAAAAATGTGTGTCCTTGAAAAATTACCAGTGAAGAGAAAGCGAATTATCAGTGTTCAATGAAATTCTCCATTTTTTCCAACATCCCCTGCTACTCCTCCAATTCAGAACCCAGTAGCTCTATCTTCTATTTCTGAAGCCCTTGCTCTTACCCCAGTTACAAAATTTGCACCTCCATAAACCACTCAATTTCAATTTACAAAAGCCCCAAGAAAGAAAATAACTTCCGGTACATGGGAAGATTGCTTAGGTAGAAAGTTCCATGAGGAATGCTATTATGATTTCAAGGCGTTTGTTGCATCTCCTTTAACTCAATTTTCCGCGAAGTTATGTCATCAATATTTTTTAGAGTCGTTCATGATACCTAAACCATTCTTTTAGCCACGTATTATTTCGAGAATTTTACCGAACCATGACTAGCACAAAGGTCTACTCTCATTTGACGATCTATTTTGAAATCGATGGGAGGCAAGGTATGTCGAATGCTGAAATGATAGTCAGAGCTTTGGATATTCCTCTTGCACCTCTAAATGCTGTTGAGTTTCAACCTATTACCCAAGTTGAAGTTACTAAAATGGTCCGACTAGTTTCTCAAAATCAATTTACCAATACACATGTAGTTTTGAGAAGAGAAATAGATTCCAAATTTTGGTTTTTGGATCATGTCTTGCACTCCAATGTTTACCCTTGCTAACACTCGATGCAAATGAGAGAAGACATACTGATGGCTTTATTTTGAATTGTTAGTGAGCAATGGTGGACACTTGCTAAATTATTTATGGTTACCCTATTCTATTTTGAAGACAAAGTGCATTTGAAGAAGTTGCAAAGAGCCAAGAAATATTCATTATTCTTCCCTCGAGTATTAGGCACCATTTTAGAGTACTATGGCTTTCCTGCTGAACCTAGACAAGAAAATAAACATCATTGTAAGGAAGTTTATATTGTTTTTAGAGGTAAGGAAATGTGACTAAGATCGAGTCTACATTCACGAGTGCTTCCTTGACTACTGCTAATGAACATCATTATGTTCCACCTTCAAATTTATTTCTTGAAGATTTTGGTGATAGAGATGATACACCCCCAAGACCACTAGTTGTCTCTGCACAAAGGAAACAATTTAAAATGAGTTGTTTTTTTTTTTTTGTCATTTATCATATCAAAAAAAAATTTATAACCTAATTCAACAATGCTAAGGTAACTCTTGCTCGATCAAAAAGGTTTTTTTTTAGCAAAAGTTACGGTAGTATAGCAGTCTTAGGTGTCGTCCACTAGGATGGATTATTCTCAGTAATTAAGGCTTAAATGGAAAGAAAAGAAATGATTGTGATCAAGTGAAATTCATTTAACAATTCATAGTGGAAAATCAAAATAACAATAATTTCTAATTAAGAAGAACAATAAAATGTAAAATAGGAGAAAATTAATAAGGAAAATGAATTCTCGGAGTTAGGATTTTCTAGGAAAAAATTTCCACGATGAATAGATGTTGAGATCTATTTTTATCAAGTTAGATTGAAAACCTAAATTTTCATCTAAACCAATTTTAGATTTAGCTTTAAGTCTAGACCTAATTTCTCTTCAAATTAGGTTATTTAATCCAAAAAATTAATTTAAACCATATATTCAATTCATCTTAAATCATCTTCTAATGATTCATACAATGCGACTATTCAATCTCATTAAATCTAGATTTAAGAATTTAATGAATCTACTTAGTTTGCAATGTAATAGTCATTCAAGATAATTTGAAGAGAAAAATACCCAAAATTAACTAATCAATCAATTGGATTAAATTACCATTGCAATTCAAGTTCATTTCTCTAATTCACCATGGATCTTTCCTCTAAATCCTCCTTTTTTTTTTTTTTGAGAAAAATGAGATTTAGCCACTCATGCTTGGAGATTTGGTTTCACAAGGCATGTTTGGCTATTGAGAAAATGAGGGAAAATAGAGAATTCTATTAAGAGAGAATAAAGAAAATTCTATAATCAAAAGTTTCTCAAAACTCTTTAATGATAAATTCAAGTTTCTATTTATAGGCCAAGGTTGTGGACACTTTACATCATCTAAAAGGTCTTTTGGAACTTTCTCCATTCAGAAATATGAAGTTTAACAACAAAAATAATCATTTCGCACAAGCTCAACAATTTCACATGGTCATGTAAAATCAGTGGAGCAACAACAACTTTTTGGACCATTTTGCATGATTGTGCGAAATTTTTGTATGTTCATGTGAAATCAACTTGAAAATTCTCCTTAGCCTGTAATACAAATCCCTCTTCAGTCCATTTCACATAGTCATGTGAAATTTTTGCATGATCATGTAAAATTGCACCATGTGGTTTTTAAGCTCCTCTTTGGTACTTCCTTCATTTTCTTCTTTTGACTCTACTTTAACTGCCTCCAATTGACTCCAAATCCCAATCCAATTACATTACTTCTTCCTCAAAATATTACTTGTCCTTTTCAATTTCATTTCTCTCATTTGTCACTCAATGCATCAATATCACCTTGAAATAGCTCCAAAACTTCACAAAAATCATTAGTATCTCTTGCGAGGGCAACAATATATTAATTGGGCATTTTAGGCATAATTACTACTCAAAATGTATGAAATTCATGAGAATTATTATTAAAAATGTGCACTTTTTGAGTAGTAATTATTCCCCCAGCCAACACATTGCTAGTTCCTTAGTAATGATAAACTAAACAACTCAATTGGAAAATGTTTTTGAAAATCCCATGGCACAAATGGTCAATAATAAAACACACCTCACTATCCATAGGTGTCATCAAAATCCCAAACTCATTTACTATGTCTAATAGAAAAGATATCATGCAAATCAAAGTATCAAAGACACATCTCTTTCCATTCCCCAAAATGATATCTCCAAACAAGTCTTGACTATAATTGAACTAGCCCCCTAATATACTATTCAAAACTAATCCTCTCTTTAACTAAGCTCAATTTATCTCAAGTAACAAAAACCACTTTCTCATAGGTCAAGAACACACCCATCTTTATATATATATATATATATTAAAGGCCTTATTGCAGGAGTGAAATGCTAAAGGTATCTCCAAGTATACGGTCCATGTAGCAGAGATTCATTGATGACTCTCAACCATTAGGCATAGGGCACCAAGTTTATAGGACTAATTAAGCCACTAACTCCTCGAACTTCACCTCGGACTCCACAAATTAGGATCCAATACCTTAGCACCTACAATTGAGCTCATACTTCATCGATTCACCTATGTAGCGAGCATTGGGGTCAATGACGCCTAACTAATATGGCTTAGGGCACTGAGCTTCAAAAACCTTTGTGTCATATACTCCTCAGACCTTGCTCGGGTTTCAAGGCAAACATAACTCAACCTTTTTATTCATCAACTTTTTTTTTTTTCATTTTTCCTTTTTTTTTTTGGTTAAGTTGGGCACATTAGCCTCTTTTCAAGGTGTCTCGACTTAATTTAAAAGTAATTCAAGGTGTTTCAACTCAATTGAGTCCAAGTCTCAAGGTTAGACTATTTTTTCATCTTATATCAGGGGTTTAGAGTGCACAATGTGTGTCAAGACTCAATTAGAAATAACCCTTAGGAAAAATGAAAACTTCAAAGTCAAATCAATTTCAATTTGCATAACAAGTTTTCTAAGATCAAGCAAATAAGCTAGTATTCCAAATCAACTTCTTTCAAGCTAGGTATACTCCTTCATCAATCACAAGTGTTATGTTCTTCTAAAAATAAATTACCAATTAAGTCCCAAAAAAAAAAAAAATTAGCTAATGCAAAATATCACAAACAAAAAAGGAAAAAAAAATCTAGCAATTCTAAATCAACAATTCATTTCTCTTCCTTTCCTACCCCCCAACCAAACTAAACATTGTCCTTAATGTTAATTGAGAAATTGCAAAGAAATGAAGGGAAAGGTACTTGTAAAGCATTGTTTTTCAACTCCTATAGCTTAAACAAAACAATATAAAAGTATATGTATGGTAGGAAAAGAAGGAAGCAAAAAGTGAATATTATCAACATAACAAAAAAAAGGACAAAAGCTTTGTACTTTTATATATAGTTTAAATAGATATCAATAGATATAGATTAGAGTCTTATATTTGGAATTTCTTTTTAAATGCTAAATGCCATTTGGATACATTTTTTGGTTTTGTTTAAAAAATTAGAAATGGATAGTAAGGTATATAAAATTGTGATAACTCTTAACTTAATTATAAAAAATGGCTTGAAAAAGTTGAAGTATTAAAAAATTTTATAATCTCAAATTTTATTTGTACTTTTATATATAGTTGTGAACCTTGCATTTCTACTCATGCGCTTCCACTCAATGGCGAACTCATTTTTTATTTGAAAATGATTTATTTTTTTAGAAAATGACTTGGAGTCGCCCCTTATTTTTGTTTTATTCTTTTTAAGGGAAAACAAAATAAGGAAGAAAACCCTAAGTGTGACTCCTTATTTGGAAAAAGGTGGTATGTGAAAACCCAAATCTAGGTTCGAGGGTCAGGTTACTTATTAGGAATGTATGGTAAAAATCATAGCACCCCTCTAAGCCCCTAAAATGGGTCTCTATTAAATAGAATGAAGCATATATGACAACTGATTGAACAAACATGGACACCAAAAGAATATCAATTTGAAAATAATCGAATGAACAAGAAAGATAGAGAGTGTACCTGAGTAATGAGCTTACCGCTTCATGGAAGACAAAGGTTAGTACACAAATACAGAATAATCACATGTGTCACAAAGTAAATCAATCAAGCATGGTAATCAATCAATCAATGAGAAAAAAATATCACTGATGTTGGGCTCCCACCAAAACCCATATAAATAGACATGGATAGATATAGATTAAAGTCTTATATTTGGAATTTCTTTTTAAATGCTAAATGCCATTTGGATACATTTTTTTTGGTTTTGTTTTAAAAATTAGAAATGGATAGTAAGGTATATAAAATTGTGATAACTCTTAAAGACTTACCTTAAAAATATCATAATTTTTAAAAATTGCTTAAAAAAGTTGAACTATTAAAAAATTTTAGGGTCCGTTTGGTTCCTGTTTTCAAGAATTGTTTTTTGTTATTAAAAACAAAAAACACAAAAAACTTATTTGGGGAAAGGGGTGTGTTTTTGTTTTTTGTGTTTTATGTGTTCTAAAAAACCACTTTTTTTTTTTTTTTATAATAATAAAATGATATTTTCATTGTTTTTTCACAATTCAAAGAATAGATTGTTTTTCGTGTTTTCTCTTCCTTCTTTTTGTGTTTTCTTAATTTTTCTTTTTGTGTTTCCACAAAGGTGAGCTTCACCCAACCACCACACCTCCACCCACAAACCTTTTCTTTTTCCTTAAATTATTGAAATCAATATACTTACATATAGTGACAAAGTCATAATTTGTTTAAGAAAATTATAACTGGTGTAAAAATTTCAAAATGATTTTTTTTAAAAAAATTTAAATGAATTGTGCATATGAAAATTATTTATATATTTGTAATAGCAAGTTAATGGAAGAAAACACTTTATTAATTAAAAAAAATAACTTTCAAATATGTTTTTTTATTTTATTTATTCTAAATTTTTTTTATTAACTCAACCAAACGTGTTTTCTTTTTTGAGAACAAAAACTGTTTTCCAAAATTCAAATCCCAAACACATTTTTTTTTTTTTTTTTTCTGAAAACACAAAAAACTGTTCTCAAAAACTGTTTTCCAAAACAGTTTTCAAAAACAACAACCAAACTGAGCCTTATAATATCAAATTTTAAAAAATAATATTGAAATATATAAGATAAAATATATACTTTTTATGCCAAATTATTATATTTTATTTAGAGGTTTATACTATTTTCAAAAAGCATAAAATAAAATAAAATAAACTAAAACAGCGTTAGAAGGAGGTCGAACACAATGAGAGCCGGAGCTTCCCAAGCTTTGTGACGTTGGGAAATTTTGCAAGGTTCCTACGACCTTCTTGATTTATTATATTTGAACCTTTATGGTGCTATGAGATTATATTTTTTCTATAAGGATTTTTGGCAAATATTATAATTGGAGACAAATATTCTTTAACAATTTTTGAACCTTTATTTGACATCAAATATTTTTTTAATAAAACATTTATGAGTTAAAATATCCAAATATTTCCCTTTATGAAATGCATCCAACCCATTCTTTAAAATATTTTACTTCAATTTTTAAACGGGAAAGGAGAAGGAAGAGTGTTGGAACGAGACACTGAAAAGGAACACCACGGGGAATGTTGAGGGCGAAAGAGACGCGTGCACCGTGGTTCACAACCCATTTGGTGGCTGCAGCTAATCCACGTCTTTCCTTCACCCTTGACCCCACAAAGATCTACTAAACACACGCCCACTCCAGAAACCTCTACCAAACACACCGTTAATCTTCTTAAACGATGCACTTCAAGAATTGAAAAATAAAAGGAAATTCAAAGTAACGTTTTGAGATTTTGTTTGGTATCAGGAGAAGGAAAAATATAAAAATATTTATTATTATTATTAAAAAATATATAAAAAAAGAAAGAAAAGAAAAGCAAAACACGAAAAGGGCATGATAGTAATTTGCAGCCTGGTCGACTCCCTAGAAATGTCAAAGGGCTCGTTGTATGTTCCAATTTGACGGCCCAACCTGCGTCTGAAATCTTCTTTGAAGTCTACAGTAAACTCATCGACTCTTTCCGGGTTTGCTTCATTTTTTAGGTTTTGAGTTTCTGATTTTCTCTTTCAGCTTTGAAGAACATGGAAGCTGTCATTGCCACTGTTGTTCCATCTTCTTTCGGATTCTCCAGGCCTACCGATTCCATTTCCAGATCGACTGTTTTCAATGTCAATAGATCCAATTCTGTGCGCTTCCCCACCCAATTTCGCTTCTTCAGTGGGTGGCTTAATTTGAAGGTACCAAATCAGTCTTTTACATTTTTGGAAATGATGTAAGGGTTTGTTGATCAATTTATATTTTGTTGGGTAAGATTTTGATTGATACCCATTCTGCTTGCTGAGAAAAGTTTGGGCAAAGACCAAACTACTTGGAATTTCAGATTTGTATCGGTTTTTCTCTCTGTTTTCTGTTTGTTTCGGGCCTCAGATCATGAATTTTCCAATAAAATAAATTTATGCTTTGCCTTCTGTTGCGTGATTTCGAAAAATTTGTGGGTTCAGTGTTTTCCGGTTTCTTGAAAATCTTTTCTCTAAAACCTTTCTCATGCAAAAGTATCTCACCTCTTACCAACGTAAGACTTAAGCCTCTCCTACTTCAAAGTGGTGCTGTAGTTTCTAACCACTGTTGGAAAGATGCGCCGGAGGTACTTTGGATGTGCTAAGAAACTTAGAGAGGATTTTAATGGAAACAAGTGGAGGATAACACTTGTTTCCAGAGAGATAACACAAATGATGAAAAGCTCAACTGCTCTGTTATTTGAGCTCTATATTTATATATACTCAACCCTGAACATTGAATCTAGGCATAAGGAATTTTACTACACTGCTACGGTTTGTTAGAAATCCACATTCTGTTTATGATGCTGAGTGGTATTCTAACAAACTTATGGTTACTTGGCTAACTGGTTTTAACACTTCCTCTCAAGCAGAATGGGGATAAGAGTCACTGTCAGCTTATTTCGAATTTGATCAAACTGTAGTTCTAAAAGTGACTTAGTGAGCCCATCTGCAATTTGTTCTTCAGTGGGCATGTATCTAATATCTAACTCTTTGGCTAACAACTTTTCATAGATAAAATGAACATCTATCTCAATACGCTTTGTACAAGCATGAAACATAGGATTGGAAGTCAACGATCCTGCTTCAATGTTGTTGCACCATAGTATAGGACAACCTACAATTTTAATTTCAAACTCATTAAATCAAGATTGAAGCCAGAAAATCTCTGTGGCAGCTTGAGCCAATGGCGTGTATACTGATTATGTGCTGGAGTGAGCAACAACCTTTTGTTTCTTTGAGCTCCAATGAATCAAATTTCCACTCAAGTACACACAATAGCCACTACTCGACGACCTTTGATCATCTAAGCTGCTAGCTAAGAAATAAACCTTTAGTTGGTTTGAAATGCAAGCCATAACCAACTACGCCATAAAGATATCTGAGAGCTCTCTGGCAGGCCTTCCAGTGATTAGTTGTTGGAGTGTATAGAAATTGACAACAAATGAGATGTCTGGCTTGGTCATAGTTAGATATTGTAAAGCACCAATTGTGCTTTTGTATGGGGAACGATCTTCAAATGGCTCTCCTTGACATAGAGACAGCTTATTCCTAAAAAGCATAAGAGTAGAAATTCTCTTTGCTCCAATCATATCAATTTTCTTCAATAAATCTAAAATATACTTGCTCCAACTTCAAAACCAAGAAAGTAATGCAATGATCCAAGTGTCTCTTTTGTTTAAGTCTTTAACCACTTGATTGACCTAGGAAGCATTAGTGCCCATGATTAGGATCTCATCAACATACACTAACAGAATGATAAGTGTGTTGCCTTTCTTGTGAATGAATAGGCTAATATCAACTACGGAATTTTGAAATCCCTAGTCAAGTAAGTCATTCTTTAACTTGTTGATCCAAGCTATGGAAGCTTGTTTTTAGCCATGGAAGGCCTTGCGTAACTTGCAAACGTAACTTGGTTTGGCTGTATCAAAAAAGCCTTCAAGTTGTGCCTTGTCCACCACCTTGCAAATTACCATTAAGAAATATATTGTTGATATCAATCTGTTGAATATGCCAACCATTTGTAATACTTAAGGTTAAAACAAATCTTATGGTAGAAGGCTTAACCATAGGGCTAAAGGTTTCAAAATAGTCTAAACCAAGTGTTTATTGAAAACCCTTTGCTACTAACCTCATTTTATATCTCTGAATAGTCCCATCTGGTTTGTATTTAACTCAAAATTATTCTCAACCACATTCATTCTTGTGGGAATCATTTAGAGCTTAAGCAATATTAGCTAGTTTTGATTGAGATGGTAACTAGCATACTAGTGTGGTGGTGATGGAGTGGAAGATCTTGGATTTGTTGATACCAAATTTTGACCTTGTTTGCATAAGATGGATGGAGATTGATGGACTATGGGATAAATTAGAAGAAGGGAGGTTAATTGGCTTAACAATAGGTTCAGATGAAGGGGAAAAATTCTTACAATGGAAGAAATCGAGTCTATATGCTGATTTTGAGGAATCTGCTCATATGCAGAGACTGCTCTTGGAATGGTTGCTTCAGTTGTTGTACCAATCACACAATTGGAATAATGAGATATAGCTAAGTGAAATTTATGAAATTGAGTTGGGATAACAAAAGGCATTTGAGATGAAGAGGTAAAAGGCCATGTTTTAAAAGGCTATTGAGGTTTACACTTTGAGGCTTGCCTCAAGTTGAGGCTTGCCTCAAGGCGAGGCTCTACAAATTTGCCTTGAGGCATAAGCCTCATCTTGTCGAGGCTTATAGCCTCAAGGCTATTGAGGCCTAAGCCTCAAATATTCAAACTGTTTTCGACCTTTATGGGCTTTTTGTATATTTTATAAGAAACTTAAGTCTCTATATTTAATGAATTTTAGTGGGTTCTATCATCTATTGCTTTTGGGGACTTTTGATATAAATTTCATAAATCTAATATCGGGTCCTTACTTGGTAAACCTTTTACAAAATAAGGGTTTACTTGACTTTCAATTAACATTTTAAATGGAAGGGAAAAAGAAAGATTGAAAAGAATAAGAGAATTGTTGATTGTCCTAGTGAATCGTATCATATATAATCTAATTATTGATGGATAAAAAAAATACCACTACAATTGGTAGACGAGGAAGAAGAATGGGTGTATTAGCACTATTGGGGAGGATAACATAACAATTGGATATGATGGAGGATCCTAGTAATAGCATCATTAATGTTGAATATTATTTGGTAAAACCATGAGAGAGGGCTAAATTTAATGTTAGAAAAAGGAACTAAATTAGAAATATTAACAATGAAAAATAATTAATTTTGTAATTATTTTTTTATGAGAAACAACAATATAGTATTTTATTAATTTTATAATTATTATTATTATTATTATTTATAGGAAACAACAAAGAACTATATTGATAGAATTAAGAAGTACAAAAGAAGGATGAAGAATCCTCCCACCAAAGAAAATTAAACAAGAATACAAAAACAAGAAGCTAAAAGGTAAAAACAACGAACAATCTCTCTTAGCTAGACACTCCCATTGGAGCTACACACTGCTAGCGAATCTAGTTGTATCACATTAAGGGGAATGCCCTTAAAAACCATGGAGCAAAAAGCCCAAAGACAAGCAAGGAAGTGAATGGAATCCCATAGATTATTTGAGTTCCTAGCTTTATCCTCAACAAGAATGCCCTTAATTTTATAATTATGAAGTTTACATCTTTTTTATTCTTCAATTTTATTGTGACTTTATGAATATTTTTTATTTTTTGATAATTTTTATTTTTATTTGTTTAAGGTGAGGCTTACGCCTCATTCAGCCTCGAGACTTATGCCTTGTTCAGCCTCGAGACTTATGCCTCATTCAGCCTCAAGGCTTACACCTCGCCTCATTTAGGCAAAATGTTGATACAAGGTTTGGAGTTTAATGAAGAAAGGAAGGAACCAAAGGAAAAAGGAAATTCAGTCTCATTAAAGTTAATATTCCTTGTAATATAAAGACGACTAGAAGAATGAAGGCACTCATATCCTTTGTGATTTGAACTATATCCCAGAAAGACACATTTGGATTTGTGAAATTCAAATTTATGTTTGTTATAAGGTTGGAGGAGAGGATAGCATGCACAACCAAAAGACTTCAGGAAATGGTAATTTGGTTTTTGCTTAAACAAGGCTCTAGGTGGTTGAGAACTAAAGTTGGAAGTCAGTTCATCAGATAGACGAAAGTGGAAAATTAAATCCCACCAATATTGAAGAGGCATATGAGCTTAAGTTGAAACAGTTAGGCGTACTTCAACTATGTGCCTGTGTTTCCTCTTGGCTTACCCATTTTGTTGATGTGTATAGGGACAAGGGTGTCTAAAAGCCACGGGAGCTTGATTAAGGTAAGGTAATAAGGCATCAGTTCCCTTCACCCCCTGCCCACACCCCACGTAATCAGTTTGTAAGCATTTAATCTTTTTGTCAAATTGTCTTTCCACAAAGGATTGAAAGTGTAAGAATGCTGCTTTTGCCTTAGATTTTGTGTGCAAGGGGTAGATTCACGTAAACATAGTAAAATCATCCACAAAATGAATATAGTAACGGAATCCCTCATTTGATAAAATGGGAGTTAGGCTCCAGAGATCAGCATCAACGAGTTGTAAAGCTGAACTTGTTTTATTCATTGAAGAAGGAAAAGGTTGCTGACATACCTTACCATACTGACAAGCAATACAAAAATCAAGTTTATCCGCATGAGGGACATGCAAGTACTTGAGAACGTGATCAAGAACAAATCTAGAAGGATGTCCTAGCTTGTGATGCCAAGGTACAATCTTATTATTGACTTTGGTGTCAAAAGTCAAGGCTTCAAACCAATGGTAAGACATTTATTTTTAGACATAGAAGTTAAAGTATTTGAACTAGTTGAAACACCTTAATCAATTGATTTAGGTAGGTAAATAGATGACAAAACAACATTTTGGAAGTCAAGAGAGACTTAATCTTGAGTGAAAACTTGATCCGTTTAATTGGTTCAACCCATTCATAAGAGTGCCTTCCAATAGTGCTTTCCTCCGGTTCTTGTCCATCACACAGCAACAATCAGCATAGAATTCAACAATAACATTATTATCATTAGTAAATTGAGAAATACTCAACAGGTTCTTAGTTATGGAAGGTAGATGAAGAATACTTTTGAGATATAAAGGTTGTGAATCAGTGTGCAAGGCAAAAGAAGTACAGCCAACATGTTTAACATCAAGATTTTGACCATAGGTACACTAAGTTTCTATTTACCTTTGTAGGATTCCTTGACAGTAAGATTGTTGAGGTCTGTAGTTATGTGGTTAGTAGCACCACTGTCCATGTATCAATTTGGATCCATGACTGTTCTAGGGAAGGTTATGTAGGCTTGATGCTGACCACCTCCTTGAGCATTTCTTACTTATGGCAATTTAAAGTCTATTTCCAACAAGGCTAATGCCAAACCTGTGATAACATTTTACTACCACATGTCCAACCTTGCCACAGAGCTGGCAGATTGGTTTAGCATTGCCTCTACCACCTTGTCATTGCCTCAACCTTTTCCACCAAAAAAAAAAAAAAATTGAGTTTGGATATCTTTGAAATCCAAAACTTTGACCTCTTTTGACAACATAGCTTGTTGAAGGTCCTTGTGCATTAGAGACAACAGAATTCTGTTGTTCAATAGGCATCTCTTGACTTTGCAACAAGAAAGTGCTTCTAGTGAAACATCATCATTTCAAGATGTCAAATTAATGAAAACTGGATCATATTTTCTATTCAAACCTCCAAGGATGTGCATGACCAGCTTCTCATCAGTTATAATCTAACCATGTTAAGAAACTTAGAGAGGATGTTAATGGAGAACACTTGTTTCCAAAGAGATAATATGAATGATGAAAAACTCAACTACTTTGTTATGTGGGCTCTATTATTATTTATATTCAACCCTGTACATTGAATCTTGGCATAAGGAACTTCACTACACTTCTACAATTTGTTAGAGAGCTACATTCTGTTAGAGAAAGTTATATTCTAACAACTTATGGTTACTTGGCTAAATGGTTTAACAGAATGTAATCAGATTATCTCACTAAGAAGGCTGCAATCCCTACCTTAACAATCCAACTATTAGTCTTGGCTGTTCAAGGGCTTAACTAAAACTTGAAAGTTGAGTTGGATCATTTAATTTATGGATGATCTTGGAGAGTGCTAAACACAAGTTGTCTTGGGTGGAGATGATTTTAAGGCCATGTTATTAGATGCTTTTATTTAAAATATACTCAGAAAACACTTATTGAATTGGCCTGTTTAACAGGGGATTACTTTGTTGATTTGATATTATATGCTTGTGCTGCTAGTGTTTGATTGAATTTTGGTTTAATTTGTGAATGGCATTCTCACCCTTCATTATTTCACTTAAAGCCTGGACATAGGAACATGGCTTTTGGATGCAAGAAATGCACAATAGTTAGAGCATCAGCATCTGCTGACTCATCCGGATCAGCTGCTCCAATTGCCCCACTTCAGCTGGAATCTCCAATTGGTCAGTTTTTGTCTCAGATCTTGATAAGCCACCCACATCTTGTACCTGCTGCTGTTGAACAGCAGCTTGAGCAGCTTCAAACAGACCGTGATGCTGAGGAACACAAGGAAGAGTCTTCAGCTTCTGGCACTGAGTTAGTATTATACAGGTTGGTATCAGGCCTGGCATCATATTTGGGATAAATAACTTAAGCTACTTTTGTTTGCTGAGAAAACTTAAAACAAACGTAGAAAAAGAAATTTTAAGGCTTATATTTTCTTCCGTTTAGCTCCTAATTGTATGGGTAACTTTAAGCCAAATAAATGTACTAGGCTTAGATGGGTAATTCTTTGGGTTGATTTTTTGTCTTTCCTGGGGAACCAGAAGTTTCAATTTTTAATTTCAAATTTCCCTTCAATTTATTTATAAATGATGCAGAATTTAAATACCTTAGAAGAAGTATCTAATCTCTTGTTGGGTTTTCTGATTATTAGGAGGATTGCGGAAGTTAAGGCTAATGAAAGGAAAAAAACTCTTGAAGAAATCTTGTATGCATTGGTTGTGCAGAAATTTATGGATGCCAATGTTTCTTTGATACCGACAATAAGCTCCTCTTCTTCGGACTCGTCTGACCGAGTGGACACATGGCCAAGCCAAGATGGGAAGCT
Source organism: Vitis riparia (assembly GCF_004353265.1). Taxonomy (NCBI): domain Eukaryota; kingdom Viridiplantae; phylum Streptophyta; class Magnoliopsida; order Vitales; family Vitaceae; genus Vitis; species Vitis riparia. The sequence continues at coordinate 3,886,652 of NC_048447.1, forward strand.
TGAGCAGCTTCACTCTCCTGAAGCCTATGAGATGATCCAGAATCACCTAGCTCTCATTTTGGGGAACCGCTTAGGTGATTCAGCCTCAGTGGCTCAGATAAGCAAACTCAGGGTTGGGCAGGTCTATGCAGCATCGGTGATGTATGGTTACTTCCTTAAGCGGGTAGATCAGAGGTTTCAGCTTGAGAAGACAATGAAAATACTTCCACATGCATTGGATGGGGACAAGGGTTCTGTTCAGGAAGCCTTGTGGGATAAGATGACGCCCTCTGGCAGTGATGACTCTGTCCAAACTGTAAAATCCCACCCTGAGGTCTCATCTGGGGCTGGTGGCTTCACCCCTGGTGGTTTTGGTCATGGGATAAAACCCTCCCGACTTAGAAATTATGTGATGTCTTTTGATGCAGAGACACTACAGAGGTATGCAACAATAAGATCCAAGGAGGCTGTCAGCATCATTGAGAAGCACACAGAGGCATTGTTTGGAAGACCTGAGATTATTATAACTCCTCAGGGAACAATTGATTCTTCCAAGGATGAACTCATCAAGATTGGCTTCGGTGGTTTAAAGAGACTTGTTCTGGAGGCTGTGACTTTTGGTTCTTTTCTCTGGGATGTTGAGAGCTTTGTGGACTCGAGGTACCATTTTGTTATAAACTAAGTTCTGTGTGCTTGCGTCCATGCCACAAATAAGCTTGGTAAAGAAGGCATTAATTGACCATCTTAAATTGTATGACTGAGTGTAAATTTGGAGCTAAGTGGAGTCATATTACACTAATTGAGCTTGTATATATTCATGCATTTTCTAATTTATTTGAAGGATCTTAAACAGTTGAATTTGTGAATTTGGTATCTACAGATGCAATATAGCCTAAAGGGAGATTCAGTATGCAAGATAATATTATTGCTAGCCTCCTCTCTCTCTCTCTCTCTCTCTCTCTCTCTCTCTCTCTCTCTATATATATATATATATATATATATATATATATATACTCGAAACCTTCTAGTGGAACTTTGGTCACTTGCACACCATTGCCAAGTGTTCATTCATCCAAGGTATATAATATTGCTGTTCAACCCATTTTGTCTTTCTGAACTTGACATCCGATCCAGTGATATGCTAAAAATAGAATAAATAAAGGGAAAGTTGTGTTTGTAGCCAACTATTTGAAAGTAATATGACAATCAAATTCCGATCAGCTGTGTTTGTAGCCAACTATTTGAAAGTAATATGACAATCAAATTCCGATCAGCTGGAATATGAGATTTGATTATCAAAGGGGAAAATATTATCTTTCTCATGCACTTTTTGTTGACTCCATTTTATGTTCCTGGATTGCCCCTTCATGCCTCCATGTCAGCTGCAACCATCTCTAAATTAGTAGTAAGCCCTCCATGTCACAGGAGAGACTAAAAATTTTAAAAATAGAAAAATCTGAATTTGAAACCTATGAAAATTGACAATCGGTTGTTATTTCCCTAATCTAAAACCTTTTTTCTCTCTTATTTGGGAACATTTCTCTCTCTCTCTTGGTTTCATCACCCACACAATCTCAAGACCCATCTAAAATTTCCTAAAAATTCTCATTTGAGAGAAAAAAAACCATTAATCCAAAACTCCAACCTGCGTGTTTCTCTCTTGTCCACATAAAAGTGCAACGTAATGGAGCATTCCATCCTAAGAATGTTCGGTTAAAAGATGACTTAATAGATAGTCTTCTAATGTAAAGGCACATGTGTTTTTGTGGGTGGATCAGTGATAATGAGCCTAATGATATTTGTACCAAGCAACTCATACTAGCTACAGTGATGCAATTGGAAAAGGTGATATGTGGGATGGATACACACAACAAGAGCAGGTGGGATGAGAAGCCTGAATGAAGACCTTTTTGGTTGTTCTATATCATTTTTATGTTTTCTTTCTTCAGGAGAAGATGACTTTATTATGTTTTTTGTAGCTTTTTTAGATGAATGTTAGTATGGTTCCTATGGAGAAAGGTTAAAAAAATATTGAGGAAGGAAAATAAATATTTTATTTTATTTTATTTTATTCCCATTGTCCTAAAAAAATATCCTGGAAAATTTAATTTTCTCTTATTTGGAAATTTTCATGGATGATCAAACAAAGAGAACAACTTTCTGAGAACTAGAAAAATGCAGGGTGTACAAGAAGATTCTTTGGAGAATGTCTCGAATGCATGAGGAGATGCCTTAGAGAATGCTTGGAAGATTGAAATATGAAATGGAAATGACAACCAAACCCACTGTACTTCTCTCACAGGCTAAATGCACCCAAGACAAATGACACATTAAAATCATAAGGAACAAAACATAAGCCACTTTCCCTTTTTTAAGAAAGAAAACTTAGGATTCATATGCAAATTGTTTAAATAATAGTTCTTATTATTTAAATTAGAAAATAGTATTTTTACTTAGAAAATATGTTTAATAATTTTTTTTTAGAAGATAAAGAATGATACGAGAATTTGTGTATTGTATAAATGTATAGTGTCTTTTAGGGAAAATAAGTCAATAAAATCGTTTTTTCATTATTTAAGTTCCCAATAAAGGGTTTTATTTATTTTTTTTTTTTTTTAGGTTTTGAAAAATTTCACACAAAAATAATAAAGAAAAAAGAATTCCTATAATTTTATTGTCCATGATTAAATTATAGATGAAGAAAATTTCTTAGCCCTTCTTCTCTCTTTTTATATTTTTTAATTACATTATTTTTGCATTGTCCAATTATAATTTCTATAAAAAAACAAACATAATTTAAATAATTAGAAATTTATTTTTGCTTATATTGACAAATTTGTACATATTGGATTTAATTTAAATTTGAAATATGCTAAAATTTAATTTCCCTAGATACAATTTTTAGCTTTACATCTCAACTAAAATTTATTCCAAAGCTTATGACGTGTCAAAAAATCTCAAATTGTCTTATGTTGTGAGCTTTAACAAACTAATTGTCTTATGCTCCAAACGTTTGAGTCATCATTTTTAGTTTAACAAAGTTGATAATAATAATCACATAGTAGCTATGAACACTACGAAAAATACATTACTAGACATTGATATTCATAACACATTTCCACAACCTATGTTAAACTAGATATTACAAGAAGCAAAACACATGCTACAAAGAAGCCAACAAATAAATTGATTACATATGTATATGAAATACTTTTCAAGGAATGCTTATCATCAACTGCATGTTCAGACTTTGGTTTGCTAGCTAATGAACATTCATCACTTCTCTTCCATCTTGGTGCATAGAACAACCAAACTCGGACAACTTCCTCTCTATAAGTATATGCTTTGTAAACACTCTCCTTATAAAGGAGCACATTCTTTTGACATTCAACCTAAGAATCGTACACTCCATGTCTGTGACCCACAAACACTACATAGTATGTTTGCATGTTCGTCATCTGATGACATAATAGTTGTTGGTTAATTTTTGATAATCAATCAAGTAATGACTATTGCAAAAGATAGTACAAAACATATATAATTCACACATGTATACCACATTTTAGGATAACAATAGTGATGATTAACTACAAAATTCAAAATATAACAAGTAATGTGCAGGATTCAAGTTCTAAGGCTTCGGATAGGTAATACCCAACTTTAACTAAGGTAGTACCTAAGATCAATTAAGGTAGTACCTAAGGTTGATTAAGGTGGTAACTAAGATCTATTAAGGTAGTACCTAAGGTACAATCCCCAAAATACCAAATGTGAACCAATTGAACACACTAAATAATCGCATAATTGCATGCTCTAAGGGTCACAAATGAAGGTCCGAGACTTTGGATAGGTAGTACCCAACTTTAACTAAGGTAGTATCTAAGGTCAATTAAGGTAGTACCTAAGGTTGATTAAGGTGGTACCTAAGGGCTATTAAGGTAGTACCTAAGGTACAGTCCCCAAAATACCAAAGGTAAACCAATTGAACACACTAAATAATCACATAATGGGATGCTCTAAGGGTCACAAATAAAGGTCCGAGGTTTCAGATAGGTAGTACCCAACTTTAACTAAGGTAATTCCTAAGATCGGTTAAGGTAGTACCTAAGGTTGATTAAGGTGGCACATAAGGTCTATTAAGGTAGTACTTAAGGTACAGTTGCCAAAATAACAATGCAACTTGCAACCAGATATGATGTAAGTTCCACTTGGATTCAATGTGACTTGTAGGTCATATGGTTATTTGGGAATAATATGATTTCCACAATCCAACACAAACGTTCAAGTTCACCAACGACTCCAAAATCGTTGATGTGCTCCATTTCAAACAAAAGACTAAAGAACAATGAATAAAAATTATTTACCTTCAAATTTCAATTTGGGGTTAGGGCAAAATGCGACTCAATAACAGGAAGAGATATCTTGTTGACGAAGCCAATATGTTGGATTCCAGCTTTTCGTTCGAGTACGCGTTGCTGTAGTAAATTCACAATCATAGATGCACCTCTTGAAGTCGTCTTTTAATCGGACATTCTTAGGATGGAATGCTCCATTTTTTTGCACTTTTATGTGGACAAGAGAGAAACACGCAGGTTGGAGTTGTGGATTAATGGTTTTTTTTTTTTTTTTTTTTCTCAAATGAGACAATTTTTAGGAAATTTTAGATAGATCTCGGGATTGTGTGGGTGATGAATCCAAGAGAGAGAGAGAGAGAGAGAAATACTCCCAAATTATAGAGAAAAAATGTTTTAGATTAGGGAAATAACAACCGGTTGTTGGGTCAGGTGATTTTTCATAAGTTTCAAATTCAAATTTTTTTGTTTTTTAAATTTTCAGTCTTTCTTGTGACATGAAAGGCTTATTTCTAATATGGAGACAAGGTTGCAACCGACATGGAGGGGAAATCTAGGAAAATAAAATGGAGTCAGTAAAGAGTGCATGATAAAGATAATATTTTCCCTTTTGATTGTTAAATCTCATATTCCAACTTATTGGAGTTTGATTGTCATATTACTTTCAAATAGCTAGCTGCAAACACAACTTTCCCTTAAATAAAAGAAGGTAATAGTAAGTCTATTTTGCCTATTTCTTTTATGAGATCAAATTCATTGGCATATGTAGAAGTACGTCTATGAAAAGCTGCCTCTATCATGTCCCCAGTTATAGCAAGCCCAACAACAGTCTAGGTAGTAGTGACGATCAACATCGAAATTCCCTTAACTTAATAGTAGGTGCATCAACAAACTTATAACCTTCCCTAAAAACGTGTATTGGTTGAATAGACCAAGGACTGTGGAAAAGTTGTTTCTCTCTTATCTTCAATTCCACTTGGGGTTTGTGACATTTTTTGTTTGGTTTGTTATCTGGTGGGCGGTGATATTGGGTGGGGTTTTGGTTGTGAGAGTTTGGGTTTAAGGTACATCTTTGCCCTTAATCAGTAGGAGTCGGAAATTTTTTAGACAACCTCATCTTCCTAGCAAGGGTTTGTATGTAATTAGGGGGTGAGAAGAAAAGAAAATGGTAGAAACTGAGTCTGGCTTATTCTGAAGAGGGTGTAACACCATAGCTTCCCCATGCTTCATTCATATACACGTGTTTTCACTGTGGCACCTTTATTTTAAAATTTAATTAAAATACCATTAAAACCCTAAACCTGATTTCTGAACAAGTAAGCGACATCAAAAAAAGACCTTTCATCAACAAACTATAATCCTGAATGAATGTTATCATGATTTATATTGTGTTTTTATGTGATTGGGGGGTTGAGTTTAAAATGATTTTGAGCACATGAGGATATGTACAAAATTGCATAACCTCTATCCTAGCTAATAGGGTGAGTTTCATGAAGTCCCTACCATGCCATGTGCTTCCATATATATCTTATTTCTGCAATCTCTTCATTCGCCTTAAGTTTCTTGACCTCCTTTAAGGTATTTGGGTTATGCTTTATGCAGGTAATGGTTTTTGATAAATTTGGAAAAAAAAAAAAACAAAAACAAAAAAAGAAAGCCTTATTTTATAGTTAAGAGTCATTTTAGCAGTGATTTTAACATGTGTTTTTAGTTTAAAAAGTGTTTTTGAAAAAAAAAATTAGGTGTTTGACAAATTTTAGGAAACACTTTTAAAATTTTGAAAAATCACTTATAGAGTTGAAAAATCATTTATAATATTTTTTTTTTTGGAGAAATATCACTTGTAGAGTTAAAAAAATCATTTATAATATTTTTTTGGAGAATCACTTGATAAATGATTCTCTTAAAAACACTTCAAATAGAAACACTATCAAATGCATTCTTAGTGATTTGATTTAATATTAGAAATAAGGTTTCTCGAAAAAATAGGGTTTTTAGAGAGTTTTGAGCCAAAAAAATCCACATATTAGATTTATATTTTAAAATAGATAAAACTATTGTCACTAATTTTGATCTTAAACTTAAATTTAAAACAATACACGGTAGCTATTGTTATAAAGCTTAGTTCAAAATTATATTCACCAACCATAGTTTTGATTTAAATTTTTTTTACCCTTTTATAAAATTTTATCATTTTAATTTAGTATCATAAATTTATTATATTAATATGTAGTTAGTTACAAATTTATAAAAAATCAATATGTGAAACCAAGGTTTGGTTAATCTCGGTTTTGATGATAACAAAACAAGGTTTGGAATTAATAATTATATTTCAAGTGTGATTAGGCAAGAAGATTTTCAAAGTGGCAATCACAAAGACAAAATCAAGCCAAAGAGAAATCAATAAGAAGAAAAAGACATTAAAGAGAAGTGTTTTTTTCAAGACCTAAGCTTTATAGGATCTCTTTGTAGGGTTGTTGGTACATTAGGTCTTTCATGTATCACATTATTAATTTATGCATCAAAATCATCCAAAAGTAATTTTGTTTTAAATCCTTTAAAATTGGATGATTTCATGTTTTCAATTAAAACCTTGTGTCAAATATTTTTCAAACTTGTTTAAAAGGATTTAGGTTGAAAATGATGGTTGTTGAGCTAAAAACGACTCAATCGATTGAACCGGATGAGGAATCGGTTGACCTGTTCACCTCAACCGATGAACAGGTACAAAAACCTTATCTCTCTTCTAGAATGCTTGTTCAACCTATTAAGGTTGAACCTTAACCGGTCGAGGTCTGGTCAAGGGGCGGTCAAGGTCTAACGATCACCTGTCAATCATTAAATGCTAATGACTAGTCAATCGGTCGACCCTCAGCTCATTTGGTCGACCCCCAGCTCGACTAGTCGAACCCCTAACAACTAGTTTGGCATTTTTCCTCTATCGAAAGACTTCAATCTTCATTGTTTCATGAGCTTAACCTTCCTAAGCCTTTCTTGAATATATTTGAGCCTTGGGAGAGTATTTTTTTAGTGCACCATTGTTTTAAAACTTGCATATCATTAGTGCACCTTTTAATCCTAGTTTTTCTTGTATCATTTGAGCTTAAAGTTTTGTACTATGATTTTTTGAGAATATTTCTTATCTTTGAGAAAAAAAAGTCTAAGTGTGTGATATCACTTATAGATTCTCAAGTGTGGGGCATCACTTGAGGGGTTGTTTAAGAGTAAAGTATCTAATGAGGATTGTAAAGGGTGATTGGAGCCAAAAGTCCAAGAGGGTTGATTGGAACCATAATCCAATTGTATTGTTTGAAGGCTTGTGTTGGAAGCCTTGAATTAGTGGAATCTCAAACTTGGAATTGAATTTAGAGGAGAGTGGACATAGGTCGGGTTGCACCGAACCACTATAAAAATCTTGTGTTTGCATTTTCTCTTCCCTACTCTTTTATTTTATATGCAATTGTATTTATATTAATTGTATTATATATTTGCATATAATTGTCTTTTACATTCACATAGTTTGAATTTACGAAAAAGAGACCATCACCTATTCACCCCCCTCCCCCCTCTAGGGTGATTACCTTAGATTGGATTAGCTTAATTTTTCTAACACAATATATGAAATTAAATAATTTGTTATATATATATTAAGTGCGATGGGGTATTTTAGTCTTTTTATAAGGTTTTTGTTATTATTATTATTATTATTATTATTATTAATTTTGCTATTTCTAATTTTATATAAAAGTATTTTGATTTTATTTTTTTAAAACATTTTGGCATTATAAAATTATTATATTAATTATTTATCTTTTATATACCATAATGTAAGTGGTATATGATATCCAATATATGTAAGTCCAATTGAAGTTTAAAATTTTTAATATTTTTATTTAAATATATAATAATTTGTTTATGATAAAAAATAAACAACTAATTGATCTTCCATAATACCTATGAATGATCGACATTTTAGGCTTTAGTTTAAAACCTAGACACCAACTATGATTTTAAACTTAAATTTTAAAATCAGTTAGTAATTAAGGTTTTGAACTTAAATTCAAAAAGCATAATTAATGATTATGGTTTTGACCATTTGAAAAAAGTCAAAACAATTTGATTAAAAGTTCAAGAATTCCATTTTTGTAACAATTAACATAAAGATCATTAAATTGATACATCTGTAGGCATACTTTGGCTTTGGGACCCACATAAGTATTGGTTTCTCTATGTTTAACAAAAATAAGATTGTTGAATTCATGGGATAAAAAATTTCAAGCTTAGACTCTAATGTAGTTCACGTACTAAAGGATCACAACAATTCATGTTTGCCTTAATATTGGGATTTATATTCTTATTAAAATTAGTTTTTTTTTTTTTTTTGTAATTTAGGTACAATTCTTATCATTTTAGCTTATCATTTCAATTAGGATTATTATTCTTATTATTTTAAGAAATATTTATAAACTTTATATATTTTCTCCGTCTTCTTATTCTCTCATAACTTTCCATCAAATTTCTCTTTTTTCTTTTCATCTAAGGGTTAATTTCATTCACCCCCCAGGGTTTTGGCTAAATACATCTAACTCCATAGATTTGAAATTTCATTAAACACCTTTCTTATCCTTTTTAATTTTTATTTTCACTCACCTCCTATCTTACTCAAAATAAGGGAGGTACATGATGTAATTTCAAACCTATAAGGACCAAATGTATTTAGCCAAAACCTCAAAGGAGATACCCTTTTTTTTTTACCTTGGTTTCTTTTCTTTACATAGCAAAAAAGTTCTATTATCGTATATTAATGTGGTATTAGAGCAAATTGATCCATTAAAAAAAAAAAATCACAAGTTCCTAATTACCTCGTTGATACCTTACAAGTTTTATTGAAGTTAGATAATGTTTTTTATTATTTGAAAAGGTTAATAATTTATGAGCTCATCTTATTATCTAATTAGTGAACTATATTAAAGCTTTAATTCTTCTATTTGAAACTTTTAATTGTCTTTGTAACATGGGACAACTAGTTCCAAGAAAGTAGTCAATTCAACAAGTGTAGGGTAATTATTTAAAGGGGGAATTATGTAAAGATGTTACATTTAGGAATTAAAGAAGAAAACAGAACCCAAAAAGGGCTCTTTCATGTATAGTACATTTTTGCCTAAAAAATCCTTGTTTTATGCATTGTAATAATGCCCTCCTTACATTGGTCAAAAATGCCCTTGGGGTGCCTTTTTTGTTGCCACCCACACCAGCTAATAGTCTTATGTGGCAACTACGTCAACCTCTTTATTGCCAGATTCTTGATAAATATACTGCTATCAAGGAAAATAATTTGTAAAATGCCGTAGATTGGAAAATAATTCCAATTCTACGGCACTTTTGAACACATAGGATAACACGTAGGATGAGAAGTGGAAACCCATTTCCCTCATTTCCATTTCCCCTCCAGCCCGTTTTTCTTCTCTACATCAAAACTCATTTTGTCCTCTGCCCAAAAACCCATTATCCCGCACACTGATCATGGGGTGGAGATCCTTGTCTCAACACCAATAGGAAGGAAGTGAAGTGCAGATCTGAGAGACCATTGCCCCCGGTGTTTTCTATAAGTTTTGTGGTTATATTTGGTGGTGTGGTTGTGTTTGGTCACCGAGAAAGTGTGGAAAAGTTGGAAAAAAAAAAATAAAGTTTTCGTTTTTTTTACAATGAAACCGAGTAGACTAAAAATTATGGAGAAAGTTTTAATTTTTTTTTTTTTTTTTTGTGGTTCGGCTTGTTGTGATTATGTTTGGTTGCCAAGAAAGTGTGGGAAAGTTGAAAAAAAAAATAAATTTCCTGATATTTCCTACCAGTCCAGCCCGGGAACAGGATACAAAATCTGTCCAATTTTTTTTTTCTTATAAAAAAACGTAAGATGCTATTTGGTAATTTGATCATGATTTGCGGGGAAAGGTTGTGTTTTTCAGCTTGGCTAAAAAATCGTGGATTTAGGGTTCGTGAAATTTAAATCCAATGGCACAAAAGCAAAGAGACCCCTAGAACAGATCTAGAAAGCATAGGGAGCAAAAAAAAAAAAAAAAAAAAAATTTGTTTTTCGTTGGGGGTTTTGCATGGATTTTCTCGGAAATCAAACGAGGACGAATTTTCCCGGAAATCAAATGGGGGATGGATTTTCTTGGGAATCAAACGGGGTTGCAAAAAAAATAAAAATAATAACATGATTAGATTAGTACTTGCGAGAATTGAAATTCAAATTCACAAGGACTTACGGTTAGAAATCAAGGACTTACGGTTTGTTCTACTAACACACTACTGAATGGACGTTTCATTCAAGAAAAAACAAATGTGTTGGTTGTTTTGGATCAGGTACTGATTTTATAGTTTGAATTTGAATAATAGGTAGGTGGATACAAGACAAATAGAAGGGAAGAAGTATGTTGTTAACTTTTTTATGCATACATCATTAAACATATGTAAATTTGATAGTTTATTTTGTTAAAAATCTCTCTTGAACCTGTAACATCGAAGTCACTTTAGAGTCTTTGGGGGGTGTTTCATTGTTGATCTTGCAGTTTAGAGCTGCATTATTACTATTCTACCAGAGTTTCATTGTTGATCTTACTGTTTCCAGGATATGCATATTCTTAACAACTATTTTGTTTTGCAGGTTCAACGCCAACAAGTACAACCTTAAAAAAAGCAAAGGCTGTAAAGATACAAGATCCAATTTTGTTTATTGCCAGTATAGACCCATGTAATCTTCATCAATGGCATCTGGTTTAGTCACCCAGATGGATTCCAGTGATTTGGGAAATTCCTCCAGCCCGAAACTTGCTACATGAGATGTTAGTTGTACATTAATCTGATCAAAACGTAGGGACTTGACACTGCATCAAGGATTTCTTTCAGTTAGGCTTTGGTAAGCTTGATCCTTGTGAATTGAGATGGATTGCTTGGCTTACCATAAGGTTATTGAACTCTCCAACAGTGATATACTATCTTTTTATTTGTTAAAATTAAAAATAAATAAGAAATATTTTTATTTGTTTCATTGCTTTCAGTTGTTGTAAGAAGGTATGTTAGCAGGATTGTTTCATTCTGTGAGGGAATTATTTTCTATACGAATCCTTGGTTCTCTTTTTTAATAATTTATTCATTCTTGATCTTTAGTAGGCAATCCACATACATCAGTTGAAGGAATAAAGTAAAGGTGGTGAGGGTATCTGTGATACGGTTTAGATTTGGATAAAATTGAATTTGTTTTCATCCAGCTAGATTGAATATAGTGAAAATTAGACTACACTCCAAGGTAAACAGAATCAGAATGTAACTGTTACATGTTTGGAACCACATGCACTGATATTTTATCAGTTTTTCCCCCCAAATAATAGAAGTTGTTTATGATATGGTCAGTAGGACTTTTGCCTTCCTTAACTTTCTAAGAAATTTATCTTCCAACAAAGTAAGTACAGAGAACGGGTCTTGAAAGGAAATTTTATACATCCTGAACATTTGCTTCATAGTTTATTTTGGAAAGTTCATAAATTGATATATATATATATATATATATATATATATATATATATATATATATATATATATATATATATAATAAAAAATATAAATTTGATAAGTGTACATTGATTATTAAATTATATAAAATATTATTTGTTGATAATATTGTGATATGTGATTATAACATGTTTAATTTTAAAATCTATTTAATATTAAAAAATTATGATATATTATAAAATAAATGATGATAAATGTATAAATTTTTAATATTTTAATAATATTAAAAACACTATGAATAAAATTATGACATATTTTTACTAATCAATTAAATGAAAAACTTTCATTCAATTATAAAATAGTTATAATTAATTTGTTATTTAAACCCTTTTTTTTTTTTTTGGTGGAAAGTGTCTCTTGAAGAGACACTTTTAGTATAATTCTATTTTTTGGGAATTATAGAATGTCCCTTTTCAAAATTTAAAATTTTCTACTGAAAAATTGTGGAATGTGTCTCTTCAAGAGACACTTTCAGTATAAACTCAATTTTTAAAAAATTATGAAAGGCGTCCGAATATAATTCCATCTTTTTGGTAATTATGGAAGGTATCTCTTGAAGAGACACCTTCATCATAAATTCGAAATTTTCCACTGTTTGAATGGAAATTGTGGAAAGTGTCTTTTGAATAGACACTTTCAGTATAAACCCAATATTTTTAAAATTGTGGAAGGTGTCAAGAGACACCTTTCACAATTCCCAAAAATTGGAATTATATTGAAGGTGCCTCTTTAAGAGACACCTTCCATTATTTTAAAAAAATTGGGTTTATACTGAAAGTGTCTCTTGAAGAGACACTTTCCACAGTTTTCATACATTGAAGAGGGACATCTTTAGCTTTAAAATAATTTCCACAATTTTTAATACATATTGGATTTTGTGGAATTGTGGAAAGTGTCTTTTCAAGAGATACCTTTAGTATAAATCTAATTTTTTGGAATTCTAGAAGGTGTCTCTTCACAGACACCTTTGACACATTTTGTATAGATTAAAATTTTTAGGAACTGTAGAATGTGTCTCCTCAAGAGACATCTTTAACTTTAAAATCAAATTCATGAGACATTCAAATTTGTCAAATTGTGGAAGGTGTCTCTTCAAGAGACACCTTTAGCTTTAAAATAATTTCCACAATTTTTAATACATATTGGATTTTGTGGAATTGTGGAAAGTGTCTTTTCAAGAGACACCTTTAGTATAAATCTAATTTTTTGGAATTCTAGAAGGTGTCTCTTAAAGAGACACCTTTGACACATTTTGTATAGATTAAAATTTTTAGGAATTGTAGAATGTGTCTCTTCAAGAGACATCTTTAACTTTAAAATCAAATTCATGAGACATTCAAATTTGTCAAATTGTGGAAGGTGTCTCTTCAAGAGACACCTTTAATGTATCTTGGATTTTTTGCCACGTGGAAAGTGTCTTTGCAAGAGACACCTTTAATGCATATTGGATTTTTTGTCATGTGGAAAGTGTCTTTTCAAGAGACACCTTTAGCTTAAATTCAATTCTTTCATGATTTTAAAAATTGTGGAAGGTATCTCTTCAAAAGATATCTTCCACGTGGCCAAAATTGCCGTAGATCTATCAATATGTTCACAACTACCATTTTTTAATAATTTTTTTTTTTACAATTGCCGCAAAAGTTAAAAAAAGCCCTTTATTGCCCCTAAAAAGATTACCCACACCAACTTAAATATGATGTTTGAAACATAATTACCATTTTAAAACTTAATAACAACACATTAGAAAATCAAAGAGACTAACCAAACCTACATGAAAAAAATAATTACCTAACCTACATTAAACGTAAAACCAAATGATTTTAAATTTAATTTCCATATTATAGTCATAATAAAATAGAATTAAAAACTGATTGAAATGGTAAGCAAAATGAATAAACAAGTGTTCTATGGGGATTCTTGATAAATGTACGGCTATTAGGGAAAATAATATTTTAAATACCATAGATTGGAAAATAATTCCAATTCTATGACATTTTTGAACACGCAGGATGAGAAGTGAAAACCCATTCCCCCCTTTCCATTTCCCTTCCCGTTTTTCTTCTTTGCATCAAAACTCTGCCCGAAAACCTATTATCCCGCATGCTGATCATGGGGTGGAGATCCTTGCCTCAACACCAATAGGAAGGAAGTAAAGTGCAGATCTGAGAGACCATTGCCCCTGGTATTTTCTGTAAGTTTTGTGGTTATATTTGGTGGTGTGGTTGTGTTTGGTCACTGAGAAAGTGTGGGAAAGTTGTAAAAAAAAATAAAGTTTTCATTTTTTTTTTTTTGTGGTTCGGCTTGTTGTGATTCTGTTTGGTTGCCAAGAAAGTGTGGAAAAGTTGAAAAAAAAAATAAATTTCTTAATATTTCCTACCAGTCCAACCCGCGCACAGGATACAAAATTTGTCCAATTTTTTTTTTATTTTTTATATAAAAAAACATAAGATGCTATTTGGTAATTTGATAATGATTTGAGGGGAAAGGTTGTGTTTTTCAGCCTGGCTCAAAAATCGTGGATTTAGGGTTCGTGAAATTTAAATCCAATGGCACAAAAGCAAAGAGACCCCTAGTTTTTTTTTTTTTTTTTTTTTTCCTTAGGGGTTTTGCATGGATTTTCTCGAAAATCAAAGGAGGATGAATTTTCCCGGAAATCAAATGGGGGATGGATTTTCTTGGGAATCAAACGGGGGTTGCAAAAAAATAAAAAAATAATAACCTGATTAGATTAGTACCTGCAAGAATTGAAATTCAAATTCAAATCCAAAGAGATTCTTCACTAGGCAAAATGGATATACTAACTTTTTATTTGTTAAAATAAAAAATAAAAATACTATCTTTTTATTTGTTAAAATTAAAAATAAATAAGAAATATTTTTATTTGTTTTATTGCTCTCAGCTGTTGCAAGAAGGTATGTTGATCTTTAGTGGGCAATCCACATACATCAGTTGAATGAATATTTTTATTTCTATACGAATCCTTGGTTGTCTTGTTTAATAATTTATTCATTCTTGATCTTTAGTAAGCAATCCACATACATCAGTTGAAGGAATAAAGTGGTGTGGGTATCTATGATACGGTTTAGATTTTGATAAGATTGAATTTGTTTTCATCCAATTAGATTGATATCCATATGGATATAGTGAAAATTAGACTAAACTCCAAGGTAAACGGAATCAGTTACATGTTTGGATAAATTTTTAATATATTAATAATATTAAAAACACTATGAATAAAATTATGATATATTTTTACTAATTGAAAATTTTTCATTCAATTATAAAATAGTTATAATTAATTTCTTATTTAAAGTGTTTTTTTAATATTGTATTTATATCCTAACTTTTGATATATATTTCTTTAGTGCATATCATATGTCAGGGAGCAAGTTTGTCCTAGTGGAGTTGGGGATGCATGTTGAACCTTTTGTTAGGGGTTCGAATCCCCCCAACAAGGGAAAAAAAAAGAAGCTCAATTTTGTATGTACATGTTAATAAAAACTTTAAATTTGATAAGTGTACATTGATTATTAAATGATATAAAATATTATTTGATGATAATATTGTGAAATGTGATTATAACATGTTTAATTTTAAAATCTATCTAATATTAAAAAATTATGATATATTATAAAATAAATGATGATAAATGTATAAAATTTTAATATATTAATAATATTAAAAACACTATGAATAAAATTATGATATATTTTTACTAATCAATTAAATGAAAATTTTTCATTCAATTATAAAACAGTTATAATTAATTTTTTATTTAAAGTGTTTTTTTAATATTGTATTTATATCCTAACTTTTGATATATATTTCTTTAGTGCATATTATATGTCATGGGGTAAGTTTGACCTAGTGGAGCTAGGGATGCATGTTGAACCTTTTGATAGGGGTTCGAATCCCCCCAACAGTGGGAAAAAAAAACAAAAACTATAAATTATAACATGTTTAATTTTAAAATCTATTTAATATTAAAAAATTATGATATATTATGTACATTGATTATTAAATTACATAAAATATTATTTGACAATAATATTGTGATATGTGATTATAACATGTTTAATTTTAAAATCAATCTAATATTAAAAAATTATGATATATTATAAAATAAATGATGATAAATGTATAAATTTTTAATATATTAATAATATTAAAAACACTATGAATAAAATTATGATATATTTTTACTAATTAATTAAATGAAAAATTTTCATTCAATTATAAAATAATTATAATTAATTTGTTATTTAAAGTGTTTTTTTTAATATTGTACTTATATCCTAACTTTTGATATATATTTCTTCAGTGCATATCATATATCATGGGGCAAGTTTGCCCTAGTGGAGTTGGGGATGCATGTTGACCCTTTTGTATATATATATATAAAATATTGTACATGTTAATAAAAAATATAAATTTGATAAGTGTATTGATTATTAAATTATATAAAATACATTAAATTGAATATGATAAATTAAAATAAATTTAATTTGATTTAGTCTTATATATATATATTTTCTTTGATTCTTTTTAGGTACATTAATGGATAGTTTGCTTACAATTGTGTGTTACAAGGATGGTGAAATAATTGATGGGCCAAATAGGGTGTGTTACAGTTGTCCTCCTAAAAAAGGTGTTTCAGTGAACAATTTGATCAAATATGATGAGTTGGAGGATAAGTTGTGTCATGTTATGTCGATCAATCGCACTCATACCATGTTATCCATGATATTTCGGTATCTAATTCTTATGTCGATTGGAAATGGAAACATTGACTATATACAATTACCAATTAAAGTTGATGATGATGTAAGGTTAATGTTTCATGTTGTAGCACAAATCCCACCATCGAATACTATCGAAATGTATTTGCAGACACGTCCAAGGTATCATTCATCTAAGTTAAGTCCATCATTTGATCAAGAAATTATGGGTCATGATGTGGAAATACTAGCAAATGGGAATTTGGCAGTGTGGACTGATGAAATGGATGACAATTTAGCACACAATGACGAAATGGGGGGGGGGGGGGGGGGGGGGGGGGGGGAATTTGGCAGTAGTAACTCAGTCAATTTGGGAGCGACAAACAACTATGTTGACATCCCATTTACAAATGAAAATGATGATATGGAATTTTATGATGAGGACAAGATTAATGAGATGCATTATGATGATGAATCTCCAACAAATAAGGCTTATTTAGATGATGGTGAATATATTATGCCTTCCCCAATGTTCAAACAATTGAATTGGGATGCAATAAATAGCATGACTGTTAAGCTTCCCACATCACGTATCGGATTGTGGAATGAATCCAATGAGTTGTTTAAAGGATTGAGATTTGAGAGTAAAGAAGACTTGCAATATGTTGTAAAACGTTATGCAATATGTCAGAATCAACATTTGGTGGTTTGTGAATCAGAACCACAATTGTGGGCAATGAGATGTAAGAAGTGGCAGGAAGGATGTAATTGGAGGTTTCGTGCATGTCGTCGTAAAAGCCATGGAGTGTTTGAGATAACCAAGTACGCAGGTCCTCATACTTGTGTTTATCCTAAATTATCACAAGACCACTCTCAATTGGACTCTACATTGATTGCAAGAGAGATCCAAAATGTAGTTCAGAGGGATCACACTACCTATATTGCTACATTACACCAAATAGTGAAGGATAAATTTGGATATGATGTCCATTATAGGAGAATTTGGGAAGCTAAGAGAAAAGCAATGCTTAGAGTTTTTGGTGATTGGGATGAATCTTATCAAGCATTGCCGAAATGGATGAACATCCTTCAGCTAACTAATCCTAGAACAAAGATTGTTTGGAAGGCAATACCTTTAGGAGGGATTTTTGGGAACGTGCGGTTTATGCGTGTTTTTTAGGCATTTGGGGCAAGTGTTGAAGGATTCAAGCATTGCAAACCAATTATACAAATTGATGGTACATTCCTATATGGAAAATACATGGGGAAGCTTTTAATTGCTACTTCAATTGATGGAAATGGTCATGTATTCCCCCTTGCGTTTGCAATTGTTGAGGAAGAATCACAGGATAGTTGGTCTTGGTTTCTTATTGCATTAAGGCACCACGTCACTCAAAGAGAAGGGATATGCTTAATTTCATATCGCCATGCACGAATAAATGCTGCTATTAGAAATCCATCAGTTGGATGGAGCCCCCCTCATACGCAACATCGATATTGTCTTAAGCATGTAGTGAGCAATTTTAATGACAAATTTAAGAATAAGGTCTTAAAAGAGTTGGCGTATAGAGCTGGATGTCAACATCAACCGCAAAAATATGAGAGATACATGGAGGAGTTAAAACAATTGGATGAAAAAAGTGTGGCTTGGTTTTCAAAGTTAGACACTCAAAAATGGACTTAAGCATATGATCTAGGATATCGGTATGGGTGGATGACCACAAATATTGCTGAGTGTATTAATGGGGTGCTTAAGGGAGCACGAAGGTTACCTATCACTGCACTTGTTCAATTAACTTTTTATCGATGTGTGTCATACTTTGAGACTCGAAGAGCAGAGATACGTGCTAGAATGGCAGTTGGAGATGTGTACACTACGTATGCAATTGAAAAATTTAGAAGAACTGAGGCCAAAGCTAGGGGACACACTGTCACCATTTTCCATCAAATTCATGAAACATTTGAAGTAATTACTACTCTCCATGGGTTTCATATGGATAAAGGACGTAACAAACAAGTTGTTAAGTTGAATGAAGGTACACGTAGTTGTAATAAGTGGCAATCATTTCACATTCCATGCTCATATGTGCTAGTTGTTTCTGCTCATATGAGGATTGATAGTTGGCAATTAGTTGAAAAATACTATAGCCTGGATGCCTATGCCAATTGTTACACTCCTGAATTTAATCCCATTCCTCATGAATCTTATTGGTCATATCCTGATTTTCCTATTCTCCACCTTGACCCAACTTCGATGAGGGATAAGGGGAGTCTTAGATCATCAAGGATAAGGAATGAAATGGATTTGAAGGAACCAAGCGTTAGGATTCAATGTGGCTTATGTAAAATAGCGGGCCATAATCGTCGCAATTGTCCCACAAAAGATGGAGGGCAATCCTCCAACCCCCTTCCTCATGACAATTATAGTATGAAAGATTATCCATTTTGATAATATGATATTTTTATGTAATGTCTGTAAATTTGTAATCATACTAATGATAATAAGAATTAATGGTTATTTGGTATATGTAGGTATCACCGCACGATGGAGCTGGGACCCTTGGATCTGACAGTTCTATAAGGACAGGCCACACACAGGTCATCTATAGTATGGACATGTGTTGACTCTAAGGAGCTTCATTGTAGACGGCGTGAGGCGATCTTCCATATCACTAGTGTACTTGATGGGCGTATTATTCCATTGTTGCAGCAGGCAGACTTCTATGGTGTTGCACGCTTAGGATTCATTTCCTTAGATTGGCATCTTATTACTGCATTTGTCAAGAGATGGCGACCTGAGACTCATACCTTCCACTTACCTCAGGGGGAGTGCATGATTACACTACAGGATATTGCCATGTTGATTGGACTACCAGTAGATGGAGATGTAGTTACTGGTAGCACATGTTTAGATTGGAGGCGTGTATGTTATTCTCTATTAGGACTCACTCCTGGAGATATAGACATAGATGACCAGCGCCTTCAGCCTTCATCTTACATGGTTGAGTCAGAGCTTCCCTACTTTGGCACTAGATGTTGATGAGAAGTCTATTCAGCGTTATACTAGGGCTTATATCTTATAGCTCATTGGAGGTTTTCTATTTTTAGGAAAGTCTAGCGATAAGGTGCATCTTATGTTTTAACCCCTTCTAGAGGATTTTGAGGTTGCTGGTAGGTATAGTTGGGGTAGTGCCTGTTTAGCCTGGCTTTATTGACAGTTGTGTTGAGCCTCTTATATTGATACACATGATATATCTGGCCCACTGATTTTGCTCCAGTTATGGGTATGGGAGAGGTTCCCATTTATTGCACCTCATCGTTTACGTATAGCTCCACATGATGACCAGTTGCCTCCACCTCCATTGGCCATTTGGTATATATTATAAAATTACGATAAATTTTACTATTATGAGGATACAAGCATAAACTTAAATTCTAACATTTTTTATTTATTTAACTATGCTTTGTTATTTTAATTTTATAGGTGGAGAGATGAATTTCGGACTACTTCGATTAGCATGCACGTCTTAGCTCAGTATAGGCACCATCTTGATCGACTTACAACATATTAGGTGATAAAAGTGTGATTCATTTGTTATACTTGTTTCTCTAAACAAATTCTAAACCACTGATTATATCTAACGTTTCTTGGGTACAGATTATATGGTAGCCTTATGTTGATGACATGAATGTTGGTCTTCCTGATTATTGTACTACTGGGAAAGATATATGGTGTACTATCTCACTTTTGATATGTTTCCACATAATTGAATAGCATAGACTTGATCGAGTATTACGGCAGTTTGGATTTCGTCAAGGGATTCCTCAACCATGTGATAATGAGTCAATCTTACACAAATGTGATTTGAGAGGCAAACATGATGCTGATTGGACTACTCGACATGGAGATTGCATTCGACGTTAGAGCTCTAAGCATGAGCATATTGCTAGAGGCGAGATGGCTATAGGTTCATTAGGGTATCATGATCCATACATGGTGTGGTATCGCTCCATTACTATTCAGTTTCTTACTCAGACTGGGTCCTTCCATGAGCTATTGGTAATTTTCATATTTTATCTTTTTATTAAAGTTTATTTTATTTTTATAAGAATTTAATTTAACTCTTATTTGACTTACAGACTACCAGCATACACCAGATATATGATATTGCACCTCCAGATGATTTTCACATTCGCAGGTTATGTACTACTGTATTAGAGGCCATACATGAGATGGATCGCTTTGATGCTCCATTTAGTGTTGATGCTACTACACAGCTCCAGCCTCCATCAGGAGATGTACGACCTACACGACCAGGGCCTCGTACGAGGGAGATTAGGCATACACCAGTTGTTGCTCGAGTGCGACCATCGACTGACATTAGTCCATCACCTCATCATCAGCCGACATCATCCATTACTCAATCAGGAGGTGTACGGACTAGAGGGGGAAGGCCTCAGACGAGGAGTAGTCCACCACCTCATCAGCAGCCGATATCATCCATCACTCGATTAGGAGGTGTACGGACTAGGGGAAGAGGGCCTCATACGAGGATTAGTCCTGTAGACCCTCAATTTTGTCCCTCGACACTGGCATTTATCCTTTGGGCGTCACCTGCACCCATCGTTCTCATATGGCACCACTAGGGCCCCTTTTGGGCTTAGTCGGTGTCCGAGCCTCATGTGGGCTTGTCTGTGGTCCATTGTGGTGCGTATGAGGTTCATTTTAGAGGGTCATCGTGGCCATTTTCCTAGTCATTCACATCACCCTATAGGAAGGAAGTGGGGTCATCCCGATGTTTTAGCTTAGTTGGAGTTTATAGGGGCATGTTGAGGTTCGGAGCACTCGGGCTTGTTTTGATCGTATCTCCCTCATCCAAACTCAGAATCAAGAACCGTTTCTTTTTATGGATTCCTTATTCTTCCAGGAACATTCTGTAAAATTTTCAAATTTTTTGCAACCGGTCGGCTGGTTGGCAGCCGGTTCAGCCGGTTCAGCCGGTTCATCGAGTCAGCCGGTGTAGAACACTGATTTTTGGTAATTGTTTTGATCATATCTCCCTCTTCCAAACTTGGAATCATGTACCGTTTTTTTTCATGGATTCCTTACTATTCTAGGAACATTATTTAAAATTTTCAAAATTTTTTGCCATCGGTTCAACCGGTGGACATCCGGTTCGGCCGGTTCAGCCGGTTCAGCCGGTTCATTGAGTCAGCTGAGGTAAAACACTAATTCTAGTAATTTTGGGGCCCAAATCCTACATGGATCAGGCCCGTAAGCTCCATATTGGTTTTGGGCAATGTTGTGGGTCCATTTTGGGCCTTGGTTTGGGTTCCTTGCAGCCCACCACGAATCCATATGGATTCTTGGTGGTGAAGCAAACTGAAAGCTGAAGGGAGTGACCTGCCTTGTAAGTTTAAGAGAAGTAATGAGGGGTGTGGTTCCCATGCTGATGAAGGGGATTTCGGTGCTGAAGGGGAAGGAACCCAGGAGGCTCAAATGCTGAGAGGGGTATGAGTATAAAAGGTGGGAAGAGAGGAGAGCAAAGGACCTTTTGGCATTTTCAGAAAGAGGGGAAATTTTGCTGGTGAGAGAAACAAAAAGGTCAGGAGCATCTTCTGAGTTGAGGGTGTGGGGGAAAGCTTCAGCACTGTGGTTTCTTTGAAGAGGAGAATGACAGTATCTTAGTTTTGGGAGTCATCATTGGCATACACGTATCTATTTGGTGGAGATTCTGAGGTAAGCATGCTGAATTTTCTTTGCTGACAGTTTATCTTCCTCGTATTCATATGTTTTTCTCCTTCCTCATCATCTTTTCTTCCCTTTGATATGAATATTGTATTGCTTGGGTGTGGATAACAAAGGCCACACATGATTTTTTTTGATTGGTTATGAATGGTTTAGGAACTTTCTGACCAAATTTGGATTTTTTATCAACCGGATGGACCAGTTGGGAACCGGTTCAACCCCATAAGTGGCTGCCTCTGTCAGCCATGGGGAACACCTGCCTTTCTTGGTCTGGTTCTCACTCATCCGGGCTCGGAATTGAGAACCGTTTCTTTTGTTTGCTTCCTTAAGCCCTTAGGAACTTTCTGACCAAATTTGGGATTTTTTATCAACCGGATGGACCAGTTGGGAACCGGTTCAGCCCCATAACTGGCTGCCTCTGCCAGCCATGGGGAACACCTGCCTTTCTTGGCCTGGTTCTCACTCATCCAGGCTCGGAATTGAAAACCGTTTCTTTTGTTTGCTTCCTTAATCCCTTAGGAACTTTCTGACCAAATTTGGGATTTTTTATCAACCGGATGGACCAGTTGGGAACCTGTTCAACCTGTTCAGCCCCATAAGTGGCTGCCTCTGTCAGCCATGGGGAACACCTGCCTTTCTTGGTCTGGTTCTCACTCATCCGGGCTCGGAATTGAGAACCGTTTCTTTTGTTTGCTTCCTTAATCACTTAGGAACTTTCTGACCAAATTTGGGATTTTTTATCAACCAGATGCACCAGTTGGTAGCAGGTTCAACCGGTTCAGCCCCATAAGTGGCTACCTCTGTCAGCCATGAGGAGCACCTGCCTTTCTTGGTCTGGTTCTCTCTCATCCGGGCTTGGAATTGAGAACCGTTTCTTTATTTTGCTTCCTTAATCACTTAGGAACTTTCTGACCAAATTTGGGATTTTTTATCAACCGGATGAATCAGTTGGGAACCGGTTCAGCACCATAACTGGCTGCCTCTGTCAGCCATGAGGAACACCTGCCTTTCTTGGTCCGGTTCTCGCTCATCCGGGCTCGGAATTGAGGACCATTTCTTTCGTTTGAATCCTCACTCATTTAGGAGTTTTATAGAAAAATTTGGGAATTCTTCTCAATAGGTTGTACCAGTTGAGAACCAGTTCAACTTGTTCTGCTGAAGGACTTTAGGTAGCCCTCGTTTTTGGCATTTTTCGAGCCCTTATCCATTGGGGCTCAAACCCATTTGCTATAGGGCACTTGAGAGCCATCTTGAAGGTTTAAGTCAGTGTTTGATTTCAGTTAGTATGGGAAATTTTGAAGTTATGGGTGGGGTGGTCTAGGTAAGTCTAGTTTGATTTGTATGACATTTGGGGAGTCCATTACCTGATCTTAACCAGCCTTCTTCCTTTTTGGCACAAAATTTGATGCTTGATTCTGAATACATGTTGTGTGGCTGATTCACCCTCTGCTGTAGCACATGGCTAGGGACCACAGGTACGCATCGTTGGTTTTGATTGTTGAATCATATGCATGCATGGTGCCTAATCCTGAATTTTTGTTACATGTTTATCTGTGTTTGACTGACCGTTTATGCAGCGCATGGCTGGGGACCACAGGTACGCACCCATTGTTTTGGGTTGGTTAAATCCATATGCATGCCAAATACCAATTAGGATTGTGTGATTCATGACATTTATTTAGCCTAGGGTTTCATCTTTGACCCATATGCTCCCACATACCCCAATTCATTAGTAGAGACCGAGTTCCAGGCCTAGAGGGGTGCTACTTCGCATGAGGTACCTTCCCAATGGGTAACCTAATCCCCGGACCCAGAATCTAGTTTTCACAGACCGTTTTTTTTCCATACTGGGGTCATTAGGGGTTTTGGTTCTTACTTAATTTTCCCCATTTTAAAAATAAAAATAAAAAGTAAGTGGCGACTCCATACAACACCGTCTCTCACCGAGGGCGGTTTTTTTTCAAAACTGGAGAACTCAACTTTTTCATGCCTTATTTTCTTTTAAAAGCGAGTCGCGCCGGTCCGGTGGATCGGGTGAGGGTCCACAAGTCCACCACCTCATCAGCAACTGATATCATCCATTACTCGATTAGGAGGTGTATGGACTAGAGGGCGAGGGGCTCATACAAGAGGGACTAGGCATACATCTATTCTTAGAGATGCACCATCGACTGACATTAGTCTGCCACCTGTTCAGGAGACTCCTATTACACCTATGGAGGTGCCATCCACCCCACCTATAGTACCACTTGTTGCATCATCACCACCATCAATAGAGGCTACATTGGTTCATGAGGAGTTAGTTCATATAGCAAATGATGATCAGCAATGACAAAAGACTAATCGTGGTCGAGGACATAGTTGAGGATGTGGTCGTGGAGCTCATGGAGGGTTACATGTTAGCCCTATAGAGCCAATAGTGGAGCATGCACATCATAGACGTCCACTACAGAATAGGAAGGCTCCTTCGTGCGTTACACATTGAGGATGTTACTACATATGACTTATATTTTGGATACTATTTGTATTTTGCATATCATTATTTTGGACAAATACTCAAGATGTATGTTTTTACTTGTTATATTTTGGATTAACTAACTTTTAAGTTCTATAGTATTCTATCTATTTTGGACTTATTTTACACAAAATAGTATTGTTACTATTTTGGAAAGGTGCTGATTTTGACATTTGGTTTACTTGTTTTCATTGGTTTTGGATTGAATGTCAAAATATTGATTATAATGTATACAGGTGATAAACTTTAAACATTTGGTTGTACAGTAGGTAATACTTATTAAGAGATAGATTTTTTTTTTCTTTTGTGGAAGGTGTCTCTTGAAGAGACACCTTTAGCATAAATTCGAAATTTTCTACTGTGTATGAAAATTGTGGAAAGTGTCTCTTGAAGAGACACTTTCAGTATAAAGCGAATTTTTTTAACAAATAATGAAAATTGTGGAAAGTCTCTTGAAGAGACACCTTTAGTATAATTCTATTTTTTGGGAATTGTAGAATGTCCATTTTCAAAATTCAAAATTTTCACTGAAAAATTTGTGGAAAGTGTCTCTTCAAGAAACACTTTCAGTATAAACCAAATTTTTTAAAAATTATGAAAGGCGTCCGAATATAATTCCATTTTTTTGTAATTATGGAATGTGTCTCTTGAAGAGACACCTTCAGCATAAATTCAAAATTTTCCACTGTTTGAATGGAAATTGTGGAAAGTGTCTTTTGAACAAGCACTTTCAGTATAAACCCAATATTTTTAAAATTGTGGAAAGTATCAAGAGACACTTTTCACAATTCCCAAAAAATGGAATTATATTGAAGGTGTCTCTTGAAGAGACACCTTCCATTGTTTTAAAAAAAATTGGGTTTATATTGAAAGTGTCTCTTGAAGAGACACTTTCCACAATTTTCATACATTGAAGAGAGACATCTTTAGCTTTAAAATCATTTCCACAATTTTTAATACATATTGGATTTTGTGGAATTATGGAAAGTGTCTTTCCAAGAGACACCTTTAGTATAAATCTAATTTTTTGGAATTCTAGAAGGTGTCTCTTGAAGAGACACCTTTGACACCTTTTGTATAAATTAAAATTTTTAGGAATTGTAGAAGGTGTCTCTTCAAGAGACATCTTTAGCTTTAAAATCAAATTCATAAGACATTCAAAAATTTCAAATTGTGGAAAGTGTCTCTTCAAGAGACACCTTTAATGCATTTTGGATTTTTTGCCACATCGAAAGTGTCTTTGCAAGAGACACCTTTAATGCATATTGGATTTTTTGCCACGTGGAAAGTGTTTTTTCAAGAGACACCTTTAATATAAATCCAATTTTCTGGAATTATAGAAGGTGTCTCTTCAAGAGACACCTTTAGCTTAAATTCAATTCTGTCATGATTTTGAAAATTGTGGAAGGTGTCTCTTCAAAAGACACCTTCCACATGGCCAAAACTATCGTAGATCTATCAATATTTTCACAACTACCATTTTTTAATTATAATTTTTTAAAATTGCTGCAAAAGTTAAAAAAACCCTGTTCTATGGTGGAGTCGTAGCCTTAACCCCATGAAACAGACTTACTTGGTGGAGTTTGAACCCTCATCTGCGGTAGAAAGTGGCCCAACCATTTTTTTTCATCTCTACATGAGGTATGTTGCCCACAAACATTGTGTTGGCTGGAAGTAAAGCAAACCCCCGTCCCTTCCATTTTTCAAATCTATAATCATATTAGGGAGTGAAGACAAAAGTGGTAGGAAAATCAATGTTTATATGCACTATTTATTGGTTCTCCTTTCTGATTTGAACGATTAAATCTCCCGAGGTTGTAAATTTACCATGGATTCCAAACAACATCACTAAGTTTGACATTTTTAGGGTTTATTCTGGTGGCGTCATCCCATAGTGAGTGTTGTCCATGTTTCCTTTTTTTTCCCCACTTTTTTCTTGCCTTTTGTAGAGGAATTTATTTGGAATTTTTCAAGGTTTTTTCTTCAAGAGGGTGTTTGTGATGCATCCTTGGGGAATTTGTTTGGGAGTTGTTAGGGTTTTTATGGAACTAGTTGTTTTGGTAGTGGGTTGTTAGGGAATTTAATTTCTATTTAACTTTGGTCTCTATTTGGTTACCAATAAATTATGGGAAAATAAAAAGGAATGGGGTTTTTTCAATATTGTTTCTATTGATCTGAGTCTGGTTCAGTTTGGTCAGGCTTGAACTTTGTACATTTTTTTTTCATGTTCTAATTCACAACATAAGAAAGGTTGGAATTTTTATTTTTTTTTCGAAAACCAAATGGGTTATTTAATGGAAGTTGATGTTGATAGTTTGCATATATAAATACATGGTTACATATTTATTCTGACTTATAGTGATAAATTCAGTATCCCTGAATTATTGAAGTAATTATCAATATAGTAGAACCAATTCAATCTATTAAAAAACCCAAAATCTATAGCACAAATATTTAATCCTATAGACTCTCTTTAGCCCATTGGCAAGCATTATTTCAAAATCTAAGCTTGTATGAGTAAAGGGTACAACAATGGTAATGTAAAAGTAACAATGTTTTTGAAATAAAGTTACACTAATTTGAGCTTAAAGTACAAATGTAGGCTTAATGATGTACCATCATCATGTGAGTTGGGTTGTGTATTGACAGGTTGAATGGAGTGATATTTTTTTATGAAATTAAGTGAGTTGTATACTTGTACTTTTTATAAATCGCATGTATGTAATGGGAGGAGTTGTTACAAATAACATATTATTGGCTTCGAAATAGGGAAATTTATGAATAGAATATGGAGGTTTGTGTTCATTGATTGTTGATTAGCAAGGTACAACTGAAAGAAAATAGATAGAGCGTGGGGGTATGGTGTTCTTTATTGGTTGACCATATATTTTCTTTAAGTGGATTTGGGACTTTGTCATAACTGTATTATACTGTATTGAAACAATATAATAGCATAGGCAATGATAGTATATCAACATTGTGATGTAGTCATTTACATATCATGTTGTGTTTTACCATTATTTGCACCACTTTTTATTGAAATTCCTCCCATGTAAATGGTGAGGGAACAAATTAAACCTGCAGTTCCAGATGGAGACCTATGTGGATCATCTTCTTTGGTGTCAATTAGAACATAAAAGTTTAGTTACAATAATATAGAAGATTGGTATGCCTCGTTACTATGACTTATGTATGAATGTTCTACATTTGCATAACATTTTTTATTTTTTAATTTATGGATGCTTGTCTTCATGGTGTATAAATAAAAGCTTCAATATCTAAAGAAATGTCATCCTTAACCAATGGCACAAAACGAAGGAGGCATTGTGAAGACATAGCATGAAGCATCAATGGGAATGGCATATATCTATCTAAGCAAAATTCGAACTATCTCAATGGTTTTTGCTTGTAAAGAATGAAATGTCATTAACGTTACATGGACTGGACATCATTAAGTTGTTTATTATGGATATTTCATTTTTTAAACTAATCATTTGGCTACTAGTCTTTAAAAGAAAAATGTTTTCAATTTTATTTTTATGTTCATAAATCTACATTCCATTTCCAATTTATGCCTCTTTGGTAATGATATAGACTTTCCCATAACTAACCATGAAATATATTTAAGTTGTATGTTCTGGACAACTAGTCCATTCCAGTGTAAATTAGCATTGAAAGGAATAATTTTGCAATCATGTCGCTGGCATAAAACCTAAGTGAATAATATTAAGATTGTGTTTATGTTTATGTCTAGATACATTCATTGTTTAATTAGTGATTATTAATGTTTCCTTTCAAAAACATAGAAAAATGAAACAACTCATATGCAGGAACATGCAAATACACCATGTTAGCACCCCCGACCATACAAAGGAATAAGAAACCATTTTCATATTCATTTCATAAAAGGTTTTTGCATTTGGGAAATGAGAAATCAAAAACTGCAGAGTCCATTAATAATAGAAAAATGGATTGACATAAGCAGTGAGAGTTAGGAAGAGAGACAGCTACATCATTGTACATAATAACATGATTGGCAACACATCCCAACAAAATGTTGTGATGAAATTATAGCCCTGTAATCCTTTCGTTGCACCATCATTGCTAGCAGCAGTTGCATTCTTAATCATTTGCTCCTCCGGTTCCATAATAGTAACAATATATTAATCTAAAAGTAACATTAAAGGTAACTAAAGGTACCTCTTCATTTAGCATGGTCGACTAACATTAAGTTTGTGATTGCGAATGTTATGGCATGGGTTGTATTTTTAAGTTGGTGCAGACAATACTATTGATAAACTTTCAAACCTTGAAGGCAAAGCAATTGGTATAACAATTATATCAAATTATTCGTGTATATGTATATATATTTATATATGGCTCATATGGTAGTTACAATAAATGTACTCAAATTATGAGTTACCATGCCTCTATGGTCAATAGTGCAATGTAACACACACTCATTTGAGAATGAGTAGTAGCAGTAGCAAAAAGCTATTATAAGGTATTGACCAAACATTGAAACACCCCAAAATGACATGAGATCCACCCTTACAGGTCCTTGTAGAAACAATACCACTGTTTGAACCTAAAGGTAATGGTGAATGTAACTGAAGGTACCACATTATACAAATACATAACCATATATTCACAAGCTAAGTAGTAAACGGAAAATTATATAGTTCAATCCTTAAATTGAGGAACACAATGAAGCATGACATGTAATCATGTTTTCGTCTCATCATTTAAAACATTGAAACCTTTTTGTAAAGAAATTGTTACTAAAAAAATATTCATATATGCATATACATTTATATATAGTTTATATGGTAGTTACAATAAATGGAAACAATATGATATACCATGCTTGTATGGTTAAATTGTTATATGAAAAACTTATCAATAGTACAATATAACACGCACACTCAATAGGCTAGAACAAAAACCCATTATAAGGTATTCATAAAACATTGAAACAACACCAAATAACATGAGAACCACCTTTACAAATCTTTGTACAAACAGTACCACTTTGTGTACCTAAAAGTAATAATGAATATAACTGAATGTACCACTTCAGACAATGCATAACCATATATTCACACACTAAGTCAATAGTAAATGCAAAATTATACAGTTGATTCATTAAGAAACATAGGGAAATCGAATATTCTGCATTAGGCACTTCCTAACAAAGATGATAAGACTAACTTTAGGTGCTAAAAGTTAAGCATAATAAATGTGCACTTAATAGTCAATGGTTTCAACCACATAACCTCAAAAAACAATGAATGTATTCTCCTTACTTACATTTAAATAAGTAATGATCCAAGTGACGATAATAATGTTCACTAACTTCAATAATACTGACTAGAACTAAAAATGTTAACTTCACAATCAAATATTCTAGACAACTATTTCCCTTACACGGGCCTAAGAGTGTATGTTAGACAATACAACTGTAGTACATACCAATCAAACCAATGTGCACTTAAAAACACCCACACTGTTTATCTTTACAACCAACAATGTTATTAACTTAAGGGGTCAGTGTATGATGCACACTGGCGTAATAACCATTATCCAAAAATGAACTCTTAATCATGCCTTGCTTGAAGTTTAGGGTTAATCGGGGGAGGGGAATATGTTTGAGAACAAAGTAGATTGGACTTCATTTGCATCACCATGTATCAATTGAACCACCAACTTTAATTGTTCAAGCCTCATTATTTCTTGTGTGCAATGTCATGGAAATGAGAGAATGTTAAGAGCATAAGAGGAGTGAAATTGTTATATTCAAACATGTAGGAAATTTCAATAGAGATAGACATATCTAACTAATGGCATACCTGGTCGTAATGATCAATTCCCTTAGTGTATGTAGCTAGTCGTTTATGAATAAGGGATTTTTATGCATTTAAGACCATGACAGTTGCAAATTCCTATGTATCGCAATTGTGAGAAAAGATTAATATTAATGGTGCATGAAAATAAAGGACATATTAAGGAAATATATGTAATAGAGATAATTCAAGTATTAGTAATACCCCAAATAATGTTGTGTTAAAAAAAGAAGGGAAAAAAAAAAAAAAAGTGAAAGTGAATAATGCAAAGAAAATTTTGTATCCTTTACAAACGTATGTTAAAGTTTGGAAAAGAGAAAAGACATTGTTTTATGTTTACAAAACTACAACAAGACTAAACCATTGTGTCAATACCTTACATAGACAACTAATTGGTGAAGATTCTTAATATTATGATTCAAAATCTTTTGGGGAAATAGTGAATGCAACTGATTAATACAAGTCCTAAAAAAGAATCATTTTTTTTAATAGGCAAACATAAATAATATTAATAGTGTCAATAAAAAATGACAAAGCAATTACGCGGGGATATATACAAGAGATGTAATTGAAAAAAAAAAAAAAAGACCTTCCCTTATATTTTCTAGAACCCAATCCAACCATCCATTGATCTAGGGCAAAACAAAATAATATTAAGAGTGCCAATTAAAAACGACAATACAAGCACACAAGACATATACAAGGGATATTGTTGAAACAAAAAACTTACATTGTTAGAGAAAATATTTATTAAACAATTAAAAGGCTAAGGAGTTCTAAGAAAGAGATATATCTTATGCATTATCGATTCATTGACATGGAAGAACAAAAAAAGAAAGAAAAAAAAGATAGCTAGAGATTCCAATGGACTGTAGTAGTTAACTAACTTGATATTAAGTTCCTTTTAAATTGGGGAGAATTGATGTGGATACAACCTCTCAACAGTTTATCCTTCATTCTGATAGTCCAAGAATGAGTATATATTGACAAACACCAATTATGACAAAGAGTGCACCCCTACAACAAGAGTATTAAAAGGCCATCAAAACAGGCTATGGTTGTTCTGCTTTTGAAATATCGCTAGAAATGAATAATGAAAGGTTACATACTATAGTGCTTTAGCAACCAGAGAAATTACTATTTTGGCTTCTTAACATTGGTTTCATACTTACTCTCCCATGGAAATGATTACAACTTAAATTTTCTTTAATCAATAACTCTTATTCTTCTATATTTTTATAAAAAAACTCCTAATGTTTAATTTTTTTTTTATAATTTCCATATAATTCTGTTTCGAAAATCTAATAACATTCCCATCGAAAAATATATTTATTTAAATCTTTTCTTAAGTATTTTTTTATATAAAGAAATAAGAAATTTATTTATAATCAATTGTAAAGTTACATCTCATATGATATATATATATATATATATAGAAATGAGTAAATTAGGCTATGTTTGTTCTGCTTGTGAAATATGGCTAGAAATGAATAATAAAAGGTTGCATAATATAATGCTTAAGCAACCATAAAAATTATTATTTTTGCTTGTCAACATTGGTCTCATACTTACTCTCCCATGGAAATGATTACTATTTAAATTTTCTTTAATCAATAACTCTTATTATTCTATATTTTTATAGAAAAACTTCTAATGTTAAAATTTTTTTATAATTTCCATATAATTCTGTTTAGAAAATCTAATAGCATTCCCATCAAAAAATATATTTATTTAAATCTTCCCTAAGTATATATATATATATATATATATATAATCAATTGTAAAATTACATCTCATATAATATATATTAAATTAATTTGTTTATTCATTATACATTAAAGTCTCATTTATTATTGATTATAAGCATTAAAATTGAATTCATTTTTGAAATTATTGTTTTATTATTTTAGTATAAGGGTTATGGTTTTTGAACCATAATTGATTCAGAAAAGTTATTGCAATGAATATGAATGGGAATATGAAGAGATTAAAGAGAAGTAAGGAAGCATCATCTTCTTCACCAAATCTTATAATGACTCGAACTGCAACAATACATCTTCCAAATTACTTACCCAAATCATGAATAGAGAAGGAAGAAAGAAACAAGAAGGAACAAAATGGTTTTAATAACAATAGTTAAAGGAGTGTTACTTATGTTTAAACTTTAAATCAAAATCAAAACATCCAAACCACTAGAAATTGTTATGGAGTTTTTTCTCTAGTTCCAACCAAGAACTGAAAACAACCGAACTTTACAATCTAACGTAGTAATTGGTTTCACATCATAATACCCAAATCCATTGACGCCATTCCAAATCCATTATAACCCAAAATCCCTTCATCCCAACTGATGAAGAGTCCAACACAGCTGATTAAATGTCGAAGAAAGACAAACATAAGGAGACTCGACGCAAGGAAAAAAAAAGGTGCCTTCCCCTCCGAACAACAGTAGGACTGTGATTTATCTTGGTAACAACGGTAAAGAATTTGAGGGGGGAAGGGTTTTCCCACCAACACGATATCAACACTATAGCGAACCTTAAGCACAGATGGAGCAATGGGTAGGCCAGCCTCTTGAACATGTTAGGGTTAGGGCTCCACCACAAAAGATCTTTCGTCTGGGTTAAGGCTCCTGTGGACCATCACCCAACCCACTGACCGACGCGACTCGTTGTTTTAAAACAAAATGATGTGAATGTGGAGAAAAAAATGGTTTTTGAGTTTTAAAAAATCCATCCCGACGAGGAATGGTTTTCATTTGGAGTCGCCACTTACTTTTATTTTTATTTTTGAAGTGGGGAAAATCAAGTAAGAACAAAAACCCCTTGATGACTCCAATTGGGAAAAAGCAGTCTGCGAAACTAGATTTCTAGGTCTGGGAATCAGTTTACCTATTAGGAAGGTACCTCATACGAGATAGCACCCCTTTAGGCCCGGAATCCGGTCTCTACTAGTGAATTGGGTACATTGGAGCATACAGGTCGAAGATCAACCAATTTTTTTCCCTCGGGCTACATGAATGACAAGATTCACAATTCTAGTTCATATTCAACACACACAAGAGATTAATGACCAAAACAAAGTTATGTACTGTTATGTCCACTAGCAAGAGGAGTTGCTGTATTCATGAGGCAGAGGAGTTGCTGAGTAGGATTGTGTTAGGATTATCTCATTTTTTATTTAATTATCTTATTTTAGGATAATAATAGCAATCTGAATTGTTATCAGATTGAAGTATTAAGAGTTTGATTAGGAATAATGTTTATCCTTATCTAGGTGACGAGTAGTTTAGGGATGTTGGAGTTGTTTAACTTTGTAAAGCTATTTATA
This sequence comes from Vitis riparia, assembly GCF_004353265.1. NCBI lineage: Eukaryota > Viridiplantae > Streptophyta > Magnoliopsida > Vitales > Vitaceae > Vitis > Vitis riparia. Next base: position 3,920,710 of record NC_048447.1, read on the forward strand.
GAGCTTCACGGCACATCAATGGGGACAATCAGAATATTATATAGCAATTTGCTATTGGGAGGTCTGGTTTATCCTCAAATTAAAGCCATATTTATTCTCTTGATCAGGTTTGTTACAACAAAGAATCACCATAGCTCCTCGTGGCAAACGTGTTGGAAGCCGTGGTCGAGGTGGTCGTAACAACTTGGTATCAGAGCAGGTCATGGATGAATCACTCATTGATCGTTTGGAGACAGAGATAGGCTCTATAGCAGCAGGGCAAGATAGGAAGTTCTGGGAGTTACAAGAAACATTGATGCAAGCGATAACGTCAATGAATACCCGATTAGATCAAATATCGGGCAACCAAAGTTTGGAACGAGGAGAGAGTTCACACGATGGTGGGGGGTCTCGGTGATTCAATTATAGAGGCCCTCGTGACTCCACTGAGTCTTATGGTGCGGTAATTCCAAGGGTCACTAAACTTGATTTTCCTCGCTTCAATGGCAGTGAAGATCCAACGAGTTGGATTTGTCGAGTAGAGCAATTCTTCAAATTTCAGAAAATTGCCGAGGAAGAGAAGGTTCCGCTAGCGACGTATCATCTAGAAGGCGAGGCACAATTGTGGTATCAAATACTGAAGGAAGAAGGGGAAGTTACATGGCTCACGCTCAAGGAAGGGTTGAATTCGAGGTATGGGCCAACGGAATTTGATGATTTTTTTGGAGATCTTACAAGGCTCAAACAGGTTGGTTCAGTACGGGAGTATCAAAGCCAATTCGAGAAACTCCTCAGTTGAGTGGGGAAGTTAAATTGGTCTCAACAGGTTGCTTGTTTCATTGGTTGTCTGAAGGAAGGTGTGAGGATAGATGTTCAAGCCATGAAACCACCAACGTTGTCTGCAGCAGTAGGTTTGGCTCGGCTCTATGAGGTTAAATATCATAAGCGATCCAGTTTCAACCTTGATCCAAAAAAGATTGTATCAACGAACTCAACAGTCACCAGTCGCCCACTTTCATCTACTCCCGCCATTCGAAGATTGTCACCAACGGAGATGAAAGAACGTAGAGATAAGGGCCTTTGCTTCAATTGTGACGAAAATTTTGCCCCTGGGCATCGGTGTAAGAAGCTTTTTTTGATTGAAGGATGCTGACCAGAGGAGGATAGCGGTGACGGAATTGGAGATATCGAAGAAAAGGAAGACAACGACAAATTGGAAATTTCCTTGCATGCCATGGCTGGTTCCCCAGCTCCTCAAACCATGCAAATCCATGGGGTCATCAACCAACAATCTTTGATTGTGCTAATAGACTCAGGGAGCACCCACAACTTTATTGAAGAGAGGTTAGCAGAAAAATTGGGATTGACATGTAGCAAGGAAGAACGATTTAATGTCAAGGTTGCGTGTGGTGAACGGATCTCATGCAAAGGAAGGTGCATTGGAGTGCAAGTTCGGATACAAAGGGGTTACTCTTGATATAGACTTCTATCTTTCACCGTTAGAAGGATACGAGGTGGTTTTAGGAGCACAATGGCTTCGAACTTTGGGGATGATTGAGTGGGATTTCTTTAAATTACTCATGAGATGCCAATATAGTGGGAAAAGAATCTCCTTGCAGGTGATGACTAACCCACACAAGCAGATTAATGGGAATAAGGTGGAAAGAATACTTAAAGGGAGCAAGCATGGTGCTTTTATACAATTTCACGCCATTGCTATGGGGGAGAAGGAAAAAATGACCGACACCCTTACAGTTCAGAAACTCATTAGCCTCATCAATTCTTTCCTGGATCTTTTTAAGGAGCCCAAGGGTCTACCACCATTACGAGTTCATGATCACTGTATTCCATTGGTACCCGGAAGTGGACCAGTTAGTGTAAGGCCATATCGGTATCCACACTTTCAAAAGACAGAGATAGAACAACAAGTGGAAAAGATGCTCCAGTCTGGTATCGTGAGGCCAAGTAACAGTCCATACTCATCACCCGTTTTGCTTGTAAAAAAAAGTGATGGTTCATGGAGAATGTGTATTGATTACCGAGCACTCAATCGCATCACAGTGAAGGACAAATTCCCAATTCCGGTTATTGATGAACTCCTAGATGAGTTACATGCCGCAAGCTATTTTTCTAAATTGGATTTGCGTTCCGGTTATCATCAAATACGGGTCCATCCTCCTGACATTTCGAAAACTGCTTTCTGCACTCATCATGGGCATTATGAGTTCTTGTGATGCCATTTGGACTGACCAATGCGCCATCCACCTTCCAATCTTTGATGAACAACATTTTTAAAAGGTACCTTCGGAAATTTGTATTGGTGTTTTTTGATGACATTTTGAGATATAGCAACTCTTGGGAAGAGCATCTGCAACATGTCAAATTTGTTTTAGACATCTTACGAAGCCATAATCTGTTCTTAAAGAGGGAAAAATGTCAGTTTGGGCAAACACAAATCAAGTATCTGGGACATTTGATAGACGTAGAGGGGGTATCGGTGGATCTGCAAAAGGTGGCTGCTATGATGGAGTGGCCGAAACCCAAGACTCCAAAAGCCCTTCGAGGATTTTTGGGGTTTACAGGTTACTATCAAAAATTCATTCGCAATTATGAGAAAATTGCATCGCCACTGACCAACATGTTAAAAAAAGATTCTTTCGCATGGACTTTCGCATCGGAAATGGCCTTCCAAGATCTTAAGGAGGTGATGGCTCAAGCACCAGTGTTGGCTCTTCCTAATTTCGCAAATGCATTCGTGGTAGAATGCGATGCTTTAGGGAGCGGGGTTGGTGGGGTTCTAATGCAAGAGAGACGACCATTGCTTTTTTCAGTCAAGCGTTGCAAGGGAGGAACTTACTACTCTCTACGTATGATAAAGAAATGTTGGCCTTAGTGTTGGCTGTTCAGAAGTGGAGGCCATACCTCCTTGGTCGAACCTTTATAGTGAGAACCGATCATCGTAGTCTTAAATTTTTATGGGAGCAGAGGATCACAACGTATGCTCAACAAAAATGGTTGTCCAAGTTGATGGGATATGATTTTCAGGTTGAATACCGGAAAGGCGCAGAGAACTTAGTGGTTGATGCACTCTCAAGAAAGGAAGAAAAGGCAGAATTGGTGGCAATTTCCACCCCCGTTCCGAGATGGCTTGATACCATTAAGGAGGAGGTGCTCACTAACTCGAAATTGTAGCACCTTGTCAAGTTTGTTCACAAAGGGGAGGCAGTTGGTCCATGGGAATTCAAGGACGGAGTATTATTTTTTAAAAGTCGGATTTATCTCAACTCGGATTCTTTGTTACTTTCGGTTATCATCCAAGAGTTTCATTCAAACACTCATGAGGGCATACATAAAACACTACAGAGGATCCGATCAGTCTTCTATTGGGTGGGAATGAAGAAACGAATAGGAGACTATATTCACCATTGTGATGTGTGCCAGAGACATAAGACAGAATGTACCAGCCCAGTCGGTCTTCTCCAACCTTTGCCGATTCCCACTAAGGTGTGGTCTGATATCTGAATGGATTTTGTAGATGGATTACCCACTTCAATGGGTAAATCAACCATTTTTGTGGTTGTGGATCGACTTTCCAAGTACGCCCATTTTATCCCCATTTCTCATCCATACACAACTCAAAGTGTAGCCAAAGAATTTTTTGATCATGTTTTTCGATTGCATGGGCTGCCTGAATCGATAGTCTGTGATCGTGACCCTGCATTTACAAGTAAGTTTTGGGAAGAGTTGTTTCGCCTTAATGGGACTAGCTTCAATTTCAGTTATGCTTATCACCCGCAAACGGATGGGCAAACAGAGGTAGTGAACCGCACATTGGAAATGTACTTGAGGAGTTTCTCTAGCCCTCGACCCAAGGAGTGGGCTAAATGGATTGCCTAGGCTGAATATTGCTACAATACGAGCATCCACACAACCACCAAAAAGACCCCATTTGAGGTTGTGTATGGCAGGCCTCCACCGAGTTTACTATCATATGTTGCAGGCACAACTCGAAATGAAGCAGTGGAGAAGGAATTGATAGCACAAGATGCGATTTTGAAGGAGCTTCATGAGAATATTCGATTAGCACAGTCAAGGATGAAGCTTTATGCAGATAGAAAGCGCAAGGAAAAATCATTTGAAGTAGGGGAGTGGGTGTATTTGAGGTTACAACCTTACCGCCATTCATCTGTGGCCTTGCGTTGGAATTTGAAGCTTTCCCCCCGATTCTTTGGCCCTTTTCAGATCACACAAAGAGTTGGTGAGGTTGCCTATAAGCTTAATTTGCCAGAAACTTCTAAGATTCATCCGGTGTTTCATGTTTCCAACCTCAAGCCGGCACTAGGTGGTAACAACCAATAGGGTACTTCCTTGCTAGAAATGGATGGGAGCAGTGGTGTTGTGGGTCCTTTCCCACAAGCTATTTTGGATAGGCGAACTCGAAGAAACAAAGAGGAAGTTTTGATCCATTGGAAAGGGTTGTCACCAGCAGAGGCTACTTGGGAAGATGCCCGCACAATGAGGCTTCGTTTTCCTGATATCACCCTTGAGGACAAGGGTCGAATTTAAAGGGGTAGGAAATGTTATGTCCACTAGCAAGAGGAGTTGTTGTATTCATGAGGCAGAGGAGTTGCTGAGTAGGATTGTGTTAGGATTATCTCATTTTTTATTTAATTATCTTATTTTAGGATAATAATAGTAATCTGAATTGTTATCAGATTGAAGTATTAAGAGTTTGGTTAGGAATACTGTTTATCCTTATCTAGGTGATGAGTAGTTTAGGGATGTTGGAGTTGTTTAACTTTGTAAAGCTATTTATAGAGCTTCACGGCACATCAATGGGGACAATCAGAATATTATATAGCAATTTGCTATTGGGAGGTCTGGTTTTTCCTCGAATTAAAACCATATTTATTCTCTTGATCAGGTTTGTTACAACAAAGAATCACCATAGCTCTTCGTGGCAAACGTGCTGGAAGCCGTGGTCGAGGTGGCCGTAACATGTACCTGAGGTCCCTAGCTGTGCGCTGTGAAAAAAAAAAGTTAGTCAGTAAGCACAAGCACATAATATATTTAAATTCCAAATTTGCTAAAATTTCCAGCCAGGACCAAACCATATACATGTAATCTCTAGACTCTACCCCATGGCCACCGAACGCGGCCCATGACTCTGGACCATGTGGCTAAAATTTAGTTACTCTCATTCCACTGGTTTTCAGCTGAGGACTAACATCTTTCCCGCTTGAACTTCATCCCTTCATAACCGAAATTTTGGAAACTTTGGGAATTTTTAGAAATGACACTAAAAAAAGTATATCCGGACTTTCGCAACTTTGGAAACTTTTCAAAGGACTAAAACTTAAAGAAAAACAAAAAAAAAAAACAAGGATTTTAAAATGCTATTTGGAACTATTCGAATTTTTGGAAACTTGGGTACGAGAATTTTTTACAAAATGAATCCGAGATTTCTGTAATTTATGGAAATTTTTAAAAATGAATCCGGATTTTTGGAAACTTGGAATGGGAATTTTTAAAAATGAATTCGGATTTTTGGAATTTTCGGAAACTTGGAACGAGAATTTTTAAAAATGAATCCAGATTTTTTGAAATTTTCGGAAACTTGGAACAGGAATTTAAAAAAAATGAATCTGGATTTTTGGAATTTTCGGAAACTTGGAACAAAAATTTTTAAAAATGAATCCGGATTTTTTGGAATTTTTGGAAACTTGAAATGGGAATTTTTAAAAAATGAATCCGGATTTTTGGAATTTTCGGAAACTTGGAATGAGAATTTTTAAAAAAATGAATCCGGATTTTTTGGAATTTTCAGAAACTTGGAACGAGAATTTTTAAAAAATGAATCCGGATTTTTGGAATTTTCGGAAACTTAGAATGAGATTTTTTTTTTTTTTAAATGAATGAATCCGGGATTTTTGGAATTTTCAGAAACTTAGAATGAGAATTTTTTTAAAAATGAATGAATCCGGGATTTTTGAAATTTTTGGAAACTTGGAACGGGAATTTTTAAAAATGAATGAATCCGAGTTTTTGGAATTTTAGGAAACTTGGAACTGGAATTTTTAAAAATAAAAAATCCAGGTTTTTGGAATTTTCGGAAACTTGGAATGGGAATTTTTAAAAAATGAAAAATGAATCCGGGATTTAAATGTGATATTTTAAAATTAGATTTTAGCAAACTAAGGACAATACCACGTGTGGTTGGAAATCAATAAAATGAATATAAAAAATCTTGGCAAACATTAAAAAACCAACGACACAAATATATAATAAACTAATACTTTAACAAGCATTAACAAACCCACATAATGAATATATAATAAACAAAAAAATCTTGGCAACATTAAAAGACCAATAGTACGAATATATAATAAACAAAGATTTTAACAAGCATTAACTAACCAACATAATGAATATATAATAATAAAAAAAAACCAACAGAATGAATGTTTGAATGTCATCTCACAACATTATTTGATGATGCATAGTGTACTGCGTCTTAAAGCATGTTTTTAATTTATTTATTTTAGCGTGTTCCCCCTATATTCCTAAAGGAACCCTTGCCGCCATGCTTACACTCCAATAACACTCATTTTGCAAGCAGCAGCTCGTAGCTAACCAATGATCAACAAAATGAAGTGGGGCATCTAGAATCCATATTAGAGCATCAAATAATATCCATAGATCAACAGAGAGGAAAATATGAACAGTAGAAAATGAGAGGCTTGCTAACCATATCTGTAAAACTTTCCTCAAGCACTTATATGCCTCTTCTAGCTCTGGGTGCCGTCACCCAAACCCAGTAGAAATTCTCCTAACTCCCTTCTGCTTCCTCCTTTCTCTTCTCTGTTTCTTCTTCTTTTCTCGTTCTTTTTTTTTAAAAAAAAAAAAAAAAAAAAACCTTCTCACTTCTCCCCTCAGCTTTTTTTTTTTCTTCTTCCCCTCTAAGTTTCCTTTTTATACCTTCTCTTGAAACTAGCTACATCCCATCTTGAAAATCTATTCTCTTCACTTTCCCATGTAAACCTCTTCGGAAACCTCCCCCCTCAGATTTTTTTTTTCTTTTCTTCCCCTCTAAGTTTGCCTCCCAACTCTATTTTCCACTCTTAGTTTTTTCAAAAATACCCTTCTTCCCATGCATTATGCCGACCCCTAAATTTTCTTTTCAACCATTTTTCTCATTTTCTTTTTATTTTATTTATTTATTTATTTATTATTATTATTATTATTATTATTTATTTTTTCAATGCAGTCGATCGGCTCCTATGTCTCTCCACTTGCTTATTATTATTTCATTTATTTATTTTTAGTTAACAAAATAAGAAAATATAATTATAAATAAACATAAAAAAAATGAAAATAAAATAAGATGAATAACATAATAATAAAAAGAGCATAGAATAAATGATTACTAATAATAATGATGATGCTAACAACAATAACAATACTAATAATAATAATAAGACTAAAAAATACTGATAATAACTAATAATACTTGTAATAATAGTAACAACAATATAAGGTCCTCAAACACTTGCAATTTTCTAAAAAATAAATAAATGGATGAATAAATAAATAAAACAGGAAATAAATAAATACCACACGCACACAACAACAACCTAAATGTTAAGCTAAAATACAAATGTAAAATAAAAATAAAAATAATAAAAAAATTAAAAAATTAAAAAATAAATAAATAAATAAAGCAAAATACCCAATTGACACAATTAAACATCGAAAGTTCCTCTTGAGCAAGCCAAATAAAAAGATCAAGCTAAAAACTCACCTAATCTAAAAAAACCATCAATCGAACCATAAGTGAACTCATGTGAGGTCCAAAAACTGATTAAGCCCAACAAGGGCTCTATGGCCATGACATACAAAAATTGGGTGCAGGCGACACCCCCAAGATACATGCAAGTGTCGATGGACAAAATTGAGGGTCTACAGCTCCATTAGAGAAATCTAAGTAGTTAGGTTTAATTGCTCATTTAAGTTTTCATTTTAATGTATGTTTAATTTAGGCTAGGAGAATTATGTATGTTTAAAATTGAGGTTTGGTTTAACATGTATTCTTTTAATTTAAAAGGGTAATTATATTTGAATAAGTATTTAATCAGATGGTTGGGTAATTATTTTTCTACCAATGAAAAAGATTGGCCTGGCAAGGGCATTACCTTGTTGGCTAGTATCGGTGACAACCAAAAAGGCACCCTAAGGGCATTTTTGGCCAATGTGGGGAGGACGCTATTCCAGTGCATGAAACATGGATTTTTTTTATAGGGAAAGTTATGTTTGCAAGTTGCTATATGGAAGATATATGGTTTTGGAAACCCACGTATCTGAAATATGAGATGTGGTTGTTAATGAAAAAAATATTATATTTCTCATGCACTATATACTGTTTAGGTTTGCATTTCCAAAATTGCCCTTTAATGTTTCCCAGTCAACAGCCACCGGTCTCCATGTCAGTAGGCAGGTGCACAATTTAATAAACACCAAAATCTGAAACTTGAAGTTATCAAATCTGAAACCCACAAAACACCTAACCCAATAAACATTTGAAAGTTGGGAAACTCTCTCTGTCACTTCCTCTCATTTTGCCCTAACCCGATCTAAAAAAAATCCCATTTTCAGAGCTCATTTGATACACGAAGGTAGGGATCTGATCTGTTTATTAACGTCCTAAGTAGACGATGGATACCCATCTTCCGAAAGTCGTCTTTATCTAATTTTGGCTTAACCCTAGGCATCTTCCGAAAACCTTCATCTTTTAAAAACCCATATTCGAGGCATATCTTCATATTTCTTCATCAAAGGTTGAATTTTTTTAAGGTTTCTGGAAACCGAAGTGGAGCTTCCTCTTGCTATGGATTAATCAATCACAGGTGAGTTTTCCATTTAAGGATTCGTTTGGTTGTTGAGAAAATATTGGGGTTGAAGGTGTTATATTTTGGGGTTTGTTGTATTTTGATTAATGTTCGCATGAATGAAGATGAGGGAAAATTTGTTTTGGTTAAAGAAATTTTCAGACAGACCCACCTCTTTTTGAATTGGTTTCTTTCTGAATTTAAAGCCACCAGTTTTCCCTTTTGTTTTTTTGGATTTATTTTTTCAATTTCTTTTGCTTATTTTTTTTTCTATTTCGAGGAATATGTTGATATGGATTCTCTTTCTGTTTTTGTTCATGTCCATACGAGTTTAGAGTGAAATCAAATCGTGAAGCAGGATTTTGATGTACAAAGAAGGGTCAGGGTAACAAGGTTTGATTTGGGTAATACAGGTCTGCAATTATTTGTCATGACTTTATTTTCTATTTGCTTCTTTTGTTTGTTTGCGTGATTCGAATCTGATAAAACAAAGGCTATGAATTAATTAAGGAAAATACCCAAAAGGGGGGGGGGGGGGTGAATTGGTTTTTTCAAAATCTTTTTCCACACAATAATATATGCACAAATAAATAAAGGAAAGAGATAAAGTTAAAGAATTCAAACTCGGGTTTATAGTGGTTCGGCCCTTCCTTGCCTACGTCCACTCTCCTCAATCTCCTAACCGAGTGAGGGTTCCACTAACTTGAAGCTTCAATCAAGCTTTCAATCGTCTTACACTTGGATTCCGGCTCCAATGGGCTCTTACACAACCTCTTCAAGATTTGAACCACTTGAAGGCTTTCACACTCAGTTTACACAAGGATGAAACTCTCAACCTAGCTTAATGATGGCTCAAGTACAAGAGAAGGCTAGGATGAATTGCAAGAGTCCACTAAGAATATGCAAGTGATGGTTTGATGCACTTAGAAAGAAATGGAGAGCTTTTTGATCAAGAACAGGTAGGTAGGCTTTGAATGCAATAGTTCTCTTTCTCATAAATGAAGAGGAGCTCTCAATTTATAGGTTTCTAAGCTCGGGACACAAAAACAGCAGAAAAGTAGCCTCGACCGGACGAGCAAAGGGTCGACCGGATCACTAGCCGTTGGTGCATTTAATGCATGGCAGGTTACCATTGCCTCGACCGGACCTCGACCGGACAAAGGTGAGGCTCGACCGGGAAGAGAAAGCTACTGGGAGAGAGAGAAAATTTTGTGTCTCCCTCGACCAGACCTCGACCGGACAAGGGCAACCGGTCGACCGGTTCCCCAACCGGTTGAGCCGGTTGGCCATAGTCTCGACCGGTTAAGCCTTTTGGCCCCGAAAACCTATCCTTTTTTATTTCTTTCTTTTCCAATACTTAGGCAAAGTCTTTAGGTGAGTTAATATGCCAATTTTGAATCAATTTGCCTAAGGTATATTTAATAAAACTCGGGTTTTAAAGAAAATCAAGTTTTAGAGAATAAACCGAGTTTTCTAAGATGCATGAAAAAGTATGAACATCCTAAGTGCACTCATGCTATCATCTTACATTCATTTCCTATGATTACAAGTCTTCCAAATGATCTCGATCCCGTATTTGTTTGGTCTTTGATGAATTTTTGAGATTAAGCCTAAGATTCTTAACAGTTTAAAACAATTAGTTACTTAACCATGGTTTGTTATCATCAAAACCTGATTAGGAGAACCCTTGGGCTAACAATCTCCCCCTTTTTGATGATGACAAACCTTGGTTATCTAGGAGACAAAGAAATCTCCCCCTCAAACCAATCATTGAATAATCAACACAAAATTTAAGAAATTTAAAGCGAGAAGACAATGTGAATCAATAAGAGTGTCATATCATATATAAGCATGAGCAACAGTACATGAAAGCATAAGTATGATATGCATGGAAATGAAAAAGTCTCCTAATGTCCCTATCCTAACATATCTCCCCCTTTGGCAACATAAAAAAGAAACGAAGGGGGATCCCAAACAAAATCAAGGCTGAGGAGGTGGTGGTGGAAACACTGAACGGAGGTAAGCCATCATCTCCTCGTGCTGACTCTCCTGGCGGCTCTCAAGATGCTCAATCCTCTGTACGAGATGCTCAAACTAAGAGGTGAAGCCGGCCTGATACTGATCAATGTGATCCTCCATGGAATAAAAGCAAGTATCATGAACCACTGCTAACTCCTCCATACGAGACCTGAGAGAGCTGATCTGTGCCGACAAATCCATCCAAGGTGGATGATCAAGAGCATGAGGAGCCTGAGATGGTAGCTCGGTAAACGATGGCTGAGATGAATAGCCTGCGGTGAAGGATGGCTCAGTCATCATAGGCTCAGAGAAGGTAGCCTCAACATGAATGCCCTCTGACTGATGTGGAGGCGGAATGTCAAGCTCGGGCCCGCTTTGCTCAAGGTCCCTCTGAGGGTCCAACCCATCCTCCATCTCTCTGATCTCGTCCTCCTCCTCTACTCCGGGGTGTATCTGATCATGTCCCCGGGCCTGTCGCTCGGCTTTCCTAACCCAGGAGCCATCGGGGGCCTTCTCAAGCTTCATGCGCCCCAGAGAATGCTCGTCATACGTGTCATAGATGCTGGGTGCCTCAAACTCTATCTCTCTACTCAAGTCTACCCCCGCATCCTTGAAGACATGAGTGAGGAAGCGGCCATAGGGAAGCACTCGTGTGGTGCTCTCACAGCAGGACATCATATGCCTCATCATCACATATCCTACGTGTATCCGCCTCCCAGTGAGAAGTGAGTCAACAAGAAAGGCCTCATAGTAGGATACCTCATCCCGATGTCCTCCACGTGGCAATAAGATGAAGCATATCATATGGTGAAGTATTCAGCTAAGCACGGTCAGACTATGTGCTGAAGGTTTGCTCGTCCCATGGGCAACTGCAAGTCCGCACAGCCTCTGAATGGCCTCTCTAGGCTCGAACCCTGGGATAGTAGGCCATGCCTTGGCCTCATATACTGGGAGACCAACAGGGGGAATGTCAAGGATGCGGCAGATGCTATCTGGACTCAAGTCAATCTCAACTCCTCGGACAGTGGTCCTAATCAGTCCTCCAAGTCCATAGGTCATCCTGGAGTAGAATGCACGCACTAAGGTCGGATAAATAGGCTCAGAAATCATCACAACTGGCAGCCATCCCATCCTGATGAAGAGTCCCTCAAACCCGAGGCTCTGAAGTTGGGAGAAATTGATGTTTCTCCCTGGAACCACCTTTCTCTTGGCAAAATACGTCTTGTATCTCTGATAATCCTCAACTGAGCTGATTACTACCAAAAAGTGCTATTTTGTAGACCTAATTATAATGATTTTAAGCACCTTTGAGTAGTAATCATATTCATTTAACCCAATTAATTCATTAAGGTCCTTAGTAATTGGTTTTAACCATTTTGTGGCAAGTTTACATGTTTATATCAGCTTATGAATCAATTCAAGCATGCCAAATGATGGAGGAGCTACTTAGACAAGCCAACCAAAGAAGAAAAGCAAAGAAAAGCAAAGAAAAGCAAAAGAGAAGCAAAGAGAAGCAAGGAGGAAAACAGAGGACAGCAGCTGCAGTCTTCTTTGGCACTTTTGGAGCACTTCCCGAAGTCCATTTTTTACATGTTGTATACCGTTTCAAATCTCAAGAAGTCAAGAATCCAACGCTTCAAACCGTGCACGATTTGGAGCTGAAACGAGGAAGTTATGACCTTCGGAAGAAAACTGCTTCAGGTGTGCGAAAATTTCGCACACCTCCTGAATGGTGTGCGAATTTCGCACACCTGTGCGAAATCTCCCCTGTTTTGCCGACTCCACTTGAGATCTTTTCTTTTAGATATTTTTGTATAAATTTCCATTCTTCTCCTTGTAATCCACCAATCATAAGATTTCTTAGCTAGGAAGGTTGGAAAAACTTCTCTATATAAACTCCTTTGCATCCGTTGATGGAAGATATGTAATATACCCATATATATTGAAATATACCACAGAGCCTTGCTCTGTTTCTCCTTCTCTTCTCTTTCTTATTTTCTTAGTAGCCAAACATCCTTGGTGGATGAAATCCCCAAGGATGAGAGGCTAACCTTTTAAGTTTCTCAAAGTATGGATGTTATGTGATGGCTTGGATGCATTCCCATGGAAATTTCTCGCACCCGGAAGGTAAGGTAGTCGTTTTTCATTAATGGTTCATTAATGCAAAGTTTAGTTTTTATTTCCATTAGAAAACTTCCAACGGCCAATACTTGATAAGCTTTTGGATTTCTATCCATTAGTTATCTCCTACGAGCTATTGGAAGGTGAGGTTTTCAATTCCAAGTTTTGCATTAATCCATTAGAACCAATTTCAATGGCCATTGAAAGGTGAGTTTATCACCTGGAATGACTTTGAGTTGCCAATATTTGGTAAGCTTTTGGCTTTAGACCATTAGTTATCTCTTACGAGCCATTCAAAGGAAGTCTAAGGTGAATAACCATTGATGAAATTCACTACCATCTGTTTTGCCATTTTAAAGGATTAAAACTTGATTTGCTAAATCCATACCGGTTCGGGAAGCAAGCATCACCATAGTTGCAACCCCAACGCGAGGAGCCTATCCTGAGATTTCCAATTTGCATAAGAGCCAGAGCATAGCTATCCTATCTTTGAGAAACTTGTTTTTACACCCTTTCATTTTAGTCTTTAATGTTAGCTTAAATTAGTTTAAATCTTTCTAAAACATTTACATCTTCTTTTAAAGCTAACATCCATAAGAAAATCACCTATTTTCCTAATTTGAATATCACTTGTGTTTGCGAAAACCCTTCCCAGTGAACGATCCTAGAACCACTATGCTATAGTAGCTTGGCTACTTTAGTAATAGTATCTAAGGTATAAATTTTGTTGATACGCCTTTAAAGCTAAGCTACCATGAGTTGCATCAAATGGCGCCGTTGCCGGGGAAGGTGCCACAAGCACAGTGAAGCAACCATTAAAGGTAACTTGTGATCTTCATCACAAGTTTGGTGAGTTTTCTTATAATTTTTTTTTTTTTAGTTTAGTTTTTCTTTAGTGAAATTTTTTTTTATTATTCTCTTTTCTTTTATTTTTGTTTTAATTTCAATTTGTGCATTCCTTGTTGGATTCGAGACCACGAGGGAACCCTGGTACAAGTTGAAGAAAAGAGCCTTAGTTGAATATCATTTTTTTTAGAAATGGAAATTCCACATGAAGATCAAAGCTCTCATTATGATCATGAGAAGGACACATTTGCATACTTATCCATGAGGGATCGGATTGAATTGGGGAAAAGGCAAGTTCAACAAAGCCAATGGGGTAGTGATCAAAGCTCTCAACATCAACCGAAGGACAAATTCGCATACCTATCCATGAGGGATCGGATTGAATTAGAGAAAAGGCAAAGTCAACAAAGCCAATGGGGTAGTAAGTATGCTTTGAATGGAGATGATTCATATGAGCATACGGTAGGGGAGTGCCCTACCATTCCAACTATGAGAGACATGTACGGTTTCCAAAGCTCCTACACCTCAAGTTGGAATAACCATCCCAACCTTACAACCCAACCTCAACCTCAACCATCAATGAGTACATCTTCATTGGAGCAAGCCATTTTGAAGATAAGCAAAGTCATGGAGGACTTTGTAGGTGAGCAACAAAAGATCAACTCTCATCTTAATGAAAAGATTGATAATTTGGAGAGTTCAATAAATGTAAGAATGGAGGAGGTTTATAATGATCTATCACTAAGGATAGAAAAAGTTCAAGACTCCATTGAGAAGCTCACCAATCTCGACATAGCAAGGGGGAAAAGGAAGCTTTCTCCTCAACCCCACCATAACCTTCAAGGAACCAATACAAAAAGATTAAGGAAAGTGTTGAAGATCGACACTTTGGTGGGGGATTGCTATGACAACTCTATGGACCAACCTTCCATTGAAAATCATAAGGTTCAAGATGATAAAGGGTTACTTGAATCCTTTAAAGCATCCACTTCTACAAGGAAGAGAAGAGAAACGAATTCCCTTGGACCAAATGCGAAGGATGCCAATTTTGTTTGGGATCCAGGGGGAATTCAGCATGACGTGGGTGTGTGAGTGAGGATGAGCTAAATAGTTCATCTCCTTTTTGGGGTACATGCTATTAGCTTCATTTAAATTCTATGCTTTCTTTAAATTTATGCATGTTTTAGTTTGAATTCTTAGCTTTTATTTAGTTTTAATATGTTTTTGAGATGAGTTTTGAAGTGTTCATGTAGGTAGGAAGGCTTGAAGAATGAAGTCTTGGTGAAAACAAGAGAAAACAGGGGAGAAAAGGCAAGACTCAGCAAAATTCGCACACCATTTTTCCTTGTGCGAAAATTTCGCACACCACTTACCCTGTGCGAATTTGCTTTTTCACCAATTTAAAAAAAAAATGCATGCTCTCGGTCCCTTCCCAAAATCTCAGTGCGAATTTCACAGGAATGCGAACCTTGTGCGAACCTTGTGCGAATTCGTTTTTTGTGCCAATTTTCAAAACCATGCTCTCTGTCTTGGAGAACCACAGGAATGCGAAAATTTCGCACACCCCCTTTGAGGTGTGCGAAATTCGCACACCCCCCCTCCCCTGTGCGAAAAACTTCCCGAAATTCATTTCATGCGTACTATATCTTGTTTCAAAGCTTGGGAAGTCAGGAGTCTATAGCTTCAAACGGTGCTCGATTTGGAGTTGAAACGAAGAAGTTATGGCCGTTTGAAGATGACTGTGCAAAGCTTAAACGGAAATGTTGCAGCCGCACCCATTTTTACTACTGTTGGACACGTTTTTGGAGCACTTTTTGGAGCTCAAATTATGCATTCCATATGTCGTTTTGAAGCTTAGGAAGTCAGGAGTCTAGTGGTTCAAACGGTGTGCGATTTGGATTTGAAACAAAGAAGTTATGGCCATTTGAAGGAGCCACCATTTTGCATTTGCGCGGGTGAATAGTGCCCTATGCAAAAATTTCGCACACCCCTTTTGAGGTGTGCGAAATTCCCCCCCCCCCCTGTGCGAAAATTTCAGTTTCTTCATCCCTACCCTCCCAATCCTAAGCCTCTAAGCCTCATTTCTTTGCTCCATTATGCCTAAGACCCGAAGAGGCTATACCACAGCTCCCCAGAGCAGTCAAAGAGCCCCGCGTACCCTGGGATCACACACATGAAGCCTCTCACTCCATTTCTTACCTCCTTAAACCATCAAAGCCCATAGCTCCAACTGAGAGCTCCAGTTGAGGAGACTATGCCATCCAAGGAGAATACCAGAACAGAGGCCAAAGTCTTGATCCAACCTACTCAGAAGGCCACCACAGATGCATCAACTCCACAGGACCCTTCCATTATTTGATCATCTCTTTACTTTTTGTTTTTACATATTATATTAGTATAGATAATTCCATGTTTTGATGCTTTATATTGGATGTATTACTGATGATACATCATATATAGACATCATTTTTTGTTTAAAACTTAGCATTTTTCTATTTCCTCTACTCACTAACTCTTATGTTTTCTTTGAAACATGTGGTTTCTCCTACATGACTCATACTTCATATCACTCAGGAGGTACCACTTCCTCCCTATTTTTTAAATCGCTTTTCACATTGAGGACAATGTTCAGCTTGGTTGGGGGGAGAGTTGAGGAAGGAAGTATTGTTATTAATGCTAAGTTATTTTGGTAATTTAGTTGCTTTTTGCTTAATTTTAAAATTTTTTAAGTTTTTATTCTACTCTCCATGGTTATTAAGGAAAAATTCTCAAAAGTAAATGGGATAAATTAAATTCTTATCTTATTGCCATAGTCTTAGAGTTTGTATTATGCTTACTAAAGTTGATGAATTGTTGAAATTTCTTTTGAATTCAAGCTTAGTTCTTCCACTTTAAGCTATCCACACACTAAACACAATAGGTTCCGATTATAAGATGAAGAACTATTTCCCTCTTGACTTAGGAAAATTTTAAACTTGGTACCTTTGACCTCATTTAATAATGTTGGGACACCTTGTAAAAGGCCAATGAGTCTTTGAAGAAAATAAAGAAAAAGAAAGAAAAATGTTTGCTTGCCTTGAAACCCGAGCAAGGTCCTAGGGGTATATGGTGAAAATCTTTAAAACCTGGTGCCCTAAGCCTTCATTGGTTGGGAGTCACCGACCTCAATGCTCGTTACAAGGGTGGATAGGTGGAGTTTAACATACTGTAGGTGCTTGGGTATTTAAAAATTTATTCTCAAAAGTCCGGGGTAAAATCCGAGGAGTTAGTGGTTGAAAAATCCTTAAAGCTTGATGCCCTAAACCTTGATTGGTTGGGAGTCGTCGATGGACCCCCGTTACATGGACAATTTAGAAAAGAATGCCTTTAAGCTTTGCACTCCTACAAGAAAAAAATTGTGAAAGAAAAGAGGTGCGTTCTTAGCCTATTGGAGGTTGATTAGTTTGCTAAGCTTTGAAAAGAACTAGGTTGAGGGGAGAGATTAGTTTGACATACTATATTCGGAAACTAATAAATAACACATAGATTTTTGTGGAAGATTAAGTGTTGGTCCTTTGGGAGTGGAAATTATTTTGATACTCAAATTTGCATAATGCCCGCTCTTTGCATGTTGTGATAGGTAAGTTATTTGATGACTCTTGTTGATGATTGAGTTTTATATCCTTGACTTGCCATGTGAGAGTTTGATCCAATCATGCCACTCATATCATTTTTTGGAGTGATTTGCATGATCCCTTTTATGTATATTATAGTTTCACTACTACAAAAATTGAAATTAATAACGCTTTATTTTATGATGCTTTCTAAAAGCGTCATTATTGAGGGTATACAATAACGCTTATGAGAAGTGTCATAGTTGTATTATTTATCTTGATACTTATTATAAGTGTCATTATTTGATGTCATCTTTTTCCTTATAACTGTGTATATAATGACGCTTATAAGAAGCATCATAGTTTTATTATTTACCTTGATACTTATTATAAACATCATTATTTGATGGGTATGTAATGACGCTCCTAATAAGTGTCATAGTTGTATTGACTTTTAAAATTTTTGTTTTTAAATTAACTTATACAAATTTTGATATTAGAATTTTATTCTATAAATTAATTATGGTAAATTGACATTAATATTAATGACATAAAGTTGCTACATTAAGGTTTTTTTAAAAAAATGGATATAAATAAAATAAAATCCTAATAAATTATTTTTTTATTATTTTATATTAATTTTTTTATAGTTTGTATCAATACAATCTATTAAGCTCATTCTATTAAATTAGTTTTTTTTTTTTTAAATATCAATATTCAAATTAAACCAACATCAAACTAAAATATCAAATAATTAAACAATATAAATTCATTATGAGTTCAATATATAAAAATTATTATTGAAAGATGAAATAAAGAATACTATTTTTAATTTATTGAAAAAGGACATGCATGGTATTTTAGAATTTGTTATAAAGTCTCCATTGAAAACCCTAACTTTTGGAAGACAAGAAAGAAGGGAGAGAGCCACCGTTTTTAGTGAGAAAGAAGAGAAGAGAGAAAAACACAAGTTTTTCTCATCCAGATTTCATCAAAGGTCCGATCCCACTTCGTCTGTGGTCTGATTGAGCTGAAATTTGGAGGAGAGTTTCGTGACTCATTTATCTTCAATCTGAACGGTGAAGATTGGATTTGGAGTTTCGAAAAGTCATTATAAAGAAAGAGGAGAAGAGAGAAAAACGCAGGTTTTTCTCATCATGCCCAGATTTCATCAAATGTCCGATCCCGCTTCGTCCGTGGTCCGATCGAGTTGAAATTTGAAGGAGAGGTTCGTGGCTCATGTATCTTCAATATTAACGGTGGAGATCGGATTTGGAGTTTCGGACAGTCATTAGAGAGAAAGAGGAGAAGAGAGAAAAACAACGGTTTTTTACATCATGCCCAGATTTCATCAAAGGTCCGATGCCGCTTTGTTCATGGTCTGATTGAGCTGAAATTTGGAGGAGAGGTTCATAAGTCATTAATCTTAAATTTGAACGGTGAAGATCGGATTTAGAGTTTTGTAAAGTCATCTTTCAGCCAAAAATAGAACCTTTATTTTGGTGGGCTGTTTTCAGCCAAAGATGGCGTTTCCTGAAAGTGTCATTGTTGCCTAAGACATACAATGACAGAGGCGGAAAGGACGCTTTAGAGAAGCGTCATCTGGTACCTTTCTTGACGCTTAAAAAACGTCATTGTTTCCCATTTTTCTTGTAGTGTTTACTTAGTTTTTATCTCCTCCATTGCTAAGGGACTAGCAATGAGTCGGTTGGGGGGTGTGATTACTACCAAAAAGTGCTATTTTATAGACCTAATTATAATGATTTTAAGCACCTTTGAGTAGTAATCATATTCATTTAACCCAATTAATTCATTAACGTCCTTAGTAATTGGTTTTAACCATTTTGTGGCAAGTTTACATGTTTATATCAGCTTATGAATCAATTCAAGCATGCCAAATGATGGAGGAGCTACTTAGACAAGCCAACCAAAGAAGAAAAGCAAAGAAAAGCAAAGAGAAGCAAAGAAAAGCAAAAGAGAAGCAAAGAGAAGCAAGGAGGAAAACAGAGGACAGCAGCTGCAGTCTTCTTTGGCACTTTTGGAGCACTTCCCGAAGTCCATTTTTTACATGCTATATACCGTTTCAAAGCTCAAGAAGTCAAGAATCCAATGCTTCAAACCGTGCACGATTTGGAGCTGAAACGAGGAAGGTATGACCTTCGGAAGAAAACTGCTTCAGGTGTGCGAAAATTTCGCACACCTCCTGAATGGTGTGCGAATTTCGCACACTTGTGCGAATTTCGCACCCCTGTGCGTAATCTCCCCTGTTTTGCCGACTCCACTTGAGATCTTTTCTTTTAGATATTTTTGTATAAATTTCCATTCTTCTCCTTGTAATCCACCAATCATAAGATTTCTTAGCTAGGAAGGTTGGAAAAACTTCTCTATATAAACTCCTTTGCATCCGTTGATGGAAGATATGTAATATACCCATATATATTGAAATATACCACAGAGCCTTGCTCTGTTTCTCCTTCTCTTCTCTTTCTTATTTTCTTAGTAGCCAAACATCCTTGGTGGATGAAATCCCCAAGGATGAGAGGCTAACCTTTTAAGTTTCTCAAAGTATGGATGTTATGTGATGGCTTGGATGCATTCCCATGGAAATTTCTCGCACCCGGAAGGTAAGGTAGTCGTTTTTCATTAATGGTTCATTAATGCAAAGTTTAGTTTTTATTTCCATTAGACAACTTCCAACGGCCAATACTTGATAAGCTTTTGGATTTCTATCCATTAGTTATCTCCTACGAGCTATTGGAAGGTGAGGTTTTCAATTCCAAGTTTTGCATTAATCCATTAGAACCAATTTCAATGGCCATTGAAAGGTGAGTTTATCACCTGGAATGACTTTGAGTTGCCAATATTTGGTAAGCTTTTGGCTTTAGACCATTAGTTATCTCTTACGAGCCATTCAAAGGAAGTCTAAGGTGAATAACCATTGATGAAATTCACTACCATCTGTTTTGCCATTTTAAAGGATTAAAACTTGATTTGCTAAATCCATACCGGTTCGGGAAGCAAGCATCACCATAGTTGCAACCCCAACGCGAGGAGCCTATCCTGAGATTTCCAATTTGCATAAGAGCCAGAGCATAGCTATCTTATCTTTGAGAAACTTGTTTTTACACCCTTTCATTTTAGTCTTTAATGTTAGCTTAAATTAGTTTAAATCTTTCTAAAACATTTACATCTTCTTTTAAAGCTAACATCCATAAGAAAATCACCTATTTTCCTAATTTGAATATCACTTGTGTTTGCGAAAACCCTTCCCAGTGAACGATCCTAGAACCACTATGCTATAGTAGCTTGGCTACTTTAGTAATAGTATCTAAGGTATAAAATTTTGTTGATACGCCTTTAAAGCTAAGCTACCATGAGTCGCATCAAATGCCGAAGAGGGCGGTGTCGTACCTCGCCTTTCGACGAGCCTCGGTCTGCTCAGGCTGCCGAGAGGGCTCAGCAGGGCGCTTGCCCTGAGCCCTGGAAGTACCCGTCTCCTTTCAAGGAGCCATCCAAATCCAAAAATGAAGATAAACTTGGGAGAAATGAAGAGAGCAGGCAAAGAGAGAAGACCAACCCGAATCAGCCCTAGGCGCGCGGGAAAGGGGCAAAACCAGAAGATGGCACACAATCAGAGAGGAGCCAGTCCAGATCTGAAGTCCGAATCCGTCCAGAGATGGAACCCTAGCCCCAAAATCTCTCCAAAAGTCACTCCAAACCCCGAAATCGGTCCAAGAAACAGTCCAAACAGGTCTCTAAAGGCGGGAAGATGAAGAAGCTTCAAGGAATACCAGAGAATAGTGGAAAAAACTGATGCGCGGGGGTCTTTAAATTCCCAGCCCCGACGAACCGGTCGACCGGTTCCCCAACCGGTCGACCACTTGGTCAACGGTCAACGTTCTCATTTTCCAATTTTTCTTGCATTTTCTTGTCTTGTGATCCTCCCCCTGCCCTTTTCAGTTAAAATCCCCAATTTTTGATGTCCAATGCCACGGGAATTTGTATTTTTGGTCAAAATTTGACCTATTTCCTAAGGGATTGCTATATGATGCGTATGAGATGAAATTTGAGCAATCATAATGCATTTCCAACAAGAATTCATTATACAAACATCAGATCAAAGAGAAATAACCCCTAGTTGTCTTCTAATATCGGAAAATTGTTCTTCACTTAGAGGTTTTGTAAAAATATCGGCAAGTTGATCTTTTGTGCTTACAAATTCAAGTGTAATGTCACCCTTTTGTGCATGATCTCTAAGAAAATGATGTCTAATTTCTATATGCTTGGTCCTAGAGTGTTACACGGGATTTTTTGAAATATTTATGGCACTAGTGTTATCACATTTGATACGAACATGCTCAAAAGACAAGTTAAAATCACTAAGTGTTTGTTTCATCCAAAGGATTTGTGCACAACACAAACCGGCTGCTATGTACTCGGCTTCCGCCGTTGACAAAGCTACCGAATTTTGCTTCTTACTATGCCATGAGACAAGTGAGTGTCCTAAGAAATGACAAGTGCCACTAGTGCTCTTTCTTTCAACTCTACAACCGGCAAAATCAGCATCCGAGAAACCAATCAATTCAAAATTATCACCCTTAGGGTACCACAAACCAATATTCATTGTCCCTTTCAAATATCTAAGAATTATTTTAACGGCACTTAAGTGAGATTCTTTAGGACAAGATTGAAATCTAGCACACAAGCATACACTATACATGATATCGGGTCTACTAGTGGTCAAATAAAGCAAAGATCCTATCATGCCTCTATACATAGTTGAGTCAATAGATTTACCTTTTTCATCCATGTCAAGCTTGATGGATGAGCTCATTGGAGTTTTCATCACCTTGGCTTCTTCCATGTTGAACCTCTTGAGAAGATCCTTTATATACTTTGCTTGATTGATGAAGGTTCCTTCCTTTAGTTGCTTGATTTGAAGTCCAAGGAAGAAATTGAGTTCTCCCATCATGCTCATTTCAAATTCACTATGCATACACTTAGAGAAATCTTCACAAAGAGAGTCATTAGTAGCTCCAAAAATAATATCATCAACATATATTTGAACTAGGAGCATATCCTTTTCTTTGGTTTTTATGAAAAGAGTTGTGTCAATTTTTCCCATTTTAAAACCCTTTTTCAAAAGAAATTTACTAAGCCTTTCATACCAAGCTCTAGGTGCTTGTTTCAAACCATAAAGTGCCTTTTTGAGTTTAAAAACATGGTTTGGAAAGTTAAAGCTTTGAAAACCCGGTGGTTGTTCAACATATACTTCCTCATTTATGAAACCATTTAGAAAAGCACTTTTCACATCCATTTGATATAGAATAAAGTTTTTGAAACATGCAAAAGCAAGCAACATTCTAATTGCTTCCATTCTAGCTACGGGGGCAAAAGTCTCTTCATAGTCTATTCCTTCTTCTTGATTATACCCTTGGGCTACCAATCTTGCCTTATTTCTTACTATGATGCCATTTTCATCCATTTTGTTTCTAAAGACCCATTTGGTTCCAATTACACTTTGATTTGAAGGTCTTGGTACTAGTTCCCATACTTCACTTCTTTCAAATTGATTTAATTCTTCTTGCATAGCAATCATCCAATTTTCATCAACTATAGCATCTTTTATGTTTTTAGGTTCAATTTGAGAGATGAATGCAAGATTATTACAAATATTTCTAAGGGATGATCTTGTTCTTACCCCACTTGATGGATTACCAATGATTTGATCTTGTGGATGGTTGATGACAAACTTCCAATCTTTTGGAAGGTTTTGGCTTGATTCACCTTGCACTTGTTGAGGAGGAGGTAGTGCCAAAGGTGATTCTTCTTTCTTAGGATCCTCTCCACTTTCTTCTTGTTGTCTTTTGTCTTCAATTTGCAATTTTCCCATGGAGGTCTCCAATCCTAAATCATCATCAAAACTTTCTCTTTCTTGAAGAGAATTGTTAGATTCATCAAAAATGACATGGATGGACTCTTCTACAACCATGGTTCTTTTATTGAAAACTCTAAAAGCTTTACTTGAAGTTGAGTAGCCAAGAAAAATTCCAACATCGGATTTTGCATCAAATTTTCCAAGATTATCTTTGGTGTTTAAATAAAACATTTGCATCCAAAGACTTTGAAATAGCTAATGTTGGGTTTCTTGTTTTTCCAAAGCTCATAGGGAGTTTTCTTAAGAATGGGCCTCAACAATATTCTATTTAAAACATAGCAAGAAGTGTTTACCGCTTCGGCCCAAAAATACTTTGGCAAATTGTTTTCATTTAGCATGGTTCTAGCCATTTCTTGAAGAGTTCTATTTTTCCTTTCAACTACCCCATTTTGTTGAGGAGTTCTAGGAGCCGAAAAATTGTGATTGATACCATGCTTATTGCAATATTCCTCAAAGTCAAAATTCTCAAATTCTCTCCCATGATCACTTCTAATGCAAGTAATTGAAAAGCCTTTTTCATTTTGAACCTTGTTACAAAATTTTGAAAACTCATAAAAAGCTTCACTCTTTTGACTTAAAAACAAGACCCATGTGTATCTAGAGAAATCATCCACAATGACATAAGCATAATATTTTCCTCCTAGACTAGGTGTCCTAGAAGGACCAAATAAATCCATGTGTAGCAATTCAAGAGGTCTAGATGTTGAGATGAAATTTTTGTTTTTAAAAGAGTTTTTGATTTGCTTTCCCATTTGACAAGCTTCACAAATTTTGTCTTTTTGAAAATTAATTTTGGGAAGGCCTCTAACAAGTTCATCTTTGTTGAGTTGGGAAATGAGGTCCATGTTAGCATGTCCCAACCTCCTATGCCACAACCAACTTTGATCATGCATGCTTGAAAAACATCTATCATGGCCATCATATTTTGAAATATTTATAGCATATACATTTTCACATCTATGGCCCATGAAGATGGTTTTGTCATTTTGAATATCCTTGATGATACAATGAGATGCTTCAAAAATTACTTTAAAACCTTTGTCACAAAGTTGACTAATGCTCAAAAGATTGTGTTTTAAACCATCTACTAATAAAACACTTTCAATAAGGGAGGATGTACCATTACCTATGTTACCTTGACCAATGATTCTTCCTTTTGCATTGTCTCCAAAGGTGACATATCCTCCTTTTCTCTTTGTAAGGAAGGCAAACTTGGATTCATCCCCGGTCATGTGTCTTGAGCACCCACTATCCAAGAACCATTTATCCTCCTTTGATCCCTACAAAATAGAATTCAAGTTGATTTAGGTACCCATGTCTTTTTGGGTCCTTGAGGGTTAGTGACTTTGGATTTTTCAACCCAAACCTTTTTAACCTTAGCATTTGAATTCTTTTGAGCACCATTTCTTAAGGGACATGTACTACTAATGTGCCCTCCTCTTCCACAAAAGTTACAAATAGTGGAAGGACATTCACTTGAGGATTCTTTTACAAAATAGTTTTTAAAATACTTTTGGTTCTTTGAAGATTTGAATCCTAGTCCTTGTTTGTCAAAAACACATTTTTGGCTTGCTAAGATCATTTCAAAGGACTTTTGTCCACAAGAGAAAATTGAAAGAGAGGAGGTCAACCATTCATTTTTCTTTTTCAAAATTTCATTTTCATTTCTTAAAATCTCATTCTCTTTTTCAAGATGAGTTTTAGAGATTTCATCAATCGAAAACTTTTCTTTCACTTCCTCAAGTTCTTTTTCAAGTTCTTGAATTCTCTTTTTAAGAGAATTATTTTTCAAACTAAGTTTTTCAAAATCCTCATATAGTTCTTCAAAAATAGCATGCATATCTTCATCACTAGAGTTAGAGTTTACCTCATCAAGATCATCTATTGCCATGAAGCACATGTTTGCCACTTCTTTTTCCTTTTCTTCCTCGGAAGATTCTTCACTTTCACTCCAAGTGGCCATCATTGCCTTCTTCATTCTTCTCTTGGCTTCAATTTTGTAGAGAGGACAATCATATTTAATGTGTCCCGGCTTTTTGCATTTGAAGCATATCAAATCTCCTTTCTCTTCCCATTTTTCCTTGTCCTCATGTGATGAGGATTCTCTTCTTGAGGGATTTCTTCTAGAGATAAACTTTTTCCCTCTAAACCTTTCACCTCTCATGTACTTGTTTAGCTTTCTTGTGATGAGAGTTAAATCATCATCTTCTTCACTTGGTTTTTCTTCTTCAACATCTTCTTCTGCCTTGGTTGTAGACTTGAGAGCTATGCTTTTCTTCTTTTTGTCTTCACTTTCTTGTAGTTGCTTTGTCAAACTTATTTCATAGGTCATTAATGACCCTAAGAGTTCTTCCATAGGTAGCTTGGTCAAATCTTTAGCTTCTTGAATAGCGGTGACCTTTGTATGCCACTTTGAGGGGAGAGACCTCAATATCTTCATCACCTTTTCGGATTCATTTATGACCCTTCCCAATGCTTCAAGGCCATTGACAATTTCAGTGAACCTAGTAATCATCTCAACAATAGTTTCAGTTTCTTTCATTGAAAACAATTCATAGTTATGGACAAGTATATTAATTTTTTACTCTTTCACTTTATTAGTTCCTTCATGAGTTATTTCAAGCAATCTCCAAATTTCCTTAGTAGATTTACATTGGCATATTCTATTGTATTCATTCCTATCCATAGCACATTGCAAAGTATAAACGACTTTAGCATTTAATTGAAAATTTCTTCTATCAAGCTCATTCCATTCTTTCTTGGGTTTTGGAACCAAAACTCCATCAACTAATTTAGTGGGAAGAGTTGAGCCATCTTCAATGACATCCCATACATCTAAATCAGTTGATTGTAAGAACCAAGTCATTCTAGATTTCCAATAGGGATAGTTGGTTCCCGTAAAGAATGGAGCTCTATGTTTTGAACAATTTTCAGTTTGAGATGAGCTTGATGGAATAGCCATTTTCCTCTTAGACGATTAAGTCTTAAGCAAGAGGTCTAGCTCTGATACCAATTGATAAAACAAAGGCTATGAATTAATTAAGGAAAATACCCAAAAGGGGGGGTGAATTAGGTTTTTCAAAATCTTTTTCCACACAATAATATATGCACAAATAAATAAAGGAAAGAGATAAAGTTAGAGAATTCAAACTCAGGTTTATAGTGGTTCGGCCCTTTCTTGCTTACGTCCACTCTTCTCAATCTCCTAACCGAGTGAGGGTTCCACTAACTTGAAGCTTCAATCAAGCTTTCAATCATCTTACACTTGGATTCCGGCTCCAATGGGCTCTTACACAACCTCTTCAAGATTTGAACCACTTGAAGGCTTTCACACTCAGTTTACACAAGGATGAAACTCTCAACCTAGCTTAATGATGGCTCAAGTACAAGAGAAGGCTAGGATGAATTGCAAGAGTGCACTAAGAATATGCAAGTGATGGTTTGATGCACTTAGAAAGAAATGGAGAGCTTTTTGATCAAGAACAGGTAGGTAGGCTTTGAATGCAATAGTTATCTTGCTCATAAATGAAGAGGAGCTCTCAATTTATAGGTTTCTAAGCTCAGGAGACAAAAACAGCAGAAAAGTAGCCTCGACCGGACGAGCAAAGGGTCGACCGGATCACTAGCCGTTGGTGCATTTAATGCATGGCAGGTTACCGTTGCCTCGACCGAACCTCGACCAAACAAGGGTGAGGCTCGACCAGGAAAAGAAAGCTACTGGGAGAGAGAGAAAATTTTGTGTCTCCCTCGACCGGACCTCGACCGGACAAGGGCAACCGGTCGATCGGTTCCCCAACCGGTTGAGTCGGTTGGCCATAGCCTCAATCGGTTGAGCCTTTTGGCCCCGAAAACCTATCCTTTTTTATTTCTTTCTTTTCCAATACTTAGGCAAAGTCTTTAGGTGAGTTAATATGCCAATTTTGAATCAATTTGCCTAAGGTATATTTGATAAAACTCGGGTTTTAAAGAAAATCAAGTTTTAGAGAATAAACCGAGTTTTCTAAGATGCATGAAAAAGTATGAACATCCTAAGTGCACTCATGCTATCATCTTACATTCATTTCCTATGATTACAAGTCTTCCAAATGATCTCGATCCCGTATTCGTTTGGTCCTTGATGAATTTTTGAAATTAAGCCTAAGATTCTTAACAGTTTAAAACAATTAGTCACTTAACCATGGTTTGTTATCATCAAAACCTGATTAGGAGAACCCTTGGGCTAACAGAATCAATCCAAAATCCAAAAGATCTTCTTAGGTTATAAATTTTGTTTTTTTTTTTTTTTGTCTTTGTTGCTTTTAAATTTTGATGATGATTCAAATTCAATTCCTATTTCATCATATACTTGTCCTTTTTAGCCTTCTATTTGCTAGATAAGAAGTGGAGAGGGGGGATTGTATATGATTCTTGTGAGAAAGTGAATACTAATTGATGAAGAAATTAATGATTTTGAAGATAAATAATATTTATTTGTTTCTTATTTTAGCTTATGATGATGTTCTTTCCAATTGTGAATTTGATGGGAATTGTGATTTCCATTTTTGTGGCACTGTTTTCTAGTTACCACTATGATTGTTAACAAGGAACATCTTCTATATTCTTGATTCATTAGCTATGTGGAAATGCAATTAAAAAATTTACTAAGATGCATAAGTTTCCAATTTGATTGTGCTTAGGATTATCATTGTATTTTTTTTTTTTTTTTTTGTTTATAACAATTAGATTTGAGTAAATGAAAATATATTAAAGAAAAAAAAGGTTGATTTGAGAACTTGTTAGATACTTGATGTTTGAATTTGACAAAATTAATTAATTTGGAAGGTTAATGAAAGTGTTACATACCTATAACTTAAATTTACCTATAGTTTGAAAGGGTTATATGTGGGGTGGAGTTGAGGTTAGCAGGCTCTCCCATTTGACTAAGTGGCATTTTTGTAGGGGTTGTACTATTGTTAATTGGTGTTGTTTATGCAAAAGGATGACGATTATGGTAGACCAGCCTCTTCAGTCTTTAGTTTTTTTCCTTGTCTTGTGTTTCTTGTGTTTTGCCTTGATCGAAGAAATAGCTCTCTATGGTTTTGGAGAGGAATTTATGTGGGAAAGAAAAGAAGTAATGTTATTATGTTTGTGTGTGTGTGTACATAGAAGCTTAACAATGTAATTTTCAGTTTCTGGGTTTCTAAGCAGTAGTCTTGTGAACATCTAATGTGTTCTCCTGGAATATTTTTAGGTCCTGTTAGTTATTCTGGTTGAGTTTCTACGATGGCTCATCATAATCCTTGAAGGTGGCACATCAACTTGCTTTGTTGCCTTGAACCTAAGGTCCTACATACAAGGTAACGACATAAGTCTGGTGATTGTTGCTTCATTTGTTTTGCAAATGGGTCTGGCACTCTTCATTAAGATCTGCTTCTTTCCTTAAAAGTCTCACCAAGTATGGAAACATATGAAATCTTCAATTTCAAATTTCTGTTTTCTGTGTTCCAAACAATTGAAAAGATGTTAACTGGGATGGAATTTCTCTGGAGAACAATTTTCTATATGGTTTCAAATTACCCACTGGCTTGTATTGTAGTGCAGTGAAGAGATTGAGAGATTGATGGGGAATGTGGTGTGTAGTGTAATACTGGTTTTGGAGTTGGTTGGTCTGAGTGGCACTATACTTTGGTCCTCGTCTTTTAAGACACCAATCTCAGGAGAGGATAGAATAATTGATGTTATTTCAAAACATTTTGTTCTTTGTTTTTCCTTGGAATCTTTTAAATTTGGTTGTGTAAATATGAAATGTTATCATAAAATGTTGTTTCAATGTCTCTTTTGCATTATCATAGCAGTTGTTCTAAGCATAGGCATTCCAAATTCAACTTCAATTGAAGCCTAATGATGGCAAGTCATTCCTAAAGACACAAAAGACTGCATACATTGAAACAAAAACAATCAATCTCACTTTTGCATGCCCTCTAAGAGGGGTTGTTGGTTTATCATATGTATTCAAAAGGAAATCAGACAAAAGTAAGAAAAAATTGTAAAAACCCCAATCTATGATTGAAGGTCACAAATATATGTATATTATAGAGAGAGAGAGAGAGACAGAGAATGCATTTTGGTTCTATTGTTTGTTTTTGGTTCTATCATTTGTTTTTAGTCATATTCCTTATATACTTTGATACTTTTGTATCACTATACAATGATTTAGATTTTATTAGATGCTGTTAATGATTCCATACAAAGCTCAATCCATTCCTGATTCTTATTAGGTAGAGAGGGATTCGTATGGCAAACTGTCCCTCTTTGCTCTCATTTTAGTGAAGGGTAGCATGGGTTCAAAATTGTCCATTTGTATATATATATATATATATATATATATATATATATATATATATATATTATATATTGAAATAAGTTTTTTAGTATTTCATAAAAATAGGGGTATTTGGTAAGTTATTTTTTAATTTAAAGATAAAAAACTTATTTGGATGCATTGTTTTTTAAAATTATTATTTTTTATTTTGATTTTGTAAAAACATTGTAAATTAAATTTATATAATATTAATTAAATTTTAATAAAAATTCAATATATAATATTAATTAAATTTAATAAAATTCTTATTGAAAATAAAATTAGTTTTGTAATTAAACAATAAATAGTCTTTAGTAAAATAGGAATTGGTAATATTATATTACAATCACAAAATTATATATTTTTTTTATAAAAGTTTTACCCTTTTACCCTTTATTATGGAAATATGGATATTGACATCTTTGTAAAAGCATAATTGTTTTTTTTAATTAAAAATTAATAACAATGTTTTAAAAATAATAATTATTAATAATATTATTTAAAATGAATTTATTATACTATTTTACTCTTTATTATAGAAATATGGATATTGACATCTTTGTAAAATAATAATTGATTTTTTTATTAAAAATTAATAATATTATTATAAAAATAAGAATGATTAATAGTATTATTTAAAATAAATAAATTCAACACAAAATATTGTTTGATTTGAAGTTTATTTTTCTAGTGAAAAAAATTATAAAAATATAACTATGTTCATAAATAAATAAAAGAATAGATCAGTTTTTATCCAAAATTTTATGGTATTAATTGGTTTACAATTTGATTTTTAAATTATTTTTTAAAATTACTCAGACTTGTTAATAAATCCAACACATTAAAATTTATTTAATTTGAAGCTTATTTTTTTAGTAAACAAAATTTTTAAAAAATACATATTTGATTTTATATAGAAAATAAACAATAAAGTTATTAATTTTTGTTCATAGATTTCTTATATTAATTTGATCACTATTTGAGTTTAACTTATTTTTAAAAATTACTAGATCCGTTAAAGAATCCAATCCACAAAGTCTTGCTTGATTTAAAGTTTATTTTCCAAATAAAAAAATTTACAAAAATATAATTATATATAAAGAAGAAACTAGTGAAGTCATTCAAAATGAATTTTAATTTATGATTTTTTTTTTTAATATTATGTTGTTGAATTCCATGATTTTCTATGTTATTCAAATAAAAAAGTACCTTAAATTTGAATTTCAAATTATTTTTAAAAATTAATAATTTGATTAAAAATTTATTTACTTAATAATATGTTTTAGAGAAATTAAGGGAAATTCTAAAAAAAAAACATGTTCAATTTAAAATAATATCATATTTCAAAATACAAAGTATTAGTAATGATAAACTACAGATTTTAAAATATAACAAGTAATGTCTGGGATTGAAGTTCCGAGGCTTGGGATAGGTAGAACCCAACTTTAACTAAGGTAGTACCTAAGGTCCCTTAAGGTAGTACCTAAGGTAGATTAAGGTGGTACAAAAAGGCTATTAAGGTAGTACCTAAGGTACAATCCTAAAAAAACCAAAGGTGAACCACTTGCCCACATATAAGAATTACATAATGACATGGTCTAAGGGTCACAAAGGAAAGTCCGAGACTTTGGATAGGTAAAACCCAGCTTTAACTAAGGTAGTACCTAAGGTAGATTAAAGTAGTACCTAAGGGCTATTAAGGTAGTAACTAGGATACAGTCCTCAAAAAACCAAGGGTGAACCATTTGGCCACAGAAAAGAATCACATAATCGCATTGTCTAAGGATCACAAAGGAAGGCTCGAGGCTTAGGATAGGTAGAACCCAACTTTAACTAAGGTAGTACCTAAGGTAGATTAAGGTAGTACTTAAGGACTATTAAGGTATTACCTAAGGTATAGTCCTCAAAAAACCAAAGATGAACCCCTTGGTCATAGAAAAGAATCACATAATGGCATGGTCTAAGGGTCACAAAGGAAGGCCCGAAGCTTGGGCTATATAGAATCCAACTTTAACTAGGGTAGTACCTAAGGTTACTTAAGGTAATACCTAAGGTACAATCCACAAAAAACCAAAGGTGAACCACTTAACCACACAAAATAATCACATAATGGCATGCTTTAAGGCTCACAAAGGAAGGTCCGAGACTTGGGATAGGTAGAACCCAACTTTAACTAAGGTAGTACCTAAGGTACAGTATGCAAAAAACCAAAGGTAAACCACTTGCCCCCATAAGAGAATCACATAATGGCATGATCTAAGGGTCACAAAGGAAGGTCTGAGGCTTGCGATAAATAGAACCCAACTTTAACTAAGGTAGTACCTAAGGTCCCTTAAGGTAGTACCCAAGGTAGATTAAGGTGGTACTTAAGGGCTATTAAGGTAGTACCTATGATACAATCCCCAAAATAACAATGCGACTTACAACCAGATATGTTGTAAGTTCCATTTGGATTCAATACAACTTGTGGACCATATGGTTATTTGGGAATAATATGGTTCAGGGCCTCGGAACCAAAATAAGCCAACGCCAAGTTCTTAACATACTTTTGAATATAACCGATTGCAATAATAGATTGTGAAGCATCCAGGCCGACAAGCCTTGCAAAAGGAGTCCATGTACCATAATTCTATCAACTTCCCTTCTTGTTTGAAGATTTAAGGAAGATGGCTCTTAGATTTCAAACCCTTAGATATTTTTTTGAAACTTTCTGTTCGGATGGGTCTTGAGTGGGAAGATGAGCATTCCCTTCGGCTCCGCTCTGCTGCTGCAGAATCACACTCACACCTATGCCTCTTGAAGCAAGCTGGTTACTCAATGTTCTTGCGATCAATTGCCCCACTTGCTTGCTGAGATAATGGAGAAGAAATAAGGGGAAATTCGGTTAGGCTAAAATAAGAGGATGAAGGTTTGAAGATGGATATCCGTCAGCTGGTCGGGACGTCAAGACACAATTCGCCCATCTTCGAATTTGGGAATTTCCTGAGATGGGGTTAGGGCAAAATGACCAGAAGTGAGAGAGTTTCCCTACTTTTGGTTATCGTGTCGGATTTCTTTGTGTTTCAGATTTGAGAATTAGTTCAAGTTTCAAATTGTTATGCTAACATGGGAAGGATTTGCTGATGACATGGAGAAATTTAGGGGCAATCTAGGAAGAGGAAAAGTAAACAGGACATAGTGCACGTTTTGGATATTATTTTACCTATTAATAGTTTGATCTCATATTTCATATATTTGGGTTTTCAAAACCATATATTTTCCACATCAAATGCCAAAAACACAAGTTTCCCTTTTTTTGGACAAAAATGTACTATACATGAAAGAGCCCTTTTTGGTTTATGTTTTCTTCTTTAATTCCTAAATACAACATCTTTACATAATTCCACCTTATTTAAATTACTTAGGAAACTTGAGAGTCATAATACTTGATTACTTGTGATAGTTATTTATAAGGGCGTTTTCGTTTTCTTAATGTTGGAAGTTATGAAAACATTGAGGGAATTCTAAATCAGCCAGGGCCTTCCAAGGAATCTGTCAATCCAGAATATGAGCGCGGAGAGTTCTTACACGAGTGAACCATGCTCTTCCACCCACATCGCAGCGGGGAATTACCTTACTAGTGCTAAATTGCTGAATGTTGTACCATATATTAAACAAAGACTACTCTCAGAGAGAGAGAGAGAGAGAGAGAGAGAGAGAGAGAGAGATAGCCTATATTTCCTATCCACCAGAAGATGAAGCCATTCTTAAAAGGACTTCTTTGAAGAGAACATAACATGACAAATTGTTGGGACCATGACATGCAGGAATCTTTAACCCTTAAGAGTATTAAAACACGCAAACTTTAGAACCCAATGCTTTCAATATTTTTATTTGTAGGAAGATCAAGTCGAGGCTTATACACTAGCCAGTGCTAGTCCTTAGATCCATTGAAACTCCATGTGCTTCCCCACACAAAAGAATCTTCTAAAGCTGGGCATCTTATACTACAGACTACTAAACAAAAGTTCCAAAAGAAGCAAACCATTATGCGCATAAATTAGGAATCCTTTTACAGAGACATTATGACTTCAGGGATAAGGTTGGGAGAAGTCAGATAATGACATGATTATTTGAGGTTTTATTGTTAATCAAATACATTATGAACTTGTTATCTCGAGCAAGGTGCTGAATATTTTCAAGCAAATCATGAACCTTTCTGGATCAACTGGTAACAAGAGAAGCAACTCTTTGAACGGTAGAAGAGCTCCTTAGCAGGAAAGCTGCCTTTATATTCGAACATCATTTTGGGCCAAGTCTGTAAGCCCTACATCGATATTAGATATAACCAAATCAACAAGATGGTAAAAAGAAAAAATGGACAACCCACTAATTACAGGATCCATTTGTGGATAGCAGGAAAACAAAGAATCTTTCCTGTTGGTTGTTCTTGTCCAAACAGAGAGACAGTGCTTTTCCTGTTTTAGAGGACACTTTGGAAGGATCATTGTCTTTAACACATGAGGCTAGTGAGGAGAGATTGGGCAAACTGCAATTTTTTCTAGGATTATCCGGGTGATCAGGCCAATTCAATTAATTTGAGGGAGACAAGAATTGGGGAAGCCAAATACATAACTCATGGACTAAGA
Organism: Vitis riparia; assembly: GCF_004353265.1. Classification (NCBI taxonomy): domain Eukaryota; kingdom Viridiplantae; phylum Streptophyta; class Magnoliopsida; order Vitales; family Vitaceae; genus Vitis; species Vitis riparia. The sequence goes on from NC_048447.1 coordinate 3,955,059, forward strand.
AAAAGATCTTGATATTCTAGTTTGGAGGGGCTGTTCATTTCTCTTCCAAGCCAAGAAGAGAACATAAGTCAGCAAATCATAAGACATAAATTAGATCCTACAAGAATGGGACACAAAAATACCACAGAAATAAGTTAACCCCATTTTCAATGCTTGAGAATATTACAAGATGGTGATTTAAGCTTATATATTGGTTTCTAAAAGCATGTAAAAAGGAAAAATAAAAATAAAAATACAATCATTGCATTTCAACAAAATGACGATGTGCTTGACAGTAGTAGATTCATGCCATCCTGATACGGCAACAGCAAAAAGGATGTTATAGAACACACTGGCATAACCAAGCAATAACAGAATAAAACACTCCCTCGGCCATTCAACAAATCAACGAATAACCAAAGGATATATAAATATAATAAACAAATAAGATCAAAATAAAAAGATTTAGAACATCATAAGCCCCTTATACGGAGCAAAATTCATGATTAAACATGCAAATCATTCAAATTCAAAGTCAAATTCCAATCCATTCGATTCAAAATTATGAACTCTGAAATTCTACAAAACAGAAACTAGAAGAAGTAGTTCAAGTTATAAACCCTAATCTCCGCCAGCCTTCTGGTAAACATAGGTGAGGCCGCACTTGCCACAATAGTGCCTATCAAAATGATTGGCCATGAAGGTACCCGCACCGCACTCAGAATTAGGGCACTCCTTTCTCAACCTCTGAACCTTTCCGGAATCATCAACCTTGTAGAACTGCAAAACCGCGAGCTTGACCTTCTTCTTTTTGTGCTTGATCTTCTTGGGCTTGGTGTAGGTCTTCTTCTTGCGCTTCTTGGCGCCACCACGGAGGCGAAGCACCAGGTGGAGGGTTGACTCCTTCTGGATATTGTAGTCGGCTAGGGTTCGGCCGTCCTCCAGCTGTTTGCCAGCGAAGATGAGGCGCTGCTGGTCCGGCGGGATGCCTTCCTTGTCTTGGATCTTGGCCTTGACATTATCGATCGTGTCAGATGATTCAACCTCTAGGGTTATCGTCTTCCCCGTTAGGGTCTTCACGAAAATCTGCATCTTCGCTCCTCTCCTTTTCTCTTCCCCGCAGTCGCCCCTAGAAGGGCTTCGGCGCTTTATCTTTGCGTTTATATAGTAGAGAGTGCGTAGGGTTAGGGTTATAACGTGGGTCGATGCGGGTCTACGTGAGTTAATGCGGATGCGGGCTTTAGACACGTCGGATGATAAAAACGACATCGTTTTTAAAAATATATTCTAAATTTTCAAACACCCTTTTCCTCCTCCATGTTAGGATTCCTGGAGCAAAATTAGTTACAAATATAAAAACTCTCATTGAGTTAAAAAATAAAACTTTTAAAACTTCAAAAATGAATCTAAATAGAGACTAAGTTAAGAACACGTTTTAATGAAAATAAATCTTATATTTTTTTCTTTAAATAGTTTTCTTAAAATTTTAAAGTTTTCCAAACATATATATAACCCATAATTTGTTGAAAAAGACTTGGCTTCACATTCTATAATTTGAATGCCTAAATTTTTAAATGGTTTTTTTCTTTTCTTTTTGTTTTTCAAAAATGAAATATTAATTTAGAAACATCTAGGAATTGAAAATGTAACATTAAAGTAATTTTTATTTTTTATTTTTTAAAAAAGGTCACCATTGTAGGGAGAACATGAGGCAATCAAGGCCATGACACAAGTAAAAATAAATAAAATTAGATGATTTATGGTATAAGTGATTGTGGACCCCGCATTTCGGCTTAATGCGTTTCCCACTCGATGACGAGCTCGATTTTTATTTGAAAAAAATGATTTTTATTTATTATTTGAAAATGACTTGGAGTCGCCACTTATTTTTGTTTTATTTTTAAAGGGTAAACAAAATAAGAAAGAAAACCTTAAGTACGACTCCTTATTTCGAAAAAGGTGATCTACGAAAAACCGGATCGGGTTCGGGGGTCAGGTTACTTATCGGGAAGGTACGGTAAAGACCGTAGCACCTCTCTAAGTCCCTAAAATCGAGTCTCTACTAATAAAATGAAGCTGACATGGCAATGGATGAATAAAATCAATGAATACTCACATCAATCATGCATGTATGAGAATCAGAATATATAATAGAGGATAACCGAGGTGGAAGTGGATGCGTACCTGGATCTCCAGTGACAAATGCGCTATCATGAGGCAAGGTTAGTGAACAAGGAATATATATAATTTATGCGCATGTCAAGGAACAAAAATAAGTTAGTCATGCATGGCAAACAAGTCAACCAAATAATCAATCAATCATGAAATCTCATATGTAGGGCCCCCACCAAAGCCCGTTTATTTTGCATGAATCAAATCCGTAAATTCCATCATTAGGAATTACAAAATTTGATTCTTGCTTATTTAAAAACCTTTTAAAAATAAAGAAAATGTGAAAGTTGCTCGCCATGAAGAAAAATGGCGCCAAAATTTTATTGGAAAATGAGATTTTTAAGACCTAAAAACTCTAAGGATGAAAAATGGATGAGTTTGAAATTATTTTAAAACAAACCAAGATCTAGAAAATTATTTGAAGAGAGGGATTTAAAAGAATATTTTTCAAAATTAGAGAAGGTGAAATGGGAAATTGCACCATGGCCCAAAGATGGCCGTGCAAAGCTTTCACCAATGAGGCTTGATTAAGGAGGATGGGCTTCAAGCTTTCATGGAGGTCAAAGTCAGTGGGGCTGGAGCTCTCCTCTGTGCTATTATTGCCACTGTCGTTGCCCCTGTTGCTATTGTAAGGTATATTCACTTCCTGCCTCAGTGGCTTATCAGCTGCTACAGTCTTCATGTCATCATTAAGCCTCATGTAGAATGCCTTAATTCCTTTTGGGTAGTCATGAACAATAACAAGCTTCTTAAATAATACCTCTGTCGAGAACCTTTCATGCTCAGATACTAAATCAATCCCCCATTCCACTTTATTCTCAGATTTCTTTTCTTTCTGGACTGCTTCCTCAGAAGTATGATTGCCTCTGCGTATGAAATTCGCTCAAAGGGCATTGATGCAACCATTCTTAGATGATCAATGGAGCCTTTATCAAAAAATTTTAGCCATGAATTCCATATCATCAATACAATTGTCAAGTGACCACTGGCAAAGAAGTTTCACATAGGCTTCCGCACAATTCATATCATCCTTAAGATCTGCAAATGCTATTTCAGGCTCCACCATCCAGAATTCTGCCAAATGCCTTGATGTGTGAGAGTGTGCAGCTCGGAGAGCTGGCCCAAATGTATAAACCTTGCTCTAGCAGATTTGAGTTGGGCAACAACCTCTCCTTTCTCCTTAACAAGTGCCTTAGCAGCTTCGATGTCAGCTTCTGATGGAGAAGGATTCTTAATAAGTTCCTTTTCACCTTTTCCGCATCACTAATTAAGGTTGTAACTTGAAACATTTCACCAGCACCCTCACAATCACTAGTGGTGATAATTGGAGCGTGCACATGGAGAAAACCATGATTTTGGAAAAATGTGTGGGTAGCCTAAGCCAATGCATTACGGATTCTAGCAACCACGGAAATCATGTGGGTTCTTGACCGAAAGTGAACAAAATCTCTTAGAAACTCGAGGGTTAGCCTGGTCTTAGGCAACGAATACTTGGCTGGATCCACAGGACCAACGTGATGGACCTTCTCAACCCTAAACTCCACCCTCTGCTTCGTCCCCTCAGGAAGAACCTTGAGCGAGCTCTCCACGTGCACGCACGTGCTGATCTGCACGAGCTGGCCTAGAGGCGCTACGGCGGCGTCAACTATGACCTGAAGGTTCGCCGGATAGGACCCGTCATTGAGTTCAAGGGAAGCGAACAAACCCTTGCCTTGCTACAAGATGTAAGTGGATGGGACTGCACCAGATTTCCAGCAACTCCAAATTTTCTCATTGGCCTGGGTTTAGCTGTTCTTGCAGGCAACTCCTCAGGCTTCTCAGAAGTGATAAACAAAGCAGCCAAAACTTCCTTCTGCAGATTTCGCCTCTCTTTTTGAAAATGATTGTCTCCAACCAGATCCACCAGAACCCAGCAAAACACCCTTCTTCTTCCTCACCCCTCTCTCCAGCCAGCTTCCTTCTCCGAAAAGCACCCCCTCACCTGTAGCTCTGCTCCTCTTTTCCTCTCTCAAAAGCACCCCCCCTCTCTCACAGTTGTCCCTAGAGGCCTATCCTCTCTCCCACCAGTTTTCTCACCAAAAATAACCACACAAAAAGCTCCCCCCTAAAGGATCTCTGCCACCTTCCTCTTCTCGGATTTCTTTTTCTTTCTGTTTTCTCCTCCCAGTGTCCTCCCTAGCAGCTGCCAGCTAAAAATGTCTCCCCCTCAAAATATCTCCTAACGGCCTGGAAAGAGAGACCAAGCAGCTTTTTGCAGATTCCTCAGACACGTGTCGAAGTTTCATTTGCTCCTTGATTCCACTACCTGGTTCTCTGTCCACCAAGCATGAGACGACACGTGGCTCTTTAAGAGCCCTCCACCTGGCAAAAAGAGCTGCAACAATTACCTCCCAAAGTGGGGGTCTACAAATATGCCCCTCTTCGGTAGAGTTCACGAGTGTAAGGATCATGAACAATGGAGTGAAAAGAAAGTGTGAATAGTGAGTGGAATGAAGTGAACTCTACCGAAGAATCAAAGAGACCCCCATAGGGACACTGGTGAAACGCAAAGTCACCCAGGCTAGTAGACGAACACAAAGGCTCTAATCCTAAAAGAAAACATATCTCAAAGTGCCTCTGAAGCTACACTAAGGATCCAGGCTCCCTCTAAAACGTCTCCAAAAGTGACTCGAAGAACCAATGCTAAAGCTGAGTAACGGTCAAACCACCCTGGAGTATGAACAAGAATGTGTCTAAAGGAGACTGCTCTATGTGGACTACGAGATGAATAGGCAATAAGCACCGGGTAATGAGGTGAGGAGAGTGAGAATAAATGCAAATCCATGAAGGTGAGACGTGCAATGCCAAAGAATATGAATGTTAGGAGCTGTGACTCTGAATGATGAGACTGACTCTAAACACCAAACTGAGAAAATAATAGCTCTGGAAGCCAAACCAAAAAGCTAACTCTAAACGCTAAACTAGAAGGCCCATAGGTGAAGACCTATGGTGGTGATATAATAAAAATGTCCATAGATGCCTGATCTATGGTGGTGAAACTCTCAAATGCCCACAGATAAAAATCTATGGTGGTGATAATCTCGAAAGCCCAAGGATGAAAATCCATGGTGGTGAAATAACTGAAATGCCCATAATGCCCGATCTATGGTGGTGATAATCTCGAAAGCCCAAGGATGAAAATCCCTGGTGGTGATAATCTCGAAAGCCCAAGGATGAAAATCCATGGTAGTGAAATCTGAAATGCCCATAGATGTCTGATCTATGGTGGTGATAATCTCGAAAGCCCAAGGATGAAAATCCCTGGTGGTGAAATCTGAAATGCCCATAGATGCCCGATCTATGGTGGTGATAATCTCGAAAGCCCAAGGATGAAAATCCCTGGTGGTGATAATCTCAAAAGCCTAAGGATGAAAATCCATGGTGGTGAAATTTGAAATGCCCATAGATGCCCGATCTATGGTGGTGATAAATCTGAAATGCCCATAGATATCCGATCTATGGTGGTGATAATCTCGAAAGCCCAAGGATGAAAATCCCTGGTGGTGATAATCTCAAAAGCCCAAGGATGAAAATCCATGGTGGTGAAATCTGAAATGCCCATAGATGTCTGATCTATGGTGGTGATAAATCTGAAATGCCCATAGATATCCGATCTATGGTGGTGATATAACTGATCAAAGCCCAAGGATGAAAATCCCTGGTGGTGAATCTGAAACAAATGCTCATAGATGAAAATCTATGATGGTGAAATCTGAAACAAAGGGGGATGCCCTAAACAAACTGACGGTAGGGGGATGCCCTAAACAAGCTGATGGTAGGGGGATGCCCTAGGTGATAACTCATAAAGATCGGCAAATGGGTCTGACAATCATGAAATCAACACGAGACATGGCAAACCCAAAGAGAGGGGGTATGCCCCAGTAGAAAAGCGCTAAAGGGGGTATGCCCCAGTATGATGACTCACAAAGATCAAGAAGTGGATCAAGGGATGAGAAAAATCACAAAAGGTCTGGTGGACTCAAGGGTAGGGGTATACCCCGGTATGACAACTCACAAAGGTCAAGAAATAGACTGAGCAGTGAGAAAGTCCGCAAAATATCTAATGAACTGAAGGATGGGGGTATGCCCCAGTGTGAGATAGTAACCAACATAAGACATAGAATGTCACCAAACAAGACACTTTGGGATATGCTCAATGATGATGCAATGAAGAAAACACATACAGAGCCTCAATGAACAAATGCTAAAACAAGTCCAAGCATCACCGAAACTATGCTGACGAAGCAAAACTAAAATAATGGATCAAACAAATGCTGACCAAAACTTTAGGTCTAAAATGTAAGCAAATCAAGACGTGACGTCTCAACTATCAATATGAGCACATCATCCCAAATGCATCAACAATCTAACAGGCCCTACCATCACGAAAGATGTTGAACCTAATGCCCAAAGGCATGTGAAAACTCAACCTGAAAGCTCAAGACTAGTCTGTGTCTTTCTCTGATCAAGAGAAAAGGATAAGGTCATGTAAGACGATGAAATGTGTGGGCTCAAAAGATGTAAGGCTCTGATAAGATGGATGCAAGTATAACGATGTCTAATGTAGGATGTATGGATGTGTAACAAAGGTAAGTGAATATCCCAATCAAACTAGGTATGCTGAGAAGACTGAGCCCAGGGTGTCAATGACTCTATGATCCATCGAAAGCAGCAATCATAAATAGGAGGTGGAGTCTCAATGTCAAAATCAACAAGGTGGCTATGCCCCGGTATGAATGTATCATCTCAAAATGGGTAAGCTCTCAGTGCAAGATAAACTCTGGGAAGCATGTGTCTGCCATAAACTGTCATCTCACAAAATCATCATCGATGAGTGGGCTATGCCCCAGTGTAAGCATCTCCGAATCAAACATCCATGAGAAGAGTACAACCAATCATACATCATCTGATCAAAATGAATCTCTGCTCCTCAAAGTCATCGTGGTAATGTGAAGAGAGTATCTGACCTCCTTTAAAGAAAGAGCATGTCCCAATGTAAACTGGTGTCTCTAAGATCAACCTCCAATGAAAGGGTTATGCCCCAGTATAGGGCAAACCCTGAAATGACTAAACTCTGCTGCATGCTCTCATAAGTGTCCGTGTCCTGATCCAATCGTCTCAAAAATACGTCAACAATGATGAGAAGGCTATGCTCATGTGATCACATCAAAGAAATCACCTAATCATATCTCGTACTCCGATGTGAAAGGAATCTGATCGCCTCCAAGGAACAACTATGTCTAAAAAAAACCATCATCAACCGAAAGGGGTATGCCCCTGTGTAAAGTACACCATATGAAATATGCCAATCATGTCTCATGCTCCAATGCGGAAAAATGACGTCTGATATCCTCCAAGGAATGGACATGGCTCAAAAATCTGTCATCAACTGAGAAGAATATGGCTCGACATAATGGTCATCCGATAATAGAACTCTCTGAGATGGCTATGCCCCAGTGTAGGGTCATACCATAACTCCTGGTCCATCACAAACAGAATGCTCCCGAATCAATCCCAAGTATCGCTCACATAAGAGCTATCAAACACAATGTGTGATGTCATGACCTCAGGGTGGTCTTAAGACTCAGGACGTAATGAAGGCTAGGTGATAGGGTGATAGAAATGAAGGGAAACTAGGCCCAAATACCCAATGATCAAAACCCATGCCCTCATGTATAAAATGCAACATATATAGAAAATATCGTGAGCCATGGACCTGAAGATGCCTACTGTGAGCATGGTAACAAATGATGATGCAATGAAGAAAAACCGAACTGATGACGAGATGTATAATGATGGTGTGAAGAGAGTACCAAACCCGAAAATGAGGTCACTGTAAGAACAGAATAAGAGGTGAAATAAAAATGATGAATCAGAAGTGAAAACGGGGATGATGATGAAGCAAATAATACCAAAAGGAGTAATGATCGACTCAGATTAGACATGGAGTGAAGTCACATCAACTACGAACACAATGATGGAATGGACAATGACCCAGAGCTCCTAAGAGAAAGTCACTCATCTCGCTCACAAGATATATGACAAAATGAATACAAAGCCTGAGGGATCCCGGGAAGCTCACATACGAACTCCCGTCAACAAACATACTTGATCAAGTGACCCTCGAATATCAATACATACACTCAGTGATTGATAACAATACACACCTGGCTTCCTTTTTTTTCTTTTTTTTTTTTTCTTTTTTTTTACATATATATAAACTGTACATGCTCTGAACGCATACAAAGAAGACCCAAATACGGGATCAAAACAAATAAACATACTCTCAAATGTCAATGTACCATAAACTCTCTCTAATGAGGTGACCCACTCAAGCTAAGGATCCTTGGATCAGTGTCCGTGGGATAAATAGTGGAAATGACATGACTACCCCTCATGTAATGAATTGAAGATGGTCACCCCTCGGGATGAAAGAAAATGATGTGAAACGAACACTGGATAGGATGAGGGGGATGAAATGAATAACACGAACAGTAAGATGAGATGAAATCCAATGATGCAGTGATGAGAACAGATAATGAGAAGAATGTGCCCCTAGGTCCAAGGCTCATGAAACCCCTAAACAATGCATGAATACACTGAAAGGCCCCTATCCCGGTGTAGAAGGTGAGCAAGGCTATAAGAAATAAAAGGCTATGATGCTCATGCGAGGCTCAAAAGGGCTAGCAATGGTCTAGATGTCAATAGAGGTAATAGGGTGTGAGCTAACTGAAATGAAGGCCACCCATCCTACGACCATGGTCTCAAACATCGTGCTATCAAGCCCTCAAATGATCAATACTAGAGATCGATGTCTATCCAATATAACCACATCAACCCTCTGGAATCATGCACCAATTGTACTCCAAATGCTCTATAATAATCTCAAAGATGATCCTCTCAAGGCAAAGTAAACGGTGATCTCATCAGGCGCGACTGCCCATCACAAGCCAAACTCTCATCATACAATATCAATCTCTATACTCACAGCCAAATAAGTAACAATCTCATCAAGCAATCGACCAATCCTCTCATCGTAAGCCACCCAAAGATCATAAGATAACCCTCTCCATGCAAGATCAACCCTAGGCTCAAACTCCTCACACTCTACCCGACCGAATCGGAGAGGGGATGTGAAAAGCTAGAAAAGCCGATGATGAAAAGGTCATATAATGGTCTCAAGGGTAATGCTGTGCAAAGCTCACAAGGAATGGATGTAAGTCAAAACAGAGTCAAGGTGTGGGAAGTGAGCAAGGTATTGGTCTGATCATAAGAAGATGGATCACAGTCTCGAACTCTTTAGGTCAAATCCCTGATCCTAGGCTAATAGGCTCAATATCCTCCATGATAGGTCAAACCTCAAGATCACAATGTGCAAGTGAAGAGATGCCTCAAGTCAAAAGTACAACACATATCACAAAACACAAACACATGTCCATAAAGGAAAATGCATCCAATGGGATAAACCGATGAGTACATCATGCAAAAGAAGGATAATAAAGACAATACTCAAGAATCGAGTTATAGTATCCAAAAGTCAAAAGTAAAACAAGACTAAACAAACAAAAACAAAAACAGTGACTGGTCCTGTCATCACATCTCTGGCCACAGAGGGAACAAAATCTGAGCACCAGTGTACCAAGGTAAGCCAATCATGAGTCAATCGCCCAAGTCAATAAAATTAGGGACTGCTGGTGAAGGAGCGTCTGCATGCATGGCCTGAGCTAAGGTAGGAATAGGAAACATGTCGGACTGAGGATGCCCAAATGTCCCAGAATCAATAATGTCCTGTATGGCATGTCGTAGAGCAGTGCAACGATCAGTGTGATGTCCTACTGACTGATGGTACGCACAATATAAATCAAGTCGAAACTGTGAAGGCACAGGATCCGGAAGTGCCCTAGGAGCCAAAGGAGCCAAAAATCCCATGGCCTGGAACGTCTCAAAAGCTCTACTCAGGGGTATGCTCAAATCTGAAAAGTGTCTCCGACATCGTCGATGAGGGTGAGGTTGCCCCTGAGGAACTGTAACGACCGGAGGGCCGCAAACCTGGGATGGAGGTCGTGTCGACGTAGCCAATGAAATGGATGAGGAATGCTGCTGGAGCACTGAATGTGGGCGAGGTCGTGGATGTGAGGCACCCAAAGTAGCAAACATCGATGGAGTCAAATGTGGCAATGAAGGCATCGCTACTCCTGGAACTCCTCTCGATGACGATGGATACTCCGACAAAATAAACTCAATCCTCTCAACCCTCCGTGTCAAATCCACCATCATCCCGTAAAGAGTAGTAAGAGTAATGGGTGCGATATCGTCCGACATGGTGAACCTCAACTGAAGAAGTCTAATCTCAATGTGCTCTGTATCACAACCATCATACCATCAATATCTGCTCAAGGACCAGTCACGACACTAAAACTGTCCAAGACTCTAAAACAAACACATGCAAGAGACAAAGCAAAACAACACACAGTGCTACTCAAAATAACAACACAAAATGCATGATACGAAACAATGATAATAATAAAAAGAAGACAGAAACACATACCCAAGAAAACAACAATATCACTAAGTGAAATGAGAGTACATCATGCAAAATAATAAGACAATAAGGTCTACTCTCAAAACATAGGGTACGAACCCGACTCACTATCTATAACACAAGACTCAAATATAAAATAAAAGAGAACAAAAACCCAAATGACCAACTAACAAAGTAGTCCCAAAATACACCAACAAGGTCTGCAAAGTGTCCTGTGAATATTAGTGCCCTGGGTGTCCAAACGCGATGGTATAAGCCCGAAGGAGGAGGAACTGCATGTGTGGACTAGGCTGGAAAGGAATCAGTAGTCATATCTGGACCAAGATCAATAGCTGTGGTCGATAAAGGGAAGCTAACCGCACCACTGTCAATAAGATCCTGTATGGCATGACGTAGAGAAGCACGATAGTCAGTACGGTGGCCTGCCATCTGGTGAAATGCACAGAACTCATGAGCACGAAAACGCGGAGGTAAAGTACTCGGGGGTGGCCTAGGGGCCAATGGTGCTAAAAAACCAGTAGCTCTGAGTCGCTCAAAAGCTCTATCCAAAGGCATCCCCAAATCAGAATAAGTCCTCTGATGTCGCCGATAGGGACGAGACTGCTCATGCCGTGGGATACTAGTATGTGGATGCTGAAACTGGAATGAAGGTCGCACCGTGGTAGTATGAGGATGCACAGAAGGACAATGTTGAACTGACTGAGGATGACGATGCTGTAAGGGTGGGAAATCACTCCTGGGTATCTGCAATGATCTCGTATAGGGATGATAACCAGGTCATCGATGATGAAAGTCCACAGAACATACATCTCCATAGCTCTCAGATGATCCACCAACTCCCTTCCCCTCAGTATCTGGGGAAGGAATAATATCTGACCATAATCCTCTAGATATGCCATCATCTACATCGAACAAAGCCTGAACCAATGATCTGAAATCCTGGAATGGGACTCCTGTCAGATGTCGAGCGAACCTAGGATGCAAACTCCTCAAAAACATGCTCATCTGATCTCTTTCGGTAGGTCTCTCAATCATCTCCGCAGCCTTCTCCCTCCAGCGGGAGATAAAAGAAGAAACAGACTCATCTGATCCCTGTCTAAGAAACTCAAGCTCTCTACGTGTAACGCTCGTGTCACTACTGAATGAATACTGTCTCAGAAACTCCTGTGCTAAGTCCTCCCAAGTTCTCCGACGAGATGACTCTAATGAAGCGTACCATCTCTGTGTCATGCCGCTCAATGACAATGGGAACAAAGTGAGCAACTGTGCCTCATCTAGACCAAGGGCCCTCATAACTGTGCTATAAAGTCTGAGATGAATGCGAGGACATCCAACACCCGCATATCTCTTTATATCAGGCATCCTGAAACTGACTGGCAAAGTGGCCACTGGCACGTCGTCAGGGTCATCCCACGAAATCATCTCATCAGGATCTCTCACTTGTCTAATCCTCCGCTCGAGTCTGTCCATACGAGAACGAGGATCCTCAATAATGGTAACTGGTGTGACAATGGGTGGAATGACAACAGCCTGATCATGTGAAATAGTATGCAAAGTCGGTGTAGCTAGCATCTGAACAGGTAGAACAGGTGGTGTCACTAAATCAGATGGCGTGTCCTCGAGCACTACATGCCTACTCTGCTGAGTATCCATCCTCTAACTCAAACTGATCAACGCTCTCTGAATCGAAACCACAGAAGCGATAAGCTAACCAATCGAAACTGACTATGAATCCGTCTATAGCAGCTCAACAATACGAATCAACCTCTCTCCCACTCAACCCAGGGCACTGAACCAAGACTGGGACTACAAATAGACCCCTACAAAAGAACCAAATAAAACGACTCAAACACGACTCATGCAATGACATGGGATGCAACGAACAATGACTAGTGCATGATACAACACAACCCAATACATGACAGGGTGCGATACACAATCATATGGTGACAATCAGAAATCTGGATATACGATAGAATCTCTAGAGTCACATGAGTGTCTAGTGTGAGATAACCACAAATATGACTAAAGAATTTCTATTGATGATCCAGAAAATGATCGAGGTGTGAAGGAAGTGAATGGGGTGTGAAGAACAACACTATCACGAGATCGATACTTAATCTAGACCAAAATATCTTTGATTCAACCTTCAACTCGAGCTCCATAAGAGAAAAAATGATAAGGTGATCAAGGCAAATCTCTCGAAAAATGTGTGAATATGAAAATGTGCCTTTCACCTTTCTGTAATGAAAATATGAGCATCGAGTCGAAAATCGAACCATGGATCAAACAAATGATGAGGTACTGAGCCCGTGATAGGTGTACAGTGTAAAAAGATGATCATGAACATATCCCAAAGTATCGAGTGAGTGACAACAAAGTGAAGAGGTGTGTCGAGCCAAGAAATGAGAACGAAAGCCCTAAGGAGAAAACATGCCAAACTCATCAAGTGAAAAGCACAAACTAAGGCGACAAGACGAAATGTGATCCAACCGATACTCAAACTCATACTGATCTCCGAACACTCTCAACTGGAGACTAAAAGAGGGAGTGTCAAATCCGAAGTGTAACCTCAGAGGCTCTGAAAGCCCTCAGATGCACCCACGTGTAGGGAGGGAGTCCTAATCGAAGGATCTACGGCTCAACCTACGAGGTGAAGGTGGCTCTAAATGGATATGGGTGGACTTTAAAAGATCCCTAGCAGAAGCGATCATACCCTCCGGCGGTACGCAACCCTCTGCACGCCTCCGAAGAGACGGGGCGCTTCCATGCAAGGTGGTCATCACCTCCACACATGCACTACCTCGACATCCCAGGGGGTTTCCTATGGTGAAACCTCTCAAACTCTCAACGCTCAATAGTCAACTAGAGTGCACAGTGATGGTGTGGGTGCATCCGAAAACCCTATGAATCTAGAGCAGAAGAGGAAACACACTGGTCGCACAACTATCCATGAAACCTAGCTCGGGGCTATATAGGTCTTCAATGATCAGACTCCAATCAGCATCGATATGTCGGTTTCCTCCAGAATGCTCCCGTACATCGATATAGCCCTTCGCTAGACCCTACTCCTAATCTCTGGCTCGGTCAGAGAACAAGCACACAAAAGGCCTCACACTTGCAAAAGTGAGAACCGAAATGAAGGAAATGACCGAAACCAAGAGATTTGGAGGTAAGGGGATAGAAGTGCGGCCCACATAGGCAAGCAACATGCAATCATGCAGAAGAAGGTAGGTCATGCGACATGCAGTCAAGCAGAGTACAGGATATATCACTCATGTATACATACAAGTTATGAGAATCAGGATGAATAGTGATAAGAACACCATGCTCAAAGACGATCAAGATGATATATAAGCCAGAGAATCGACATGTCAAATCAAACCAACAATGAATCTATACATGCAAGGCGATCAGAATAATCATGGCAAATACCAGAATCACTATACTAAGCGAAATAAGATAGGCAATCAATACAATCAGCATGTCAATATCTTCAACAATGATGACAATGAAGCACAGAGAAAATAGCTATCTCGGGATCCTCAATCAAGAAGAATCAATCATCATAACCAGCATGTCAAATATCTCAAACAAATATATCAATGAAGCGTGAAGAAACTGGCTATATCAAAATCCCTAATCAAAATAATCGACCAATACGATCAACATGTCAATGTCCCAAGTGAAAACTCGGGAAATCTCAATGTGCAATCAAGAGATGAGTACTCACTGATCGACTCACCAAACGCCACATTTGCTTCACTTTAAGTTCAAGCTTGACCCTCTAAATTATCCCCAGCGGAGTCGCCATTTTGTGGACCCCGCATTTTGGCTCAATGCGTTTCCCACTAGATGACGAGCTCGATTTTTATTTGAAAAAAATGATTTTTATTTATTATTTGAAAATGACTTGGAGTCGCCACTTATTTTTGTTTTATTTTTAAAGGGTAAACAAAATAAGAAAGAAAACCCTAAGTACGACTCCTTATTTCGAAAAAGGTGATCTACGAAAAACCGGATCGGGTTCGGGGGTCAGGTTACTTATCGGGAAGGTACGATAAAGACCGTAGCACCCCTCTAAGTCCCTAAAATCGGGTCTCTACTAATAAAATGAAGCTGACATGGCAATGGATGAATAAAATCAATGAATACTCACATCAATCATGCATGTATGAGAATCAGAATATATAATAGAGGATAACCGAGGTGGAAGTGGATGCGTACCTAGATCTCCAGTGACAAATGCGCTATCATGAGGCAAGGTTAGTGAACAAGGAATATATATAATTTATGCGCATGTCAAGGAATAGAAATAAGTTAGTCATGCATGGCAAACAAGTCAACCAAATAATCAATCAATCATGAAATCTCATATGTAGGGCCCCCACCAAAGCCCGTTTATTTTGCATGAATCAAATCCGTAAATTCCATCATTAGGAATTACAAAATTTGATTCTTGCTTATTTAAAAACCTTTTAAAAATAAAGAAAATGTGAAAGTTGCTCGCCATGAAGAAAAATGGCGCCAAAATTTTATTGGAAAATGAGATTTTTAAGACCTAAAGACTCTAAGGATGAAAAATGGATGAGTTTGAAATTATTTTAAAACAAACCAAGATCTAGAAAATTATTTGAAGAGATGGATTTAAAAGAATATTTTTCAAATTAGAGAAGGTGAAATGGGAAATGGCACCATGGCCCAAAGATGGCCGTGCAAAGCTTTCACCAATGAGGCTTGATTAAGGAGGATGGGCTTCAAGCTTTCATGGAGGTCAAAGTCAGTGGGGCTGGAGCTCTCCTCTGTGCTATTATTGCCACTGTCGTTGCCCCTGTTGCTATTGTAAGGTATATTCACTTCCTGCCTCAGTGGCTTATCAGCTACTACAGTCTTCATGTCATCATTAAGCCTCATGTAGAATGCCTTAATTCCTTTTGGGTAGTCATGAACAATAACAAGCTTCTTAAATAATACCTCTGTCGAGAACCTTTCATGCTCAGATACTAAATCAATCCCCCATTCCCACTTTATTCTCAGATTTCTTTTCTTTCTGGACTGCTTCCTCCAGAAGTATGATTGCCTCTGCGTATGAAATTCGCTCAAAGGGCATTGATGCAACCATTCTTAGATGATCAATGGAGCCTTTATCAAAATTTTTTAGCCATGAATTCCATATCATCAATACAATTGTCAAGTGACCACTGGCAAAGAAGTTTCACATAGGCTTCCGCGCAATTCATATCATCCTTAAGATCTGCAAATGCTATTTCAGGCTCCACCATCCAGAATTCTGCCAAATGCCTTGATGTGTGAGAGTGTGCAGTTCGGAGAGCTGGCCCAAATGTATAAACCTTGCTCTAGCAGATTTGAGTTGGGCAACAACCTCTCCTTTCTCCTTAACAAGTGCCTTGGCAGCTTCGATGTCAGCTTCTGATGGAGAAGGATTCTTAATAAGTTCCTTTTCACCTTTTCCACGTCACTAATTAAGGTTGTAACTTGAAACATTTCACCAGCACCCTCACAATCACTAGTGGTGATAATTAGAGCGTGCGCATGGAGAAAACCATGATTTTGGAAGAATGTGTGGGTAGCCTAAGCCAATGCATTACGGATTCTAGCAACCACGGAAATCATGTGGGTTCTTGACCGAAAGTGAACAAAATCTCTTAGAAACTTGAGGGTTAGCCTGGTCTTAGGCAACGAATACTTGGCTGGATCCACAGGACCAACGTGATGGACCTTCTCAACCCTAAACTCCACCCTCTGCTTCGTCCCCTCAGGAAGAACCTTGAGCGAGCTCTCCACGTGCATGCACGTGCTGATCTGCATGAGCTGGCCCAGAGGCGCTACGGTGGCGTCAACTATGACCTGAAGGTTCGCCGGATAGGACCCGTCATTGAGTTCAAGGGAAGCGAACAAACCCTTGCCTTGCTACAAGATGTAAGTGGATGGGACTGCACCAGATTTCCAGCAACTCCAGATTTTCTCATTGGCCTGGGTTTAGCTGTTCTTGCAGGCAACTCCTCAGGCTTCTCAGAAGTGATAAACAAAGCAGCCAAAACTTCATTCTGCAGATTTCGCCTCTCTTTCTGAAAATGATTGTCTCCAACCAGATCCACCAGAACCCAGCAAAACACCCTTCTTCTTCCTCACCCCTCTCTCCAGCCAGCTTCCTTCTCCGAAAAGCACCCCCTCACCTGCAGCTTTGCTCCTCTTTTCCTCTCTCAAAAGCACCCCCCCTCTCTCACAGTTGTCCCTAGAGGCCTATCCTCTCTCCCACCAGTTTTCTCACCAAAAATAACCAAACAAAAAGCTCCCCCCTAAAGGATCTCTGCCACCTTCATCTTCTCGGATTTCTTTTTCTTTCTGTTTTCTCCCCCCAGTGTCCTCCCTAGCAGCTGCCAGCTAAAAATGTCTCCTCCTCAAAATATCTCCTAACGGCCTGGAAAGAGAGACCAAGCAGCTTTTTGCAGATTCCTCAGACACGTGTCGAAGTTTCATTTGCTCCTTGATTCCACTACCTGGTTCTCTGTCCACCAAGCATGAGACGACACGTGGCTCTTTAAGAGCCCTCCACCTGGCAAAAAGAGCTGCAACAATTACCTCCCAAAGTGGGGGTCTATAGTGATATTAATATATTTTCTAATTTTAAAATTACAATAAATCATTATATTATTTTAATTAATTTACAATAGTTCCCCAATATTTACAAAGTGTAGTAGGGCATAAACATGTTCTTTAAAACTTATTTATTAGACTAATTATTTGAAGTATGCCTAAATTTAAAATATTATTTAATATATATTTGAAAGTAAATATTATATACTTTATAAATATTTGTGTTTATTTATTAGACTAGATTATTATAAATGAATATATTTTCATATTAAAATAATTTAGTTGGTTAATTATAAATATACTAGAATATTTTATTCAAATATTTTAAAATAAAAAATTAGAAAATAATGAGCAAATGCAACATAACATTGAGTTATACAAAATATAATATAATAATATAATAATATATAACAATATAACATAGGTTATTATTATTATTATTACATAATATCACATTATATATTATTATAAAACAAACAATATTATCCATTATAATAATACATCTTATAACATTACATATAAATTTTACAAAATTTTAGTTATATTTTCTTATGACCTAAGGAGAAGATGCAAAATTGAGAGAACAAATTATTCTTATTGAGATTATTTTTCCATGCCTTTCCCATTACACTCCCTATTTTATACAAGCTACTAAATAGAAATAGGAACTAAATAAAGTAGAAACTAAATAAAATAAAAACTAATCCTAAGGACCCTTTACTCCTTGAACTAAAATAGAAACTAATTAGGAATAAAAACTAAATAAAATAGAAATTAATCTTAAGGATCTTTTGTTCTCCAAACTAATTAGGAATAGAAACCAAAGATTAAGGGATAAAAACCAAAGATTGAGGGATCCTAGGGATCCTTTATTTGGGTTGTAACATTCCTTTTCCCATCAAAAGAAGCCTTGTCCTCAAGGCTAAAATTGTGGAAACTTTTTTGAATCTTGTAAGCATCTTCCCATGTTCCACCTTTTGGAAATGAGTTGGACAATTGCTTTATTGTTCCTTTTCAACTTTATTTTCCTCATCCCCTTGTATAGAGAAATTTTGAATCGTAGATGCTTGAGACATATGCCTTGAATCCTTTTGAATTTGATCTGTTGAAACTAACTTTTTGCGACCTATAGTCACACCTCTCAATATGAATTTCCTTCCATCAATAATAAATTCCATTCTCAAATTCTTGAGATCCAGCAGTATGGGTCCCAATTCAACTATCCATTGAATTCCCAATACCATATCGCATCCACCCAAAGGTATGAGCCTCAAATCTGCTTGAAATTCCTTATGAGGTAGCTCCAAGTGGACCACCAACAACAAGAGCATAACATTATGATAGAGTTCAATTTGATGATGTGCATGGTACAATAGAAATGGTTCAAACTACATAGGAGGATTGTAAAAATGAACCAGAATCATTTCAAAGATTACTTAAAGATGCAAAAAAAAAAAAAAAACCTTTATATCCTGGATGTAGAAACTTTACAAAGTTGTCTGCATTGATAAAATTGTACAACTTGAAAGTACGCTTTGGGTTGTTGATTTTTGTGCAACGATTTCTAGTGAAAAATTAGAGAAAAATGAAAATAAAACACACAAATTTAATGTGGTTCGGCAGATTACCTACATCCACGGGAACAAGGAAGAAGACTTTCACTATATGTCAAATTAGGGTTACATAAAAGGGTATTTATACTAACCCTCATGTAATGAAATTCCAAAAATATCCTTGAACTGTACCCTCCCCCCCCCCAACACCCCCCAACCTATCGTTCAACCTTAATAATAAAAATACGAGCTTGAATGGCAAATGTTACTGTTCCACTCCGGCATTTGCCCATTTTTCTCCATATATGTCTTTCCCTCAATATGAGCCATATACTACAACAAATCTCTACCTTGGCGAATATTCACCCCCTTAGGAAGTGAGAAACATAGCTTGTAACTCCACCTAGGACAATAGGTTGGGGCATCTACTATCTAACATCTAGAGACATTAATCAAGTTCAAGCAATGCTTGAACTTTTCTGTGGTAACTGGCTTTGTCAACATGTTTGCTACATTCTCAGAGGTGTGAACCTTCTGAAGTAACAATTCACCAGAAGAAACCAATTCCCCGATCTTGTGAAACCTCACATCTATGTGTTTGGTCCTTGCATGATACACTTGGTTCTTTGCCAAATAAATGGCACTCTAATTGTTACAATATAATTGAACTCCACCTTGTTGAATACCCAACTCTTTAACCAAACCTGTAAGCCACAATGATTCCTTTGTAGCCTCAACTATTGCTATATATTCTGACTTAGTAGTAGATAGTGCAACTAGAGACTGTATCATAGACTTCCAACAAATAGGTCCCCCACCAAGGGTGAATACATAACCTGTGGTAGACCTCTTGTCATCCAAGTCTCATGCATAGTCTGCATCAACATACCCCTTAACTAAAGGATCACTCTGTTGTCTGCTAGACATGATGCCATAGTCTTTAGTACCCCTTAAGTATCTAAAAATCCACTTGACTACATCCAAATGCAATCTTCCCAGATTTGATAGAAACTTACTCACCACACTAACAGCATGTGCCAAATCTGGTCTTGTACAAACCATAGCATACATCAAGCATCCTACTGCACTTGCATATGGAACCTTTGACATGTTTTTCAATTCATCATCTGTCTTTGGAAACTGATTAGTAGACAATATAAAATGATTCGCCAAAGGTGTACTTACTAGTTTTGCATTATCCATGTTGAACCTTTCCAACACTCTCTTAACATAGCTATGTTGAGATAACCATAATCTCCTTAAAGCTCTATCCATGTGAATCTCCATCCCAAGAATCTTCTTAGCCGCACCTAAATCCTTCATGTCAAACTCCTTACTCAACAAAGACTTCAACTTATTGACCTCAATCATACTCTTTGCAACAATTAACATGTCATCCATATAGAGTAATAAAAAAAATAAATGAATCATCATCTGAGCTCTTTACATAAACACAACAATCATACTCGCATCTTTTGTAGTCAATCATGATCATGTAAGAATCAAATCACTTGTACCGCTGCCTTGAGGATTGCTTTAACCCATAAAGTGATTTCCTCAATTTAGAGACCAAGTGCTCCTGTTCATGTAGACCAACTCCTCCAAATCACCATGAAGAAAAGTTGTCTTTACATCCATTTGCTCTAACTGCATGTCAAAATGTGCTACCAAACCCAACACTATCCTGATGGAAGTGTGTCTAACCACGGGGGAAAAAAAATCTCATCATAGTCAACCCCTTTTCTCTATGAGTAACCCTTTGCTACTAAATGAGCTTTGAACTTTTCACCATCTTTTTCTGAAACTGTTTCTTTCTTCTTGTATACTCATTTACATCCTATTGCTCTCTTCTCCTCTAAAAGCTCCACCAACTCCCATGTCTGGTTCTTATGCAAAGATTGAATCTCCTCCACCATAGCCCCCATCCATCTACTTTTCTCTTGGTTGTGTACTGCCTCTTGAAAGGTAGTAGGATCCCCGCTACTAGTAATTAGTGCATAAGAAACCAAATCTTCAAAACCATACCTGGTGGGTGGCTTGATAGTGCGTCTATGTCTGTCTATGGCTATACTGTGATGTTGTTGATATTCTGAACTAGACTTCCCTGCATTCTGAGCACAATCCTCTATATCATGGGTCTTTAATTCCACCTGTATCAACTACTCATTTCTACTGCAATTCTTTAGCTCATGTTTCTTTTCTTTTGGAGTACACTGTAACATGGATTTCTCATCAAAAACCACATTTCTACTAATCACCACCTTGTTTGCCTTTGGATCCTAAAGCTTGAAGTCTTTCACTCCTTCTTGATACCCTAGAAAAATACACTGTCTAGACTTTGCACCAAGCTTCAATCTCTCCTCATTAGGAATGTGTACATAGGTTGGGCACCCAAATACTCTCAAACCAGAGTAGTCTACCAGACTGCTTGTCCATACCTCCTCTACTACTTTCACATCTAATGTTGCCCTTGGTGACTTGTTGATCAAGTAACATGCCATGTTCACTGCTTTTGCTCAGAATTTATTTTCAAGCCCTGCATTCAATCTAAGACACTAAGCTCTTATAGCTATTGTTATGTTCATCATTTCTACTACACCATTCTGTTATGGTGTCTTGCGTACTGTGAAGTGTCTCTTAATCCCATGTTGCTCACACAATTCTGTGAACTTTGAATCTATATACTCAGTACCATTATTTGACCTGAGGCATTTTTATCTTTCTCTCTGTCTGGTTTTCTACTTCAGTTTTCCACAACTTAAACTTGGCAAACGTATCTAACTTGTGTCGCATGAAGTACACCCAAACCTTTCGCGAGTAATCGTCAATAAAACTCACAAAATACATATTTCCTCCCAATGATACTACCCTCATTTGTCCCCAAACATCTGTATGGACATAGTCAAGAAAACCCTTTGTTTTATGTGTAACTGTCTTGAACTACACTTTATTCTGTTTCCCAAAAACACAATACTTGCATAAATCAAGTTTACATATTTTGATTCCCTTTAACAAATTTCTCTTATGAAGCTCCATCATCCCACACTCACCTATATGCCCTAACTACATATGCCATAAGACTGTACTGTCTGACTCAGACTTTGATGTTGAAACTCCACCTACAACTATGGTACCTAACAATTTATAAATATTTCTCACTAGCTTCTTCCCTTTCATCACTGTCATAACACATTCACCTTCATTATTCCACTTGTAGACTTGTAACTAAACCTGTTACAGTTTAAAGTCCCCAAAGAAATTAGATTCTTCCTTAAATCAGGTACATGTCTAACATCACCAACGTTCTAACAACACCATCAAACATTTTAATTATGATATTCCCTATTCTAGCAAATTTACATGAAACATCATTACTCATCAGAACAAAACCATAATTTACTGACCTGTATGTGTTAAACCAATCTTTTATTGGGCGTCATATGATAAGAGCATGCTGAATCCAAAATCTAAGAATTTATAAGATGATCTGAGCTAGATGAAACCGATAACATATCACCATCACCACTCTCTGAGTCTTCTTCTGCCACTGTATTCGTAGACTTTGATGAACCCTCTTTATTTTCCGATATCGAGCCCCCTTTCTTTTTCTCTAGACAATCTCGTTTCATGTGCCCCTTTTTTCCACACTTATAACATTGTATGTCCTTTCTCTTCTTGGATTTAGATTGAGATTTATTGTTATTCGATTCGCTCCAGAACTTGTTTCTCCCACATTCCTGATTACTCTTTGCCACAAGCCCTTCACCCTGAGAACTCTCATCATTGGCTTTCTTCCTCTAATTGAAACCTAAAAGAGCACTTGTGATCTCCTCCAAATCAAGGGTTTCTTTCCCCCACATCAGAGTTGTAACCAGATTTTCATACGTAGAAGAAGCAGGTAGGGAATTCAGTAACATCAATGCCTTGTCTTCGTCTTCAAACTTCACATCAATTCGCTTCAAATCACTAATGATCTGATTGAACACATTGATATGTTGGCTTAGATTTGAGCCCTCTACCATCTTAAGACCATACAGTTTCTGCTTAAGATACAACTTGTTCATCAATGACTTCGACATATACCGACTTTCCAATTTCAACCAATTTGTCGTCGGTGATTCCTCATCCATGACATGGTATATCATGTCATCATCCAAACAAAGCCTGATAGTTGTCGCAACCTTCGCTTCCAAATCCTTCCAATCCATGTCGTTCATTCCTTCTGGTTGTTTTCCGTATAATGCCTTCACCATACCTTGCTGCACTAACAGATCTTTAACCCTCCTTTGCCATAGACCGAAATTTCTAAATCCATCGAACATGACTATGTTGAACTTCGCAAAAGAAATCCTAGACATCAAACTTGGCGCTTTGATACCAATTGTTGATTTTCGTGCAATGATTCCTGGTGAAAAATTAGAGAAAAAAACGAAAAAAAAACACAGATTTAACATGGTTCGGCAGATTGCCTAAGTCCATAGGAACAAGGAAGAAGACTTTCACTATATGTCAAATTAGGTTACATAAAAGGGTATTTATACTAACCCTCAGGTAATGAAATTCCAAAAATACCCCTGAACGGTACTACGGGGGGGCATTGCCCCCCGTACCCCCCAACTTATCGTTCGCCCTTAATAATAAAAATACAAGCTTGAATGGCAAATGTCGTTGTTCCCACTTCACTCCACTCTGGAATTTGCCCATTTTTCTCCATATATGTCTTTCCCTCAATATGAGCCACATACTACAACATGGGTGGTCTGATAAGAGCTTTTAGAAATGCTTGGAAATATGTTGTCTGTAAATAATGAGTTCCCTTTGTCGATGTACGAAACAAAAAAAAAACATTAAATACATTGGGAATAGAATATGAGAAAATACATGCATGTCCTTGTGATAGTATACTTTATAGGAATGAGTAGAAAGATGCATCCTCATGTCTTACTTGTAGAACTTCAAGGTAAAAGACAAATAAGATAAGAACTAAAAAAAAGAAAGGAGTTCTTGCAAAAGTAATGTGGTATTTCCCTCCAGTTCCAAGATTTAGAAGAATGTTTCAATAATAAAAAATCGCAAAAGAGCTCATATGGCATGCCGAAGAAAGAGATTTTGATGGGAAAATGTGTCATTAGACTTACCATCATGAAAGCTGGTTGACCATAGATGGCCTGAGTTTTCCTCAGAACCTAGAAACCTAAGACTTGCTATTTCACAGATGGGATAAATCCTCACAGTTCATTAAGTAGCAAACATAGTTGTTGGCATGTTCTCATGATAATTTATAACCTTCCTCCATGGTTGTACATGAAGAGAAAATTTATGATGTTGCTTTTTGTTAATTTCGGGTCCACGACAACCTGGTAATGACATTAACATCTATTTAGCACCGTTGATAAAAAATCTTAAAACATTGTGGGAGGTCGGAGTCCAAGCTTACGATGCACATCAACAAGAGTTCTTCACATTAAGAGCTATTCTATTGAGGACAACCAATGATTTCCCTACATATGGAAACTTGTCCGGGTGCATAGTTAAAAGATATTTTGGTTGTCCAATATACGGGTAAGAAACACATTCTCTTATATTGAAACATGGAAAAAAGAACTTATATGCAAGACATAAACGATTTTGTCCATGTAACCATCCATTTAGGAAACAAAAGAAAGCATTCGATGGTGAACAAGAGTTTAGGCCTCCTCCACGAATATTAAGCGGAGAGGATATTCTCAGAAAAATTAATGTCATTTTTAATTCATGGGGAAAAAAAAAGTTAATCGTGGTAAATCCAAAGTTAGCAATGCAAATTGTTGGAAGAAGAAGTCCATATTCTTTGATCTTGAGTACTGGAAATATCTTCATGTTCGTCATAATGTGGATGTAATGCATATTGAGAAAAATATTTGTGAAAGCATCATTGGTACCTTACTCAACATTCTAGGTAAGATAAAGGATGGACTTAATTGTCATTTAGATATTGTAGACATGGGTTTAAGGAGTGAATTGGCACCAAGGTTTGAATCAAAGAGAACATATCTCCCTCCTACATGTTATACACTTTCCAAAATGGGAAAAAAGGTATTTTGCCAAACTCGTTCACAATTGAAGCTGAGAAAATAAAGGCTAATCTTAATAGGGAAAACACCCAGGGGGGGGGGGGGGGGGGGGGATGAATTGGGTTTTAAATTATGTTTTTCAAACACAATAAATTCAAGCAAAAGAAGGACAAATATAAAGATATAAGGTTAGAGAGAGCAAACTTAGATTTCATAATGGTTTGAAACCCTTTACCTACGTCCATTCTCCTCAAGCTCCTAATCAAGTGAGGGTTTCACTATACTTGAAGCTTCAACCAAGCTTCTAACACCTTTACACTTGGATTCCAACTCCAATGGGCTCTTACATAATTTCTTCAAGTCTCTACACACTTGAAGCTTCTAACACTCAAATAATAAATTTAAATCTCTCAACCTAGCTCAACATGAGCTCAAATACAGCTCAAATGCTAGGATGAATAACAAAGGTGCACTAAGGAATATGCAAATGGAGGTTTAAAGCACCAAGGAAAGAATGAAGGCTTTTAAGGAAAGAACAAATAGGTAAATAAATAAATACAGGTGTTCTTATGCTCATAAATGAAGTAGAGCTCTCAATTTATAGATTTCTAGCCTCAGGAGCCAAAATGCCAAAAAACAATCTCAATCGATCGAGCTAGGGTCGATCAATTAACTAGCCGTTGGGCAATAAATGCATGCTAAGTGATCGTTAGGCCTCAACCAGACCTCAGCCAAGAAGGCATAGCCATCGAACTAGAATGCAAGGCTAATGGAAGAGAGAGAGAATATTTATTGCATCTCTTAACTGGACCTCAACCGGTACACTAACCAGTTGAGCCGGTTGACTAGTGCCTCAATTGGTTCACTAGTTTTGTCATGAAAACCTATCATTTTCTTTTTTTTCTTTTTTTCACTTCTAACACTTAGGCAAGGTCTTTAGGTCAATGAGTTTGCCAATTTTGAAATGATTTGCCTAAGGTTCATTTGATAAAACTCGAGTTTTAATGGAAATGTAACTTTAATGCATAAACCAAGTTTTTAAAGATGCATGAAAAGATATGAAAATCCTAAGTGCACCCATGCATTCATCTTACATATGTTTCTTATGATTAAAGGGTCTTCCATTTTTTTTTTATCTTGCATCCATTGGGTTCTTTGATGAATTTCTCGGATATCCTTTTGAATTTCCAAACTAAAACCTGAAATTCTTTATAATTCAAACCAATTAGCAACTTAACCATGGTTTTTTTTATTATCAAAACACGATTAGAAGAATGCTTGGGTTAATAGATACTTCTCTAACCTTCGAAACCTTGTATCAATGGAAGACTTGAAGCTTTATGGCTTGAAATCCCATGACTACCATACATTAATGCAACAATTATTGTCAGTTTCATTATGATCTATTTTTCCAACGCATGCGAGGAATTCCATTTGTAGATTGAGTTCCTTTTTCAATGTTCTCTGTTGTAAAGTGGTTGATATTTCTACATTAGATGAATTACAAAATGAGGTTGTGGTGACATTGTGCTTATTTGAAAAGTATTTTCCACCTTCATTCTTTGATATCATGGTGCATCTTACTGTGCATCTTGTAAGAGAGGTGAGACTTTGTGGACCAATCTACCTTAGGTGAATGTACCCATTGGAAAGGTTCATGAAAGTGTTAAAAGGCTATGTACGAGACTGTAATCGACCCGAAGGTTGCATCGTTGAATGTTATATTGTAGAGGAAGGCATCAAGTTTTGTACAGAGTACTTATCAAATGAAGATGCAATTGGGATTCCTAGTACTTCAAACATTGACCAAAAAGTTGGGCCACTTATGTTTGGAGGTCACACCTTGAAGGTTGATTCCAAGTTATGGTTACAAACACATCATTATGTGTTGGAGAATACAACAATCATCCAAACTTATGTTGAGTAAGTAGGACACACTTTTGTTTCTTTATTTATTTATCATACTTATAATAAATATAGGATACTAACTAGAAAATTAAGATACATGACTTCATAGTGATCACATGAAATGGTTGAAAATGAAATATCCATGTCAAGCTAAAAGACAAAAATGGCTACAGGATGAGCATATGCGTACTTTTACTTATTGGTTGCAACAAAATGTACTAAAGTGGTGGTTAATTTTATTGTATTCTTTGCACTCATGGTTAACTATGTTAATAATAAATATAACTTATCTATACAAGTTGAAGTTGCCATTGGTAATAAAGAACTTGTATCTAAAACACTTCAATGGATAGCTCATGGTCCTAGCTACTATGTGTTTAAGTATCATAGCTATGTCATTAATGGGTGTCACTACCATATCAAGGAGCGTGATGATTTTCGAGCTACCCAGAATAGTGGAGTCAACATTGTAGCTACAACAATGCAAATTTCTAGTGTCGAGGATAAAAATCCAGTATTTGGTGAGCTTTGTTTCTATGGGGTTATTACTAAGATTTGAGACCTTGATTATACCATGTTCAGGATTCCAGTCTTCAAGTGTGATTGGATTGATAGTAAGAATGGAATCAAAGTTGATGATCTTAGGTTTACCTTAGTTGACTTCAACAAAATAGCTCATAAATCAAATCCTTTCATTTTAACCTCCTAGGCTAAGCAAGTTTTCTATGTATAAGATGGTCGGTTGTTTTATCAACTCCTCAACAAGGCTTCTTGGAAAGGGACGAGGGTGATGATCTCATGGGCAACTCTACTAAACACTATCCAATCATTTCTTTTTCTTTTTTTTCCACAAGTTGAATCATTTGATGTTATGGATGACTCTGATGCAATTTGTATACGAGGTAACCGTGAGAGGATTTGGGTTGAGAACAAATCTTATATGTAACTGAATTGAAGCCTTGTTATAATGATGTGATCAAATTTTTATTTTGTTTCAAAATGCATTTTAGTTTTTATTACAACATGTACTTGTCTAAGTACTTGTTGTTCATTCTGGTGTGGTGAATTGATATGCTACTATAGTTTTCTATAAGGTAAACCTTATGCTTATTACTTCATTTGCCTCGTTTCAGTTGTAGTTAATGTTAGATTGGCTTCAGAAAAACATTGACAAATCTATTTTCAATATTGTGTTCTATACATATCAATTCATTAGGCAATGCCTTATGCAATTGAAGTTTTCATACTTAAAATTTTAGTTAGATATTTCATAAAAAAATTGTTTGGATTTATAGATATTGTATTAACTTACTTTTAAAGTTTATAATTATCTTTATTATAGCTATGGATTAAGAGCAATGAGAAAAAACACTTACAAAAAGGAGGTATAGAGAGATAACTAGAAAGTCCATGATTATCAAGAACTGAAGTAAAAGAGTAAAGCTTGTGATGACATGCAATCCTAATGGTATTTATGTTGGACAAACTTCTGTGCATCTAACCATTCTTTTAGGCATATTGGAACGTACTATGATGCCAATTAGATATAACAGTTGGAGATATGTACCTATACAATTGAAGGATAGCCTATGGGACACCATTGAGGTAAAATTGTTTTTTCAATGTATAACTTTTTTCAAATTCTGTTTACAGAACATTTTTAATTACTAATAACTATGTTAATGATTTATAGGCTTTTTTTTACATTGGATAGTAAAAGTAGGAGGAATTGTATGCTAACGATGGACAAATGTTTTCGATCATTCAAGAAAATGTTGACTATCAAGTATGCTATTCCTTTTAAAGACCAACTGAACGTCCTTAAGAAACCACCAATTGAATATAATTTTATTAAAGATGAAGATTGGACTATGTTTGTGAAGGAAAGATTGTCTAAAAAATTTCAGGTCAACTTAAACTCATCTGCATGACTTATGCTCATATTCACATTTACTAAATACGAATTAAAATTTGTAGGATTTTAAAGAAGTTCAAAAAGAAAGAAGGAAGAAGCATATTTACAATCATCATCTTAGTATGAAGGAATATGCTAGTCTTGAGGATGAGAAGGTAGGTTAATGATAGTTTCTTGTTTTCTTTTATTTTATGCATGAATTGATTAAAGACTCATTATAGTATATTCTAATATCTTAATAGATAGTAGCAATTGGCTATACAAAAATCATTGATAGAAGCATATTATCGAAGAAAACAATGGAGAAAAAAGATGACACTTATAATGAAGTTGTCATACCAGTGGTGGAGAAGATTGTAAGTATACATTTTCTAACATATATTTAATTTATTTTTACCTTATTTATATTAACCAATATGACATTGAAGTTAATAACATTATTGTGTTTTAGGACAAGATGTTGAAAGAGTCACGAGAGAGTGGCTGGATTTTTAGAGGCAATAATGACATACTTACAGAAGCATTGGGCACTCCTGAATACAATGGTCGAGTACGGGCTAAAGGAAAATCCGAGCCAATATTTCCATTCCATGGTGGATCGTGCTATGCGGGAATTTGTGAAAGAATCTCAAGAGTGACAATCTAAGTTTGAGGCAAACATTTTAGCCTAACTTTCTCAAATGATGCCTAACACACCTTAATATGATGTTAGCAACTCTAACATTAAGCAAAACACAAATTGTCCTGCCTCAAGTTGTTGAGCAATCACAACATCAAGTTGATGACCAACAAGGTATGTTGTGATTAATATTATGTTATATAATTCCTATGTAATAACACATAAAGTTAGAAATTTCAATTCATTCATCTAGTTGAAACTATTCAAATGCCAACTCATTGAGAGATATTTCCATCCTTTAAGAATGAAACTTATAGAGTTTAAATTTAGCTTTTAATTGTCTAGGTTTGTCCCACCTACATGATGAATGAGCTATGGAAAAAACTTTTCTTATAGAACATGGCACTAGTTTTTCACATTTAGAAATGCCAATTGGCTATAGGGGCAAAGGATAATGTAGTTGCAGTTGGTACAATTATACTTGAATGTGGTGTTAACTTCTTAGTTGTTGTGGATGTTTCTTATGAGCCAAATGCACCACTTCCCATGCCCATTCCTAACCAAATTACAACTATCGAAGAGGTTCTTGGGTATCAAGTTTTGTGGCCTACCCAAATGGTCAGTCTTACTACTCATCTCATCCAGGTATGCGTTTGTTCTTTTTTTTTTTTTTTCAATTTTCATTAATAGTTTCTTGGTAATAATCAAAACTTATTTTATCAAGAAAAATAATTATATATGAAGTCATACATTTCATTTTATAGGATTAAAAAAAAAAAAACAAAGGAATAAAGAAACAACATTAAGTTCTAAGGATAAGAACCTTGTAGATATCAAGAACATTGCTGCATTGGTTAGACTACTGCTCAAGGAGGGGAAGGTACATGCAGTAAACATCAGAAAGGATGTTTTTG
Source organism: Vitis riparia (assembly GCF_004353265.1). NCBI lineage: Eukaryota > Viridiplantae > Streptophyta > Magnoliopsida > Vitales > Vitaceae > Vitis > Vitis riparia. The sequence goes on from NC_048447.1 coordinate 3,985,371, forward strand.
GAGAGCCTTTTAAGAGCTTCCTCATGAATGATGATATGGATATCATAATTTCATCAACAGAGATGTTATCTAACTGTCTTATGTTCTATATATGGTGAGGGAACATTTATTTTGTTTTTTTCTTATATTTTAGTTGTCTCATTATAGTTTAATTTTTCATGGCAGAGACGCTCGTTTATGGATTCTATGGGTGAAGACACAGCTCATTGCATGATGCAATTGATGTACTAGCAGTTAGACCACTCGCGGGCAGAACTTCATGCTCACGATGGAGGGGTGGTTGGAGTTGCTGGTGATTCAAATAAATGCTTCAATGATGAGTGCAAGTTATCATGGGGGTATAAAGGTTTGGTGGTAAGGCCAATGGAAAATGGGTTGATGTCTCTATGCATGGCTCTTAATGGTTATGGTGGTGGTGGTGGAAAAGAATATATAAAATGGGTTTATGGCCATTATACCGGAGACGTGCACATGATGATCACCACAATCCATATTTCTCTTTATTATTTATTCACATTTTGATAACAAAACAAAATTTTCAAGATTTGACTTTCCAAATTCCATTCTCAAAATGATTTTTTTTTTATATTCCAATTTCCGAAATTTAATTTTCCGAAATTCCATCCTTAAAAATATTTTTTCGGGTTTCTAGTTTCCGAAATTTAATTTTCCGACATTCCATCCTTAAAATTAATTTTTCGGGTTTCCAGTTTTCAAAATTTAATTTTTCGTCATTCCATCCTTAAAATTAATTTTACGGGTTTCCAGTTTTTGAAATTTAATTTTCCGATATTCCATCCTTAAAATAATTTTTCGGGTTTCCAGTTTTCGAAATTTAATTTTCCAACATTCCATCCTTAAAATTAATTTTTTGGGTTTCCAATTTTCGAAATTTAATTTTCCAACATTCCATCCTTAAAATAATTTTTTGGGTTTCCAGCTTTCAAAATTTAATTTTCCGATGTCCATCCTTAAAATAATTTTTGGGGTTTTCAATTTTCAAAATTTAATTTTCCGACATTCCATCCTCAAAACAATTTTTCAGGTTTCCAGCTTTCGAAATTTAATTTTCCGACATTCCATCTCTAAATAATTCTTCAATTTTCCAATTTCTAAATTCACTTTTCAGTTTTCACAATTATTTATCTAATCATTATTATTCTTGTTATTACTATTATTTCATTTATTTATTTATTTTAAAAATTCCATCTTTTAACAATTTTTCAGAATTCCGTCTTCCAAATTTAATTTCCAATTTCGAAAATTCCACTATTCATGTTCATTCATTTAAGTATTATTTTCATTATTATTATCATTATTCCATTTATTTATTTAAACTAAAATTTCCATCTTTAAACAATTTTTCAAATTAAAAAAATTCCACTATTCACGTTCATTTGTTTAAATATTACTTTCGTTGTTATTATTATTATTCCATTTATTTATTTCTTTTAAAAATTCCAATAATTAAAGTTCAATTTTGCAAAATTCTGTTTTCCAATCTGAAAAATTTCACTATTCACATTCAGTTGTTTAATAATTATTTTCGTTATTATTATTATCTCATTCATTTATTTATTCACTTATTCATATATTTAAAATCTCATCTCTAAATAATTTCTCAAATTTTCAATCTCTAAATTCAATCTCCAATCTCTAAAATTCTATTTTTCGTAATTATTTACCTAATCTTTATTATTTCATCATTATTATTATTCCATTTATTTATTTATTCACTTATTCATTTATTTAAAATTTCATCCCTAAATAATCCTTTGAATTTCCAATCTCTAAATTCAATTTCCAATTTCTAAAATTCTACTTTTCGTACTTATTTATCCAATCTTTATTATTTTCGTTATTCCATTCATTCACTTATTCACTTATCCATTTATTTAAAATTCCCTCTCTAAATAATTCTTCAAATTTCCAATCTCTAAATTCAATTTCCAGTTTCCAAAATTCCTATCTTCATAATTATTTATCCAATCATTGTTATTTTCGTTATTATATTCAGTTATTTATTTACTTGTTCATTTATTTAAACTTCCATCCCTAAATAATTCTTTAAATTTCCAATCCCTAAGTTCAATTTCCAATTTCTAAAATTCTACTTTTCGCACTTATTTATCCAATTTTTATCATTTTTGTTATTCCATTCATTTACTTATTCACTTATCCATTTATTTAAAATCCCCTCCCTGAATAATTCTTCAAATTTCCAATCTTTAAATTCAATTTCCAATTTCCAAAATTCTCATCTTCGTAATTATTTATCCAATCATTATTATTTTCGTTATTCTATTCATATATTTAAAATTTCATTCCTAAATAATTCTTTAAATTTCCAATCCCTAAGTTCAATTTCCAATTTCCAAAATCCTAACTTCCGCAATTATTTATCCAATCATTATTATTTCATCATTATTATTATTCCATTAATTTATTTATTCACTTATTCATTTACTTAAAATTCCGTCTTTAAATAATTCTTCAAGATTCCGATTTCCAAATTTAGTTTTCTGAAATTCCAATTTTCCAATATCCGAACTTAATTTTCAATTTTCAATATTCTAATTCTCGCATTTATTCCGTTACTTACTTATTATTATCATTTTATTCATTTATTTCTAAAATTTCTGCTTTCGAATGATTTCCAAGATTTCCAATTTTTATAATTCAATTTTCATAGTTTCTACTTCTCAAATAATTTTCAATTCTGATTTCTTTCAAAATTTAATTTCCAAGGTCCCAATTTTCATAATTTAATTTTTTTAAATCCCAAACTCTCAAATAATTTTCAAAATTCCAATTTCTTTCAAATTTAATTTCTAAAATTTTCATTCTTACATTTAATTTCTAAAAATCCAATTTTCAAATAATCTCTAAGACTCCAATTTTTAAATAATTTTCAAAAATCCAATTTTCCCTTGAACACTTTTAATTTCTGTTTGGTGATGCATGTGATATATTTTGTGCTCTTTATTGTACACTGACCCCATTTTTATGATAGTGCATTGCTCGTTCCTAGCCTAAGTATGCATCCACTCGCATTCTGGTCATTCTCTATTCATGTTTTGATTCCCATATGTGCATGATCGATTTGAGTATCCATTGATTTTCCTATTGATTGTCATGCCAGCTTCATTTTATTAGTAGAGACTCGACTTTAGGGACTTAGAGGGGTGTTATGGTCTTTACCGTACCTTCCCGATAAGTAACCTGACCCCTGAGCTTGATCCGGTTTTTCACAGACCACCTTTTCCAAAATAAGGAGTCACACTTAGGGTTTTCTTTCTTATTTTGTTTACCCTTTAAAAAATAATAATAATAATAAGTGGCGACTCCAAGTCTTTTTTTTTAATAAATAAAATCATTTTCAAATAAAAAATCAAGCTCGCCATTGAGTGGAAAACGCATGAGCCGAAATACGGGGTCCACAACAGACAAAACCCTAAAATTAAAAATAGGGAAGTCATGTTTCTTCCCATTATTGTTATTATAATCATATATTTACAAATACACTTTTTCACATACCTAATCTCTTCCATGGCAACACACGTCCTCCATTTTTTTTTAATCCCACGACACTCTACGACCACCTCCACGCCTCTCATCATATTTATTCGAGGTTTTTTTTTTTTTTTTTTTACACAGTACATATATCTATACGTTTTTCTTTCTTTCTTTCTTTCTTTTTTACAACCATAATATATATATATATATATATATATATATATATATATATATATATATATATATATATATATTAATTCGAATATTTGAAACTTTCCAATATTTATTAATAACTCATTCATATTCATAAACTTTTAATCTTTTTGATAAAATAAATAAATAAAACCTAATTTAGATTGAAATTTCTAAATTATTCAAATCTAATTAACGAATATAAAATGCTAATTCAAGGATTAAAATCTTATTTGAAAATTTGATCTTCAAATCTTAAACCTCCAAATCTTTAGCCCTATGCTCTCTAATCTTTATGATCTCCATGCAAAAGAGTTTTCTGAATAGAGAAGATAAGGAAAATCTAATTTATACCTAAGGCTTTTAAAAATGAAAAGGCATTTCTATCCTTGTTAAATTAATTAATTATTTTTAAATTACGATTTTACCCCTAAATTAGGTTTGGGGTATTACAGTTTCTATTGGGTGTAGCAATGAGTGCAATATACCATGTGGCCCACATTGTTATAGATTGGCTGTGAAGTCTGAAAGCATAGGTCTGGTGAGCTCTTGTCCGACTTGAGCCTCTATTTACCCACCTGGAAACTTGGTGGTCTACTATATCTTTTCTTTCAAGGATTGTCTCGTCTGCGAACAACCTATCCATGTTCCTTCTAGGGAATTGATTAATGATGAGCCAGCACCAAGGTGACTACAACTAGTCAACCAGACCTTGAACAAGTCACCCGCATTTTATGTGTTCAACAGCCTGATACATCCTTATAACAACAAATCTTCTAATCATAGGGGAATCTATGAAATTTTCCATGCCCTTCCTTTATGACATGCCTTCCATTACTAAACTCATGTTGTATGAATGGTAAAGTAAGTTTAGAAGTGACATCTCAGACTTGAACTTGAATCTCAATCTTTAATATGCCATCCTTTTTGTTTAATCGATCATGAAAGGTCTCTACTGATGATAATGCAAAGCCTCTACTTCCTTTACGCATCAGCCCTTTGCATATCTTCAAGATTCGTAGGAAACTGTTGTTGCTCTGGTTGATCACTTAACTGCATCAGTAGATGTTCGTGTTAAACTGAGAGCAATGGAAAAAAGCCTCAAGGATAGGTTGGAAGTTTGTCATCTATACATATAAATGAACTCATGGCCATATGGAGAGAATGCCAGATCCCTGTGACAAATGACAATTGGGGAATCATTAGATAAAGAGCAGCTCATGCAATCAACAGGAAATTTAGCCTGGAAATGAAGAGCAGATCGGACGCGGAAGGTGGCACCAGCTTTTCCATGAGGGAAAGCTCCTAGAAGCTAAGAATCTTGTAATGAGGCTGCCAGAGAAAGTTCTAAAGATCAGGAAGAACAACATTGAGAGTGGAATCTGGAAAGGTATATCCTCCAACAAAATCTAAGAAGACAATCAAAATATTGAAGCCTTCAAAGCCTTCATGTACTAGAGTTGCTTCAAAATGAGTGTTATTAGAAAACTACAAGCTTCAGCTTCTACTTTGGGCTTCTGAAATCAGTTTACAAAGTGGTGATCATCTCGGTAGTGTCAACTATGCTAAAAAGACTACAACGCTCTCATTTCTTGCTTTCTTCATATCATTAGAGAATGGAAGTAGTGGGTGATATTGACCCATCAACTTTGAAGTCTTGACTAAGCCAAACACAGTCTAGCCAAAAGATCAGGAAGGTAGCTTTAAGCACCTATCTGTCACAAAATGTGTACATTTGGAAAGTTCGGATCTCAAAAGCCCCTAAGGTTGATTTTGGAAAGTTGATGGAAGTTCACGGTAATCATTTGGAAGATGTTGATGAACAGCTGGAGATGACTTACTGATGAATGCACTCCGGGGCATATAGCATGAGTTGGCAGCCATGATTAAGAAAATCAAGCTTGATTTGCATATCCTTTAGTGCACCGTTGTGATTCATCCTAGCCTTGAGTTGTATTTAAGCCTTTGTTGAGCTAGGTTGAGAGATTCCTATTTGTTAATTGAGTGTTAAAGCCTTCAAGTGAGTTAAATCTTGAAGAGATTATGTAAGAGCCCATTGGAACCGAAATCCAAGTGTAAAGGTGATTAGAAGCTTGATTGAAGCTTCAAGTTAGTGGAACCCTCACTCGGGTTAGGAGCTTGAAGAGAGTGGACGTAGGCAAGGAAGTGTCGAACCACTATAAAATCTGAGTTTGATTTCTCTAACTCTATCTCTTTATATTTACTTCTTTTGTGCTTAAATTTATTGTGTTTAAAAAGAATTTTTTAAAAACCCAATTCACTCCCCTCTTGGGTGTTTTTCTCTTTTAAGATTAGCATTTATTTTCTTATAACGGTATTTTAGACTTCTTGAACCCAAATTTATAACTTTTGTTTGAGTTAAAAAGCAACTATGAGATGGAAGATATAAACGAGTCTTTTAGGCGTTTTGTTTTTATCCATTTTTGGACACCCGGAATATTTTTGTAAAAATAAATTCCTAGATGGCCTTTTAAATTTTATTTGATATTTTAACTTCACTTTAGACTTCTTAAAATTTCCTTTAGACACATAAAATATTGAAAATAGTTTTCCTAATTAAAAGATATAATTTTCCATTTCTACACTCACTGCACTACCCTAATCTTGAACAGAGGGGCTGTTTAATTGTTTTTAAAATTGATCTATATGCCTTCTAACCTTGTATTTATTTTTCTTGTAAAATAGGCATTCTAAAAATGTTGCTTAATTTTTTGTATGATTTTGTCACCTCTATGTTAGTTTAAAAAATCAGTTTATGCGAGCTATTGAATTATGCCCCATTCCAGACTTTCTCAGATGTTTTTGTAAATTGGGATTAAATAAAGATTTATTAAATTATTAAGCCAATTGGATGATCATTTAAACACATATCAGAAGTTCCCTGAATTTTTTTGTAATTAAATTCATATTCTAGATATTTTGTTTAGCAATTGTTTTGTGAAAGCTTTTGTTCTGACAGCATGCTAGAAATTCTGTATAGTCTTTAACTTCTCTTTTTATTTGGAGTTAATTGATATACCTGCTTGATCTTGGGTTTGGTATTGTAATATAGACATGATGAGGATGTTCTTTGATTTTTCCCATGACAAAATAATGTTTTTAGACATTTGTTTCCGATTTTTCAAGTGAATGCAACTATTCTGCCCCTTGCTGCATGTTTTTGTCTTAGTCACTAATTCTGATACTTATAACTACCTTGAGTATTAGTTTAAATTTAACAATGAGCTTGTATGTCCTAGGTGATAGATGATATTCATTTGGAATCTTGCCTTTTTTTATCTATACAAATGTTATATATATTAGTGTTTTGCATCATAGTTATTCATTATCATGAATTGTTCTAACCCTATTTCATTGCGTGTAAGCATGATGTAAGTTATGCATACTATCCAGGTACGTCTCTCACACCTTTTATCCTTGTAATTATGCAAACATGCAAACTTTAAGTGTGCAAATTCGGATATATCCTATTGTTTTGTTTGTTACTTGATTATTTGAATGAGATAGAATGCATGTTGCATGTTATATATCTTGTTGTTCAAACTAACTTCAATGTCTTGTGATGGTGCTTAAGTTGTTGTTCAGCTACGCACACTATCCTCTTCTTTATGATTGTGATTTGACTTTCTTGTTTGGCATGCTAATTTTGAAATCACTTTAACCTATCTAGGTATCCATAATCAACTGATTAATTGCCACATTTCTCTCGACTTAGCCAGTAGAGACATCTTTAAGGCTTAGAGGGGTGCTATCTTTTTAAGGTACCTTCCCAATAGGTAATCTCATCCCCGAATTTAAACTCGATTTTTTCAAAATAAGGCTTTTCCATAACTCTTAAAGTCACATTTGTTAGGGTTTTTTTTTCTTGTTTTATTTTCCCTTTTAAAATAAAATAAAATAAGTGGCACTCTAGTTTTTAACAAAAATAAATTTTCACCTTAAAAAGCGAGTCTCACCAACGAGTGGGAACACACATGAAAAATGCGAGTCCACACATGCTTAAACTGTTAACTAATCATAATTAACCTTAATCAAAGTTTAATTTATAATTAAACATGATTAGCGTTAAACTAGTTTTAGCCTCTAATTAAGCACGTTAAACTAGTTTTAGCTTCTAATTAAGCACATTTAAGGTTAAGTACTAAGATAATTAGTATTATTTATTTATTTCATTACTACTAGGTATTACACATATGACCATTTCTGCAGTTGATCAAGGCATTAAAGGTTGCTAAGAAAGGTCTCCCTTGTATAATGGGAATGAGATTATTCTCTTCCCTCTCCTCAATATTCAAGACAATAAAGTCCATAGGGTAGATGGATTTGTCCACTTGAATAAGCACACCTCCATTATTCCCTTGGTGAATTTTATCAGAGTCCCCTGTTTTCCCACGTTGCCTGTGTCTTTACATTTTTCCTCTTCAAATTGGTCTTTCATTGAGTAGGATATTTCAATCATAGGGTCGACAATCGTTGTTTCTTTGGTTCTAAAACCGATTTCTGCATCTCATGTCCCTCTTTTAGCTTTTTCCCACTCTTAGAGTGACCACTTTATCCTCCTCTATTCTCAGAGGCTCTTCCATAGAGCACTATCCCTTTGGGTTTGGTTCAGGCTGAGTGGGGAGCTTCCTTTTTTCTTATTAAAGCTTTGGTTATGTAAGTTAATTGCTCTTTTAGTTTAACAAAAAGGTGAGCATACTGGTTCATGGTATTGGATGTTTGCTATATAAATGTCATAATTGTATCCTCCAAGGGATATGCTATTGTTGGTTCTGATGACAAGAGTGTGAAGATTAGGATTGATTTAGAGGTTGATTGTAAGGAGCTTGTTGGTTTTAGGGAGGTCTATATGGGGGTATAGTCAGAACTAAATGGTTGCTATTAGGGTTGGGGTGTGACCATGGTCTACATAAATATTGAACATTTCCACCAACTCACTAAATTCACATGGGGTGTGACCATCCAGTGTCTAAGGACGCATGTAGTCCAACGCTGACATTTAGAAGGGAAAAAATTATATGCGACGCTTTTATCGATAGCACTTATATCAAAAATACGTCTACGGAAGAAACAATTAACATTAATGTTAACATCAATAAAAAAACCATTGTACAACTCAATCACCCATTGATGCAAAACCTAAACACACCTCTGCTAGGAAAAAAAAAAAACTTCTAAAATGTTTTATTTATTAATCAAATCAATTGCACTGTACAGACCAAAAGATTCACCCTAAAAAAGTCAGAATCAAGATGGCTTTGATTGTAAATTACTCTTAAAGGCCTGTAACCGAACATAGCCACAGCCAAACTAACCTCAATATGGCATAGACTTAGCCCTATAGAGAAGGAAAAAGAATAGCTAGGCATGCCATGTCTTCAAAACACAGCTCTCCTACTCTTGCCTAATATAAGGAGAGGAACTTGGTTCTGTACTGTAAAATGATTCATCCCCAGTTATGTCATACGTGTTATCATCCTTGTCTTCTTCCCACTTGAGAACCTCCCTTATAAACTTGAATGCCTCATCCACTGAGCTGGGCTCCCGGGCCCTGGTCTTCCACACAAACAACTTCCGACTACTGATGGAATGATACAGATCTTTGAATTTCATTGCCACATAGTAATAAGCTTGGTGTGCCAACGACTGATTGTTGTGATGGGGCCTCACCGGACTAAACTCCCAAAACCATTCACAAACTGCTAATGGAGAACGGTTTATCTTTTCTTCAAATGCATCATATTTGTTAAGGAGGAGCACAAAACGGGTGTCTATAAAGCAAGGGTGCCTCACCAAACTCTCAAACAAATCTCTGCTTGCCAGCATTTTATTATAAAGAGAACCCGCACTATCAGTGTACATGTGGTCATAGTCACTTAAAGCAACACAGAAAATCACTGCCCTTACATCCTCAAACATGTCCAGCCATTTGCACCCATCATGCAATCCCTTGGAATTTATTCGGATTAGTTGGTACCTGAGACAGCAAGAAAAAATGACAAGGAATCAAAAGAACAGTTGGTTTCATCTGGAGCTCTGAATGAAACAAAACATAAGATACACAGTTGGAGCTAAGGAAAATGAATATTTTACTTGGACGATGGAGGTGGGCATTCCAAATTCTCGTTATATATCTCAGACATGGGACTTCGATCATCAAATGAGAATTCCATGAAGGCAAGACCATTGCTCTGAGTGACTCCTTCAGCATATAAAATGTCTTTCTGTGAAGGTTCATACTCATTGCTTGATATCTCAATAGCCTACAGGAAGAAAGTACATAAGCCTCATCACAAATATTGACTGAAAACTGAGAAGTGCAGTAATAAAGAAAAATTAGGTGGGTTAAGGTTGCTCCACCATTCACTCATTTTTCTCCATCATTAGGTAAGAGAAGTGCATTTTTATGCCAAGCAGTTTCCTATTAACACTAATAAAGAAATTCAGATAGACCATAAAATGATCAACAAATATGAAACCTATGTTAACAAATCACAGACAACAATTTAGCTCAATCTTGATGCAATTTGATTCAACATTTCTTATATTACAAATTCAAATTCAATTATATCTGATCTAATCCAGTCACATTGCTATTGTATTGGATAGATGAGTTTAAGAGAATGAAATACAATATAGATGATGATGATGTAGAATACATAGTAAACAAATATTTGATACTAAAATTTCAAATCTAATTTTAAAATGCAACACATAATATAGGCATATTTTACAGTTTGCAATGGGATTAGCTTTTTGATGGATCAGATAGGCCTAGATGTGAACTTGATTAGTCAGTGATCATATCAAATGAATTCAGAGCATTCAACAGGCAGATTGTCAAATAAAAGTTTGTAATGTTATCAGGCTGTGTTGCTCAGATTCAGGTGCAGATGTAAGGTGCCGGCATGTCTAGATATTTAATCCGTAAGTCCTCCAAATTTAGGATGTGGGACTTAGTAAAGGGATCTTAACACCACATATAGACAATTGGACACAACATTAAAAAAAGAAGAAAAAAGAAAAAATCAATTAGACATCAATCAAAAGTAAAACTGTGGTAGAAATGACCTCTTTTCTTTTTTCTTTTTTTTTTTTTTGAAGTCTTATCTTTTTTTCTTATCTCTAAATATTCTTATACAAATTCTCTTTTCAGTAAACTCATTTTCAATGTAACTAGCTTCTAGGGAGTCAAAAGAAAAAAGAAAAAAGAAAAAATCAACCAAAATCAAACAGCCATATTGGAAGCAAAATAGGAGTATTCAACGAGAATCCCATGCCCACACACATGTCCTATCATGTCGACATGAACATGTTAAGTGTAGGGGTGGGATTTTTGGGCCCTCTACTATCCAATGAAAATCATTAGCTGGAATATTAGAGGTCTGGGTTCAAGAAAGAAAAGGACCATTATGGATTTTCTTTGCCATGAAAACCTAGATATTGTGATGCTTCAAGTAACAAAGAGAGAGTCATGGGATAGGAGATTTGTAGGTAGTGTGTGGAAAGCTAGAAATAAGAAGTGGGCTGTCCTTTCGGCATGTAGGGCATCAGGAGGGGTTGGGATTATTGAGACCTCAAACAAGTTCAACTGCTCAAAGGTAGTACTTGCATCATTTTCAGTGACAATTCAGCTGAATTCAGATGAAGAAGAAACTTTTTGGCTTACCTCGATTTATGGCCACAATAAGTCCAATTTGAGAGACTTTTAGTTGGAATTACAAGACCCTCTTTTTGGCTTAACTTTTCCGAAATGGTGCTTCAAGAGGGACTTTAATGTCATAAGAAGAATTTATGAAAAATTGGGCATATCCAAAATAACTACTAGCATGAGGGATTTTGACAAATTCTTAAAAGAAAGTGAATTAATTGACCCTCCTTTGAGAAAAGCATCTCTTACTTGGTCAAATATGCAAAAATTCCTTATTTGCAAGAAGTTGGATAGATTTTTGTACACAAATGAGTGGGAGCAAAGGTTTCCTCAAATTCTCTAGGAGGCTCTCCCTAGATTGACCTTGAATCATTGTCTAATCGTCCTAGAAACCAATCCATTTAAGTGGGGACCGACTCTATTTAGGTTTGAGAATATGTGGTTGCTCCACCCTAATTTCAAGACAAGTTTCAGATTTTGGTGGAGTGAGTGTCAAGTTAATTGATGGGAAGGTCATAAGTTCATGAAGAAGCTACAATTTATCAAATCAAAGTTAAAAGAATGGAATAAGGTGACATTTGGAGATTTGGAGAAAAAGAAGATTTTTACAGATATTGTCAACATTGATGTTAGTGATCAGCAAGGGAATTTAACCACTAAGCAATTAGTTTTAAGGGCCTTAAGGAAGGGGGAGTTTGAGGAGTTATTGTTTAAGGAACAAGTGTGTTGGAGACAAAATCTAAGATTCAATGGACTAAAGAAAAGAATTGTAATTCTAAAATTTTTCCACAGGGTGGCTAATGGTATGAGAAATAGGAAATTCATCAAATCTTTTATGTTTGAAAAGGGAGAAATTCTAGATGACATTGAAAACACTTTTGAGGAGATAGTACATTTTTTTGGAAAGCTATGCTCTAAGCCCCTAAGAGTTTCTTAGAGGTTAAAGGATTGGTCTCCCATTGCAATAGAGAGTGCTATGTGGTTGGATAGACTTTTCTCCATGGAGGAGGTTCATGATGTTGTTTTCCAATTAGACAATGCAAAGGCCCCTGGACCTAATAATTTTTCTATTGCAATGTTCCAAGAGTGTTGGGACGTGATTAAGGAGGATCTACTAAGGGTGTTCTCAGAGTTCCATAATAGAGAGGTCATCAACCAAAGCAACAATGGAACTATAGACATCAAAATTTTTAGTGAATTAAATTATCACTAAATTGGTCTTCAAAATTGTGGCTTCTTAATTCAACAAAATTTAGGCTTGACAACTGATGAGTCAGACACACATTTGACATGTGACATATATTTAAAAGGTGACACATGGCAAAATTTGGAAGACTACAAAATTTGGTCTTACAAATAAAATCAAATTTTCCAATTGAAATCAAAAGAGAATTAAAATATATATATGTATATATATATTTTCTTGTTGTAAAGGAAATAACTCTTCCAATTGAAGTAAAAAAATGATTAAAATAAATATTCCTTTGTTGGAAATTTTCCTTAATGAATGAGACAAGTTACTAAAAATCAAGGAACAAAATTCTTTGAATTAAGCAAATCAAATATCAAGGTTTCCAAATTTAATTCTCTAATTTCACCTATAAATAATGGTGACTTCCTTTAATGAGGACTTTGGATCAACAAAAATGACTTCATATGGGAAAAAAGGCTTCACAAAATCTCCCTGCAAGTTCGAAAAATCGTGGAAGAACTATACACATGTTCTCATCTTTCAACAAAGTCATTCAGGAATAAGTCACTCTAGGCCCTCGACTAACTTTCAAAACAAAGAAATCATCTTCATCATCTACACATGCGATCATCGTCATTCAATGAGTTTATTCCAGAACAAGCCACTTGTGGCCCTCGATTGATCTTCGAAATAAAATAAAAATAAAAAAACGTTTCCTTCATCTTTCAAATTGTGATTAAGGTGGAAGAATCATAGGGAAATGTTCTTTTGTAAAAGAATATCACCACAAAGATTGTATCCCCACAATTATCAATTTTAATAAAATTTTTGTTTGCATTATTTTTCCTATAATTTTTGCTTGTTTTGCAAGACTTCCACTTTGGCACGCTCGGTGGGACCTCTTTGCCTCTCATCTCTTCCGCTAAGAAAGTGAACACTACTAAGACGATGACATCTAAAACGAGTCAAGTAGCGCGTGTCAACAAGAGTGATGATAAGATTGTCATTACTCAAGTAACACATAGTACCTATACGGGCCTTGTGACTCATAGAAAAGCAAAGTTGACTACTATACTTTTAGTAAAGTTAGCAAGCGAGCACACTCGTTTGCTGAAAACAGTGGGGACACATGATAGTTACCAACCAGTCATCACCTTGGCTTCTTTAAGGGTAAAGGGTCAATCTTCATTGTAGGGAAAAACGCTCTTCCACACTAAAGGAATCTAGGAAAAAGTCCCCCTCCTTTATTGCCAATGACAACTCCAGCACCTACTCATACTCTAGATCACCAACTGGGATGTTGAAGGAGGACAACTCCTTCAACCATTCCAACTCTTTTACTTCTTCCTTTGTGGTGACTATGCTGATAATGACAACAGACACTATGATTATAGAAGAACAATGGTTTGCGTCATTGCCAAACTCATCCGGACTATCGATGAGAAAGATCTACAAATAGCATCCCTCATGAGCAAGGTTGAGGCATAGACACAAAATATAGTTGAGTCAAGCCAAGGACTTACTCTCCAAAGATTGCATCTCTAGGTGATGCACCATATATGTCTAAGTCAGTGCAAGTCGAGGGGCAAACCGTTGAATCCACCTTGGTGATGTCACTATCTGTCCAACAACTTCAGGACATGATCACTAACACCATTAGAGTGCAGTATGGTGGACTCTAACAAAGCACACTCATGTACTCTAAGCCTTACAATAAGGGAATTGATAACCTACATATGCCTATGGGTTATCAACCTCTAAAGTTCCGATCAATCGATGGAAAAGGAAATCCGAAGCAACATATTGCCCATTTCATCGAAACTTGCAACAATGCAAGTATAGAGGGTGACCTATTGGTCAAACAATTTGTTCGATCCTTCTGAGGGAATGCCTTTGACTGGTATACTGACCTTGCACTTGAGTGCATTATCAGTTGGAACCAAATGGAGCTTTAATTCCTCAACCGCTTCTATAACACTCGACGAACTATAAGCATAATGGAGCTTACCAATACCAAACAATGGAATGATGAGTCGGTTGTTGACCACATCAAGCGTTGGCATTTCTTAAGCCTTTGACTGCAAGGGTAAATTATCCGAGGTGTCAATTGTGGAGATATGCATACAAGGCATGCATTGGGGTCTTCTATACCTCTCAATTCGTGCAATACGTATCATCTTGGAGTGGAATCGATACATACCATATAATGTATCAAAAAATATACCATATCGTTTAAGACACCAGCTGTGGCATTTCGATACATTTGATACTACGTTACAACGATACTAAGGCAAAATCTAAAAAAACAATACTGTTTCAAAACAAGATCATTTCAGCTTTCAAGAAAAGAATACTTTAGGTTTTTTTTGGTTTCTAACTTTGGCACATTTATCACGATTCTTCGACTCTCGACGCAGAGTGAAGGCAAGGGAAGAATAGGACCAAAAGAGAAAAACGTCGACGACATTACTGTGAGGTGAGTTCTCTAAGTGTTCCATCCTCCGGTTCTTCTTATTCTCTTTTTCCTTTCATTTTCTTTGTCATCATCCAACTCCCTTTTTGTCCTCATCTTCAGTTCCTTTTTTTGCCTTTGATTTTCTCTCATTTTTGCTATGAGAGAGACCTTATTTTACATAAAAAAAGGCTTCTAGTTTTGTGTTAGTCTCTATTAGGTCAAACTATAGGAGTATGGACCTCACAACTGAGAGTATAGGTAGTCGTATTAGTCTTTGTTAGCTTAAACTATAGGAGTATGTACCTCACAACTGAAAGTATGGACCTCACAATTGTAGTTGTTAGCCTTAATACTGTAGCTGCTACTGTCTTCCTTTTAAAAAAAATATTTTTATCGACTTTCAGGCTTTAAAAATATTACTTTTACCAGGGACACTCGTATTAAAGATGATGGGTCATGGGAAGTGTGTAAGTGCAGCCTGAGTGCTGCAGCAACTGCTTTCAATTTTTTTTAAAAATATATTTTTATTAGACTCATAGCAATATTGGTTTTTGGAGAGGTTGAGCCATGGGAAACTGTGTTAATGCTACTGTTCTGCTAGTATGTACTAAGAGAAGGCTACAATATAGTGCTATCAACCTTAAAAATAGTTATTTTATTATTTGATTATTTGCTTAACACTTTAAAAAGTTATTTTAAGAGGTGTACACTATAGTATTATTGTTGTCAACTTTTGCTACCAAATCCATTGCTTCCAAATCTCATGTACATTATTAAATTCATTATTTTATCTTTTTCTTTCAAGTTAGAATTAAAAATGTGGGCTATTAAAATGAGTTTTTAGAATTATTTAATTATCATAGAGTCTTAAGTCTTTTTTTGTTTTTTTCCCCTACAATTAACATTATTTTTAATTACATTAATACTTTTTTTTAATTTTTTTTTTCTATTTATTGAAGCTCAATATGGAAGACACTTGTAAAGTGAAAGCTAATGATCCAACTTGGATCATTGTGAAAAAGTGGACGAAGGAAAAAATAGGAGATTAAAATTGAAATGTTTACATTGTTTAAACTCTTATTAGGGTAGTATTTCTAGGATGAAAAATCATTTGGGGAGAAATCATAAAGGCGTTGCTCCTTGTACTAAGTGTAGCAAGGAGGTCACTAAATTTTTCAAAAATTTATTGAGTGATAGAAAGACGCAAATAGATGCTCATGTCAAGGACAATGATGACATACAAGTTGTAGCATCTCAGAATACCATTAATGCCATGTTAAAGAAAAAAGACTGAGAAGATGCATGTCTAGATATTTGTAGATGTCTTTATGCAAAGTGCTCTTCCTTTCAATTTGGTGAAGGACCCATATTTTAAAGTAATGTTGGAATCTATTGCTTTATTTGGTAAGGGGTTGAAGCCCCCTTCATATCATGAGGTAAGAATCACATCTTTGAAAAAAGAAATGGAAATAATAAATAGGGATTTGTTAGAAAATTACAAGATAGAATGGAAGAAAAATGGTTGCACTCTAATGTCTAATGGATGGACTGATGCGAAGAATCGATCTATTACCAACTTTTGGTAAAGAGTCCAAGAGGGATTGTTTTTCTAAAAGGTATCGATACTTCAAACATCTCAAAAAATGTTGATAATTTATTTGAACTCTTAGCACAATGGTAGATGAGATTGGTGAAGAAAATGTTGTCTAAGTAGTAACTGATAGTGCTTTAGCATATATGAAAGCTAGGGAGAAGTTAACGACAAAGAGAAAACAATTGTTTTGGACTCCATGTGCTGCCCATTACTTGGACCTTATTTTAATAGATATTGGAGATCTTCCTATTCACAATGATACAATGTCTAAGGCAAGAAAAATTACAGTCTACATCTATAAGCATTCTTGGGTGCTAAATCTTATGAGGAAGCACACCAAAAAAAAGGAATTAGTGAGAGCTGGTGTCACAAGATTTGCAAAATCATATTTGACTTTGAGGTGCTGGCATGAGACTAAGATTGGGTTAAGGGCAATGTTTGCTTCTGAAGAATGACAAAGGAGTCAATACTCCAAGAAGGCAGATGACATAAAAGTTAGGGATATTATTCTAGCTAATCAAACATGTCGACCATCCATTAAATATTGCTTGAGGTGTGTACTACCATTAGTGAAAGTATTAAGACTTGTGGATAGGGATGCGAAACCTGCTATGGGATATATTTATGAAGCAATGGATAAGGCAAAGAAACAAATACAAAAAAGCTTTCATGGAGTGAAAAAATTATCAACCTCTTTGGGATATTGTTAATAGAAGATAGGATATGCAATTGCACAACCCCCTACATGCAGCTACATATTATCTTAATCCAAGGTAAACATTATATATAATTTGCGCTCTCAATATATTTGTCTCTTCTATAATTGTTTTAGGCTTTGACCTTTAATAAACAAATTTTTATTTATAATGCAGATTTCATTATTCTCTTGAATTTCATGCGGATTATGTGATCAAAATGGGGCTATATGAAACTATTCAAAGAATGTGCCCTTCTCTTATGATGAGAGAAAATTAATAGACAATTGGATATCTTCCATAAAGCTGAAAGGATGTGTGAGATAGACATGGCACTCCAGATGAGGAATAACAAGCAATCAAGAAAATTTAATTTAAGTTGTAAATTATACAAATAAGATGATCTGACACAATGTGTTAATTAAATAATTGTAGTAATTAATAATGTGATTTTGAATTTTGATAGCATTATGGTGGGAATCCTTTGGAGGATGTTGTGTAGAATTCCAACAACTTGCCATTCGCATCCTTAGCCTAACTTGTAGTGCCACAAGTTGTGAAAGAAATTAGAGAACATTTGAGGTATGAAATATGATACAAATTTATATTTATTGTGAATAAGAACCATCAAAACTTGAATTGTGGGTTTTTTTAAATAATTGAATCTTTAAATAGGTGCAGTGTAAGAGGAGAAATCAATTGGAACAACAAAGATTGAATGCATTTTTTTTTTGTCAAGTATAATCGACAATTAGAGGCAAGGCATCAAAGAAGGACAAGGGTGAAACTTATGATCCAATTTCACTATCAAATATGGAATCTGATGATGAGTGGATTACTAAAAGAGAAGATGCAGTATTGCCTGAAGACTTTATATGTATGAATGTTAGTGAATGCTTTGACATTGAAGAAGGAGAAAGTAGCTGAAAAAGGAAGAGAGGTAAGAATTAAGAAACATATAATATAAGTATAGAGTTTAATTAATATTTCATGCTTTCATTTAATCATATTGATTATATTACTTGTTTATAGGACCTAGAGATCTTACAATAGACAAAAAAGCTAAAAGAAAGAAAAAAGTTATAGAAAGCAATGACGAAGATGAAGATGAAGATAAAGCGTTATAAGAAGTTGAAGAAGAGAGAGGAAGTGAAGAATTGTTGGCTTCGGAGGATGATAATAGTGATACTATTAATGAAATTGATGACTGAGAATTGAGATAGGAAAATTTGAATGTTTAGGAAGTTTTTTGTGATTTGGAACTTATATAACTTATTTTTCTATACTTCTTACCTGATACTTTTGGTTATTTTATAGATTTATATAATACTAAAGAAAGGAATAGAGTTTTTTTTGGAACATTACATATGTGCATATGTAAAATATATAGATTACATATATATGTATATATATATTATAATTAGCAACATACGATACACGATATGTCACATTACACGATACACGTTTTTGACAAAACAATACACATTATGATACACATTTTGACAACTATGAGTATATTTAGATCATCTCAATGACAGAAGACTAATGAAACCAGTGGGAAGGTGACACAACAAAAGTGTGAACCTAAAAGAATCTATGCAGCGAAGAGAGAGAGAGAGAGGAAAGAAAAACACTGTGGACCAAGGTTATAGAGAAGAAAACGAATGAAAACAAGAGATCAAATGTACTAATGAATGGCATTATGTACCACTACTCAGAAAATACATTACAGAGGCACTGAGAAAAAGCATGATAGCCAAGGATCTAATGGAGGTTATCAATTTATATTTCTGAAAGGGAAAAAAGGATTTATGTAGCCATCAAAAGTAGTTGGCATCAGCCTATGTTGTTGAGTATGTTGTAGTATTGAAGGATTAATCAAACAAGGGGCAGAAAAATAATCAATATATGTAGCACAAAAAGGTAAAGAAAAGTAAGCGACACACTTCAAATATTTTAATGATGAAACAATAGGGAAAAGCACATAACCCATACCCGATCCAAGAAGTATTTAGCAACATCAGGAAGAAAAAGCAATTCCTCTCTTCTCTTGTAAGTTTCCTGGATGGCAGGATCCTTCCAAAGCTCGTCTACAAGAGGAGCATATTCACGTGTTGCGGCAGGGAAAAAAGCATCCAAGTCTCCCATAGCCATGATTCCCAGTAACCAGTCAGAAAAATGTTTGAACTTTTGGTTGATTGAATAGATGCATGGCTTACTTTGATCAACTCCTGTTTCACCTGAATCGATCTAAAAGTCAGTCATTCAAGACATAAGTCCTACAAGGAGAAAACCTTTTATTTGAATGATAATTTTTTATTTTTGACAGAAATGCAAATTTACTAAGAGGAAAGAAAGGAGAAATTTTTGTTCCCATTAAGATAGTTACATGTCAAACAAGAAACTGAGGAGGCTGTTCTAATTTCCCTAATGCACACCTTCTACTTAATGCAAACCTTCTACTTAATGCAAAAGAATAAACATAGTATAAATTGATGAGAAAAATCATAAAGATAATGTTGTAAGCTTGGTAGTCAATAACACTGCAGATAAGGAGTAACATAGTAAGATTTCGAATGAATATAAAGTAGGAAAAAAGATAAGCATAAGAACACTTCATCTGCCCAGATTCGGCAATAATTCATGCCATTATAATTTATTGAATCATTTATACAAAACCAAAAAATGATATTGATTGATATTTTAACTGATGCTTGAAATGTTCATCTCACCCATAACAGCCTTCTTAACCCACATGTTCAACCAGACACAACAAAGTACCCCACGCTAGAACTTTTGGGGCGGCCCACCCATTGATCAACTCTTAACAAACTCATGTCACCCACTAAGGAGAGTTTGACAATCCTATCAATCCCCATAAATCAGGGGACAGCTTTAACTAATTACATAAAAATTAGGAAATTCTTACAATTAGGAAACTATTCTAATTTTTCTAAATCTCTACACTTGTACATTCATTTATGAAACCCCCTCCCCTCTCCTACACTCAAGCTAGTGAATAGATATTATCCATTCTCAGCTTGCTTGTAATCTTTTGGAACAAAGAGCTGGCCAATCCCTGGTTAAAACATCTATCAATTATCCATGTGTTAGGACATATGGTGTACATATCAACCTGCTCTCAAGCTTTTCACTGATGAAGTGTCTAACTACTTTAGCATGTTTGGTTCGGTCATATTAAATTGGATAATGAGCAATGTTGATGGCCAACTTGTTGTCACAATACAATCATTGGTCCCTGTCACTAAATTTTAAGACCATCAAGAATTAATTTTAACCACAAAAGTTCAAAAATACCGTGAGTTATGGCTCTAAACTTTGTCTCGGCACTTGATCTTGCCATCATAATCTACTTCTTCTCCAAGTTACTAAATTCCTTCTAAGTAGTGTGCAATACCCTAAGGTTGACCTTCTGTCCACAACTGACCAAGCCCAATCAGCATTTGTGTATGCTTCAAGGCTTTAACTCTGTCCCTTTCTTAAACAAAATTTCTTTCCCTAGGATACTCTTGAGATATCGTAAAACTCTTAAAGCTGCTTTAAAATGAACATTCTTTGGATTGTGCATAAACTGGTTTGTCACACTCACGACATATGCTATACCAGTTGTGCGTGTGAAAGGTAAATTAACCTGCCAACCAACCTCTAATATCTTCCTCAATCCACCAATGTATTATCATTGGCCTCACTTAGCTTGTGATTCAGTTCAAATAGTGTGTAAATAGGCTTACATCTGAACATTGCAACTTCTTTGAGGAGATCAAATACATACTTTTGTTGCAACATAAATATTACTCCTTTTGATCAAACTACTTAAATTACTAGGAAATACTTAAGCTTTCCAAGTTCTTTTATCTCAAATGCCTTGGCTAACCAGTTTTTAAGAAGTTGCATTTCCGTTGAATCATTATCCATAACAATTATATCATCAACATACACAATCAATGTTGCAACTTCCCCCTAAAGTCGAGCATTTCGTGAAAAATGTATGATCTCCTTAACTTTGTTCATACTTCATCTCCAACATTACCCTAGTAAATCTTTCAAACCACGCTCTAGGAGATTGATTTAGCTCACTAACTTGCAACGGTAGTGAAAGAGTCATTTGCAATTTTGATTTTCCTATTGCTAGGACAAGGAGATAAATGTCTAAGAAGAATATATCACATGATCGGTTACTCCCTAGTTTATGACCTAAGAACCATTGTGGAATGTGTTTGAGGCACTAAGGGCATAAGAAGTAGGAAACTTACTTGTTTATGCAAATGAAACCAATCCATTTGGTTTTTCAAGGGAACTAAGGAGATTTCTCAGCTTCTCCATCTCCTCCTTACTAAATCCTCCAATCTCTAAGCCACTTGAATTGAAACTCTCATAAGGACGACCTATTTTTTTTTTTTTCTTTTTTTTTTTATCAAAAACGAAGAAAAGTATATTAATAGAGGAAAAGATACAAGAGAAAGAGAGGAAACCAAGAGAAGGATGAGAGGTCTTTCCCACAAAACAAAAACTGAACAAAAGAGAAAACACCCAACTAAAGAAAACTAAAAACACAGAAAAACCCCAACACTCTCAAACTTTTGAAGCGTAAACCGCAGTCCAGTTGAGTTGTAAAACACTTAGAGGAACTCCTCCAAAAGCTACAGTACAAGAGGCCCAAAAAGAGGAATAGAACAGAATCAAGTCCCATAACATCTCTTCCGTTCTCCCCTTATCCTCAAAGATCCTATTGTTTCTCTCTTGCCATACCATCCATAACAAAGTAAGACAAGCGATTTGCCAAAGTGTCTTGCCTCTTAATGAGTTCCCCAAACCTTTAAAACCAATAACCAACATGTCCTCAATACTCCTTGGAGGAACCCAAGCCAACCCTACTAGTTTGAACAACTTGTGCCAAAGTCCAATGGTAACAAGGCAATGAAGAAAAAGGTGGTCTATCGATTCTCCATTTCCTTTGCAAAGAATGCACCATTGAGGACACAGGGATTTGTAAGGTCTTCTCAATTGCAACTTATCATTGGTGTTTACCTTCCCATGTGCTACTAACCAAGCGAGGGCCTTAACCTTTGAGGGGGCTTTTGAACTCCACAAGAACTTGGCCGGAAGGAACAAGATAGGATTTGAGACTTTTGACAAGGTCAAGAAAAAAGAGTTCACTGAAAACAGGCTTGAAGATGACAAAGACCACACTCTTGAATCTGCCAAAGAAGGAGACAAAAGCACTGAACTAAGGGAGGACATTAAACTCTGAAGGAGATCAATTTCTAAATCAGTAAGATTGCGGCGAAAATTAAAATTCCAAGAGAGTGGAAAGGAATTGCTAAGGACATTTGAGACAGTGAGGTTTTTCACAGAAATAACTCTATAAAGACCAACAAATTGAGAGCACAAAATTTCGTTACCCCACCAATGATCTTCCCAAAAACGAATTCTCTCCCCATTCCCCACCACTAAGCGGACAAAAGGGGAAAAATCCTGGAAAACTTGAGCAATAGCCTTCCAAGGACATCTGTGTGACTATCTATCCACCATGTTGGCATCCCATCCATTAGGATGTGTCCCATAAATACTCACAATAACCTTATACCAAACACCACTCCTTTCTGTAGGGAACCTCCAAAGCCATTTCCCTAAGAGAGCAATGTTTCTTAGAGAAGTCTTCCCAAAACCCAAACCTCCAACTCCTTTAGTGTACTAACAACATCCCATCTGATAAGATGATCTTTCTTCCCTTCCCTCGCCCCAGACCAAAGAAAATCCCTTTGCAGCTTCTCAATCTTTGAGGCTATTGATGCTGGGATTTTGAAGAGGGAGAGGAAGTAGCTAGGGATGTGAGACAAACTTGACTGAATTAAAGTAATCCTCCCTCCCAGAGACAAAAAGGCCTTTTTCCAACCATCCAACCTCCTCGAAATTCTCTCAACCACTGAATCCCAAAAACCTATTGTCTTTGGGTTCCCTCCCAATGGAAGGCCTAAATAAGACAAAGGTCACTCTGACACTCTGCAATCAAAAACCGAGGCTAAACTAGACAACAACTCCTGCCCAGTTTTAATACCTAAAATGGTGCTTTTTTCTAAGTTGATTTTTAAACCTGATACTTGCCCAAAAACCAAAAGGATAATCTTGAGGTTTTGAAGATGTTCCAGAAAGGATTTAGAGAAAAAGATGATGTCATCTGCAAACTGTAACAAAGACACTCTAGTCCTATCCCTCCCCACAAAGAAACCCTCAGTTAGCCCAGTTTCCTCTGCTCTGATCATCAACCTACTTAGAACATCTGCTACTAAAGTAAAAAGGAAAGGAGAGAGGAGGTCTCCTTGTCTCAAACCTCTAGAGGCCTTAACCCAACCCTTTGCATTCCCATTAACTAGGATTGCAAAACTCGATGAAGACAAACATCCCCTTATTCAAGATCTCCATTTCGGGCTGAACCCCTTCCTTTCTAGCACATGATCTAAAAAGCCCCCATCCACATGATCAGGCCTTCTCAAAATCGATTTTGAAGACTACCCCTTCCTCCCCTGACCTTCTTTTCTCATCCACCACTTCATTGGCTATCAACACAGCATCCAAAATGTGTCTCCCTTCAACAAAGGCTCCTTGAGAGCCAGAGATTTTTTCATGGAGGACTTTGCATAAACACCCTGATAAGACCTTAGCAATTATCTTATATAAACTTGTAACCAAGCTGATAGGTCTATAATATGAGATTTTAAAAGTTTGGCTTTTCTTAGGCACCATAGCAATGAAGGTCGCATTTGTACTTTAATTTATTATCCCATTGGTGTGGAACTCAAGAAACACCCTTATAAGATCCTCTTTGATCGCATCCCAACACTCATGATATACTGCAATAGTAAAACCATCAAGACTAGGGGCCTTTTCCTTATTCAATTGGAAAACTGTCATACGTACCTCCTCTTCAAAAAAAGGCCTGTCCAGCCAAACCGCACTCTCTCCATGAATAGGGACCCAATCTACTCCTTCAACCCTCCAAGAAGCACCTTTGGGTTTAGAATAGAGTTTCCCAAAGAAATTTACAATCTCCTCAGAGATAACCTCAATGTTGGTTAGAGTCACCCCCCTCTCAAAAATCAGAGACTTAATGAACTTCCTGCTTTGCCTTCCATTGGCCATTCTGTGAAAGAACTTAGAATTGCAATCCCCTTCTTTAATCCACTTGACCCTAGATTTTTGTCTCCAATGAACCTCTTCCTTTAATAACAAATCCTCTAACTCCCTTCTTCGTAAGGTCCTTTCTGATACCAAATCAAGATTCAAATTCCCTTCTTGTTCAATTAGATCAATTCTATCTAAGTCCGAAAGAATGAGTTTTTTCCTCTCTCTTAAATCTCCAAAGGTCACTTTATTCCAATCTTTCAACTTTGATTTAACAAACTTTAATTTCTTCATGAACTTGTGACCTTCCCAACCTTTAACAGTACACTCTTGCCACTAATCACTAAACTTCTCCTTAAACTCAGGATGGAGCAACCACATATTTTCAAACCTGAAAGGAGTCGGACCCCATTTTAAAGGATTAGTTTCCAAGCAAATTGGGCTATGATCTGAGGTCCACCTAGGAAGTGCCTCTTGAAGACTTTGAGAGGAAAAAGAATCTCACTCAGAAGAAAACAAGAACCTATCCAACCTCTTGCAAATTCAACTATTTAGCCCAATTCTATTATGTCAAACAATAAAGAACTGTTGGCAAGGGGAGAATAACTACAAACAAAACCTTAAATTGAGTTTTGTGTCTACACAAGGAGAAATCATCCAGGTAATCCAAAAAGTCATACTCTTGTCACCATCCAAAAGTCAAAACCAATCATAAGGACCCAATGTCAGCACCCATACCCTTACTTGGAAAATAAAGCCACTAAGGGCCTCATGGGTGAACGCCTTGCACCCATGAGGAAAAACCTTGAGGAAAGAGGCAAGGTGGTGGAGAGTTTATGGCATTAGAAAGGCAAGTGTTGTAACACTTGGGCGGGTGTGAAGTGTCGCGCACAAGTCACATGCAAGGGTAGCACGCATAGGCCACACACACAAGGTGCACATAGAGTAGTCACACACATGGGTGGTGTGCACTCACTCATAACAAGTTGCGCAAATGGGCAATGCACATAGGCCGCACAGACGAGGGGCACACATAGCAAGCAGTGCACATGAGGCGCGTGCACAAGTGGCATGAGGGTTAGGAATTTCTAGATTTTTCTAATTATTTAACAAATCCATAATTCTACTTCTAGGATAGGTGATGTCTCCTCCAGAAACATCTAAAAGAACCCGAAAAGGGAGGGAAGGGGGTGTAGGTGACCCAACGTAGCATGAGCATGGCCACACCAAGGGGCCTCAATGTAAGGCATCCAACACAAGCAAAGAACATAGGGCAAGCCTTGTTGACACCCGCACATCATGACATGTGGTGGTGTGCAACCCGTGATCACAACGGCACAGGGTGTAATGCGAACTCCTCTCTTAACAGTGGCATAAGGGAGCAATGCCTTGTGCGGCACAAATTGAAGAGCCATGGGCTCAATACCCCATGGCCTATTGCTTGGATGTGGCATGAGGATGTAGCAACAACAAAGCCGACTCAAGGCATGATTCAAGATGTTATGTACATGGGCGCAATGTCTTGTGCACAAATGAGGAGTCATGGGTGCAATGCCATGACTCGTTGCACCAAGAGAGGATGAGATATGGTATGGTGCCATCACAGCGACCAGAAGGTGTGAGGCATGGGCTTTAGACATGAGCAAGGGGTGGTAGTGACCCTTGCCAAAGCACGTAGCCATGGGCAACGAGCCAGGGTGTGATGCAACCCATGGGTGCAACAACATGGGCGTGGGCATGGAATAAAGACAATTGGTTGCCTCGGCATGGATGAGAGTCAAACATGCAAATCAAGAGAAGGCTTGGCACACATACGAGCAACTTATATAGGCGCATGCGGCAACAACACATAGAGTTCAACTCGAAGTGGGATTACAAGTCGGGCATGAATAAGAGTCTTGATTCCTATTGTAATTGTAGTCTAAGTTGGACTAGGATTTCTAGTCCAAGTGGGAGTGGCTGGTGCCATAATTTATCAGCAAGAGTCCAAGTAGAACTAGGATGTATACTCCCAGTCTAACAAGGAATGGGTGGCGCCGCTCTATAAATAGGGAGGACTAAAGAGCCTCCTAAGAAGGATTTAGAAATAAAGAGTTGAGGAGTAAGCATTAATTCACCAGTGCTATTGTGGGAGTCTTTCTGAAGTCGTGTCTTGTATTCTTATTCAATGAGGTAATAAAATACAAGTTAGGGTCGGTGCCCTATAACCTCTCATGGGTATTTTGTGGGTTTTGTGCTTCAATCTCGTGTGGTTTCTACGAAGGCTAGCTTAGAGGGGTTCTAAGCGCTACACAATCGTGAAAAATCATATGAGAGATTTCATGCCTATGACGGTATCAAAGCTACACTGCAATGCTAGGGAGAAACGTCAATGCATTTGAAGCATTACGAGAGCAACTTGCATGCCTTGAGGCATATGTGGGAGATGAACCTTAAGATGCAGATATCATGTTTTTTGGAAGAATGATGGAAATCTACACTAAACCTAGTGTTCAACGAGGTATACTAGAAAGCTGCAATAAGGTGTTGGAAGATCAAGTTGCAACCTTAATAACTATATTGGAAGAGTTTAAGGGCAAAATCAAGTCCCTTAAGGGGGGAGATTTGATACTGAAGCAGATTGTTGTTTAGGGAACACATGTTGCTTCAGAATCTGCCTCATCTAAGGTGCGAGTTCCTGAAAACCCTTCAACGGGGTGCAAAACACTAAGGATTTGGAGAATTTGCTCTAGGATATGGAGCAATATTTTGATGTTGAACGTATTCCTCCAAAAGAGCAAGTGATCCTCATTACCATGTTTGTCTCTAAAGATGCAAATTTATGGTGGCACACTCGATTGAATGATGATGTTGAGTCAGGAAGGCCAAGAATCAACACGTCGGAGACCCTTAAAAGGGAGTTGAAGGATCAATTCCTTCCCAAAACTATGGATTGGATGGCATTAGAGTCTCTTAAAAGGTTAAAACATACAGAAACTATTAGAGACTATGTCAAGGAGTTCACCTCCTTGATCCTCAACATGAAAGACATGCCAAAAGTTGATAAGTTGTTCAAGTTCATCTCTAGGCTGCAAGGATGGACCCAAACATAGTTGAGGCACTGCCTAATCGATTATCAGTTGGATGCTTCGTCTTCTACAAGTCAGAAGGGGAAGGGGTTGCAGCAGCAGTAGCAAAGACAAGGCAAAGAAGGGGAATCCAAAGCCTCCAAGAAGAAGAGAGGCAAGAAGGGAAACAAGGATGATACAGTTCCAGGCCAAGTGACAAAGAAGTCCACCATGATTCCAACAACCAAGGTAATGGGTTGTTTTATTTGCAATGGTCTACACCAGGCCAAAGATTGTCCCAAGAAGGAAAAGTTATATGCCTTGGTGACAGAAGAGGAAAGTGAAGATGGTGAATCAAAAGTCACTTCACGAATGAACCTCTTCAAATATTGAATGCAATTCAAATAAAGCAAACCCATAAAGGGTTCATGCACATGGAGATCGAGATGGGTGGTCAGAAAGTGGTGTCCTTAGTGGATGGTGGAGCAACCCACAATTTTGTTGCGACTAGAGACGCAACAAGGTTTTGTGCAAGGATGATTGCAAGTTGAAGGTCTGAATAGTGAAGCATAGGAAACACAAGGCTTGGTTAAGGACATGGCTATTCAGATGGGTGGATAGAACGGTATGGTTAATCTACTCAATACCCCTTTAGATGACTTTGACTTAATTTTAGGGAATGAGTTCTACGTGAAGGCAAAAGTGATGGTGTTGTCACACTTGAATGGATTGCTTTTCAAGGATGAAACTCAACCTTGCTTTGTGTGGGGATTTAATAAGGTGTCAAAGAGGGGTAAGTCATCCAAAGAGAGTAGGCTCTCTACTATTCAAGTGGAGAAGGGATCGGAAAAGGGTCAGAGGACCTATGTTGTCGCATGAATGGGAAGCAAATCAAATTGTGTTAAGGGAATTCCTTATGTTGTTCTACAAGAGGTGCAAAAATCCACTAATGTGAGGCCCAATGACCAGCAAGTTGAGATAGTGCAAGGAGCACAAGAGTCCCACAAAGGGATTTCCAAGCCGATGGAAAGCTTTGCTTGGAATGGAAGTTCCAGATCTAAGAGGAATTAGGAACATGAGAAGAGTATCCAAGGATATGAAAGTAGCTTAAGTTGATGAGGGCGTAGACTCCTTCAGGTGGGGGTGGGTTTGTCAGCACCCTTACCCTTACCCGGACACTAAAGCAACTAAGGGCCTTATAGGTGAACACCTTGCACCCATGGGGAAAACTAAGCAAAGGGACAAGGTAGTGGAGTGTTTGTGGCATCAGAAAGGCAAGTATTGTAGCGCTTAGGTTGGTACAAGGTGCCACACATGGGCTGCACACATAGCCACATGCACCGGGTGCATGCACAATAGCTGCGCGCATGGGGCGCACATGCAAGCACAGCAGGTTGAATGCATGGGCAACGCATATAGGCCACAGGGCACAGGATGTGCGCACAGCAAGTTGCGTGCATAGGGCACGCACACAACAAGTCATGCACATGGGGCACACTCATAAGCGGCATAAAGGTTGAGAATTTCTAGATTTTTCTAATTATTTAATAAATCCATTATTGTTCCTCAAGCATAGGTAATGTCTCCTCCAGAAATATCATAAACATTTAAAATGGCCCAAAATGCTCTATAAGAATGGGTAGGGAGGGGGGTGGGGGGAGTAACTGCCTCAAGGTGGCATGGACATGGCCAAACTAGAGGACCTTGATGCAAGGCCTCCAACACAAGCAAGACACATAAGGCAAGCCTTATTGGCACCCACACATGGGCTCCACGACATATGGTGGTGGGAAACTCGTGGTGGCAATGGCACGAGGCATGATGTGAACTCCCCTCCCGACAATGGCATAAGGGCACAATGCCTTGTGTGAGACGACTTGAAGAGCCATGGGTGCAATGTCATGGTTTGTTGCTTAGATGCAGCATGGGGATGTAGCAACAACAAAGCTGACTCAAGACATGATGCAAGATGCTACGCACAAGGGTACAAGGCCATGACTCGTTGCTACATCAAGAAAGGATGAGATATGGTATGGTGCCATCATAGAAACAAGGTTGTGTGAGGCATGGGCTTCAGACATGAGTAAGGGGTGGTAGTGACCCTTGCCAAAGCACGCAACCATGGGCAAGGAGCCAAGGTTTACTGCAACCCATGGGCACAACGACATGGGGCGTGGGCATAGAATAAACATAGTTGTCTCAGCATGGATGAGACATAGACATGCAAACCAAGAGAGGGCTTGGCATGCACACGAGCTGCTTATATAGGTGCACGCGACAACAGCATGTAGAGTTGGACTCGAAGAGGGATTACAAGTCAAGCATGAGTAGGAGTCTTTGATTCCTATTGTAATTGCAGTCTAAGTTGGACTAAAACTCCTAGTCCAAGTAGGAGTGGTTGGTGCCATAGTCTATTAACGGGAGTTCATGTAGTGTACTCCTGATCTAACAAGGAATGGGTGGTGCCACTCTATAACTGGAGAACCTCTTAAGAGAGATGTAGAGAGATAAAGAGTTGAGTAAGCATGAATTCACCAGTGCTATTTTGGGAGTCATACTGAAGTTGTGTCTTGTATTCTTATTCAAGAGGTAATAAAATACAAGTTGAACTCAGTGCCCTATAATCTCTCTCATGGGCATTTTGTTGGTTTTGTACTTCAATCTCGTGTAGTTTCTAGGAAGGTTGGCTTAGACGGGTTCTAAGCATCGCACAGTCATGAAAGATTATACAGGAGATTTTGTTCTTATGACACCCAGCCAGGTACTGTTTTACTAAATCTCTCTTCAAATAGAAATTCTAATGTTTCCAATGACCTTGATATTCTCGTTACCCTTAGGAAAGGAACTAGATCTGGTACTATGCATCATATTTCTAAATATGCGTTATACCATAGGTTGTCTAATTCCTTTAGAGCCTTTACCACAACATATCTTTTGTGGAGATTCCAAAATTTGTACAAGATGCTAGTTGTTCCTGAGTAAAGCAATGTAGTCGTGGAAGACTCTTAAATGAAAGGAACTTGGGATTTGGTAAGTTTGCCAAGAGGAAAAATACCACTAGGATGCAAATGGGTATTTACTGTCAAGTACAAGGCTGATGGTTTGGTGGAGAAATACAAAGCTAGGTTGGTAGCCAATGGCAAACTCAAACTTATAGCATCAATTATCAAGAGACATTTGCACCAATTGCAAAGATGAATACAATCTAAGTCTAATTGACACTTGCAATCAGTCTAAATTGGTCATTACAACAATTAGATGTAAAGAATGCTTTTCTAAATGGAGAATTGGAGGAGGAAATGCAAATGGATTTGCCCCCTGGTTTTGAGCAATCATTTGGAATTGGAAAGGTGTGTAAATTAAAGAGATCTCTCTATGGGTTAAAGCAATCTCTAAGAGCATGGTTTGATCATTTCACAAAGTCTATTTGGAATCTTGGGTATACCTAAAGTCAAGCCAATCACACTATGTTCTACAAATATTCAAGTGACAATAAGATTATCATCTTGATAGTATATGTAGATTATATCATTTGAACAGATGATAACCTTATGGAATTGGAGAAATTAAATGGGGCACTTGCTAAAGAATCTAAAATCAAAGATCTTGGTCAGTTGAGATACTACCTAGGTATATAAGTTAAAAGGTCTCGAGATCGTATATTTTTTTCTCAACGAAAACATTCTCTAAACTTGCTTAAAGAAACAGGAATGTTGAGTTGTGAACCAACTGATACACCAGTTTATCCTAACAAGAAATTGGGGAAGACAGAGTTAAGCTCAAGTGTGGATAAAGGACACTATCAAAGTTTGCTAGGTAAGTAAACTGATATACTTATCTCTGGTAAAAAAAAAAAAAAATGTTGATATACTTATCACATACATGATCTTGATATAGCACTTGGGATTAGTCTGGTCAGCTAGTTCATTCATTCACCTACTGAAGAATGTTTTGAAGTCATGTATCAAGTTATAACATATCTAAAAGGAAGCCCAGGGAAAGGATTTCTATTCAACAAAAAGGAGTATATGCAGATTGAAGCATATACTGATGCTGATTGGGCAGGAGAAAACAAGGATAGAAGATCAATTTCAAGTTATTACACTTTTGTTGAAGGGAACTTGGTAACTTAGAGAAGCAAGAAACAAAATATTGTTGCTCGATGTGGTGCAAAAGCTGAGTTTCAAGTCGTTGCTCATGAAATTTGTGAACTCATTTAGTTGAAGAGGATATTAGAAGAATTGAGAGTTCCTTATGAGAAACCTATGAAATTATACTATGATAATAAGGCAGTGATTAACGTAACCCACAATCCAATTCAATACGATAGAACTAAGCATGTTGAAGTGGACTATCATTTCATTAAGGAAAAACTTGGGGAAGGTTTAGCATGTATGCCATATGTTCTTACAAAAAAATTGCTAGCAAATGTCCTGACTAAAGACCTTCAAAAGTAGTTGTTTGAAGTTCTAGTAAGCAAACTGGAAATGTTAAAACATTATCGAACCAGCTTGAGGGGGAGTATGGAAAATTATAAGCTGAAAATATGAGGGTGATTTGATTTTATGCTATAAATGGGATGTTATATGTTCTGATTTAGTGGAGTAAATGGGATGTTATGATCTGATTTAATGGAGTCAATGTTTTTAAATTTAGGATCATCTACTATTTTTATATTTTTCAAGGTAATGATTATTCATACAGTTGTATCCTTTTATTCTTTTCCTTTTTCATGTACTCAAGAGCAGTCATATATATATTGTAATCCTAAACTTTAAGGAAAAAAATGAACAATTTTTTCTCTAAACTTTTAGTGAACCACCACACTCCATTGTGGCAAAACAACCTTGTTGATTCATTTTTAATGGTTTCAATTGAGCTTCCTTGTCCCTCAACATTCCTCTTGATTCCCTCATCACTTGTTTTTATGGAAACCATGGCAAAACTTGTGTGGGTTGTGAGTCTACCATAACACCTATTCGGCTTTCTTTGGCTCGACTTATTGAGAAAACCCCATGCAATGAGGGTAGAGTTTCCTTCCCAAAACTTGCACTCAAACTTAGTCCAACTCAACATTAAGTCCTACAAGAAAGTTAAAAATCCTTTCCCTTTCTACAAGCTTTAGTAACATGGCAGCATCTTCACTACTCTTCATTTTAAAATTTTGTAATAGTCAAATTCAAGCCAAAGTCCTTTCATGGCATTATGGTATTCAGTGACCAAAAAGGTACCTTGTTTAGTTGTGATTTTGTTTTAATTTTATAAAGGTTGCATCTTGCGGAGTAGGTCTAGTGGACTGTTTCTTAGATCTCTCTCACTGTTGTCAGCAACACCAAATTCCATAACTAAGATGATCATGAAATCTTCTTCATCCTATTCAACAAATGTAGGATCATTCTGAGCAAGTCTAGTTCCCATCAAATGGCTTAATCTCCCATTTCCTTTCAAAAAAAGTCTTCACCACTTATGACCACAATAGGTAGTTTCTGCAATTTTCAATCAATATGATGATTGAATATTCTGCAACTCCTTTTTGGCGAGTATTGTTCCACCTCTCCAAATTGATTTTAGGTTGACTTCATATGTTTCGAGCATGGCTAAATAATGGGAAGGATTGAATAATGGACAATTAAAAGGGATTTTTTAGAGAGTTGAATTTTTCAAAAAATAAAATAAAAAATAAAAAATAATGAGAAGATATGTTGTAGGGTTTTTCAGAACTTTTTCCAAGAGAACAAGAGTTTTAATACCATGAGGCAATGTTTGGTTGCCCGGATATAGCATGGGATAGGATAAGAGGGGATATTATATCATATCCCATGTTTGGTTGGTGATGGGATAAGATAAGTTATTCCATCACTTATCCTATCCTATGTTCAACCAAACATGGCATAGGACAAGTGATAGGATATATTATCCACCCTCTCTTTTTTTATCTCTTTCACATGGGATATGTTAATCTCATGGTAAGATATGAGATACATATATCCCATGTATAACAAATTTATTTGTGATCAATTTTTTTTTTTTTTTAATATACTCATTTTACAAAATAATTTTTTTTATTATAAATTAAATTTATGATTAAAAAAGAAAAACTAAAAAATATTTATAAAATAATATTAATATTTGATATATAAATTATTTTTATATATTAAGTAACATAACATAAAAAATTTATTTGTAAAGTTTAAATATTTTAATCATGAATATTGTTAAGCATAACAAAATTTTCATTTTTTTAAATAAAAAATATTTCAATGTGATATAATTTTTATTTTAAACATTAAAAATAATATATCTTTCATATTATTTTTTGTTCATTTCACAAATTAAATATAAATATAATATAATATAGCATATCCAATGGGATATGCTACCTTAAAATATCATGTTCATAGGATATGTATATCCAAGGATATCATATCCCATTGGAAATCATATCCTAGGATATGCATATCCTATCCAATGGGATATAATATCCTAGGATATACATGTCCTATCCTATCATATCCCGCCAACCAAACGTAGCCTAAGGGAAAATATGATTTCTTGTTATTATGAATAATATACACAAAGGGAATACATATACAAAGCAACTAAAGACTACTTAAGGAGAGTTTGACAATCCTATCTATCCTCATATATCAGGTGACAGCCCAACTAATCACGTTTAGGACATTGTCACAATTAGGAAACTATAAGTTTTCCAAAATCTCTAAGTTGTACATTGATTTCTAAATGTTATAGAATCACACAGATTCTCCAGCAGCACTTGCCTAACTTGAACCTTAATGTTTCAATGACCTCATGCACCTCCTCATCAATTTTGTACAGAACCACACATCTACAATTTACTTCAGTAGGATATTGGTTCAATCCATAAACCGCAGCCTTGACATTTCTAGTCATGGTTTGTCTTAGTTGATTTTAAGGCATGACTGTGCAATTTCTTTTTCTTTCCCCAATGTCCTTTTCTTCTTGTTCTTATTGTTCCTTTTTCTCTTCTATTTCCACATTTTGTGTGACACTTTTCATAAACAACAGGGCTCTGCTTCCTTTATTTTTTGAACCTAAAAACCCTACTTTCTTACAAGCCTATCCACAACCTTAAATTAGTTGCTTTCAGAAATCCTAGCACTTTGTTCCCTGAAATTCCGGCAAATATGTTCTTTCAAAATCTTCTGGTAAACCCTTACAACTAGTTTACATCTTCAAATCAAAACATTTCCAAGACCTCAGCACACCATTAATAGGTTGTACACAGCATTATTGAAGGTTAAAGTGTTATCCTCCATGCAAAACATGCATGGCATGTTCTATTTCCTAGTTTACTCAAAAAAATCTTAAGAATTTTTCCACATTTTACAAACAAAGATGTTATCAACTTCTCTAGTATTAACTAATGTTTGCTTTCTTTCTTTCTTTCTCTTTTCCTAAATATAAGTTTGTGCACTTTCTTTCACTTTTCCTAACTAGATGTTGTGTGCATTATTTAAGATGCACAGATTATTTACTTTTTGCAGTGCTACAATCGTCTACTTTTGCAGTGCTACACTGATCTAAGTTTTGCAGTGTTATAATGATCTACTTTTGCATGTACATATATTTACTCATAAGCACTTATAACACCAAAAATTACATACTTGTTTGCAGTGCTATAATTGTCTGATGTGGCATTAGAATCTCTACACAATCACTCAATTTTACAACAGATCTACATATTCTACAAAGACATCAGTGTGTCAGAGTCATTACGTATCCAAAACACCATTGCCAGAAACCATAACAGACCAAGAAAGATTCAAGGAAAAGCATGAAAATGTCACTTCCACAGCCTTGCCCAGGTAACAAAAGACCAAGCTATGATTACATGGCCAAATCAGACTTCATTATAGGGCAATTTGAAAAGTCCTGAATCTAAAGAAAAGACATGAAACCAGAATAATATCATTGAGATAATTAAAATTGATGCCTCCACTAGATAAGAAAAGAGCAATGCTGGAAAAAAAATATATATGAAGAGAATATGATATATATATGTATGTTTGTGTGTGTGTGTGTGTGTGTGTATTGAGACCTGGATCAGACCCTTCAGCATCTGAAACATTATTTTTTCTTTCCATCAAAGCCTCCTCTTCAAATCGTTCGCGTCCCTCAAGTAAGAGGCTGAGATACTTGTACATATTACTTTGAATCATAAGTTTGATATTCTGAAGCTCTTGTGGAGTGAACTTGTTTCCATATAAAAACTTTGCCTGCTCCACATAAAGAAGAAAAGATATGTCATCTAGTAAAAAACAGAAACATTTTCAGGGGCCCCCGCTGGCCCCCTGCCCCCAAAAGAAAAAATAAATAAATAAATAAAAGCCCTCTGCTGATGTGAAAATTTAAACGATTACACATCAGAACCAGAAGAACCTTCCATTTGAAAGTGAAGATACCTAACCACTAAACCAAGCAGCATATGCTATAAAGTTAATAAAATTATATATGGAGTTAACAAGCTTCTAGAAATTCAACTCAGATTTACAAATACCAAAATGCAGTTCTCCACCTAAACAGCCATTGAATTCAAGAAAAGATCAGTAATTATATGAAAGCCAAATAGAAGATAAACTACATCTATTTTAACTATAGGAGACAACAATTTCTGACTGCCACTTTATATATATATATTAAATATAAGCCCAAATTTAAGAGTACTGGGATATAGAAATAGAAAATTGATTTACCTGTTGTATTGATAGCATTAGTGAAACCTTAAAGTTGGCTTTTAAGGAAATGAAATCGCACTAATTTCCAAACACATGGACAAGCGTCTAGACTAAACAGTAAGAGAAAAAGAAGAGAGCAGAAAATATAATGCAGTTTGAAGACATCATCAAACAATCAGACACATACATTGTACTTACACTGCAATTAAAAATACTGAACATTTGAAAATCACTCTCGTAATGCATACAAAATAGGCAACCAACATAGTAAATATATGAACTTTACCTGCTTGAAGAGAGTGCTGGTTCCAGATCCTTCCAACCCAAACAACAGAAGTTTCTGAACTCTTCCCTGCTCCAAATACTCAGGCACAGATCTACTTGAAAATGCAGTTGGATCTTCTTTTGGCCCTTGGAAAATTCCAGGTGGTACAGGCAATGAAAATAATGAACAAATGAAACGAGTGGATGCCTGCCTAGCAAAAATCACACTGAAACTGTTTAATGCTTTTTCTTTTCTTTTTTTTCTTTTTTTTTTTGGCTAGGGCACTGGAACTATTTCAAACTTGAATTTAACCGCAGTAAAGTGTTATTCAATATTCAGGGATTACAAAAGCACCTTTCCCCATATGTTTCCTTTTATGTTATTTTGACCTTCTTCTTCATAAGATCCATCATCATACAACCAAAAGTGAGTATCCCTAGGGCACTGTACATTGGCCATCTGAAAGAAAATCAACAGGAACACAAATGAAGTTCAGGGATAACAGTCAAATAATCTGCACCCCTAAAGAAGTCAAATGAAAAACCTAAATACACTTTTGATTGATTTTCAAAGTAAACACACAAAAAGACAAATAAGAATATAAGGAAAAACAAATTTAAAAGAAAAAATTAAAAGCATAAGGCATCATAAAAGTTAAGCATTAAACATTAGACTTTTTTTTTTCTTTTTTGGTGATCAAAAAAAAATGTATTAGATATGGACAAAGAAATACAGAAGAAGGATGAGGAATCCTCCCAAAATACAAAAAACTAAGCAAAAAGTATGTTTGAAACCTCTAAAAAACTAAGTACACCAATACATTAACATGGTACCACGTGGGAATATACAAAAAACAACTCAATGAGAGAAATGCTCAACGAGAGGAATGCTCCTCTCCTTGCTACCCCAAACCTTTTGGTCTACATATCGAATACCAATCGATCTGGATCACAATGCGAGTAATGCCCTTTAAACATTGTGGAGAAAGAAGTTCAAAAGGAGGAGTAGAAATGAATGAGATCCCAAAGAGTTTGTAAATTCCTCGTCTTGTCCTCAATTAACATGAGACAAGCAGTTTGCAAGATTAAATTGCATCGCTGCTATGTTTTGTGAACTTTTTATAAACCACTCAAAGTTTGAAAAAAAATTATTTTACAACTTCTAAATTTTAGAGTGATAGATCAATAAAGAAACTCATATTCAACCATCAATATGTCACAGTTTGTGTAATGACAAATCAGTGCAAAGAAAATATAATGAGGATGAATCTCTAAGATATACATCAAGAAAGGGAATTCATATTAGTTGCAATTAAAGTAGGATTAATATTACTTAGAATTAAATTAGGATTAATATAGTTGGAATTAAATTAATTAGTATTAGTTGGAAGTAAAGTAAGATTAATATTTGTTAGAGTCAAATTAGGACTAGCTAATTAGGTTATAAGATAATTAGAATTAGAGTCATAATAAGTTATTAGAATCCTAGTAGACTTTGAATGTTATAATAAGAATTAGAATCATGATAGGTTATTAGAATCTTAGTAGACTTTGGATTTCTTAAAGGAGTCTATAGATAAGGCTAATCAATGTAAATCAAAGAATGAATTGATTGATATTAATATATTATATTTTCTTCATGCAAGTGTTGCAATCCTCAATAGTGAGACTCCATTGATTTTCTTCTAGGTGAGACTCCTAGAAGGCCTTAGTGAGAGTCTAGAGACTACTCTTTTTTTAGTTAGTTTAAATTTGTGTTATTTAATATAAGATCATATTAGATTTGTTTGTTAAGCAACTATCTTATCTAATCAGGTTGCTTATTTTTAAATTTATTGTTCTATTCCTAGATTTCAGGTCAACCAAGAGGCTATCTCTGACTTCTGTTTTACATATGTTGTAACTCTATAAACTAGAGTTTGATGCAGTGAAAAAACAAGGTCGAATAAAATAAATAAATAAATAAATTCAACTCAATATGGTATCAGAGCACTCTCTGATTTTCTAAAAAAAGGTTATTATCCATGGTTAAAATAGCAATGACTGGCCATGCTCATGATGGAACCTCTAGAGTATCCTCTGAGACAATTGCCCAACCATCCAACTCTGTTTCTACCAGCAATATTGTTGAATCTCACACCCTGCAGATTACCCAACATAAATTAAATGGGACCAATTATTTGGATTGGTCCCAATATGTCCTTCTCGCTATTCACAACAAGGGATGACTAGGCTACTTAACAGGGGAAATTCAAAAACCAGCAGCAACTGAACAGGGTTATCTCACATGGGAATCCGAGAATTCCATGGTGATGACTTGGCTGGTAAACTCGATGGAACCTAAAATAGGGTGGAATTATCTCTCTTACAAGACAGCAAAAGAGATTTGGGACACTACCAAGGTTATGTACTCAGATCTTGGCAATGTTTCTCAACTCTTTGAACCACAGTTTGAACTCAAGGAGAAGAAGCAAGGTGATTCCACAGTGACAGATTATTACAATACCTTGATTGGTTTGTGGCAGGAGTTGGATTTATTTAATGATAACACTGGGGCTTGCCTTGATTATAGCATTAAAATATACCAAGAAACTGGAGAAAGAAAGGTTGTTTGCTTTTCTCCTTGGTCTTAACAAAGACCTAGATGAGGTATGTGGATGTATTTTGGGAACAAAACCCTTGCCAGGGATTCAAGATGCCTTTGCTGAAGTTAGACGGGAAGAAAGTAGAAGGCAAGAAATGCTCAAAACCTCTAAGGATCCATCAGCCGAATTCTTGCTTCAAAACTCTGCTCTTGTCACAAAACGTAGTGGTTCAGCCTCTGGAGAGCAGCATCCAAATTATGAAGAGCAGCGGCAAAATTCTGGTGAGCAGCATTCGACTCCTGACCAGCATGGAGGTCGACGAAATAATCATGTATGGTGTGATCATTGTCAGCGATCTAATCATAGTTGAGAAAATTGTTGGAAATTACATGGGAAACCAACAAATTGCCAACCAAGAAAGCAAGGTGATGGACGAGGATACCAGGCCACAGTAGAGGACAACAAGCCGTAGGGACATTCTACTTTTACCACTGAGCAAATGGCAGAACTGCAACAACTTTTCATGCAGGCACAATTCCAGCAACACAATACTCAACCTAGTCCTACTCCCTCTTGTTCTATAGCCCAAAAAGGTAGCTCCTCATCTGCTCTGACCACAAAATCAGCAATTTTTGAGTCATGGATTATTGACCCTGGTGCATCCAACTACATGACGGGTAGCCATGACCTGTTTACTAATTATACACTATGCCCTAGGACTTTTAAGATTTGAATGGCTAATGGCTCCCTGTCATTTGTAGTTGGCAAAGGAACAGTATCCGTTTCACTTAATATAACACTACACTCAGTCCTCCATGTTCCTAGTCTCAATCGCAATGTGGTTTCAATTAGCAAATTAACTAGGGAGTTGCAGTGTGTGGCTAAATTTTTCACTTCTTATTGTGAGTTTCAGGATTTGCATTCGAGGAGGACGATTGGCTGTGCTAAGGAACGTGATGGTTTGTACTACTTAGAGGATCATAAACAAGTGGTGAATAAACAAGCTCAAGCTCTAAGTAGTGGATCTATTCTGATTCTCATTTCTGTTTCAGATAAGATTATGTTATGGCATAAAAGATTAGGGCATCCTAGCTTCTCTTATCTAAAAAGACTATTTCCCTCGTTATCAAAATAAAGATCTAAATTTATTTTAGTGTGAAATATGTCAATTAGCCAAGCATACATGAGTTAATTATCCCATCTGACTTTATAGAATGTCAAAACCGTTTTCAATGATTCATAGTGACATTTGGGGACCTTCAAAAGTAAATAATATCATAGGAGCTAGATGGTTTATCACCTTTATTGATGATCACACATGCCTATGTTGGGTCTACCAACTCAAGGAAAAATCTTATGCCAAGTCCACCTCCAAATTTTTTCACCAAATGATCAAAACTTAGTTTCAAACCCACATACAAATTCTACACAAATAATGGTTGTGAATACTTCAACTCTATCCTTGGGACCTACCTTAAGAATAATGGAATTGTTCATCAAAGCACTTGTGTTGGAAACCCACAACAGAATGGCATAGTTGAACGAAAAAATAGACATTTATTAGAAGTTGCCCGTGCCATAACGTTCATAAATAATGTCCCTAAGTTATTTTGGGGAGAAGCCATCCTCACTACCTCTTATCTTATAAACGCCTTTAAAAACTTTGGAGCTTAATACATTTCAAGTCCTCTAGGGAGTGGAGCTAAGGTGGTCAAAGGGGAAGGCTCCTTTGTAGATGTAGTAAAAAACCATTAATGGAAAATGAGAAACAATGTGCGGATTCAATTAGGGGGGCTAGACCATTTCAAGAAAATGGAGGCCCTCAGCCGAAATCTAATTGGG
The DNA here is from genome assembly GCF_004353265.1 of Vitis riparia. Taxonomy (NCBI): domain Eukaryota; kingdom Viridiplantae; phylum Streptophyta; class Magnoliopsida; order Vitales; family Vitaceae; genus Vitis; species Vitis riparia. The sequence continues at coordinate 4,026,285 of NC_048447.1, forward strand.
AGATGGGGTAATTATTTAGATGAGACCTCATTCCTGCCTTCCCTAAAGGCATGGGCCAAGCATTATTAAGGGCTGATGGGGATTCTCCAGGGAAGCTCATTGGGAGGTCCTCTGATCCTTTTTAAGTTCAAGCACGGTGTTGAAGCTAAAAAGGTCCAAAAGAAAGGGGTAAGGGCATTTAAGAAGAAGTTTTTTACATTGGATAAGTGTTCCCCAGAGGTTGGATGCATTAGGGATGGAGTTCAAGTAGTGAAAATGTGGATTAGGATAGTGGGGCTCCCAATCTTCTTATGGTACAAGGATTTTTTCAAGCAATTGGGAGATGCTTATGGAGGTTTGTGGCTAGATAAAGACACTACATTTCATTGGGACTTGCAATGGGCAACAGTTCTTATCAGATAAGATGGGAGAATGGTGTCAAGAACTGTTCATATCGGGAACTGCTTAGATCATGGTAGGCCAACTATGCTACTCTATTCATTTATTTTTATTTTTTTTATCAATAAGCAAAAGAATTGTATTACGAAGAGGCGCTAAAATAGCGACCCACAGAAGTACAGTATAGAGACACTCACCCCCTTACAACTGGACCCAAAAACAACAAGGAAAACAAAAACCTTCTCCCTCACCGCGAACCCACCCAATCTATAAAATCTATTAAGGTCGAAGGACCCCCTTTTATCCACAATTTGGTCTCCGACCATAGTAAATGCACAAAAGAAGCTTTCAGCCTTTGGATGGACAGCACACTATCTTCAAAGGCAATTTTATTCCTTGCCTTCCAAATGGCCGAAAACAAGCATAACGGTCCCACTTGCCACACTGCCTTCCTCTTTTTACCCACAAAAGAACCCCTTCACCCTAAGAGGGTTTCCTTTACCGAAAAGGAAAACACCCAAGACACTCCAAACAAAGAAAGGAGCAACATTCACACTTCCCTTATTTTTTCACAATGAAGAAGGAGGTGATCAATCGACTCCTCAAACATTTGGCACAGAAAGCATCTATTAGCCAAAGCCCAACCCCTCTTTTGCAAACGGTCCAAGGTTAGAACTTTTCCCCACGAAGCCTCCCAAGCAAAGAAACTTAATTTAGGCTACACACAAGAGTTCCATATAATCTTCGAAGGGAAAGAAACAAGAGAAACTGGTTGCAAGGCTCTATACAAAGACTTTACCGAAAACATGCCATCCTTCGAGTCCATCCACCTCACCCTATCCTCCTCACCCACATTAACCTTCTTCCCATCCAAGCAACAAAACAACCTTTCCACCTCTTCCATCTCCCAATCATTGAAAGGTCTAATGAAACAAGGGCTCCAACTTCCCCCCATTTCCCCCACAGCTGTCCAAACTTCATTTACCCAAGCCTCTTTGGAAGTTGCTAGAGCAAATAAACAAGGGAGAGACTCACACAAAGGGGTGGTTCCACACCACTTGTCTTTCCAAAATCTCACCTTCCTTCCATCACCCACCACAAAGTCAAAAGAAGGGGTCACTAGGTGTCCCAACTTTCTAATTGTTTTGCACAACCCAACTCCATAAGCCTCCCTAGCCTCACAAGAGCTCCACCCTCCTCTTTCCTCCCCATATTTCCTTCTAATCACTTGGTTCCAAAGGGCCTTTCTTTCATTTGCAAAGCACCAACTCCACTTGCCAAGGAGAGCCCTATTGAAAGTCCCAAGACTCTTAATCTCCAGCCCTCCTTTTCTTTTATCTAAACAAACGATCGGCTACCTTACTAAGTGAGGTTTTTGTTCAAGAGCCCCACCACCCCATAAAAAATCCCTTTGAATCTACTCTAGTCTCATTCTAACCGCCTTAGGCAACTGGAAAATAGACATGAAATAGATCAGCAAATTAGACAAAGTACTATGAATTAAGGTGGTCCTCCCCCCCCCCCCCCCCCCCCCCCTCCTTAGAAATGCATTGACATTTCCACATAGTCAATCTCTTGCAAAGTCTCTCTTCAATTCCATCCCAAACGGCTACAGATTTAAAAGGAGCACCCAACGGCACTCCTAAGTAAGTGGAAGGCAATCTTCCCACCTTATAACCGAACTCTTCAGCCAGCTCTTCCACATTCTCTACCCTACCAACCGGAATCAACTCACTTTTGTCCAGATTCACTCTTAACCCCAAAATTGCCTCAAACGACATTAACAGTCAGCACAAACACGTCAACTACTCCTCCCTGACCTCACAAAAAATCAAAGTATCATCAGCAAACAGCAAGTGAGAGACCTGGACCCCTTCACCCCTTTTTCCCCTAACCGAGCAAGGCGACAAAAAGCCTCCAAAAAATGCTCTCTTCAGCAGATAGCTGAAAGCCTCCATCACAATTACGAACACATAAGGAGAAAGGGGATCTCCTTGCTTTAAACCCCTTGAGCTCTAAAAAAATCCAGTAGGGGTTCCATTCACCAAAACATAGAATCTAGCAGTAGATAAACACCACTTTATCCATCTACGCCACTTTTCCCCAAACCCCATCTTCTCCAACACCACCAAAAAAAAAGACCACTCCACATGATCATAGGCTTTCTCAATGTCCAATTTGTAGAGAATCGCCCCTCTATTGTTTTTCAAAATCGAGTGTATTGCTTCATTAGCAATAAGCACTACATCCATAATCTACCGCCCCTCCACAAACGCATTTTGAGACGTTGAGATCACCTTAGCTAACACCCCCTTCAGCCTATTAGCTAGCACCTTGGTTAACCACTTGTACAACCCTCCCACCAAGCTAATTGGCCTAAAATCCTTCAAGTCCTCAGCCCTCACTTTCTTAGGAATCCGCACTAGAAAGGTTACATTCAAACTCCGTACAAAGCTCCCGGAATCATGGAACTGCCTAAAGAAGTTCATCACCTCCACCTTTACAAAGTCCCAAGAATTATGCTAGAAAGCCATTGGGAAACCGTCAGGGTCAGGCGCTTTCTTCCCGCAAAAACCTGACAACGCACCAAAGACCTCCTGCTCCACAAAAGGCTTCTCCACCCCTTCCACATCCAATCCTTCCAACCTCTCAAAAATCAACCCATCTATATTGGGTTTCCATCCTTCGGGATCTAACAACAGACCCTGGAAAGCTCTACTCACTTCCTCTTTAATTTCACTTTCCTCAGTGAACCACCTCCCATTGGCTTTTACTCTAGTCAGTTGATTCCTCCCCTTCTATAAGCATTAGTCATCTGATGAAAGAACCTTGTATTTCTATCCCCCTCCTTCAACCAAATTTCTCTAAAATTTTGCCTCCACGACGCCTCTTCTAAAAAGACGACCCACTTTTTATAAGTCTCTTTTGCCTCCTTCCTAGCTTCCTTCTCTTCCATAGACAATGAACGAGCACTCTCTTCCTTGTCCCAAAAATCCACCAAATTCAAAGCACGTTGCTTCTGAGTTTCAACCTTACCAAAGACCTCTTTATTCCAGCTTCTCAGAATCGATTTCAAGGCCTTCAACTTTTCAACCAGAATGAAGCTAGCTGACCCGCTAACCCGAATACCCTCCCACAACTTTCTCAACATCTCCTTAAAGCCCTCCTTCTTTGGCCACATGTTTTCAAATCTAAAGGGTGTGAGCCCTCTACTCATCCCTCCCCCATCAAGAAGAATCCGAGAGTGATCAGAAACCGGCCTAGCCAGAACAACTTGAATGGCCCCCTGAATCACCTCTAAGAATCTCCTCATTGTCGAGGACAATCGACCTCCTCTACTACGCTTAGAGGGGAATCTGATCGTATTAAAATCTCCTACTACGCACCAAGGATCACTCCACAATCCTCTAATAGCCCCCAGCTCACTCAAAAAATCTTCTCTATCCAACTTTAGAGTGGGTCCATACACTCCTGTGAAAATCCAGTAAAAACCGTCCTCACAATTCTTGAAGTGACAAGAGACTAAAAATTTGTCCACCTCCATCACCACCATCCGTAACACCCTGTTGTCCCAGACACCCCCACTGCACCCCTTGAATTCATAGCCCCCCACTCCAAACATCTTCCTACCCGAGACTTCTCACAATCCCACTAGTCATCTCCTAAATTTTTGTTCCCTGTAGGCACACTAAATCCACCTTCTGAGTTTTAATGACATCCTTTATCAATTTTCTCGTCTCTATCATTTGCCCCCCTTACATTCCACGAAAGGACTCAAAGCTTCATCTAACACACTCTAACTGGCCTCGATCCCCTCCTGACCCACCATAATTTACCGAACATTCAAGTTTCTTTAGCTCTCAGTCAAATCTAGAGGATCTTTGTCCTTTCCTCTTTTTTCCGCTCACCCTCTCAAATCATTCTCTTCTTTTCTTCATTCTATTAAGAAGCTTCAAAATCTCTCCTTCAAATCCCTCGATGGGCATTCCCAAACAATGACAAAATTTTGCCAAGCAACTGTACCTCCACGACTCCACATCCCCTCCCTCTTCCTCAGCCCTCCCATCCCTCCCCTTATCAGGAAAGACCCGCCATCGCCCTTCTCAAAATTTCTTTCTTCCTCCAACAACACCCTCAGAGGATTTACAGACAGCTCCCTTTCATTTTCCTTCAAATTGACAACTGTGGCCCTCCTCTACTTCGATCAAAGCCCCCTCCACCCCAAAGAAAGGAGAAGAAGAAGAGTCTTGTCCCTCCCAAACGCAAACAAAAGGAGGCAAAAAGATGGAGTACTAGGAAGCTTCCTCCATAAGGCACACATCAGCTGGAGAAACCCTACCGGGAGCCCCTTCTACTACTCTATTCATTTATGGTTGTAGACTCCTCCTAAGGTTTCTCAAGTGGAGCGTAGAGCTGTTAGGAAAGAGGTAGAAGTTAGGGATGATTTGCATGGAAAATCATGAATTGTACAGTGAAAAGGTCCAACCTGCAACTTCAAAAAGGGAGTGATGTTGTGTTGCTTCTTGAGGTTCAAGGAGCTGCAAAAGGTATAGGAATAGCAGGCTTTTTTGGTGTGGTGAAGTAGTAGTGGGCCTCAGCCATAGTGGATACAAATCAGGTAGATACTAAGCTCGCATAAGTTTGCAGTTGGTGACAAGGTGGGCCAATTGTTAGAAGGCAAAAGAGTAAAGCAAGCCTTGCATTCAATAAGGCCAAGAAAGCCTTAAGCTTAAAGGAGGATTTGAGGGTCAAATCAAAGGGGCAGGCCCTCCTAGGGCATCCTCACCCATTAAGGGCCAGGGTTGGAGTGTTTTACTCTTTAGGCCAAGACAAGGGTACTTTGACTAAGGACCAAAGTTTAGATGGAATGGGCTTGGATGCCTTCAAAGCGGACAGCCCACTAGGGAGCTTTCTCAATGTTTAGGCTTTCCTCAACCCAAAAGATCCCTCTACTCTCTCTTTGGACTTAGCTTCCTTGCTACCTAGCTTTTAAGGTGCAAGCTTGTCTCTAGCGACAATAGGGGACTAGTGGTGATCTAGTGTGTGTAGTCTCTCTAACTCTATGTCAACTCAAGTGTCATGCCCCTTTGAGAGGACAGTCATCACTAATGAAGCACTAGTGGTTGAAGCCACTCATTTCCAAAGTATGATTCCTCCCCCTCCTTCCTCCTTAAGGTTTAGGCATGTCTCTTCTTCTTCTTCTACTTCTTCTCCTCTTGAGAACAAGCTTCATATGGAAGAGGTGGGGAGGGTTTGTTCAAGAGCTGTGAGAGTATTGGTTCTCTCTGTGTCATTCTCAAAAACGTGGCAACCAACCTCTATTCATGATTCTGAAGGATGACACATTAGTGGCACTTACCAAAAAAGCTTTGATCGGTTGTATGGTGAGAAAGGAGTTGCTTTGGAGGATGGAACTAGGAGAGGGATGGAACCCCGCTTCCTTCTTCCCGTGTAGGTGTTTTAGAGCAGAATTCTAACTCTCTTGAGAGTTGTTTTGGCAAGCTCGCAGCATTTTGTAGATTCATTGGGATGCTAGTCAGTTGTTTTCAGGATGAAATCCCAGCCCTCGTGAATAGAATAAGGGGGAAAAACCTTTAGATCAATAATCAAAATGAAACCCCGCATTAGGTCTACATTTGAGAAGGAACTGTAGAAGTTGGGGTGCTCCATCAACTATTCCTCTGCTTCAAGCAAAGGGAGGAGGATCAAGAAAGGCAATTTAGAGTTATCCAAATTTTGTTGATGAAGCTTCTCATTCTTTCTTAGAATGTCAGGGAACTAAATGAGGGGGATAAGCAAAAAGTTATTAAAACCCTTATCAGGTCTCAGGACCTCATGTGTATACAAGAAACAAAGGTCAAACAAATGTTTGTTCAGATGGTGAAGAGTCTAGGAGTGGGTAGATTCTTAAGTTGGAGTGTCGTGGATGCTAGAGGTCAAGCAGGGAGTCCTGATTATTTGGGACAATAAAGCGATGGAGTTAATTGATATGGAACAATGAAGACAATTTTATTGGGATGTTTTTAAGGATGTATACGTCGGTACAAAATGACGAGAGTAAGGATTTTGGGCCAAAACTATGTGATATTAGAGAGCCTTGGAATTACCTAAGGTGTATTGATGGTGATTTCAACATGGTCCATTTCCTTAAGCAAAAGAGAAATTGCCTAAGAAGTTCAACAACAAGGTGGTCTTTTTTCAACTTTCATTGGGGAACCTTCCCCTAGCAGGTGGTCCTTTTACTTGGTGTGGTAATTCAAATAACCAGTCTTCATCTCGATTGGATAGCTTTTTGGTATCTAAAGAGTGGGAAAATCACTACAACGACTTGACCCAATTTTTTTTGCCCGAGACCAGTATTTGATCACACTCCCCTTTTATTAGATGAAGAAGGGATGAGGAGGGAAAAAACACCCTTTAGGTTTAAAAATATGTGGCTAAAGGAAGAAGGGTTCAAGTACCTGATTAGAAACTGGTGGATGAGCTACTATATTATGGGCTCATATAGCCACATCTTGGCAAGCTTAGAATAGAGACATTTTCAGTAATGTTGCCACCACCAAGGCTATACCCTTGAATCAGATTGGCTTTTGGGATGCAAAGGAAAGAGAAACCATTCTCTCAATGGAAGAGAATGAGGCCAAAAGGAAGGCAATAGAGGAATATTGCAAGTGGGAAGAAATGGAAGAAGTTTGGTGGAGACAAAAGTCTAAAGAATTATGGCTTAAAGAGGAAGAAAAGAACACAATTTTTCCATTAAATGGTCAATGCCTATAAAAGTATGAATTATTTGAATAAAGTCAAGGTAAATAGTGTTATGTTGTTAGAGGAATGGTAAAAACTTTTCAATTTTAAACTTTTCTAATTTTTTTTCTAATCAAAAACAAAAGATGCCTTAAATATAGATAAACAATACATGAGAAGGATGAGGAATCGCCCCCACAATTACAAAAAATATATATATATATATATATATTGATCAAGACATAATTGAACTCCTCCACTATACAAAGAAATATATACAAAATGATTAGACCACACAAGAAGATACATAGATATCATCTCCTCAAACCTGGACTAAGCTCCTCTCATTACTAAACAAACCATTTTGATTTACACGTCGAATGTCAATTGTGCAAAATAACATTAAGAGGAATACCTTTAAAAGCATCAATACAAGAGGCTCAAAAAAAGGAATAGAAGTGAAGTTGATCCCACAACGCCTCTGACGTCCTCCACTTGTTCTCAAAGATCCTAGCATTTCTCTCTCTCTACACAATCCAAAGCAATGTGAGACAAGTGATTTACCAAAGGGTTTTGCCTCTAATGGAGCTCTCCAAACACACATCTAAAATGATCATCATGTTGCATATACTCTTAGGTAGAACCCAATCCATCCTAGCTTATCTAAATAGCTTATGTCACAACCCCAAGGTTATCAGACAGTGTACAAAGAGATGGTCAATCGTCTCTCTACTCCCCATATATAAGATGCATCAATCAATACTAAGGGATTTGAAAGATCTTCCCAACTATAGCATGTCATTGGCTTGTACCTGCTTGTGTGCCACTAGCCACTTCGAGTGTCATCAACAAATAACAAGTGGGAGACCTCCACCCCATTTATCTTCCCTAACTAAAAACTCTTCAATAAAACCCCCTTCTTAGCCTTGATAAGGATGCAAAAGAGAGCCTCCATGGCCATAATGAAGAGGTGAGGGGACAAAGAATTATCTTGTCTTAAACCTCTAAAACTCTAGAAAATACTTAAGGGAATCTCATCCACCAAAATATAGAAACACACCATAGAGCTGCACCATTTGATCCAACTAACTCACTTAGAGCCAAAACCCCTTTTTTTCCAAAATCACCAATAAGAAACCATAATTAGCATGACCATACGTCTTCTGAATGTCTAAGCCCTCTCGAGTTATCTTTTAGCCTGGAGTCAATGATGAGCACTCAAATTTTGCGCTAGGATAGCTCTCAAAGAGCCAATTCTGGTGTGTTTGAGGCACTCATGACAAGCCCACTCCTTTAGTTTGTTGCTAATGCCTTAGGAAAATTCATTTTAATGTGTTTTGTGAGAATTTTGTAGGACTAAGGATGTTTTACGCACTTCATGAACAGAGAGTAGATAAGTAAGGGATGCTATCACCAATAGTGCACCGAGCAAGAGCCTGAAATTGCACACTAAGTTGAGTTTAATGGGAATAGCACACCCTAAGGGCAGCAAGTCACATTATGCACTTGGAGAAGCACTCTAATAGCGCAACTTTAAGTGGTGGTGTGGATTGCACACTTAGGGAGGCCACTACTTTACACACTTAAGGCACTCTTCTTAGATTACGCAATGGTCTAATAATGAACCTTCCCTAGATGGTCCAATAATAACGCACCTCCTATTGCATACTGAAGGAACTTCCATCAGATTTTGCACCACTCAAGGGCACCAAGAAGGAAGCGCATCTCATCCCAACTTACACAGTACTCACAAAACTAGCAACTCATAAGCAAACCATTCATTCAACAATAAATTAAGCGCACATCAAACATTCATCGGTGCGCAACTTTGTCAAGCAATAAACCAATGCATTACCCTCCTTAATAAAGTGCCTTCTCCCACCCACCATAAAGCGCATCCCAAAGCTTAACTTATTGCATTGCCTTGATCACTCCACTTGTGCACAAGCTACATTTTCCCATCTTCACACACTCATCAAACTACACACCAAATAGCACTCCTAAAGCTCTTAAACATTCCATCATTCACATCATCATGTTGCCGCACTGAAAAGAGAAAATGTGCAGCCACCATTCACACTAAGTCAACATCTTTTGATTAAGGCGGCCACACTGTTACATCACCAGCATGGGTAGGAGGCATAGCTCAGAAGGGATAGCTTTGGAGCCATGATGAGAAGAGAGATTTTGCTGTCTATAAATACAGGAATTGTAAATAGTAGAGTTCTCTTTTCCTGGAGAGGCTCTCTTAGAGAGGGCACTCTGCCTTTTAGAGGGGGGGGATACATTCTCTTCCACTGGAGCAGGGATGTTAGGAAAATAAGGAAGTTTTGTTTTTGTTATTGTTGTTCTTATTCCCTTTCTTTTTTCTTCTTTATGTAATTTGTTTTTAAATTCAATAAAGTTTACTTTTGAGTTTTTATGTTGTCTTTCAGTTTATGTTCCTTTCCTTTTCATTTTTATATTTCCACTTCTGAGTTTGTGAAAGGGTTTGCAGTCTCCTATTTCAATTTGACCCACCATGGTTTAGCTATCTATGATTGAAAAATATCCTACCAAGGGTTGTGGTCACAAGGACCAAAAAGAGCCTCCAAAGGACAGAGTTAGTGGTTACAAGGACCAAAAGGAGTAACCATGGTCATGAGTCTAATAGACCGGAAACAAGTTTTTTGACTTGATAACAATCCCATCTAAATCATCTTATTGCAAGGACGGAAAGTAGTTGGTCTGAGTTGAGCTTTCATTGAGGTGGTTGATTATTTTGTTAATTGGTGCCCTACTATTGGTGTAAACCCCCCAGCTTATCCAAAGACCAATAGCACTAGATTGGGATCAGGTGTGTGAGGTGAGCCTAAGAGAGAGAATTTCACTGACTTTCTTTCTAGAAGTTTGTGTTTGTTTTCTTTCCAGCTCCTAAGTTTCCTACCTCTCCTAAAAAATTTACAAAAAGATGTTTCTTCTCCTACACTCACACCGAAAGTCCTACCTCTAGTATTGTTAATCCTAAGTTTCCTATGGAGACGACCTAACCATTATACAACTGTTAGTTCTTTTTTTATTTTCTTTGGTTCAAGAACTAAGAGTGACAACAACTAATCTGGTTTAAAGTTTTGTTCCTATAAAACCGTATTGTTAAAATTAATTTCAAATTTTGTTTTAAACTAGTCATTGAACCAGTCAATAGCCTCATTACTATCAAAACTAAATTCAAAATTTGTCTTCCCTAGTGCATGCTAGAAATCTAAGACCACTATACCCACCATTTTGTTTAGTTTATTAGCTAGGACTTTTGCTAAAAGCTTGTATAACCCCCAGTCAAGTTAATTGGTCTAAAGTATTTCAAATCATTAGTGCCCCACCCCATTTTTGGAACTAAGACAATGAAAGTGGCATTTAAGCTTCTTTTGAAAAAACTTAATTCTTAGAACTCCACAAAAAAGCCCATCAAATGCCCATTCACAAAATGCTAACAAAATTGTCAAAAAGCCATGAAGAAGCAATTTGGTCCAAAGGCTTTATTCCCACATACATTAAATAAAGCTAAAAAGACCTTCTCAGCAAAAGGAAACTCCAAAGCCTCGAATTCATCACTTCTCAAGGAGGCGAAAGTTTCCACTCCCCCAACACATGACAGAATCTTATGGAAAGCATCTTACTTGCTTGGCTAGTGATCTCCTTCCTAATTCACAAAATGGGTCTCCAAGCACCTTTGCCTCAAACAAGCCTTTAGTACCTTCACAACCCAAAACCCAAAACAGATTTAGGACTTTTTGAATCCAAACATTCCATCTTTAAACACCTTTGCTCTCTGAGTCTCACAAGAGAGTACCACAATTAAATCTCCTTCATTTAAAGTTAATTACTCCCTAAAGCCTTAGCCTTAGACAAGCCTTTGGTAAAGCTAGTATCTTCATCACTGTAGAAAACAAAATGCTGGCAGGCTTTGAAAAAGGCAATAACTTTATCTTTACTAGCGTTGATAGCACCTCTTTCACACTTTGGTTTAAAGACCTAATTCTCTCAATTCCAAAGGCAATACCAATTGAATCTTGAAAATAGAAAGGTAGAAGGTGGGAATGCAAGCTAAACACTCTTCCCCACCCCCATAGTACGACCTTAATCCCTCCCTCCCATCAGAACAAGAAAAAAAAAAAAAAAAAAAGGAAAAAGGCTTTCTTCCACCAACCACCCTATTAAAAATGCAATCTAAAACTAGTCCAAAAAAGTGATCAATCTCTCCTCCCAAAAAAAGACCTAGATGGGAAAAAGGGCAATTACATGTTTTAACAACCACTAGAGGAGGCAATGGTAAAAAGAGGCCTTCGACTCATATTGATTCCAAAAAGATTGTGTTTGTCTAAATTGATCTTTAGACCCAACACTAAACTATAAATTACGAGGGTAGGCCTAATTTAGATATCTCTTCAACATCAACCCTCAAGACTGAAACCATATCATCTACAAAGCCAATTGATTAGCATAAAACCTTATATGCTTACATCAATATTTGTGTAATAAACTTTTATGGTTGATTGGATTTTAGATATAACAATTGGACTTAGTAGGGGCTTGTTGCATGTAAAAGTTGTGCAAACACTGCAGAAAATAAAATACAGAAAATAGAAAAGAAGAAAGACAAGCCAAATTAGAATCTCATAAACATCTTTTAGGAGTTTCACTTAGAACAAGCAATTAACGGAATGCTAAAAGAAAGCAACATCTGCAGCAATGTCCAATCATTGAAAATTTTCATTGACTTCTTTTAATTCAATGGTCTCTAGAACTCTTGCTTATATATAAAAGCACAGAAGAAGAAATTAATGGTTTTAATAGAAGAAAAAATTAATGAAGTCGTAAGAAGAAAAAAAAGAAAAGAAAAACTGATGTTATTTTCACACTTCTTTTTCTAATTAAATTCTCTAGAACTCTTGCATATATAGAAGCATACTTACTAAATTCCTCTAATAAAATAGAGGAACTTTCAAAACAAAAGATTATATCAAACAAAAGCATCTTGGGCACTAAAAAGAGTCAAATTTGGAAGCACATAACTAATAGGAAACTCATAGTGCTGACAATTATAAATGAAAACATAAGGACAAGTAGCCAGTTTCCACACCCACTCAAATGTAGAAACTTCCACCAAAGTGAGCAAAATACTTTCTAATAACTAAATAAGACCAAAGTAGACCAAAACAGTAACAACAATCCACCCATCTCACAACCAAATACCTAAATCAAGAGATGCCTGAAATGTATATGAGGCATGGTTCACAAAAATACACGATTACCTTTAATACTTTCAGCTCAATCTTCGTAATTTCACGCCCATTTATGAAGACTTTTGTGCTCCCATTGCTAGCATCCAACTGCAACTTACCCCCAATATTCAATTTTGAGCTTATAATCCGATCAGGTTTTTCTCCCTCCTGAGAGACAAAGATAAAAGTAAACAAAGGAACATAAGACAAACAAACAAAAAAAAATGAAAAACAGCAACTACTATCAAACAACATGTTCCGATTCTGACCTTTCCCCAGAGGCCTGAATCCTTATCATACCAATACCTCCCAGGCTTCAACTTCTGCGGAGGGATTGAGCAACCTAAAACCTCAGCCAACTCCTCTTGCCGTAGCTGTCTCCCATTCACAATAAGCTGCTCAGGACGAAGCTGATTTGCCAAGCATTCCTTCTCAGCCTTCATTATCTGCCCAACTTCTAAAGGACTGCATGCCTTGGACAGCATTCTAGAACATTTACCCAAACTGGACCTCTTTGACTCGTTTATAGGCTGCCCTAGGCAACTAACACATTTCCGACCCTCTGGCATTGAGCCCATCGCCTTAAGCAGACAATTTTTACAATATCTTGCATCACATACAATGCAAGCCTCCCTCTCCTTCAACCTGTTCCTTTTGCCACATCTGCTACAAACACCTCTTTTCCTTGTCCCCTTCTCTTGATTCCGTAACATAATTGGCAAATCTGTGGCATCAGGAACACTAGACCGCGGTGAAGAAAACTCATCTTCATCAATCTCAGACTCTCTAGCCACATTGAACGTCACCATAGTAGATCGTCTCCCTTCTGCCACAGGTTTCAAACTTGCAAGAGTCGAAGTGGATACTGAATTTGGATCCTGAACCGATGAGGCCGAACTGAACAGCTCGCCCCTTCCATTTCCGCAATCCGAATCTTCGACCTCGCTGTTCCGCGATCCCAATTGACCTCTCCACACTGAGGACGAAGACCGCCCACTCTCCACCGGACTCCGTAGTTCCCTCAAAGACGCTCCATTTCTGACTCGATTGAACCTCGAATAGTTTGTTGCCTTCACCACCGGCAGTATTGGGGCGGCAACTGGAATCGACTGAAGGTCCGACGCCGAAACAGAAACCATGGAAGAACTGCGAATAGAGAGAGAATCAACATCCAAAGGATCAACTCTAGGGACTTCATATGGCAACGGAGGGCCCTCGTATTCGACTGCGATCGAGTAATCAAGATGTTCTTCGTCGGGCAATGGAGCACCCACAGGGAGCATCTTCCTCAGAACCTCCTCCCATAGCTTCTCCCCTTCCACGTCCGACGCCATTCTCCTCCTCAAAACCCTATGATTCTCTTGGGTTGCCTTGACGTTAAATTTTTATGTTCCTTTTCCTTATTTTTGAAGAAAAAGAAAAATTCAACTCACCCACCTCACCTGAACAATCCTACAAGACTTTGACCATTCTTCCCATCCACGAACAACACAAAACACAATGCATCAATTTCCCTTCCCTTTCGTGCTACTTTCCTTCATCTCTCAGCACCCAAAGGCGAATTACAGTTCTATGAAACAGATGAAAGTATTAGGTGTATGGTTGCGAAGAAAAGTAGCGACAAATAAAATAAAACATTTGTTTACGAGAAAAAGAAAAAAATCAAATCAACTCGCCTCACATCACCCCACCTAAACAAACCTAGGAAGACTCTGACTATTCTACTTTGTCCCCTACGGTGGAGCGTATAATGCAACAATTTTTCTTTCCCTTTTTTGCCAGCGACCAGACAGAAAGAGTAAAGTGGGTCGAGGAACAACAGAAAGGTTTTGGGAAGAAGAAGAGTCAAAGGCGAGTTGCAGTTTGAGAGTTTTGCAGAAAGTAAACGCCAACCTAACGGCAAATGTCAGCCAGGACGTTTCCGTTACCAGCGTTCGTTAACTCTGACGTCACGCCACGGAAATGAGAGTTTTGGGTCAAAATGGTCCAAAAAAAATCGTAATATCTAACCACTTTTTTAAACTTATATTCAAATTAGCCTCTTTGATGCCACGTAGCGCCACATCATTAAAAAATATTTTTCTTCTCATCATTATAGTGAAAGCCACAATTAGGAAACGCGGCTTCATTTTTTTACTAAAGTCGTAGTTGCCAAACGCGACATCATATTTGTACTAAAGCCGCAGTTGCCAAACGCGGCTTCATTTTTGTACTAAAGTTGCGGTTAGCAACTGCGGCTTTAGTTAATTTTTATTTAAATTTTAATTTTAATTAAAAAATTATTAAATTATAATTTATGAATGAAATTTAAAAATATACTTAAATAATAAATTATTTATATTTAAATTTAAAATTCTAGTATTACTTCAATAAACATAAATTGATAAATAGAAGATATTATAAATGAATATTTTATTTATTAATAAATTAATAATCTTAAAATAATAAACTTATATAACATATAAATAATATATAAAATTGTATAATTTATTAATTTAAGATATTTAACTTTTTAATTTTTAAAATATTAATTTATTTGTATTATGATAAATTCATCTTTATCGAAATAATAGTATAGCAGTTGATAACTGAGATTTCAATTATAATATTTTTTTTTTTTACTTTCAAATTTAATTAAAAACTATTAAATTACAATTTATGATTGAAATTTAAAAAATATACTTAAATAATAAATTATTTATATTTAAACTTAAAAATCTAGTATTACTTCAACAAACATAAATTAATAAATAAAAGATATTATAAATCAACGTTTTATTTATTAATAAATTAATAATCTTAAAATAATAAACTTATATAACGTATAAATAATATATAAAATTGGATAATTTATTAATTTAAGATATTTAATTTGTTGTTTTTTAAGATATTAATTTATTTATATTATGATAAATTTATTTTTATCGAAATAATAGTATACTTTTAAGTCGCAGTTGGTAACTGGGATTTCAAATATAATTTTTTTTTTTTACTTTCAAATTTAATTAAAAACTATTAAATTACAATTTATTATTGAAATTAAAAATATATACTTAAATAATAAATTATTTATATTTAAACTTAAGAATATAGTATTACTTCAACAAACATAAATTAATAAATAGAAGATATTATAAACGAATGTTTTATTTATTAATAAATTAATAATCTTAAAATAATAAATTTATATAACATATAAATAATATATAAAATTGTATAATTTATTAATTTAAGATATTTAATTTGTTAATTTTTAAGATATTAATTTATTTGTATTTTAATAAATTTATCTTTATCAAAATAATAGTATAGTAGTTGATAACTGAGATTTCAATTATAATATTTTTTTTTTTACTTTCAAATTTATTTAAAAACTATTAAATTACAATTTATGATTGAAATTTAAAAAATATACTTAAATAAAAAATTATTTATATTTAAACTTAAAAATCTAGTATTATTTCAACAAACATAAATTGATAAATAGAAGATATTATAAATGAATATTTGATTTATTAATAAATTAATAATCTTAAAATAATAAACTTATATAACATATAAATAATATATAAAATTGTATAATTTATTAATTTAAGATATTTAATTTTTTAATTTTTAAGATATTAATTTATTTGTATTATGATAAATTTATCTTTATCGAAATAATAGTATAGTAGTTGATAACTGAGATTTCAATTATAATATTTTTTTTACTTTCAAATTTAATTAAAAACTATTAAATCACAATTTATGATTGAAATTTAAAAAATATACTTAAATAATAAATTATTTATATTTAAACTTAAAAATCTAGTATTACTTCAACAAACATAAATTAATAAATAGAAGATATTATAAATGAATGTTTTATTTATTAATAAATTAATAATCTTAAAATAATAAATTTATATAACATATAAATAATATATAAAATTGTATAATTTATTAATTTAAGATATTTAATTTATTAATTTTTAAGATATTAATTTATTTGTATTATGACAAATTTATCTTTAACGAAATAATAACATACTCTTAAGCCGTAGTTGTCATATATAGATTTTTTTACAAAATTAGTTAATGAAATTAATTACAAAAAGTCTACTACAAAATGTAATTTTTAATAGTTTAATTAAAGTCACAGAAAATATCCATTAAACATTAATATAGTGGAAAATAGAAAACATATATAATCTCACATGCCTCCACAAGGAGATAGCCTATGTGTAACTGGTACTCTCTTCCTTTTTGAACGCTCTTCTCTAACTGTAACAGGTACTGCATGTGACACATGAAGAACATCTGTCTGTGATGGGGCTAGAGCTGGAAATAGAGGTGGTGGTGGAAGTAGCAATCTAGGTCGACGTAGGCCCCGCCTACCCCTCGAAATGGCTGGCGGTAAATCTAGCTGAGTAGATGTGTCAATCTGCACTAATGGTGGGTCTGAAGAGGTAAGAGGTTGTAATGGAGGTAGGTCTAAAGAGGTAGGGGGTTGTACTGATGGTGGGTCTAAAGAGGTAAGGGGTTGGGCTAATGGTGGGTCTGAAAAAGTAGGGTGCTGCACTGATGGTATGTCTGAAGAGATGGGTGACTGTACTAATCGTGAAGATATAAAAAGTAGGGGGCTGTAATGATGCTGATACTGACGATGTGATGGGCTGACAACTACTGTATCTACCTCTCCCTCAAGATGTCGACCGACCTCGAACAAGTGGTGGTCGAGCAACTGTCGACTGAGCTGGTGACCTATCTCCTCCATGCTCTACATGTGGGAGACGACAATCCTCCCGAATAATGCACATAACATCAGTGGCCATACGAATAATATCAACAATACCAGTGCGGCAAGCATCAGTATCAGAGTCCTCCAATGCATGACCTCCTCGAGATATGATAGATGTCATAGTCTCAATCTGTCACATAAAATGATATATAATTATTTGTTGGAATAAATATTATACATAATATTAAAGTGATACAAACCAATAAGTGGGCAGATAAAGCAGTAGCCTGGTACCGCATAGATCCAAAATCATTCATAGGTGTAATAAAACGACGTGTAATACGATGATACCATGTCATGTACGGAGCATGGTAGTCCATATGAGGCCCTATAGGCTCCGCAGTGACAATGTGGTCCCCCCTAGCCTCCCATAATGCCACGTAGTGCTCATGATACAACCTCCAATCAAACTGAGGTCGACCATGTCGATCTTTGGAGTGAAGGTCAGAATCTATAGGGGGTGTCGAAGGAATACCCTGTATGAGTCCAAACTATCGCAACACACGCTCAAGACGATGCCACTCAACAATATCAAAAAACATAAGTGGTGACATCGTCCGCCAAATATCCTGATCAACTAAACAAATGTTTGGAAGCAACGCTAGTATATCATCTGTGTAAGGCTGCCATAATACCTGATATATTCATAGATGAGTATGTATTTAATAAACTATAAATTATATTATTAATATTAAGATGTTCATGTTAAAGAATACTAATATTTAGCCCAAACCTAATCAGATCGTTGTCTATCAAACTCATCTTTGTATGTGACCAACACATGATGAGGAGTGTCTGTATGAGATAAGGGAACTCTCCACCTACTCCCTAGTGCATTTGGTGGGAATCTCTCATCTACAGGCACTGGTGCATGGGGAAGTGATCTACTAGGACGACCCACATGTAATCGCTCCCATGACCAGAGCCAAAAATGAAATAAAATTATGTTTAAATACCTGCAACAAATGTAATGGTCCTGCAATAGATTCTGCACTATCTAAGCTAGCTCGACATAACTCCCGATAAAGATGTGCTAGTGTCGCACTCCCCCAACTATACTGTGCAGTCTCACCAAAATCTCTTAACATGGGTAGAATTGCTAATTGGATGTAAACCCCCTTCTTATTTGTAAATAATGAACCACTAACTAACAATAAAAGATAAGCTCTAGCATGGCGCTGTAACGTAACCTCATCTACAACCTCTAGTGGTAAGCGGGAGAAATGGGTAGTAATAAAATGAACTATAAGGGATGCTCCACGAATATCAGTCTCTGTCGGTCAAACACTTAATAACTCCTCACAAAGTGCATGCCAATCAATATCTGTAGAACTAGTGACAGGATGGCCATGTACACGTAATCCAAATAAGATGGCTACGTCTTACAATGTGATGGTCATCTCACCAACTGACATGTGGAATGTGTGCATCTCTGGGTGCCATCTCTCTACCAGTGCAGTAATCAAAGGCCAATCAACCTTAACATGGCCCACTCGATGAAAGATATAAAATCCTGACTGTATAATGTATGGCCGAACACGATCATCCAAAACCCACTCTCAAAGCATCCTGTGTCGGCAAGTCAAAACACTACCCATATCTGGATCAACACGAATGGTGGATGATCGATGTCGATGCTGAAGAGTAAGCACAGATATATCCTCAGGGTCAGGACGAGCACGAAACAATGGTGTATCCATGTCTGCATGTACATCAATACATGATATAAACAAAATATCAATGAATTGACAAGAAACAATAATATCTAACAACATGAATTTCATTATTAAAATTGTAAAAATTTGAACAGCATTTCCCCTAAACAGTAGAGATTCAAAAATTTTCAATGTAACCTGATATAAGTAAAATATGAATGAATTGAAAAAAAACAACAATTTCTAACAACATTAATTTCATTATTAAAATTTTAAAAATTTGAACAGCATGTCCCTTAAATAATTGAGATTAATATTTTTTTCATGTAACCTGATATAAGCAAAATAAGAATGAATTGACAAAAAATAATAATTTCAAACAAACAAACGTCAATAAGATGTTCAATAAGATCGTTTCTACATATATCTTAAAACGATTAAGGTCAATACTAGTAAATTTAAAAAAAAAAAAAAAAACAATACAATAAGATGTTCATGAAGTACATCAACTTCTCCTATCATTGGTTTCTCTATTAGGACAAGAACGCCGATTGTGACCCGATTGCTTGCAAAGTCCACATGTTTGTGGAGTATTAGTTTCCCTTGCATCCATCTCATTATGCAAACGACTTGATTTTGGTCGACCAGAAGTTAGCCGTTTCATTGAGTTTGAAGGCACAATTATCGGTCCATTATATTGTGGTCACTCCAACTCATCAAATATGGGATAAAACAAGGGAGCCCATGTTGATAGGTAAGCACGTGTGGTGTAATAACCTTGTACAAATTGTCGAAAATCAATTGCTCGACAATGACAAGCAGCAAGAATGTGCGAACATGGGAATCCTAACAAAAGTGTTTTGTTACATGTGCAAGACCCCGTTTGAAGGGTAACATGATATGTGTGAGGTTTCCTATTACTGCTTCCAACAGAGTGTCTAGTTTTAACATGAAAACGTCCCGCCACATGATCATACAAAAGAACCTCATGTGCACCCGCCTTAACAACTTTAGCCTTTATCTTGGCGTCAATATGTGGAGTGAATTCTTCACCTGAAGCAAGCTGACTGGCACCATGCTCCCGCCTGACTGTAAAGTAACTGTTAACCCGATAGAAAGTTAATTGGACTAAAGCTGTTATTGGTAAGTTACGAGCACCCTTAAGGACACCATTAAAAACTTTAGACATGTTAGTTGTCATAATCCCATATCTCCGCCCACCATCATATGAGAGTGCCCATTTTTCAAGAGGAATTTGCTCCAACCAATTTCTAGCCTCGGCATTTATCCGACCAATTGTATCCATGTGAGAAATAAATTTTTTAACTTTACTCTCCATAGTAGCCCTACACATGAGATCCTTTAAAGTCTTATCTTTGAACTTTGTGTTGAAATTACTCGCTAAATGACGCATGCAAAATCTATGACAAGCATCTGGCTGAGTCCATCCCGAATATGTTTCATTGACAGCAGCTATAATGCTAGGATAATGATCAGAAATCAAACACAACCCTTTCCTTTGTGTTACTCCAACTCGGATACATGCCAAAAACCAACTCCAACTATCTATATTCTCTCCTTCTGTAATGGCAAATGCAAGTGGAAACAATTGGTTATTACCATCACATCCCATAGCAATCAGCAAAGTCCCTTTATATTTTCCATACAAATGTGTCCCATCAATACTGAGAACTGGTCGACAGTGTGCAAACCCTTTAATAGATGGAGCGAATGCCTAAAAAACATGCTGAAAATTTTCTTCATTCGGATTATTTCCAAGAACCATTTTGGAATACATAATGCATCCAGGATTTGACTACTCCAAGGCAAGGAAGAAACAAGGCAACTCTGCATAAGACTTGTACCAATCACCAAATAATCGAGTCATTGCTTTCCTTTTTGCCTTCATTGCTTTTTGATAAGAAATTTGGTAACCAAATTGTTCCGCAACAACAGCTTGAATTGCAGCAACTATAATGGTCATTTCTGCCTTCACCAATGTTTCAATATACTTAGATACAAAGCTAGAATCCAATTGTGAATGATCTTGATTAATACATGGATTGACACATGTATGAGGACCTTTGTACTTTGTGATTCTAAACATACCCGTATCTTTCACTGTCATTGCCCTTAGTCATCATTGGCACTCTGGTGCTTTTTTACATTGAAGAACTAACACACTTGCATTTGATCTATAAACAGTAAACTCTTGGTGCGCCTTTATGGAAAACATCTTCACAACATGTTGCAAATCTGATTTTGAGGAAAATATTTAGCCAATTGATAATTCTCCATCAACATTTCCTAAAGTTGGCTTTTTCCATGGAGTCCAATCACTTACAACACAATTAATTGCCTCGTCCATATTTAAAAATTGTGGTGTAGGCGGCATATGGTATGAAACGGGTACAAATGTTTCTTGTAGGTTGTCATTAGAGATATTAAATTGGGTACCATGTGGGGAGGCAACTAGTGATGTGTTTTCAACCTCAAACTCAACCTCAGGATTATAGACCTATCACCAACTTCAAGGTTCACAAATATTGTGCTTTCACATTCCACAACTTGTTGTTCCATCACCAAATCAATATTTTCTGTTTGACAACAATTTTCATCATCATTAGGTAAATGAATCTCATCTGTGTCGATTGCATCATCTCTATCATCTTCCTCATCTCTCTCATTTTCGTCATCAACATCAGTATCACCTGTTGATAATCGTGTCAAATGACCCATTTCATTACTCAAATGATAATGGTTGGGAGTTTGTTCTATGAATAATTGAACTGAAGACATTCCATAGTTCGATGGCACCAGTAGCATACATGCATCTGTCCGATCATTTCTCACCACTAATGGTTGAAATTTGTTCATTTCAGTTGGATGATGACATTTCAAGACTAACTGATAGTCTATATCAACACTAATGATATCATATATCATCTTCAAAAACTCCACAAAGGTCGTATGAATGGGCACATCTATAGGCTCAATCTCTACATTATTTCCAATATATCTCAAATCCGTTTCTATCCTCAAAATTGTTCCATTCCAATAACATAACACTTCTACTATGGAATCAGTCATAATTGCCTTCACATAGATAATAACAAAAGGTTATTACATAAAAATAATAATATTTATTCAAGTAAAAAATAATACTTTATGGTCAGTGATTTATAAAATACAATAATAAACCTAATAAATATTGGAATGTAACAAAGCTTTAGGTCTAAATACCAAGTTCAACTCAAATGAAAGCAACGTATAAGCAAATAAGTGTATAAGTAAAGAGTAGGATGATATTATGAATTAATATTATTTTTGTGGTCCAATAAAATGTTTTACATGTGTTTGGGTTACAAACACGTTTAATTTATTTCTCTAATTTCATAATTAGGATGAGATTAACTTTTAATATTTTTTTGATAAAATGAAATTAATATTTTTATATTAAAAATTAAATTTTAAAATAAATATGTGTTAATTATGTTAATTCTTTTACAACTCAAAATTATCTGTTAAATATATTTTTAAAAATAAATATATGTTAAATATGTTATTTTAAATAAAAAATGAGATTTTCTAAAGAACCTTGTAAAAAAAATAATTTTCAATATCTCAGAAATAAAAACCATATCCTAAGGTTATTATATTGTTTTATATCTGGAACATAAAATTAAAAACTTTGATCTTTTATTTGGAATTATTTTAAAAATTAGATCCTGAAAATCATATTTGATAACCTCCCTTGCTATTATGCTTGCACTGCAGAATGTAGATAGCATGTAGATTGTGATTCTAAATTCTAGTATAATAATAAAAATGCTTTCTTGGCAATTTTTTTTTATATTCCCTGGCATCACACCCTACTTGAACATCTAGACGTGTCCAAAGGCCACACCATTTGTAATACTGTCTAGTGTGCACTCACGAAAATGAAGTACAACCCAATTGACAAAGGATCACATAAACAATATTGTCCCTACCCACATTCAATTTCTCCAACCCATAATCAAAGTTTTTCCAGATGGGTTCACTTTTGGCCTCCCTTTCATCCTCCTCCACTCCCATCACATCCACAATCTAGTAGTCTAAGTGGAGTCATCAAACATGAGGTATATGGTCTATTTTATAATAGGTTTTTTTAGAGTTGGACCATTCATTTTATACTTTTACTATTTTATTTTAATAATATTTTTATTAAAAGTATGGGTAATTTTGATATCTTTAAAAAATATAATTAAATAAAAATTAAAATTTTGGATATAACCAAATACAAAAGTCCTTTTAAAGAGAAAATGTCCGTACTTTAAGAATCTGGCTTTTTTTTTATATAAAAAAAAATGTTCACTCATATTTGAGAAGTTTTCTTGATATCAAGGCAAAAAAATTCTAGATGAGTATTTTATATTTAAGAGCTGTTGAGACAAAATTATTCAAGATCTCTTGATTATAAAAAAATTATTTATTCATTTTTTACTTTGAAATTGTTTATATCCAAAATCATTTTTTTCCTAGCAAACATGTTATATATATATATATATATTCATGCAAGATACATCCAGTTTATGATAGAAACATTAAATTTAGATAACCAAAAAATATATTTAAATAACCATAAAATATATAAAAATATTTCTACAGTTAACAGAACACGTTTCCCAGACCTCAATTCGTTACTTTTAAAAAGCTAGTATTTTATATTATAACCTCAAATAGATGAGCAATTCATAACAATACTTCCATAAAAGTAGAACTTCTATCAAATACTTCACTTCAGTTTGGGAAAAATAAAATATTTTGAATGTTGAGGCCTTTCCTCCTTCAAAGACAAGGAATGAGTGTAAGTGAATGCATGGGTAGATTGACATAGAAATAAAACATCCTAAATTCAATCATATTAATGACAATGTGTTGTCTCACATTCAGAACAAGAAGAAGTTGGAGACATCTTTAAGAACAGATTCAATCTAACATATCATCGGTTCAGCCAAGGTCACAACCACTTTACAAAAGAGAATATCGCCAGATTTCTGAAACATGGCTTGGAGACTCACATTATCTATTGAGTCAGTCGAAATTCTTAGCAAACACATTCCCTATTCCACTCAAATTCTAAAAAAAGAAAAAAGAATTAAAAATCATTCAATTCAAATATATTTATCATTATTTACAACTTTCATTTTTTTAAAAATCTATTATCTATGGCTATTAATATTATTAATTAATGCCCCCATAATAATTCCAAAAAATTCTTTTCGATTAATCCTAATTTTTTCCCCCTTAACTACAAAATCTTATAAGTTAATTTCATATATATGATAATATCCTCATAAATCCTTTTATTATTTAAATATTATAGAATATTATATTTTTTTTTCCAAATTTAAATTAAAAATGCAAACTAACCACGTATTCTATATTGTAGAACAAGTCAATTACATCTTATAGAACCTACAAATTTAAATTAAAAATGCAAACTAACCACGTATTCTATATTTCCAGAATTCCCAAAAATGTCTGCCCAATACTTAAAAATGAATATGACAGATTTTAACATACATGTGTTTGTGTATACAACTGAACATGTTTCTAAAGATAAATACATAAAGACATACCCTTTCTCTAATACTCACACATATGTTTGTTAGTATTTCACATTGCAAGTTTTTAATCACCTTTAAAAGTCAGGTGCAGGGAAAAGGTGTAAAATAAAAATGGCTTCAAACAGTAACAATTGCCTGGAAAAAGTAGTGGAAACAACTTCTAACAATTTTGTTTTTTATTTCCAAATATTAATCCTAGGATACCTAAAAAAATATTTAAAATATAATACAAATTTTAAATTATTGAAATAGAAATTGGATAATTTTTTGGTGGCCAACTGCTTATTGAAACAAAAGGTTATTGCAAACATGGACTTAAATAAAATAAAAAAACAAACCCAAAACCTCCATTTTTTTAAGCAACAACCATCTTTTTTATGCTCATTTCCTGTTCTTGTTCTGTTTTTCTGAACATTAAAAACTCATTTTAATTAAGCCCAACAACTGCAATGGGAGGGCCTCGGTTTTTTGTGACAATAATTTACTCTCCTTGTAGCCAATTCTCACCAACCAAACAGAGCAACAAAACACAATCAACATAGCCACAATCAACACAACCCCTCTCACCTGTTTTTCCGTAGACTGAGTAGCTCCTGAATGCCTACACCGCAAGCCTAATCCTCCTCAACGACTGCCCCAAAATCGGATACTAACAATCATTAATTCACCATAACCACACTCCCTAACCAATCATTCACAACAATGGAAAAACAATTTCTAAAAACCGAGATTTTGAGATGGGAAAAAAATTGGAAAGTGCCAAAAACTTTATATAAGCCAAAAAGAAGATGCTTTGTAGCTCCACCGTCTTTTTTAGTGGCCCACTGGTGGGGCTAGGTTTTAGAAAAAAAAATCACACAGAAGAGATAACAGTAGCACGGGAGAGAACAGAGCACGGGGATGGAAATGGTAAAGTAAAAATAGTATAAAATATTGATTTATGGGCTGATGCGGCTTCAAAGGGCCATTTTGAACAATAGTTTGGAAATGAGCCCACTTTCAACATTAAGTTTCAAAAATGGGCCATTTTGGCCCAAAAGTCCGGAAATGAGATGTTTTACACAACTTGCCAAATTTATGAGACAAGCGCCACTGAAAATTTGATGAGTATAACAAGGGAAGAAAATAGGTATAAAAAAAATAAAAAAATAAAAAGGAAAAAATACCAAGTAAAATGGGCTCGTGGTGAGATAATAATAAGAAGAAGAGTCTTGAATTCCCGTCGATGGAACACAATTATTATTAGTGACTTTTTTAATAGTGGCCTGTTAGAAATTAGGGAAGAAAAAATTCTCTCCTTGCTTGATTGAAATTTACACCTCAACTAATATATGACTTGTTAGAAAAAGAGAGAAGGAACCATAATCAAATTTTATTTCTCACCTTCTTCTCTTCTTATCAAGTTCTCACCTTCTTATCTTCTTATCTTCTTATCATCTTGATCTCATTATCTATCTTTGTAAATGACAACATAAGAAGTTTAAGAAAATCTTTTTTTGTAAGTTACACTAATTTCCATTTTTTTATTAATATTTTTATTTTTGTTTAAGAAATTCTTTAAAATGATTTCAATTTCTAAAGTTCTATTTTAGGTATCTAAAAATCCTTAGATTTCTATTTTTAGAGTTTCATTTTAAATATTTCTTTAGATATATGAGAAATCATTTGCAGTGATTTGAATTTCCAAAGTTTCATTTCGAGCATTTGAGAAATCATCTTTTTAAAAAAGAATTAATTGGTTAAAAATGATGAAATAAGCTCAAATTGGTAAATTTTGTTGTAAAATATGAGAATTTGTATCATTGTGGAAACTCATGGATGATAATTTGTAATGATGTATATCTTTTTTGCGAATCCCTATAAAAGATCGGTCCTAATGAAAATCAATTCAATTTCTCTGTGCATTCTATTATTTCTTTCTTGTTTTTCTTCTCCCATTTTGTTCTACAACATGTTATTAGTACGAATAGTCTCTGCAAAAGAAATAGAAAGACTTATTTCTCTTCTTTTTTCATGTAAAAGGTATGTCATAGACTTATATTATGATTTTCTATTTTATTTATATGTGATAAAATTATATTTTGATTTTCTATTTCGTTTATCTTATTTGAATACATAAATATGTGCAAATATTATTTAGAAAATATGTTTTTCTTTCTAGTAAAAAATCATAAGAAAAAAAAAAATCAAATCTAGAAGTTCAGAAAAATATGTGCAATCTTTATAACCAAAAGTTATGAGGTAAATTATAAATACATAGTCAAAAGCTATATATATAATTCCTAATTATTTTTAATTATATGATATAACTAGAAGTTATATTAAACAATATTATATAACTAGAAGTTATAAAATGAATAGTTCACAACTTGAAGTTATATATAAATTTGCACAATGAATAGTTCATAGCTCGAAGTTATGCACAAATTTGCATAAAAGAATAGTATATAGCCTTAAACTATGTACAAATTTGCACATTTTTTTGTTCTAACAAAATAATCATAGTTCGAAGTTCTGAAAAATGTTAGATTTTAATTTCTATTTTGTATTTATGCATTTTTACCATATTTATAATTAATAACAAAATATAGCAAGATCTTAGGTCATTTTATTTTTAGATATTATTTACTCGAAATATTGTTAAAGAATTTTATTAATTTATTCATAGTTTATTTGAATAAATTCAATTTTTTGTGATTAATATTATTCCATATATAGTTTTCAAATAATGTTAAACCTTGCAAAGCTTGAATTTGTTGCCTTTGATATTTCGGGCAAGAACTACTTATCTTAGGTTCTAGATGCTAACATTCATCTAGATGTGATGAATCTTGGAAATGCCATCAAAGAAGGAAATGACACAACCTTGTAGGATCGTGCCAAAGCTTTTAATACTTCATCGTCATCACATTGATGAAGGATCAAAAGGTGAATATCTTACAACCAAAGATCTTTTCATCCTTTGGAATAATATAAAGGAACGATATGACCACTAAAAGAATGTAATCCTTCCAAAGGCACGCTATGAGATGCACTTGAGATTACAAGATTTCAAGTCTATTGGTGACTACAACTCGACTTTATTGAAAATTAGCTCACAATAAAAATTATGTGGAGAAAAAGTCACTGAAGAAGATATGCTTGAAAAAACATTTACGACTTGTCATACGTCAAATGTGCTCCTATAGCAGTAATATTGAGAGCATCATTTCACTAAATATTCATAATTGATCTCATGTCTTCTTATGGTTGAACAAAATAATGAGCTTTTATTAAAAAACCATCAATCTCGTTGTGGACCCCGCATTTCTGCTCACGCGTTTCCCACTCGATGGCGAGCTCGATTTTTATTTGTGAAAAATGATTTTTATTGATTAAGAAAAAATTGACTTGGAGTCGCCACTTATTTTTGTTTTATTTTTAAAAGGGTAAACAAAATAAGAAAGAAAAACCCTAAGTGTGACTCCTTATTTGGAAAAGGTGATCTACAAAAAACCGGATCGGGTTCGGGGGTCAGGTTACTTATCGGGAAGGTACGGTAGAGACCGTAGCACCTCTCTAAGCCCCTAAAGTCGGGTCTCTACTAATAGAATGAAGCAATCATGGCAGTGGACGAGTAAATCAATGAGTACCCAGAACAAATCATGCACACGTGAGAATCAAAATATGCTTAGATAATTACCAGAGTGAAAGTAGGTGCGTACCTGGGCAGTAATCCATAAAGCGCTATCAAGAAATGAGGTTAGTGCACAACTAAGGAATAATTTCGAGCATGTCATAGAGCAGAATAAAATCAATCATGCATGGCAATTAAATCAATCAATCCTCCAATCGATCATAAAATCCCGTATGTGGGGTCCCCCACCAAAGCCCGATCGATCTTGCATGAATTAATCTCACAAATTCCATTATTCTAAAATTATGAAAATGACATTCACGCTTATATAAAATTAAGAGAGAAAAAAAAAAAAGAAGATTATTTGAAAACCAAAGTGGAATTAAAACTGTTCGAGTGAAAACTGGATTTTTGAAATTTATTTGAAAATTGAAGTCCCAAGATTATCTCATAATTGGAGTTTTAGAAATTATTTGAAAATTGAATTTTTAGAAATTAAATATAAGAATGAGAATTTTAGAAATTAAATTTTGAAAGGAATTGGAATTTCAGATATTAAATTTGAGAATCGGAAATTTGAAAATTTATTTAAAGACGGAATTTTAATAAACAAATAAGTGGATAAATAAAGGAATGGAATAATAATAAGGATGAAATAAATCATTAAACAACTGAATGTGAATAGTGGAATTTTTGAGATTGAAAATTAAATTTGGAAAACGGAATTTTGAACTTTAATTATTGGAATTTGTAAAATAAATGAATGGAATAATAATAATAAGGAGAATAACATTTAAATGAACGAACGTGAATAGTGGAATTTTTTCGAGATCGAAAGTTTGAAGAGTTATTTAGTAATGGGATTTTAAATAAAAGAATAAGTGAATATATAAACGAACAGAAATAATAGTAATAATGATTAGGTAAATAATTGTGAAAATTGGGAAGTGAACTTAGGAATTGGAAAATTGAAGAATTATTTAGAGATGGAATGTCGGAAAATTAAATTTCGAAAACTGGAAACCCGAAAAATTATTTTAAGGATGGAACGTCGGAAAATTAAATTTCGAAAAGTGAAAACCCGAAAAATTATTTTAAGGATGGAATGCCGGAAAATTAAATTTCGAAAAGTGAAAACCCGAAAAATTATTTTAAGGATGGAACGCCGGAAAATTAAATTTCGAAAAGTGAAAACCCGAAAAATTATTTTAAGGATGGAATGGCGGAAAATTAAATTTCGAAAAGTGGAAACCCGAAAAAATTATTTTAAGGATGGAATGTCGGAAAATTAAATTTCGAAAAGTGAAAACCCGAAAAATTATTTTAAGGATGGAAGGTCGGAAAATTAAATTTCGAAAAGTGGAAACCCGAAAAAATTATTTTAAGGATGGAATGTCGGAAAATTAAATTTCGAAAAGTGAAAACCCGAAAAATTATTTTAAGGATGGAAGGTCGGAAAATTAAATTTCGAAAAGTGAAAACCCGAAAAATTATTTTAAGGATGAAATGCCGGAAAATTAAATTTTGAAAAGTGAAAACCCGAAAAATTATTTTAAGGATGGAATGTCGGAAAATTAAATTTCGAAAAGTGAAAACCCGAAAAATTATTTTAAGGATGGGATGAAAATTAAATTTGGAAAACGGAATTTTAAAAATATTGCTTTTTTTTTTTAAATAAAAAAAAAAACGGAATTTGGAAAATAAATAAATAAATAAATAAATAAAATAATAGTAATGTTGGAAATAATAAAGATTAAATAAATGAATGAAAAAAATGGAATCTTGGAAATTATAAATTGAATTAGGAATTAGGAATTATGGAGAATTGAACTTTAATATTAAAACATGAAGGAATAAATAAATAGATAAATAAAGTGGTGAGTGGTGGAATAAATAAATAGGTAGATAAAATGGTGAGTGGTGGAATAAACAAATAGGTAGATAAAATGGTGAGTGGTGTTGGCAGCTTGCATGCCAAAATGGCCATGCAACGTGTTACCCAGTGAACATTCATCACTCTGAGACTTATGGTAGTTTCCCAGCAAAGTGAGCAAACAATCATCACTTGATCAATCATCGATATTTACATAACATCATGGACGGAAGCTAAATCATTCAAACTCATCACCGCCTTAGATGGGTTGGGACTCAAACGCTTCATTACCGGAGGTCTCAATGACGGCATCCGAAGTGGGCTTTGTTCAGGCTGGGTGTGAGCATTTTTCCTGACCTCATCACAGCTTCTATAAGCTCAACATGCGGCTGGTCTGGTTTATTCACTTTAGCAGCTAAGTAGCGTGCCAAACAGTCTCACAATGTCCACATCAGCGCCATCAACCGAAGCTTTCATGGATTCTTCATGAGGGGTATGTGGTGTGGGAATACGGGTATGGGACTAAGAAGGGTGATGACACACATGGGAGGTGAGAGATGGGTGTAAGGAGGAGTGAGTGAGGACGTGGGCATGGTGGATACGTGATAGGCATGGGCGTAATGGAAATATGGGTAAAGGCGTGAAAGATTTAATGGGTATGAGGTACGGTTTAGTGAGATAAATGATGGTGAGAGGGTGTAGAAAGTGGCTGACATGGGTATGAGGGGGGTGAGCAATGGCATTGACATAATGAACCTCCCATTATAGCCATACATTGAAATCCAACCTCGTGCATACATCTTGAACACGGTCAAAATACCTTCTGCCACAGAACCATGAACTCCTCCAATCTCCTTGCCCAATCAGTCTTGTCTTCATATCCACAGCCAATGACATGGTTCGTCTCTCTTAAAAGGGTTTCAAGTTTAGTTGACGGAAGAATGCCGCCTCTATGGATAGATTTGAGTCACCAGTACAAAACAAGCTAGATGTCTCATTTACAGATGAAATGAGTGGAGCGTAGCCATGGCCTTTCTAGTACTCACAGACAGGGAGCATATCTCCTGGGTCCTCTTACTCCTTTAAGTTGAGATGGAAAGTCTGATCCCCTCTATGGCCGAGCACCAATGACAAAGGGAGAACAGCAAAAACAGAGCACAAGCAATAGACACAAAATGACCCTTTACACGCATCATTTCATATAACGATCCATGGGCTCACATACAGGAGGTGTGTCAAAATGTATTTCAAATAGATTTCTAAGAGAAAACCAGATGGGCATGACTAACAACTCACAAAAAAAAAAAGAACGCAGAACAGAGTCTGAAGGATAAGTCAAAAAAACCAGATGCAGAATATGAGTGAGCAAAATTAGATACTAAAAAAAAAAAAAGTAAGCATCTTAGCTGATCGCCTCTAAAAACTGAGGTAGCATCTCATGCTAGCTAGAAAGCATAATAGAATGTGATGAACACAAAAAGATCCTCAGCTAGCAGGAAGAATACCTGTATCGCCCTCCTGCAAGGTGTTTCCCAGCGTGTTTTTCTTCTTCCTCTTTTTTTCGTTCTTTTTTTTTTCCTCTCAGCTATCCTTTTCTCTTCTCCCTTCTCTGAAAAATCCCCTCTCCTTTTGCTTTCGATCACCTCCAGCTTGAAGCCAAAAACTTCCTTTTTATCTCTTCCTGTTTTCATCTTCCACAGCAAGCCACTACCTGCCTTCTCCTGCTCCCCTCGTCAGCAAGGATGGCGTCCCTGATCCATGAGCATGGCTGCCCCTGTCTCCGCAGCTGATTTTCCGGGTGTGGAGAAAAGAGGGACCCCCCCACTCAGCTCAAGTGCTGCCCAGTCTCTCAACCTCAAAGGGGGTCTACACTCGTCCTACTAAGTCTATGTCATTTCCTGAAGTCAATGCAACATTTGTCCAAACTCTTTAACATGGACAAGGACATGGATATGGACGAGGCTGAGGTAGAGGGCATGGTCGTGGTCGAGGTCATGGTGGACGTAATTCTTTTCATTGTAGTGGTTCTCAAAGTAAAAAAGAACAACTCAAACCACCAGAAGTGAAATAATTTAGAGGTGGAACTTGAAAAGGGGATAGAATCACAAAGTAAACATGCTCATGAGAATGAGTGTTATAGATGTGGTATGAAAGGACACTGGTCATGTACATGTCGTACTTCAAAGAATTTGGTTAACCTTTATCAAGTCTTAATAAAAGCAAAAGGAAATGAAGTAGAAATGAACTTCATTGATGGCGATTGCCCAACAGATCTAGCCTATTTAGATGTTTCAGACTTCTTTAAGAATCCTAGTGGGAAAATTGACCATCTAATTGGTGATGGAAATGTTTGTTATTATTAAATGTTATGTTCTTATGTAGTTCTTTGCAGTTAGTTTTATTTTGTTATCACCTTTTGAACACATTATTTATTATTTATTTTTTATAGTTTATTTCACATTTTATTATTTCTTATTTATATTCTCTTCTTTATTTATACTTGAAGATACATGGATCCCTCTCATACCTTGATACATCATACAACATCCAATGTAGATGCATGTTTCATAGATTGTGTCACAACACACATAATCCTTCGTGATAAAAAATATTTTTTCCAAGTTATCGTTGATTAAGTCTAATGTTAATACAATATCGGTCATGTTGTTTTGATTCAAGGCTCCAAAAATAGCAACTATTATTTTAACTAGTGGAACTAAAATTGACATTAATGATGTTCTTTATTCTACTAAATTCAAGCAAAATCTTCTTAATTTCAAGGATATTCGCTGAAATGGATATCATATTGAAACTATGAATAATGGTAGTAATGAATACCTTCTCATTACTTCAATTATTTTTGGGAAAAAACATATCTTGAAAAAGCTTCATTCTTATTCATGTGGGTTATATCAAACAATCATTAGACCCATTGAGTCATATGTTGTCATAAACCAGAAGTTCTGTGACTTAAAAGCTTTTATTATTTGGCATGAACGTCTTAATCATCCGAGATTATCTATGATGCGTCGTATCATCAACAATTCTTTTGGGCATCTCTTGAAGAACCATAATATTCTGATGCCTAATAATTACAACTTATTGCTTACTCACAAGGCAAATTAATTATTAAACCATCATTTACCAAGGTTGAATATGAATCACCGGCCTTTTTAGAATGCATTCAAGGTGATATTTGTGGACCTATTCATCCACCTAGTGAACATTTTCATTATTCTATGATTTTAATTAATGCATCAACTCATTGGTCTCATGTTTGTCTTCTTTCAACTAGAAATGTTGCCTTTACTAGGTTACTTGCTCAAATAATTTGACTCAAGGAGCAATTCCCTAATCATCCTATTAAGACATTTAATCTTGATAATGCTGATGAATTCTCTTCTCAGACATTTCTTGATTATTATATGTCGGTTGGTATTGATATTGAACATCTTGTTGCTTATACTCACATTCAGAAGGAATCAACTGAATCTCTTATTAAGCATTTGCAACTGATTGCAAGACCATTACTCTTGAGAACAAAGTTGCCTTCATCTGCTTGGGGGCATGCTATTCTTCATGCTGCTACTTTAATTCGGATTCATCTTACAACTAATCATGAATGCTCACCTTTACAACTTGTTTTAGGCTCCCAACCAAATGTTTCACGTTTACATATTTTTAGTTATGTTGTCTATGTTCCCATAGCTCCACCTCAATGTTCTAAGTTGGGTTCTCAATTTCGACTTAGTGTATATGTTGGTTTTAATTCTCCCTCCATTATTCGTTAACTTGAACCTTTCATAGGTGATGTTTTTACTGCTCGCTTTGCAGATTGTTATTTTGATGAAAATGTTTTCTCACCATTAGGGGGAGGCAAGTCAATTCTAGAAGAATGGTAAGACTGTGGACCTGCATTTTTCACGTGCGTCTCCACTTATCGACAAGACTCGCTATTATTTGTGAAAAATAATTTTTGTTAAAAATTGGAGTTGCTACTTATTTTATTTTATTTTAAAAGTGAAAATAAAATAAGAAAGAAAACCTTAAAAAGTGACTCCTTAAGTTTTGGAAAAGCTTGTTTTTGAAAAACCCAAGTTCAGGTCTGAGGATTAGGTTACCTATTGGGAAGGTACCTCAAAGAGGTAGCACCCCTCTAAGCCCTAATGAGGTCTCTATTGGCTAAGTCAATGGAAATATGACAATTAATAAATTAATTATGGATACCTAGATAAGCTAAGGCGATTTCAAAATTAATGTGTCAAACAAGAAAGCCAATCACAAGCATAAAGAAGAGTTAGGGTGTGTACTTGGATTGCTTCTTAGGCGTTATCACAAGACATTAAAGTTAGTTTGACAATATAGCACAAGATAACCCATGTATTCAATCCATTCAAATAATCAAGCAATAAATCAAAGCAATCAAGACAATATCAAACATGAGAATATTCACAAACAAAGTTTGCATATTTATAGAATTAAAAAGAGAAAGGGTGTATGGGATGCAACTGGATAGCATGCATAACTTACAATGCACTTGCATGTGGCTAGATAGGGTTAGCTCACAAGTAATAACCAATAACTGTGATAATAAACCTAATATACATGGTATTAATACGACTCAAATGAAATGACATGAGTCTAAAGAAACAATGACTATCACATAGGACATGCATACAAACTGATTTTTAAATTTAAACTAATGCTCTAGATGGTTATAAGTATCAAAGTTAGTAACAAGAACATACAGTAAAGGGGTAGAACGGTTGCATTCACTTAAAAAATCCTAAAAAGAATAAAAATCTAAAAACGTTATTTTGTCATGAAAAAAAATCGAACAACATCCTCATTATGTCTATATTACAATACCAAAGCCAAGATCAAGCAAAGATATATCAATTAACTCTAGATTAAAAGATGAGTTAAAGACTGTACATAATTTCTAGCATGTTGTTAGAATAGAAGCTTTCACAAACCAATTGCTAAAAAAAAAAAAAAAATCTAGAATAAGAATTTAATTACAAAAAAAATTCAGGGAACGTTTCCTATGTGTCTAAATGATCATCCAATTGGATGAATAATTTAATAAAGCTCCATTTAATCCCAGTTTACAAAAACATCCGAGAAAGTCTAGAATGGGGCAAAATTCAATAGTATGCATAAACTAATTTTTTAAACTAACATAGAAGTGCCAAAAAATTATACAAAAAATCAAGCAACATTTTTAGAATGCCTATTTTACAAGAAAAATAAAGACAAGGTTAGAGGCATACAAATAAATTTTAAAAACAATTAAACAATTCCTTTATTCAAAGTTAAGGCAGTGCAATGAGTGTAGAAAGGGAAAATATTGTATTTCAATTGAAAAAACTATTTTCAATATTTTTTGTGTCTAAAGTCAATTTAAGAAGTCTAGAGTCGAGGAAAAATATCAAATTAAGTTTATGAAGTCATATAATAATTTATTTTTACAAAAATATTTTGGGTGTCCAAATCTAGGTGAAAACAAAACCCCTAAAAGACTCATTTGTATATTCCATTTTAGAATTATTATTTTAATTCAAACAAAGTTCTAAATTCAAGTTCAAGATGTCTATAATATCATAAAATCGCTGGAAAATTTTTAAAAACATCATAAATATGTCAAACCGAATTTTATCTTTAGGTGTGCAATAAATTGAATAAGCTAATCAAAAGAAGGTTTTTTGAAAAAAGATTTTATGTAGAGGTTCCACCAATCCCCCAATTGATATACACAAATCCAACCTAAAATTATCTCATTTATTTGGGACTGCAAGTTTGGATTCATGTTCACCTCAAAATCAGAATTTTTTTTGAAAACTGAGAAAGATGCAAATCGATTAAGACATGGTTGCATATTATTTAAGAAAATGAGATTTCAATTTTAAGGACTCTAAATGAATTTTTGAAATGCATTTTAATGAGGAACATTTTGAGAAAAGGTTTCCTTTTAAGATGAAAGAAATTATCTACAAATAACAATACACAAGAATGAAACATAGGCAATCCAAAGGAAAACAAAATCACAAAATAAATTTTTTGATAACCAAGTCGACTAAAGTGGTGAGAGTAGGGCCAACGTTCATGAGTTTCCAATGACCTTCAAAAAAAAGATTTGACAAACAATCACTAAGGCAATAAACTAATGACTTCCAAATCAAACAAACTAACAAAATATAAATCAAGAACTAACATCAAGAAATCAAGAAGCACGCAAACTAAGATAAAATTAATTAAGGGCCAGTATCAATGACCTTTAAAATAACACCAATAACATGGGATCAATTATATTAATGAATTTGAAATTATATACAAATAAAAAATACTTAAACAAAAAGAAAATGAATCAACACTAAATCAAAACAAATTTTAAAACAAGAATTTTATTACATGGAAACAATTTTTCTAAGGAACTAAAATAAATAAAAGTTCCTAAACTAACTAAATGAATCAAACTGAATCAAACAAAAACACCAACTTAATCACATGGGATCAATTATATTAATGGACTAAAATAATTAAAGCACTTAAACGAACTAAATATATCAAAATGAATTTAATTAAAGAAAAATATCAACTTATTCACATGAGATCAATTATATTAATAGACTAAAATAAGAGAGGCACTTAAACGAACTGAGTCAAAATGAATTTAATTAAAGAAAAACATCAACTTATTCACAATGGATCAATTACATTAATGGACTAAAAAATAATAAAAGCACTTAAACGAACTAAATGAATCAAAATGAATTTATCAACTTCTTCACATGGGATTGATTATTTAAACTAATTAACTAAATTTTTTGAAAAATACGTGAACTAAAAATAAGGTTGATCAAGAATTAAAATTAACAAAATTAAAAACTTAAGAACAATAACATGGCATCAACCAAACTAATTAATTAAGATTTTCAAAAAACACATGAATTGAAAAGGGGTTAATCTAGGATTTAAAATAAAAAAACTAAAACATGAGAATAATGATATTGCATCAACTAAACTAATTAATTAGTATTTCCAAAAAACATATGGATTAAAATAGGGTGAACATAGCATCAACTAAACTAATTATTTAATATTCTCAATGTTGAATTGTAGGATAAAAAAATTAAAGTTATAACATCTAATTGATTTTGGAACTTTAAAAGAAATTCCAAATATCCAAGCATTAACATTTATCATGGTTTTGAAAATCAAACCAGATTGGCCAGTCCAACCATCGACCAGTGGACTTCCCACTCCGGTGCGCTACCTAAGTGGACACCCCTTATGCCGTGAGTGGGTTCCAAATTTTTATTGCTGTGATGAATTCTTTCTATCGCCTATGCATCCTTCCCCAAAAGCTCATCTCTAAAATGTGTTCTCCTCACCCACCTAAAAAATGTTGGTTTAAGGGTATGGAAACAAAGGATTAGCCCAAAAGACACAAATAAAGAATAAAATGAATAAGAAGAAAAACTTATCAACTGAAGCGTGATAAGCAGTGTCCTTAAAATAGATCTACCCTCCTCAAAGGCGAACTCAGTGCACCAGGGTACCAGTGGTCTTCATCCAAGATTCAATAGCCAGAGAATCTCACCTTGGGTGTACTCTTTAAGCAAGATGTGTACAACTCGGATTCTGAAAATTCCTCCAAATAGATGTAAGAAAGGCTCTTTGAAAGAAAAATCTTTTAAAAAAATTGGTATTCATTTTTTTAGAGAGAGAGGCAACCTACTTTTATAGGCAACTAACACAATCCTAACGGGACTCTACTTGTAAGCAGAATAGGACTGAAAGAGGAATGAGATTCTACTTGTAAGTGGAACGGGACTCCACTAGCACAATCCCAATAGGACTCTCAAAAAATAAAAATAAAATATAAGATTAATAAAATAAAATAAAATAAAAATAAAAATTATTTTGAATTTTGGTAAAAATTAGCCGAGATTGCACACGTATGCAGGAGGGGACCCCCCGCACAGGATACGTGTGCGAGCACGACGCGCATTAAGGAGTTTTTGCCCAACCAGCTCGAAGCCCCACTTAAATGGGCTTGGGCCCCATGAGCGTGCGAGGCTCTCCCACATCTCTTCACAAGCCCATTAGGTTAAGGAAAATGGACTAGTTAATAAACCCACTAAAGGTGTTCCTCTTTTTCTTATGTGGGACAAGCAAAAAACACTTTTCACATTTACACTCTTCCTACAATCCCCCACAGAGTGTAAACATGATTTTTTTTTGGAGGAAAAAAGAATCCAATGCATCAGTACTGGTGCCCAAAGACCGTGAACCTGTCTTAAGACAAATAAGTATTGAATCACAAAACACGGTGAAAATAAATTTCTATGAACCAGTGTTTCTTGATGTAAGTCAAGGGACTTTTATCCACATTGGTTTTCTCAACTTCACTACGAGCTGTACAAAACGGGTTGGCACAAATAGGCCATGCACCTTACCTAGATATTCATGAGAGCTTCAGAGAATTTGCCTAAGTTCTCATAGGAAGCGGCCCTACCTCCACTCTCGTATAGGTGAATCCATCAAGTATGTTCTGCATTTAAACATACCATCCATAAGGAATAAGGTATTCATTAAAAGTAAACACTCAACTTTAGTCAATGCAAAATGCGCTCTATCTACACCATAGGGATAGACTCTCATACAATTAGAGATGATAGAACACCTCAAGTCAACAAGTGATTTGTTATTACCCATATGAACCTACTTCATGGAATTTCTAGTCTAATAGGTTGGGTTACCACACTCTTGATTTCTATAATAGGCATAAGCCACATCCCCCTCGATGTTTCTTCCACTAGTTTCTTATTTAGTGGTTTGGTCAAAGGATCGACCAAATTCAACTCTTACCTCACAAATTCTAGGGATATAACCCTTATTTCAAGTAGTTGTCGTACAATATTGTGCCTTATGCGTATATACCTGTTCTTCTCATTAAATATTTTACTCTTAGCCTTAGCAATTGTAGCTTGGCTATCACAACGCATAGATACAGACGGGGCTAGTCTCGTCCATAAAGGGATATCTACTAAGAGGCTTCTAAGCCACTTAGCCTCAGAACTTGCCTTTTTTAAGGTAATAAAGTCAGCCTCCATAGTAGACCGAGTAATGCAAGTTTGCTTGGCAAACTTCCAAGAAACTGCACTTCTACCGAGGATGAAAATATATCCACTAGTGGATTTCATCTCATCTGAATTCGAGATCCAATTTGCATCACTAAATCCTTCAAGGACACTTGGAAATCCACTATAACACAAACCATAGTTAATAGTGCCTCTCAAATACTTAAGGACTCTACGAACAATAGTCCA
The DNA here is from genome assembly GCF_004353265.1 of Vitis riparia. NCBI lineage: Eukaryota > Viridiplantae > Streptophyta > Magnoliopsida > Vitales > Vitaceae > Vitis > Vitis riparia. The sequence goes on from NC_048447.1 coordinate 4,065,542, forward strand.
ATGGTCCTAATTAGGACTTTGGGTGTACTGACTCAATCTACCTACTGCATAAGCAATGTCAGGTCTAGTACAGTTCATTAAGTACATTAGGCTTGCTATGGTCTGAGCATACTCTATTTGGGTAACATTATGTTCTCTATTTTTCTTCAGCTGTGAGCTTTGATCATAAGGAGTTGACATTGGTTTACAATCAAAGTGTTCAAACTTCCTTAGGATCTTTTCAACATAGTGCTCTTGAGAAAGTTTAAGCCCATTAGGTGTTCTAGTTATTTTAATTCCTAAAATCACCTCTGTCTCTCCTAGGTCTTTCATATCAAACTTAGAACCTAGGAATTTCTTAGTCTGACACACAACCTCTAAGCTAGTTCTAAAGATCAGCATGTCATCAACATAAAGGCAGATGACTACACATGTGTTATCCTCATACTTGTTATAGATACACTTATCAACATCATTAATGGAATATCCATTAGTTACTAACACGTGATCAAACTTGTTGTGCCATTGTTTGGGATCTTGTTTTAACCCATATAGTGATTTAACCAACTTACACACCTTTTTCTCCTTCCCTGGAACTACACAATCTTCAGGTTGTTCCATATAAATTCTCTTCCAAATCCCCATTCAAGAATGCAATCTTGACATCCATTTGGTGTATCACCAAATTATGAATGGAAGTTAGAGCAATCAATACTTTAATTGATGCTATTCTAGTCACAGGGGCAAAGGTGTTAAAGCAATCTACATCTTTCCTTTGTTTAAAGCATTTGGCAACTAAACGAGCTTTATACTTCTCTATGGATCCATCTTGTTTTAACTTTCTTTTAAAGATCCACTTACAACCAATAGTCTTTGCACCATGAGGTAATCTACTAACTCCCATGTATGGTTATAGATGATTGATTCGATTTCACTGTTAATGGCCTCCTTCCAGAATGGTGCATAAGGAGAAATTATAGTTTTTTTTGTAAGATCTAGGGTCCTCATCTATTAGGAAGGTGTAGAAACCATTTCCAAGGTTTGTTTCTTTCCTATCTCTTTTACTCATTCCAGGTTCAAATTTCAAAGGTTCAATAGACTTGTCTCTACTTGTTTTCTGAACTTTTTGTTCACCATTTAGTTTCATGAGAAAGATGTTTTAAAAAAAAAATGCATTCTTTGTTTCTATAATAGTATTGACATCTACAAGACTGTTTTTTGACTTAGTAACAAGAAACCTATACGTCACACTATTCTCAGCATAGCCAATGAACATTGCATCAAAGGTTTTAGGACCTAGTTTTCATTTTTTAGGTTCAGGGAAATGAACTTTAGCTAAACACCCCCACATTTTCAAGTATGCTGTATTAGGTGCATAACCCTTCCATAACTCATAAGAAGTTTTACTAGTTTTCTTGTAAGGTATTCTATTTTGAATATGACAAGCAGATAGGATAACGTTCCTCCACAAGTTCAAGGGTGCTCTTGAACTTACCAACATTGCATTCATCATTTCTTTTAAGGTCCTATTTTTTCTTTCTGGTACTCCATTAGACTCAGGGGAATAAGGAGGAGTAGTTTCGTGAATGATCCCATGATCTTCAAAAAAAAATAAAATTAAAGGGGTTGGACTTATACTCTCCTCCCCTATTAGCTCTAAGCCTTTTAATTTTCTTACTTAGTTGATTTTCCACTTCATTTTTATACTTGATGAAAACATCTTTTGCTTCATCTTTGTTTCTTAAAAGATATACCCTTGTATACCTTGAGTAGTCATCTATGAAAGTTATGTAGAATCGTTTACCACCTCTAGTCATTGTATTTTTTAGGTCTCCTAAGTCATTGTGTATTAAACTTAGTAGATCCGATTCTCTTTCAACTGATTTGTAAGATGTCTTTGTGGTTTTAGATTCTACACAAGATTCACATTTTTTATGGTTTTCTAAGGACAATTTAGGTATTAAACTCAATTCAACCATTTTCTTAATATATGAAAAGTTCACATGTCCTAGTCTACCATGCCAAATATCACAAGAATCAACTATGTAAGCAAAAGAAGAAGATGCATTATTATTGATAATATCATAAACATTGAACATAAATAAACACTGATTACAATAGCCTTTCCCCACAAATACATTATTCTTGGTTAAAACTATTTTATCAGAATCAAATAAGATCCTCACTCTTGCTTTTCCAAGCAGAGATATTGACACCAAGTTCCAGCGGATATCTGGCACATGAAGGACATCACTTAGGGCAAGCACTTTTCCAAAGGTTAGCTTGAGGAGAACTTTCCCTTTTCCAATCACTAGAGTAGATCTAGAATCACCCATGAATACTTGTTTCTCTCCTTCCTTTAGAGTGGTATAGGAAGTAAATGCACTTCTGTTCCCACAGATCTGCCTGGTAGCCCCAGAGTCTACCACCCAGTCCTTCATATTGGTGACCATGCTCACCTCAGAGGAGACTACTGCTGTGATCACCTCTGTCTTTGCCAGATTTGCCTTTGAATTGGACTTCTCAGTTCTCTTCCTATGGCAACATGGAGTTGCATGGTGTCCAGACTTGCCACAAACAAAGCAATTACCCTGTTTTTTAATAGTTAGGTTCTAGACCTTATTTGATGCATTGGGCTTGGCCTTAGAGTTTTGTTTTCTGGACCTATTGTTTTTGGGTTTGGGGTTTTCTTCTACTACATTAGCCTTAGAAGAAAATTCATTAGCTTTCTCAACATTGTCCCTATTTCAGTTTTATTCCTCAATCTTAATATGGATTATGATATCCTCTAGGGACATCTGTTTCCTTTTATGTTTCATGTTATTTTATAGTCTTTCCAAGACTCTAGAAAAGTCTCTACTAAATAACCAGCCACAAAAGGTTTGGGTAATTTAATGTCTTCAATTGCTAAGTCATTAATCAACAGGTGGTAGTCATGGATTTGAGATGATACATCTCTATCCTCGGTCATTTGGAAATTTATGAAATTCTGTATGGCCTATTTTTGAGTTCTTGCATTTTCCAAAATATATTTTTTATTCATTGCATCCCAAATCTCTTTTGCAACTTTAAATTGACAATAAATATAAAAAAGTTCATTAGAAAGGGTACTCAGAAAAGCATGCCTAACTTGTTTATTTCCAATTTCCTAGGTTGGTAACAAATAAGAACCATATTCTGGTTTTGGGTCAGCCAAAATGTGTCATAAGTTCACTACATCAATTGTAGAGAAAACCCTTTCTTTCCATCTCTTAAAAAATGTCCCCTTGAAGGGATCAATTTTAGACTTGTCAGAACGAGTGTGAACTAGGGAAGCTTCCATTTAGATATATTTCAAGATTGTTGGTTTAAGGGTATGGAAACAAAGGACTAGCCCAAAAGACACAAATAAAGAATGGTAAGAAGAAAAATTTATCAATTGAGGCGTGACAAGCACTGTCCTTGAAATAGATCCACCCTCCTCGAAGACGAACTTGGTGCACTAGGGTACCAATGGTCTACCTTTAGGATTCAACAGCCAAAGAATGTCACCTTGGTTGCACTCTGTAAGTGAGACGTGTACAACCCTTGTTTTGAAAATTCCTCCAGATAGATGTAGGAAAGGCTCTTTGAAAAAAAAAAAAATCTTTCAAAAAAAATTGGTATTCCTTTTTTTAGACAGAGAGGGGTGACCTACTTTTATAGGCCACTAACACAGTCTCAACCAGACTCTACTTGCAAGCGGAATAAGACTGAAAGAGGAACGAGATTCTACTTGTAAGTGGAATGGGACTCCACTAGCACAATCCCAATAGAACTCTCCTAAAAAAGAATAAGACTAATAAAATAAAATAAAAATAAAAATTATTTTGTAAAAATTAGTCGAGATTGTGCGCATATGTAGGGGGGACCCCCTCCCCACCCCGCGTAGGATGCTTGTGCAAAACGTGACTCGCATTAAGGAATTCTGCCCCAACCAACCCGAAGCCCCACTCAAATGGGCTTGGGCCCCATGGGTGCGCGAGGCTTTCCTACACCTCTTCACAAGCCTATTAGGCTAAGGAAAGGGGATTAGTTAATAAACCCACTAAAGGTGTTCTTCTTTTTCCTATGTGGGACAAACAAAAAACACTTTTCACATTTACACTCTTCCTACAAAAAAAAAAAAAAAACTCTGCAGCCATGTGTGTCCCCTCTCCAAAGACGTGAATTCCTTTCTTATCTCCTAGTGCATACCTTTCCTTAAACTCTTCCAAACCATGATCTCATCTTTTTTCAAACCTCTTTTTCAAAATTTATAAGTTATCTTCTCTATTTTTTTTTTTAAATTCTGATTTTCAAATAAATAAAAAGTAAAAATTAAAAATAAAATAAAAAACTAAATCTCCTTAAAAAAAATATATTATGATGTTAATTTAAAACTTAATTTAAAACTTATCTCTTCCTTTTAGATAAATATGATGTTAATTTAAAACTTAATTTCAAACTTATCCCCTCCTTTTAGATGAATAATCTGATTTTCAAAATTTAAAACGTATCATCTCTATTTAAATAAAAAAAAAAAAATATGATTTTCCAGTAAATAAAGATTAAAAACTAAATCTCATTTTTTTAAAAAACAATTCTAATATCAGTCCTTTCTTTTCCATTAGTGAATTTCCTTGCAAAAGCATCAAATTTTTTAAATTAAATAATTGAATGAATGAATAAATAAATAAATAAAATTTAAAATGATAAAACAATAATAAATAAATAAGTTAATTAATAAAATAAAATAAATAAAATAAAAAGAAGATAACAAATAAAATAAACAAGTGATTGATAATAATAAAATAAAAATAAATAAATAGAAAAAAAATGAGCCACGCAAGCCATGGAACCATACAAGTCATAAAATTCATGCAAAGAATGCCTAAAAGGTGACCTAAGTGTGTTTAAGGTGGGCCTAGGTGAACCTAAGTGTTCCTAGATGAACTTAGGTGGACCTAGGTGAATCTAGGTGGGCCTAAATGAGCCTAAGTGGGCCTAAGGTGGTGCTTAATGGGCCAAGTGTGCCCAAGTGAGCCTAAGTGGGCCTAAAGTGTCTAAATGAGCCTAAATGACTAGATGGGCCTAAGGTGGTGCCTAATGGGCCAAGTGTGCCTAACTATGCTATCCTAAAAGTGTATTTAAATGAACTATCCTAAAGAAAGGAAGGAAAATCCTAGGTCTAACTCGGGGTTGCCAAGGGTCACAATGAGGAGCAAGATAAATCCCTCCACTAGAGTCTCCAAGGTGGCTTGAAAGATAAGTTGTACAAGTAGCGTGGGCTACCAAGGAACTACCATGGAATATTGAAAGATCACCTAGTAGAGCATGTGCTAAGGGGACAAAATGGAGGGTCTACAAAGACATTACATGGTCCGTATCCTCTTTGTCTCATCTGATCCCCGTATAAGGTAGTATGAACTAGAAGTTTAGAGAATTATTCATTTGTAAGGACTTGCAAATTAGTTACCCAAACACATGTTGATGTCCTTGAAGGAAAATTGAAGAATCTCATAGCAAGTAAATCTAAAACATGCTTGAAGCGTGGCAGACCTATTGGCTCAAAGGATTCAATTCCTAGAAAAAGAAAAGGAATAACATATGAAAAGCTTGGTACTCTTGAAGAGTTTACAAATATGAAAGGGTTAAATGATGAAACTTAACTTGATAAACAATTAGCCCCTAAAGAAGTAGAAATTGATCAAATACTAGTATCTAGAATTGAAGAGATCTCAATGAGTCACACAGGAGAAATTAGGAACTGCACTGAAATTACCATAGACAATATATTTGCATTCCAAGTGGCTATGTACATCATGAGAAATGATGAAGATCAAGAATCACAAATTATGGATGAATGTCAAAAAAGGAATGATTGGCCAAAATGGAAAGTAACAATCCAAACAGAGCAAAACTCATTAGCAAAACGAGAGGTATTTGGACCTACAGTTCAAACACTTAGAAACATAAAGTCTGTTGGATATAAATGGGTCTTTGTGAGAAAGAGAAATGAGAATGACGAAATCATAAGAGATCAAAGCACAACTTGTTGCTTAAGGTTTCTCTCAAAGACTTGGTATAGACTATGAAGAAACTTATTCCATTGTAATGGACACAATCATATTCTGATACTTGATAAGTACAATAGTCTTTGAAGGACTAGATATGCATCTCATGGATGTTGTTACAACCTATTTATATGGGTCTATAGATACTGACATATACATGAAAATCCCTAAATGATTCAAATTGCCTGAAACAACTAATCCAAAACCTCGAAACATGTACTTAATCAAACTACTAAGATCTTTATACACATTAAAGCAATTCAAACACATGTGGTATAATCATTTGAGTGAGTATTTGTTAAAAAAAGGATATGTGAACAATCCAATTTGCCCATGTGTTTTTATCAAGAAATAAAAAATTGGGCTTACAATAATAGCAGTATATATGGATGATTTGAACCTTATAGGGAATTTTGAAGAGCTCACAAAAATAGTTAATTATTTAAAGAAGGAATTTGAAATGAAAGACTTGAGGAAAACAAAATATTGTCTCAACCTACAAATTGAGCATTGTTCAAATGACATATTAGTCCATCAATCAATATATATGAAAACAATATTAAAACAATTTTATATGGAAAAATCACATCCACTCAATTTTCCCATGGTTGTTCATTCACTTGAAGTGAATGAAGACTTGTTTCATCCTAAAGAAGAAAATTAAGAATTGTTTGGTCTAGAAGTACCATTTCTCAGTGCAATCGGTGCAATAATGTATCTTTCAAATTGTATTTGACTAGACATAGTATTGTCTGTCAACTTGCTAGTAAGATACAATTTTGCCCTAATTGGAAGATATTGGAATGAGATTAAACATATATTGCAATACCTTCGTGGAACAAGTGACATGGGCTTATATTATTCAAAATAATCAAAATCACAATTGATTGGGTATGAAGATGTAGGATATCTTTAAGATCCTTATGGAGCTCGATCTCTAACAGAATATGTCTTTACTTATGGTGGTACGACAATGTCTTGGTTATCAGTTAAGCAAATAATGGTAGCCACATCTTCAAATCATTCAAAAATTCTTGCAATTCATGAAGCAAGTTGTGAATGTGTATGACTAAGATCAATGATTCAACATATTCAAGAAACATGTGGACTACCTTCCATCAAGGGCAATGCAACCAAGTTACATGAAGATAATGCTGCTTGTATTGCACAAATTAAAAGAGGATTCATAAAAGGTAACAAAACTAAGCATATCTTTGTTAAATTCTTCTACACTCATGAGCTCAAAGAGAAAGGTGAAATTGATGTTCAACATATTTGATCATACAATAATCTAGCAGATCTATTCACAAAAGCGATACCTTTGACCACATTGAAAAGGTTAAGGTATGACATTGGAATGCAAAGATTAAGAGATCTACCAATTGAAATGTTGAAGAAACTATAATCATGTCTACATGAGGGGGTGAATACTAATATGAAAATACTTCACTCTTTCTTCCTTCGTCCAAGTTTTGTCCTACAAGGTTTCACTGACAAGGTTTTTAATGAAGCAATTACCATATTCTTATGATCATCTAAAGGGGAGTGTTATAAAATATGAGAATTTGTAACATTGTGGGAACTTATGGATGATCATCCGTAATGATGTATATCTTTTTGTGAATTCCTATAAAAGGGAGGGACCCCTAATGAAAATCAGTTCAATTTCTCTATGCATTCTATTATCTCTTTCTTGTTCTTCTCCCATTTTGTTGTACAAAAAATTTAACATTTGTCATGTTTTTGCTTCAAAAGTAACCATTTTCTAATATAAATGCTTTTCATCATTTCAATTTTTTACACTCTAATTTTTTTTAAATGTTATTTTTACAAGAAAAAAAAGTGAGGGCATTTTTCTGAAAAAAAAAAGAACAAAAAGAAAATTAGATTTTGAAATTTAAGTTTTTAATGACCGTTTAAAATAACCCTTCTTAAAATCCATCTGTGGACCCGGATTTTCCATGATGCGTTACCACTCGACAGCACGACACGCTTTTTATTTGTGGAAAAATTTATTTTTGAAAAAGACTTGGGAGTCACCACTTATTTTTGTTTTATTTTTTAAAGGGAAAATAAAATAAGAAAGAAAAACCCTAAGTATGACTCCTAAAAGAAAATGATATGTCTGTGGAAAACCGAGTCTAGGACGAGGTCAGGTTGCCTATTGGGAAAGTATGGTGAAAGACCATAGCAACCCTTTAAGCCCTATAATGAGGTCTCTACTAATCAAGGTGATGCGAATATGGCAATTGATTAGTTAATCATTGGTTACCAAGAAATGAGAATCATGAAAACAAAAAATGAATAAGCAAGAGAAATTTGAGGGTGTACCTTAGTTGCAAGCTGAGTGCTATTATGAGAGACAAGGTTAGTGCATAATGATAAGTGTAAAATATCTCACACAAAACTGGTCAAAATCACACAATATCAATCATGCACTTCACTTGAATTATTTTCAAAGAAAATATTATAGATATTGGGCCCCCACTAAGACCCAATTGATTTTTTGTGAATTAATTCTCTAAAATCTCATTCTTATGGAATTATAAAAATTCATTCATGTTTATTAAAAATCGTGAAAAACATGAAAATTATTAAAAATCAAAGAAAATCACAAAATGCATGCTTAAATGAAATATGGCAGCAAGTTTATTAAAAATTAGGTTTTGGTGACTTAAGATTTTAATGAAGATGAGAAAAAATAAAAAATAAAATAATAAAATGAATAAATAAATAATAAAAAATAAAAAAGATAAAAAAAGTAGATTAAATTAGATAAATAAATAAATTAATAAATAAATTTAAGAGATTTAAAACCATTTGAAAGATAGATTTTTGAAAATCAAGTTTTGAAAGTAAGTGTGAAGGATTAAAAAGATGAGAACACGTGGCCTTTAGGACTGCATGACGAAGGTGGCCACGCATGGGTGTAGAAGTGGGCTCGAGGGCTGCCAAAGTGACTTCTTTGTTGGTGCACTATTTTCTCTGATAAAAGCGTCGTAGTCATCTATCTCCTCCTCAAACCTTTTGTGAAGAAGATCTCTGCCAACCTACCTATATTTCGTGGCTAGCTTCAGTTTAGGTTCATTTCCCACTTCGATCATATATCGGATTGAAGGTCATTGTGACAACTGAAGTGGTCATTCCTAATGATACTGATGAACTATTCAGCTTGCCTAAGCTAAACACTATACCAGACTTGTATTTTTAGGTGCCTCCAACTTTAATCTCCATGTGCTCATAAATGAGGCCAAGTTTGGACATGTTGTCATCCACATCTGCCTTTCTCGTTAGCATGTTGACAACAATGGACCTGGTTGGTCGGGATTTTGGCATGAAGAATATCAAGATGGATAGCTGAAGGATCTTTCACTTGGTTTCCAGTTTGAACAAAATCACCCATAGGAGACGACAATACTAGATAGTTAAGGAGTTCTTCCTTACTAGTAGTTACGTATTCACCTTCATTTTCATGTAGACTCCAACGAATTCAACACTGCCATGGACTTGCTGGTTGCTTTCGAGGATTTTGATGCCAAATGATCAAAGGGCGTCACAACAACTAGAACTTTAGGAACAATAGATACATCCACATCTTTAGATTTTGGAAACATAAGCCAAGGAAAGACTCATGTTATTCTTGATGATGCACTATTTTTTGCTAAACGAAACCAACGCAATTGCCTTAAAAGATTGGGAATTCCTCAAGTGCATCTTATTGTCAATATGTTTGCTCCGCAAATCACTCACTGCATCATAAACCTTAAGTTTGCAGTTGTTCTTGCAATTTGAAACATAAAACTGACTAAAGGAAGAAAAATCTTTGTGGTATTGCATGGAAATTATGAGAATTCTTCAAATGAGTGAAGACAACCATTGATTACTCTCAAAATAAAGTAGGATGACATGGATTTTAGAAAACCGACCCACCAAAAGGTGGCCATGCATGCATGGGCTGCAAGATAAAAGGGGTACATTAAATCATCACTTCAGGGAATAATACCAACACCAAGGTGCTTTTGCTTTTTTAGGTACATCGAGACTCGTGAAGCTGAAAAGAGAGCTTTCGAAATAGGGAAGTTAGTATCCAACTATTCTCATCTGCAAATGCAGCCAAAGCCTTCAAAAAAAAATTTGTTGATCAGCTCAGAGCTCTCACTGATGGCATCCTTAATCACACCACGAAAATAGTTGAAGAGGATGGTGCATTGGTCATCGTCAACAGTGTAGAGAGAGGCGTTAAAAACTGAGACGATGACACTGTCACGACCTAAATTCCGGGCAGCCCAAAATTTGGACCATGATCCCAAGTCAAAGGTTTGACCCTAAGGGTTCCTCCTAATCTACGCTAGCAGTCAACCAAAATGCTTTAATTTTTTTTTTTTTTACGCATAAATCACACTAAAGTTCCCACCAACTAACAATCCAAACTATCAATATACCATTCACTACTCAAGAGTAACAAGATATCACAATTATCATTAAAGTCTAGAAATAAAAGTTCACAGTTGAGCAATTTAATCAAAATAAGGTCTCATTGCAAATACATAGTTCACAGTTTGCTAATACAAGTTCCAATACAACCAACATAACAAATACACCACACTCCACTAGGCCGCTCCAAAACTTCCTAGGGCATCCTAAAGTCCTCCCTGCCTCACCTGTGGATCCTCAGGAATGACATCTGCATCTAAAAAGATGTAAAAAGGAAGGGTAAGCATTCCACATTGCTCAGTAGGGTGCTAATACCCAAGGGGTTAATGAGGATTATTAAGTTTCAAATGAACACAAAAGAATCATATCATCAACATTGATCACCTACATTTTTAATCTCTATAATTATAACAATTCCACAATTTTCAACAATTAAATAAAATGCATATGAACATGTGACACACAGTCATACAATGCACTATCGTTCTCGGGCTTTCACTGAAGGATACGCGTCCGTACCCAAATACACTCCCCATTTAGAGTCTTTCTGGGGTAGATTTTTGGGTCTTTTACCCTAGGGATTTCTCTCCCTTCTTAATTCGCCTCACACGAGCCTTTACTTTTCATTACTATTTTTTTTTTCTTTCTTTTTCCATTTCATGCACTTTCCATAGTTTTTTATCACTCATTCACACAATCATGATGCAAATGAAATGTCATGGGGTTAATCACCCTCATTCACAAGAATCACCAATATCACATAAATTTCCAACTAGTCCAAATATCATTGAAATTACAATCATACCACAATTCCATAATTTCCCAATAATTCCAATAATTCCAATAATCAAATATAATTATTTCCCACAATAAAATTAGCAAAAATATTCCAATAAATTCTCAAAAATCCACATATCAATAAATTATAATTTATACCACAATTTCATAATTTTCCAACTCCTCCAATAATTTCCAATAATCAAATATAATTATTTTTCTATAATAAAATTACAAAAATATTCCAATAAATTATCAAAAATCCACATATCAATAAATTATAATTTATACCACAATTTCGTAATTTCCCAACAATTCCAATAATTTTAACAACTTAAATACAATCATTTGTCAACAAAAAAAAAATCACGCAATCACCCAATTTCCAAAAAAAAAATTCCCAAATCATCCAATAAAATTTCCCGTATCACAACTATTACCTATTTAACTCCTAACAATAAGATCTACAATTTTTTCCAAGAAAAAAAAAATTTAATTAAAGTTTTAGGGTTAGGTTTCCATACCATAGATCTACAAATCGGACCGTTGAAAATAAAATCAGTCATTGTAGAAACGTTCCTCGCATCGAGTAGAATACTTCCTCAAAATTTCACGCGGAACGAACAACGTTCGGCCATCCAAATGGTTGGCCAAAGAACTGACAAAAAATTCTCTGACCCACAGTCGCCGAGACCCCTTCTACCACTTCCTGTTTCCTTTTTCTTTTTTTCTTTTTTAATTCCATTCATTTTGTTTCTAACCACCAACCACAAGCCCATGACTGAACCAATCAAGCCTTTGATTTTTTTATTTTATTTCTTTTGTTTTATTTCTTTTTCAATTTATTTCCATTTCACTTCATTTTTTTTAACAACACACAAAATAATTTATTAAACACCATCCCAAAATTTTAATTTTCTCAAATTTATTATTAAGAAAATTAATTTAATGTGTTACTTAATTAGTTTTAGTTAATTTTAATTAATTCATTTGCACTTTTTCGTTTTTGTTTTTCGTTTTTGAAAATTTTCAATTTCTACGATCCAAAGAAATTTTCTACTATTAAGCTGATATGGTGCAAAAATTTGAACTCGCCTAATTGACCAACAAAATATTTTGAATTCCGCCAATCCAAAATTAACACGTGTTCTCCAATCATTTTTTTTTTTTTTTTTTTTTACTTTTCAACCACCACTCAAACAAAGACTTTTCAAACTAGAAATTCTAATGTGGCCTAAAATACCCAGTCATTACATCCTACCCCCCTAAAAGAAATTTCATCCCAAAATTTAAACGAGCTTACCTTAAAAATTATAAAAGAGTTGTGGATAATGTCGTCTCATTTCTTCTTCAGGTTCCCAAGTGGCTTCTTCTATCCCATGGTGTTGCCACCACACTTTGACTGTGGGAATCACCTTGTTCCTGAACCTATGCTCTCAAACTTCTAGAATTTGTAAAGGTTCCTCCACATAAGAAGTATCTTCACTAATTTGAACATCTTGCAAGTCAACTACCTAAGTTGGATCTGGAGTACACTTCCTTAGCATCAACACATGGAAGACATCATGCACGAGGGACAACTATTGAGGCAAGATTAACTTGTATGCTACTAGGCCAACTCTCTTATCAATCTGAAATGGTCCCACAAGTCTAAGGGCTAACTTCCCTTTTTTCCCAAAACGAAATATGCCTCTTCAAGGAGAGACTTTTACAAACACCCAATCTCATTCCTTAAACTCCAAGGGTCTTCTCCTTTGTTCTGCATAGCTTTTCTGTCTATCTTGAGCAGTCTTAAGTTTTTCCTTGATGAGTTGTATCATTTATGTAGTTTCTTGGACAATCTCAGGTCCTAATAAACGACTCTCACCCAACTCTATCCAATACAAGGGCGATCTACAAGGTCTCCCATAGAGTGCTTCATAAGGTGCCATGCCAATGCAAGATTGGTAACTGTTGTTATAAGCAAACTCTGCCAAAGGTAAGTAGTATGTTCAATTCCCTCCAAAGTCCAAAACACAAGCCCTTAACATGTCTTCTAAGATTTGGATCACTTTTTCTGATTGACCATCTGTTTGAGGGTGAAAAGCGGTGCTAAAATTCAATTGGGTGCCCAAAGCCCTTTGTAAACTCTGCCAAAACTAAGAAGTAAACTTAGGGTCCCTGTTAGACACTATAGACAAAGGTATCTCATGCAATCTCACAATCTCCTGCATATACAACTTAGCCAGAGAGTTCATGGAGTCAATAGTCTTCATGGCTAGAAAATGAGCTGACTTAGTAAGATGATTCATAATCACCTAAACTCCATTTTTCTTACTTCTAGTTCTTGGCAACCCTATCACAAAGTCCATAGTGATATGATCCACTTTCACTTAGGTATAGGTAAAGGTTGCAATAACCCTGTAGGCCTCTAGTGTTCAGCTTTCACTTGCTGACTAGTCTGATAGTTGGCTACATACTGAGCAATGTCTCTCTTCATCCCACTCCACCAGAACTGTCTCTTTAAGTCTTGATACATTTTTGTACTCCCAGGGTGGATGCTATACTTTGCCCTATGAGCATCTACTAGAAGTTCATTCCTCAACTCCATATCCCTTAGTACACACAATTTCCCTTTAAATCTCACACTCCCATCTACATGCATAGACCAATTTTCATCTACTTCACCTTTAACCTATTGGGCTTTAACTTTTTCTAAAAACTCATCATGAACTTGAGCCTCCATTATTCTTTGGATAACCATTGGTCTAGCCGATATACTATACAAGCATGGACCCTGTCCTTCCCAACCAAGACATAGCTCAAAATCCTCAATAACTGCATGCATTTCAAACTCTCTCAACCACAAGCTAGACAACTGGCCATAGCTCTTCCTACTGAAGGCATCTGCTACAACATTTGCCTTTCCAAGATGATAATGAAGAGCAAAATCTTAATCTTCCAATGTCTCCATCCATCTCCTTTGCCTAGAGTTCAGATCCTTTCGAGTGAAAATGTATTTCAAACTCTTGTGATCAGAGTACACCTCAAACTTCTCTCCATACAAATAGTATCTTCAACTCTTAAGAGCAAACACCACTGCTGCAAGCTCCAAATCATGTGTTGGATAATTCCGCTCATGCGACTTTAATTATCTTGAGGCATAAGCTACTACCTTGCCTTGCTTCATTAGCACACACTTTAGTCCCATTGTAGAAGCATCACAATAAACCGTAAACAAGTCTCCACTAATAGGAGTAATTAACACTAGAGCAATGGTCAATTTTCGCTTCAACTCCTGGAAAGCAGTCTCACACTCCTCATTCCATTCAAACTTCACTTCTTTTCTAGTCAACCGAGTCATTGGTGCTGCAATTTAGAGAAGTCTTCCACAAACCTCCTATAATATCCAGCCAACCCCAAGAAACTTCTAACCTAAAATACATTAGTAAGCCTTTCCCACTCCTGCACAACTTCCACCTTGGAATAGTCCACTGCTATTCTTGCCTTAGAAACCATATGACCTAAGAAATTCACTTTAGTAAGCCAAAACTCACTTTTTTCCAACTTTCCATACAACTGATGTTTTCTTAAAGTTATAAGGGTGGTCACTAAATGCTACTTATGCTTCTCCAAACTCCTTGAGTAAATCAAGATGTCATCCACAAAGACATCACAAACTGATCCAAGTAAGCACAAAATATTTTGTTCATTAAATCCATGAAAGCAATGGGGGCATTAGTCAACCCAAAAGGCATGACTAAGAATTCATAATGCCCATATCTCATTCTAAAAGAGGTTTTTGGAACATCTTCTTCCTTAACCCTCAATTGATGATACCCAGTTCTCAAGTCAATCTTACTAAAATACTTCTCACCCTTTAATTGATCAAACAAGTCATCTATCCTTGGAAGAGGATACTTATTCTTCACAGTAACTCTATTCAACTTCTTATAGTCAATACCCAACCTTAATGTGCCATCTTTCTTCTTCACAAACAACACTGGGGCTCCTCATGGTGATGTACTTGGACGAATAAAACCCTTACTCAACAATTCCTCCAACTGAGTTTTCTATTCCTTCAACTCAAGAGGGGCCATCCTATAAGGGGATACTGAAATAGGATCCATTCCTAGATATACTCCAATAGAGAAATCAAACTCTTTATGTGGTGGTAAACCTGGTAGCTCATCTGGAAATACATCTTGAAACTTCCTCACCATTGGAATTTCTATACTGTCCTTTTGGGCTTTTTCCTTACTACGAAGGCAAGCTAGGAAATTTATTGATCCCTTCCCAACACATACTGATAGCACTGATTAAACTATGAAAAAGGCAAACTAACACACTTCCTTCCAACAAATCAAACCTCAAATCCATCTAGCAGACAAAATATTATTCTACGGCGATGACAATCAATAAGTGCTCTATACACCATTAACCAATCCATTCCCAAGATAACATCATACCTAGTCATATCCAAAATCCTCAAATCCACCTTAAATGCTCTATCCGCTAAGGTAATAGCGCATCTCTTGCATATTCTATCAACTCTAGAATTCGTACCCATAAAGGACTCGATAAGTAACAGATTTTCTACCATTTCCGTTTTCAACCCCAATGCATTAGTACAAGATGCAAAAAATGAAAGAATGAGTTGCCCCAATATCAAACAAAACACGCACCCAAGTACTATAGACCAAAATCATACCTTCCACCAAAAGGGCGTCCTCCTCTGACTCTGTTGGGGTTAAGGAAAAAACTCTACCTACTACCTACTTCCCCTTACTTTTAGCACTCGACCCCTGAGAAGAATGGGTCTGACTACTCATAGTAGTTGTCCGGGCTCCCTGCACTGCTGGGGTAATTGCGGCATCTGGTAGTAAGGTAAGTGAAACTAAGGGAGCTGGAAAGGCACTGCTGGCTGTTGCTGGGGGCCTCCTTGAGGTTGAGGTCGAGCCTTCTATGCGCCCCGCAATGGGTAAGCCCTTTATAAGTGATATCCTGCCCCACAACCATAACATACTCTAACAATAGTCATCTTTTGAGCACTTTGCTCACCTCTAGCATAGAACGAAGAATGCCCCTCAAATTGCTGATCCCTCAGCCTTTGCTGTTGGCCCTAGGATCTCCTCTAGGAACTTTCCCCCATTTTTTATTTCCCTTTTTTGTCCCTCATTTGCTCTCGAATTTAATTGGTTTCCTCTATGTCTTGCTTCACCAATAAAGCTTTCTTAACGAACTCAGAATAGTCCCTTATAGCTAGTGGGACTAATCTATTTCTAATAGCAAGCCTCAATCCTTGTTGGAATCTCCTGGCTTTCTCTCATTCCTCACTAATCTTTCCCAAGGCAAATCTAGACAACTTCAAAAAACCGAGATTCATACTCCAACACTGACATATTTCCTTGGATGAGGTGCTCAAATTCCATCTTCTTGGCATGCTTAGCCACCTCTCCAAAATATTTGTCTAGGAAGATTCTATCAAATTCCTCCCAAGTCATCACCTCAGTGTCGTACACTCTCTTCATTGATTCCCACCAAAAATCAGCTTTGTCAACAAGCATGTACGCCGCCATACTTACCCTTCTTTCCTAAGGTATGTCTAGCCCCACTAGAATTCTTTTCATCCTCCTCAACCAATGCTCAACTGCTTCAGCATTGGGCTCTCAATTAAAAGATGGAGGTTGCATCACCATGAACCTCTTCATTGCCTCCATCTGGCTCATTACTATCCTAGCAGAGTGGCTCCTTCTTTGAGAGTGGTCTGAATTCTCCTAGCCTTGGTACTTCTTGACCTCCTGGAACCCTGACCTCTCATCAATTAGGTGGTTTCTCATAACTCCCTTCTTACTTCCCGAAGTTCTTCTCTTACCAACTCTTACTCCTCATCTCTCTCAGATCTTCCTCTTGTTGACCTTCCCGCCATTTCAAATCCAACAAGCCTTAATTCAACCACACTTCCAAGGTGAGTAAATCAAATTCACATATAACCATTTAGCAACTTCAGCAACTACTAAAAACTTTTGCTTTTATACAATCACAATACATAATTCAACATAATTAACACCATAATGTTTCTTACTATCATCAACAATCACCATCACAAGATTTTTCAAACATAAAGAATAAACAATTAAATAATTTAATTAATAATCAGCTCATTAACTAAACACATACAAAAAATCATAAACATAATAATACACATAGACACCCACAAACACTAACCCCAAGGTATTATTGCAACCTTGGCTCTGATACCACGCTATCACAACCCAAATTTTGGGCGACCCAAATTTTGGCCCATGACCCCAGGTCAAAGGTTTGACCCTAAGGGTTCCTCTTGATCCATGCTGGCAGTCAACCAAAACGCTCTGAATGTTTTTTTTTCTATGCATAAATCACACTAAAGTTCCCACCAACTAACAATCCAAACTATCAATATATTAATCACTACTCAAGAGTAACAAGATATCACAATTATCATTTAAGTATGGAATTAAAAGTTCACAGTTGAGCAATTTAATCAAAATAAGGTCTCATTACAAATACATAGTTCACAGTTTGCTAATACAAGTTCCAATACAACCAACATAACAAATACACCACACTCCACTAGGTCGTTCCAAAACCTCCTAAGGCATTTTGAAGTCCTACCTGCCCCACCTGTGGATCCTCAAGAATGACATCTGCATCTAAAAAGATGTAAAAAGGAAGGGGTGAGCATTCCACATTACTCAATAGGGTGCCTAACACCCAAGGGGTTAATGAGGATCACTAAGTTTCAAATTGATACAAAAGAATCATATTATATCATCAGCATTGATCACCCACATTTTTAATCTCTATAATTATAACAATTCCACAATTTTCAATATTTAAATAAAATGCATATGAACATGTGACACACAGTCATACAATGCACTGTCGTTCTCGGGCTTTCATCGAAGGATATGTGTCTGCACCCAAATACACTCCCTATTCGGAGTCTTCCCGGAGTAGATTTTTAGGTATTTCACCCTAGAGATCTCTTTTTCTTCTTAATTCACCTCACACGGGCCTTTACTTTTCATTACTATTTTATTTTTTCTTTCTTTTTCCATTTCATGCACTTTCCACAGTTTTTATCCTTCCTTCACACAACCATGATGCAAATGAAATGCCATGGGGTTAATCACCCTCATTCACAAGAATCACCAATATCACATAAATTTCCAACTAGTCTAAATATTATAGAAATTACAATCATGCCACAATTCCATAATTTCCCAATAATTCCAATAATTCCAATAATCAAATATAATTATTTTTCCACAATAAAGTTATAAAAAATATTCCAATAAATTCTCAAAAATTCACATATCTATAAATTATAATTTATACCATAATTTCATAATTTTCCAACAACTCCAATAATTTCCAATAATCAAATATAATTATTTTTCCACAATAAAGTTACCAAAAATATTCTAATAAATTCTAAAAAATCCACATATCAATAAATTATAATTTATACCACAATTTCATAATTTTCCAACAATTCCAATAATTTTAATAACTCAAATGCAATCATTTATCAACAAAAAAAAAAAAAAAAAAATCCCGTAATCACCCAAATTCCAAAAAAATATTCCCAAATCATCCAATAAAATTTCCTACATCACAACTACTACCTATTTAACTCCTACCAATAAGATCTATAATTTTTTTCCAAGAAAAAAGTTTTTAATTAAAGTTTTAGGGTTAAGTTTCCCTACCACAGATCTACAAATCAGACCGTTGAAAATAAAATCAGTCATCGTAGAAACATTCCTTGCGTCGAGTAGAACACTTCCTCAAAATTTCATGCGGAATGGACGACGTTCGGCTGACCAGAGAGCTGGCAGAAAATTCTCTCACCCACAGTCGTCGAGACCCCTTCTACCACTTCCTGTTTTTTTTTTTCTTTTTTAATTCCATTCTTTTTCTTTTTAACCACCAGCCACAAGCCCACGACCCAACCATTCAAGCCTTTGCAATTTTTTTAATTTCTTTTGTTTTATTTCTTTTTCAATTCATTTCCATTTCACTTCATTTTTTAACAACACACAAAATAATTTATTAAACACCATCTCAAAATTTCAATTTTCTCAAATTTATTATTAAGAAAATTAATTTAATTTGTTACTTAATTAGTTCTAGTTAATTTTAATTAATTCATTTTTAATTTCTATGATCCTAAGAAATTTTCTACTATAAAGTTGACGTGGCGTAAAAATTTCAACTCACCTAATTGACCAACAAAATATTTCGAATTCTGCTAATCCAAAATTAACACGTGTTCTCCAATCACTTTTTGTTTTTTTTTTACTTTTCAACCACCACTCAAACGAAGACTTTTCATACTAGAAATTCTAACGTGCCTAAAATACCCGGTTATTACATCACCGAGCCCAAATGAGGCTCCGACGAGGTACGTGAGAAAGTTGACTGTTGCTTGGCTATGCTATTATTCTTTTTCTTCTTTATCTTTGTTTGTGGCATTGTTTAGATGTCCACAACCAACTAGGATTTCTTTGGATGAGCCAAATAGCGAAGCGGGTGGCCATGCGACAACTATAGGATGGCCATGCTGGAAAGGAGAACCATTTGCCTCACAATTTCTCCTTCGTTCAAATTGAGATTATGACTGGGCATGGAAAATGTGGCCATGCGCCCATGTGTTCTAGTATTTTTGGAGCAAATTATGATGATTTTTCGGCTCTAGTTGTCATGCATGGTTGGATTTTCAATTCTCGAGCATAAATTCCAAGCGTCGGTGTCGAGTTTAGTTCTTCAAATACTAGTGAGCCTTGATTTATAATAGTTTGCGAAGAAGACGTCTAACTCTTTGATCCATTTTTCATTGCCATGAGTCTTGCATGCGTCAAGGAGGGCTCCTCAAATAATTCCAAATCTTCCTTTGCCTGCCCATTCTGGGCATACCCAAAAAATCATCACTATCCTATGCCAAATACTTGAAAGGCGAATGATGTTGGGTGTAGTGTTGAGTTTGGTGGGTATGAAGGATAGAGATATGGGTAAGGTGATGTGGGGTAAGCTGATGGTGGTGATGGGATCAATGGGTATGAAAGATGGGAATTTGCGACTTTGATGGAGGCTTTGGAAAGGTTTTGGGTGGTTGTGATGGTTGAAAGGAATAACTTTCGAATTCCTTGCTTCTCGTTCTTCAAATAGAATTTTCTCTTATTTTGTTTATGGTGATAGTTGGTTTATTGGAACAACTTTCCTTGTCTTATAGTTGAGGGCCACAATAATATTAGAAATCTGAAAGCTAGAACCCAAAGGAGTAACCTTTTCAGTTTCGGACAAAGTTCTAGCAACATGATTTGAGAAGGGTGGAGTCTAACAACTTCTTTCCTATTCCTTCCGCAGTTCTTCCATAAACTCATTTCAGCAGCTTGTGTAAGGATATGCATGCTTGGATAGCATGCCAAAGGCGACCATGCATGGGGAGTTTGGGCATGCAGGGTCTGGAATTCAAGAACTGCTTCTCATTGACTATGGGAATTTAAATCTGAAACTAAATCTAAAGGGGGTGGTGCACCACTCTTTCCGAGGACTTAGAACATGGATTATAACCTTCGGATCCCTTATCATGACAAAGATCATCATCTCCATTGTTGCCACCTTCATTGAAGACCTTATTTGATAGTGTTGTCGTCCCTCCTAAACCAAATAGGATTCATCTTGAAACTAGAGGCAACTTCCTCTTTAGATGGGTAATCCAGAAGAACAGTATAGAGGATGATTGCTAGCTTGCGAAGAAGACTTCCAACTAGTGAGATAGATGATCATCATGGGTCCTTAGTTCTCTCAACTCAGGCTTTTTCCCTTGATAACATTAGTTTATATCCATGTTGGACCCACACAACATTGCACTTCCACATGGTGCCAAGCTATGATTTTCCATTAGTAGCTTGCTGTCATGGGAGGTAGAAAAAATGACTTGTTGTACTTGAGAAATGATGTCAAAGTTACACAAACTGTTGGCTTCTATAACAAGCTATTTCATATTGCAAATGATGATACACCCATTAGGTGGGTTTAGGTTGCCTGTGCAATCTTGCTAACAGTAAACCAGCTAGGAATACGCATCATTATGGAAATATGCATTCGTAGCTTGCTCAACTTGAAGGGTATTACTAGGAAGAACTCCCCCATTCGGTTTCTCAAACTATAATTGTTTTTGATGGTCACCTCATTCAACTCTAGTAGCATAGATGCATGAACCATCAATAGACATGAAATAACATTGACACCTAGGGATGGCTATCACTATTTTCGAGTAGAAGAAAAGCTCAACATCTCCATGAACATTGAAACAACAACAACCAAAACTCAGAACCATAAGAGAACCAATGGCAAAGCTAACAAAAAACTTCTCCTTGGGGGTACAAAAAATGACCACTAGGTCAAGTAATGGTGTTATGGTGTCTTACTTACCCTTATGATTCTAGCTGATCATAAGAAATCTGCATACATGGTGTGCAAAACCAAAGATGCATGTCATAGGGAAGACCGAACAAGAGTTGAAATGAAAACAGAGTAAACACAAACAAGGAGAATATGAGGGAAGTACAGAGTGATCACTAAGCCACGTTCCATAAACAGAGAGGTAACAGGCTTGCATTATGGATGGGTGGAAAGGATTTCCAGATATTATTATATGGCTTAAAATAGAGTTCAAACTAATCTCAATGAAATCAAATGAGAATGAAGCATAAATGCACTATAACCCAACCCAAGCAATTTGAAAATCAACAAAAAGGCTAAATGTATGACGTGATATCCATACCTAAAACCAACAGCAAGCAGATAAGCCTCAAGTGGCCATAACAAATCATCCAAAAAATCTAAGTAGCAGCAAAGGAAATAAGTGTAGAAAGGAGCAAATATTTTACCATGATGAACTTACTTCCTAGATGATTCAGGTTGATGAATCCCCCGTCCTTTACTCTCTACTTCAACTTCTTCTTTTGTTTTTCTTTGGTTTCTTCTCCCAATCGCCACAACCCATAACCTTTCTTGTTTCCTCTGTCAAACTGACATCCCTTGTCCTAAGACTCCTTCATAGCTCTTCATTTCTTTTCCAATTCTTGCTTCTCCTCCCAACCTTTTCCAAAGTCTCTCACTGCTTCACCCTCTTCCAAAAGTAGTTGCCTCTAGAGTCCCTCCACTCTTCCATTCAGAAAAATGTCTCCATCCTAACCACCACCTTGTCGAGGCAGTAGTGTCCTTTTCTACGTGTCTCTTACAACCAGCTCACTTGTAAAGTTCATCCTCCACTCCCCTATTTAAAGATGGTGTTTCACCATCCTGCCAAAAGGACCAAACTTCTCGAGTGGCAAGAAGGTGGTGAGAGGAAAAATAAAATAAAATAAAAATACAACAAATAATAGTGATTAAAAAACAAACAAACATCTTCTAGTCCAAAAAGAGGGGTCTACACCATCACTTTTAAAATTCTTTAACTTTAGTACTTACATTTATAGATCTTATAGTTTTATCACTCCAACCTCAAATTTTTTTATATGAATAGTTGTAATGTCTTCTTTTTATATTTTTGTTATATTATATTATTCTTACTATTATTATTTCATCTTTTGCTTTTTCTTCTTATTTTAGCCTTCAATATTTTTCCATGCATTTTTGGATATCTTTTTGCATTTTAACTTTGTTATCACTAAGAGAAAAAAAAAGCCTTCATTGACAGTTTTTCATTGTCAATGTAAGGTATATATGTCAAGGTCGGTTACTATTCATATATGTCATCTATACCAATGTCAAGAAATGTTTAAAGGTAACTTGACATATACATATGTTAAGATTTTCTTTATTTTTACAAATGATGAAATCTTATTAATATAAGATATGTCAATGTTTCTTTCATATCTGTTAAGGTTGGATTCAACTTATGTCAAGACTACTTAATTTTATGTCAAGATTAACTCACTCTTCTATTAAGGTTGCTCCAACAAATGTCAATATTAGATTTTCTATATATCATAATTGGCTTATATATATGTCAAGGTTTGATATCACATATGTTGTAATTGCTATTGCACATGTCAATGTTGGGCATGACCCATTTGTCAAGGTTGATTATGAAAATTTTAATATTATTTTATTTAATTTTAGTTTTTTAATGGAAAATAAAGCTATTACCATATGAAACATATCTCCAAATTAAATTTGGTAACTTTTAATTATGATCATAACAATCAAGTCTAGAATAATGTAAATAAACTACTATTCAAAGCAAAAATAAAAAATAAAAAATTATTACATATACATTATATAAAAAGACAATTTCGTAAATCTTTTTCAAGTTAATCCTTATTTAATTTTATATACAAACAAAACCAAGTTAAAAACATTCAATTAAGATAATATACAAACTAATTAAATTGAAAATTACAACATTATCTTCATAAGATGTGGTCTTTATCTCTTCACCATTTTCTTCTTCTTGGTATATTTCTTGGATAACTAGAAGGATAAACACAAAATTAATAGAAACATAAGTAACAAATACCAAAAAATTATACAAAAAAAAAGTCATAGGAGAATACACCTTTTTACCTTCAATATCACAAAAGATAAATACAATGAATACACCTATTGACCTTCCATATTATCAATTATAATTGAATTGACTTTGTAACTCTAAATTCAATGTAAAAAACAATAAATATTTAAACTCCATGGAAGATATCCTAGTTTACAATTATTAAGTTCATCAAAAGAGGAAGTAAGAGCAAAATAACAAAGAATTCACACATATGATATGTGAAAAAAAAAAAACTATAGTGTTAAAGCCCTATGCTTTTAATGCTAACTCTTTAAAGTTTAATCTAACTTTTAATGTTATGCTAATTGTTTTCATGGTAGATCACTTTTTGTTTCCATAAGTAGATTATAATTTAGTTCACAAATTGTTTTTGGTTTCAAAAATCTATATTTTTCTTCGTTGTCTTACTTATTTCCACTCTTAGTTTATTTATTTATTTTATAGGTATTTCCACTCTTAATTTATATTCATTAAAGAACTTCATTACTAAATAACTATCTAATTTTAATAATATTATAGACATGAAATTTATGAGAAATAGTTAAAAATATTAAAATGCAACCCTCTTAATAGCTTGTTAATTTTCTTAATTCTTTTTTATTTTTTATTTTTTTAATTCTTTTATCCTAATACAATCATAGCATATAAAATACATCTTTTTGATAGTTAATATGCTTACATAAGTAGATTTGATATAAATTTGGGTTCTCTAAAAACATAGATCATGTTATTCTTTGAAATTATTTAAAAAAATAAAAAATTTAGAGCATTGAATTGACAATCTTAATATTAAATTTCCCCAATCAAAATAAGCACCTGACCATGTTATCATGTTCTTAAGTTCAACCTTGTCAAGATCAAGAAAATTGTTGATCTGAAAAAAAAAGAAAAAAAAAAAGAGAAATAATGATATAAGATTAGAATATCAGTTAGTAAAGTATAGACAATTCACATGCATTATATAAATATTTTTAAATATTATGCCTTACAATTGCTTCAATGGAGATTCTATTGTCCATAATATTCAAGATATGGAACCATCCTAAATTCAAACTACAACAAAATAAAAGTTGGAACCAACCACCCAAATTTGTTGCAAAGCTAGAAGAATGATATAGCAAAGAACTACTTTTCTTAAAGCAGTAAAGCTAAATAATTTGCAGTAATCACAAGGACAGTTAACCATTTTCATTTGGAGGATTTAATATAAAATAAGGGAAAAACTTGATAGTGTTCTAATTGGTGGGTAAAAGTGATTGGAGACATAAATTAAAAGCTTCTCCCATTTCAAGTAGAACTTGCATGCAGAAAGGCAAAACAAAACAAATTAACATGAAATGTAATTGCAAGCAAGACTTGGTCCATGTTCATTGATGCAGGATGACAAAGATCATGATGTCCCAGAGACATCTCAAATAGAAATTTGATTAGAATTTACAACACTATAAACAAGGTCCAATTTATGATGAATTAACTCATTCTCCCATGTTTTTATCAAGAACAGTTTCATTCAAGTCTACCCCTCACTACTTTATGCTTTCATTCTCAAATTAAAATATCTATTATCAAGATGTCATTTTTAAGAATTCCCCAACCAAACTAAAATTTTTGCAAGAAACTAAATCCAGAGCACAAACATTTTGCTTGAGAAAATGAGCTATTAATTAATTGAGTTGTTTATCCTATAGTCTTATAAAAGATAGAAATGATTGTAAGGAATAAAATCCAACAAATCAAATGAAATGCAATTTTTAAAATACCTTTCATGTGAATATCCAAAACATTGTCTTGATTCTTGTCCTCTATAGATTATACAGTTTTCATGTAATTATATCCACAAATCATTAAAAATTAAAAATAGTAAAGAAAGAACAATAGTAAAATCTAGAACATGTTATTTAAGAATATATTAGAATGTTAAAAACCTATCTAGTTATCTTACATGTTATTACCCATGAAATGTTCCATTTTTTTTCATTCTCTATCAAAACCCATTTTTGTGTATTTGATGTACAAACAAACTAAGAGTAAGGAATCTCAAATTACATTGTGATACTCATTATCTTGAACAAGCAAACACCAATAACTAGTTAGGCTTAAAGAATGTGAATGTTCCAAGTGATTTTGATGAATGTTACCTTTTTTGCTCACTATCACTAAGGGATTTTGAACCAAAAAAACCCAAAATAATTACAAAACAAATTTTCTCACCTATCAAACATGCCAAAATAATAAAAACATGAAAAACACCAAAATAGATAAAGGAGATCTGAGATCTATAATCATGAATAATATGACATGGTCCTCATGGTAGTGGTCGAAGAAATAGTGGTGTCCTTGACAGAGAAGATGGTTGTCGACGACAAGGGAGCGCGATGTGGGCCCGTGGTACGATTAAGGATGAAGGAGCGATACATCAGGAGAAGTGGCTTTGATGCCGATGAGGAGTTGTTGTGGTGAGAAACTTTGACATCAAGGCAACATGATGTGGATGTTACTAGCCCATGGTGTTAGAGGAGCTATGACAATGAAACTACCTTAGATGAGGAAGAAGTGAGAAAGGGAGAAAGGAAAGGAAGAGGAAGAAGAAGGAAGAAAAAAAAATGTTTGGATGGAGAGAAAATAGAAGGAAACCAAAGAGAAAATAGGCGGGAGAGAGAGAAGCCAGTGAGAAAAATACTGAAGGGTAAAAGAGGGCCTAAAAAAAGCCTACATTGGTCCTTTCCAAAAAACCTAAAATACTTGGGTTTAGCTTCAAAAATTGGTGGAATGGAATACACCAAACTTACTATAAAAATATTAAGATAAAAAAATATACTAAAAGTTAAAAGGAGTGGGTTGTGAATATATATAAAACTTAATTCTATAATTATAAAGACACAATTTTAATATTTTTTTTATTGTCTTAATAGACTATAATTATTCAAAATTGTCTAACATAAGGATGGTGTTTTTTAACCCCTTTAATAAAACCCCAATTTATATCATAAAAGAAGGCATGAAGAAAAGTTCAATCCCTTTAATAAAACCTCAATTTATTGTGAGGATATATTCTCTAATAAAACCCCTTAATGTAATAAAAGAATGCAAGAAAATAAGAACCTCTTACACATTTTTCAAATGATAGACTAAACGATTTTCAAATGGTGAGTTCTAGAAAAATTAAATAAATAACAAGGTAATTTTTTTTCTATATATTGATGTCAACCTTGATAGATTAAAAAAATTAGGTTTATTTTCACTTATAAATTTATGTGAAAGTGACATTGTCAAATATTCTAACATTAAGATATGGATTTATTAAATATTTATTGAGTTATAAATTTTCTACGAAGGTTATATTATAATAAATCACATAATTTAGCAAATGAATATATGTCATTATTGCTTTTTATTTAGGTACTTCACATATGAGTAAATTAATTATATTTGATTTATAAATTTTTTGTCAAGATTACATCATCATTAAGTTATGAAAAAATTAGTAAATTATATATATATATGTCAGTATTGCTTTCATTTAGATACCTTAACATATGAACATATTAAATATACGTTGACTTATATATTATTTGTCAACGTTGTATCATCATAAGTCTTAGAAGAATTTAACAAATTTTATATATGTCATTATTGGTTTGAACTAAGTTGTAATGTCATAGTTGTTCATTTAAATAGACAATATTGACGTATATTACCTTAAGTGAAGATAATATATGTCATGAATAACATTTTTTCTTGTAGTGTATTTTCCAATTTTAGGATGGATTTTCAAAGGTTTTCCCATACTCATATCTAAATTTTAGTTTTATTATGATTTAATTAATGTCTTTGCCTTAATTTTCAATTTTTGGTTTCGCTATTTGATGATTAAGATACTTTTTATTTAAGTATATTAAGCTCACAATTGGATAACAAAAAGTTTTTTTTTATAAACTAGGATTGTCTATTGGGGTCCTCAAAGCTCTCTTTGTTTCTAAATTGTTTCCTTTTTAGGTTTTTTTTTTTTGTTAGTTAAGACTATCTATGAAATATGGGGAAAAAAATTGTAATGCATATTCAATAGTTTTTGGAATAAAATATGTGTTTGATCTTGAAATTTGTTTATACATTTATTCCTATATGTTTATTTTTTATATTTTATATTTTTTGTTTTCTTGTTAAGGTCCTCAAAGATAATTTTGTTTCAACAAAAAATAGTGTAGACCCTCAATTTTTTCCTTGGACACTTGCATTTATCTTAGGGGTGTCACATGCGCCCAATTTTTTCTGTATGGCACTACCATGACCCCCATTTTGGGCTTGATTGGTTTTTGAGCCTTGTGTAGGTTCATCTGCAGTCCAATGTAGTGCGAGTGTGTAGTTCATTTTGGAGTGCCGTCATGGCCAATTTCCTAGTTGTTCACATCATGCTAAAGGAAGGAAATGAGGTCTCCCAAAAACTTCAGTTCAGTTGGAGTTCATAGGAGCAGGTTCGAATACGGAGCACTTGGGCTTGTTTCAATCCTATCTCCCTCATCTGAATTTGGAATCATGCACCATTTTTTTTTGTTGGATTCCTTATTCTTTAAGGAATATTGTGCCAAAATTTGAGAATTTTTCTCAATCGGTTGACCGGATGGGCAACCGGCTCAACTGGTTTGACAAGTTTTTTTAAGGTGGTCGACCGATTCGTCGGGGCTGCTAGTGAACGACTCTATTTTTGGCATTTTTGGTGCCCTTGTTCAAGCTGGTTCAAGCCCTGGTGCTCCAGATAGGGTTGAAGAATGGTTTTAGGTCCGATTTGGGCCATTTTGTAGATGAATTGTAACCCACCTTGAATCCATGTGGATTCTTGGCGGGTAAGGAATTATGAAGTTATGAGGGGCAGCTGCCCACCTCAAGAAAGGGAGAGCTGAATGAGTTGGGGTTCCAAGGCTAAAGGTGAGGATTTTCCAGAGCTGAAGGAGAAAGAAAATGGGGTGGTGCAGATGCTGAGAAGGAAAGTTTGAAAGAAGGAAGAAAAGAGGAGACATTTGGAAGAGAAAAAAAAGGGTTTTTTAAGAGATCTTGGGTGAAGACTCTACAGGAACTGAAAACATGGGGGGAAAGTCTAGGGGTCTCTGAGGGTTTGGCACCTAGGGAGAAAGAAAAGAAAGGAAGAAAAGAAAAAAGAAAAACAGAGGTCTGAGAGGAAAAATGGGAAAGATTTTTAAATAAAAACAGAGAGAACGTGAAAGAAAAAAGGATCTTGAGGAAAAGAAAAAAAGGATTTCTTTGGTTTGCCTTGGTAAGAAGCAAGGAGGAAAATGTCGCGATATTTCGGCAATATATCGCTGAAATATCGTGTGTCGATACCCTTCGACACGATATTTCTTGTAGAAATATCAGCCAGACGATTTTTCGGGATAAATCTCGAGAATTTTTCCTCGATATATCGCTTGGTCAACGGAGTCAACGCGCTACAGTGAAAGTCAAATGCGCTATAGTGTCCCTGCTACAGTGCACCTCCCCAAACAAATTGCTTCTACTTCCGAGGGGATTTGAACCCCAAACCAAAAGGTTTGGGGTTTAGTCTTCTTGCCATCTGGACTAACTCGCCCTTATGATATAAAGTGCATTAAACATATATATACTAAAGTCATTATATAAAAAAAATGTTAAAAGAATATTTTAAAGAGCAAATTAATTATAATTATTTTATAATTGAAAGCAAAATTTTCTTGTAATTAATTACCAATATTAAAAAATTATATATATATATATATATATATATATATATATATATATATTATAATTTATTTTATATTGTTTAATACAATTGAATTAAATGGATCATATTTTAATATTAATATATATTTTAAAATTAGATATATTATTATCAAATATGATAAATCATGTTATACATATATCAAAATTTTCAATAAAATAACTTTAAAATGTCTATTATACTTCTAATTATATTATTATGAGGTTTTCTTTGCATTTCTATGAGTTTTTAATAATTTTAAGTCTACCAATATTTTTTTTCAATATCTGATGATATATCTCCGATATCTCCGATATATCCGATATATCCGTAAAATCGAAATACCGATATATCCGTGATTACCGATATTTTCATCCTTGGTAAGAAGAAAAAGAGATCGTGATCACCAGTCTTGAGTGGATTTTATAGAAGGAGAATCAATCTCACTTGAAGCTAAGGAACACCTTTCAGAAGCTGGTTCTTTCAGGGTACGTTTCTAGTTACTCTCAGAATTCTTGCTCATATTTGGTTCATTTTTCTGGTCGTTTCAGAATGCTTAATGTTTTATTGATTAGTGTGGATGAAAAGGGCCATAAATTGTTATGTTGAAATTGGTTCTTTGTCTGTTTGCCATGTTCTTTATTTAGTTGATGCCATTGATTCCGTTTGATTTTGTTCATGTTAAAAATCTGTTTTGAATCATTCTCCTATTTTAGCCCATGAATCTACCCTTAAAATGAGGCTATTGATGTTCATCTTTTGCTCATCCTTCCCTGGGAATTTGTTTTAATTTTTTCATCTATGCTTTCTACTATTTTTTATTTATTTTTATTTTTTATTTTTTTTATGGTGTTAGAGTCATTGTCTATGTGTTTGAGCTTGTATTGGAGAATGACAGAGGCTTGGATATAAGAGATAAGCCTATCCAGCTATGGAAGGTTTTGCGTTAATGGATTAATGCCCAAACAGGATGGCTTCCTTTGCCGCCATGGCATGGGCGGCGCTTCTCTTTTGTACCTTCCCTCGTCAAGATACATAGGAGTAGGTTCGGGTAGCTTTTTAGATGGGAGCCCCGCCGGTGATAGCAAGCCGACCATTTTCTCATGCGCCCCCTGCATGATCAGCCCACTCACTTGTCTCCACTGTTGAAATAAAAAATAAACACATGTTTATTGAATTGGTTTAGTCAACTCTATAAGACACAATTTAGCATGCACCACCAAATAACATTGCAAGATTCCATTTAATTCCAAGGTTTTGAAAAGTCCAGATTTATTTTTTTAGTTTCCATTTCAAAAAATCCAAAATTTCGAAAAGTCCGGATTTATTTTTTTAGTTTTGATTTCAAAAAATTCCCAAAATTCTCAAAGTTTGGACTTATTTTTTTAGCGTCAATTTCAAAAAAGTTTCAAAAGTCCAGATTCAAATTTTTAGTGTCATTTCCAAAAATTTCCAAAGTTTCCAAAATTTCGATTATTAGGAGATGAAATTCAAACGGGAAATATGTTAGTCCTCAACTGAAAGCCAATGGAATGAGAGTAACTAAATTTTAGCCATGTAGTCTAGAGTCATGGTTGCACTTGGTGGCCATTGGGTAGAGCCTAGTGATTACATATATACGGTTTAGTCATGGATGGAAATTTTGGTTAATTTGGAATTTTCATATATTGTGTGCTTGTGCTTATTGACTAACCCTTTCTCGCAGCACACGACTAGGGACCTCAGGTACGCAACTTTGTTCTGGTCATTAATTTCCTGTGTGTGCGAATACCAACTAGAATCGCAAGTCTTGCCATTCATGTAGCCCGAGGGGGAAGTTGACTGATCTTCGATCCGTATGCTCCAATGTACCCAATTTACTAGTAGAGACCGGATTTCGGGCCTAGAGGGGTGCTACCTCGTATGAGGTACCTTTCTGATAGGTAACCTGATCCCTGGACCCAAAAATCTAGTTTCGCGGACCGCTTTTTCCTAACTGGAGTCATTGAGGGGTTTTTGTTCTTACTTTATTTTCCCCATTTCAAAAATAAAATAAAAAGTAAGTGGCGACTCCAAACGAAAATTGTCCCTCGTCGGGATGGATTTTCTAAAACTCGAAAACCACTTTTTTTTCCATATCATTTGTTTTAATTCACAAGTTGTGTCGGTTAGTGGATCGGGTGAGGGTCCACAAATTGGCGACTCCGCTGGGGATCTAACCCAAAATCTTTGGTTTCATAAGAGGATCAAACTTGAACTTCAGTTGGGTATATTGGATCACATGGTTCATTGACCAATTTACTCTTAGGCTTTATAGGTGACTGGTGATCACTTACTTGGTTGGTATTTGACTTGCACTTGTGATGAGTTGTTGCCTGTGTGTTCACCTGATTGGTTATGGCATGCTTATTCGTTGTTGTTGGTTCTTGGTTTTGCAGTTCATGAAAGGCTTAGAGGATTAGCTTGTGTGTAGATTGTATGGTAGGGTATCTCTTTACGCATGACTGCTTGCTGTATGACTGCCCTTTCTCTTGCATGATTGCTTATCGTTTATGTTTTTGGGGCACGCTTGTATCTCCTTATTTCTGAATCACTAGTCTTGGTCAACTATTCCTTATTGGTTTCTTGAATTGTTTGTGAGTCATTCCTAACTGTTTGCCTTCGACCAAGCTAGGGGTTTGGAATAGGGTCTAGCATAAGGGCTATATTGATGTTTGGGAGCACTATGGAGATGATGGATATCCGAGCAATGAAGACCTGTATAACCCTAAGCTAGATTTTATGGATACCTGCGTGGCCAGAGTGTCACTTTGATTGTTGGTTAGAATCATAGGTTGTGTATCCCCTTTGTGGGTATTGTCATCTAGCTTTTAGGACATACCTTTTCTCGTTGTTGGCTTTTGAGCCACCTTACCCCTGAGGTATCACCATGTTAGAATCTTGCTCTTGCCCGTGGAGCCATGTATTAGATTAGCTATTAACATCACATGATAGTTCATTCTCTCAGAGGATTTAGTCATGGGATTACATTACGGAATTGATTTCAGGACTGGTAGTCACGGGGATTAACATATCCCTTTTCTTTTGTAGGATTGTTGATTGAGACTGACCTGGGTTCTCGAGCTTGGATCAAGGTTGAAGGCAGACTTGTTAGAGGATCAGACCAGTATAGCCAGTCAGGACATGATTACTACTCAAAAAGTGCTATTTGATAGCTTGTAATTAACTCTTTTAAACACTTTTGAGTAGTAGTTATCACCTTTTAACCCAATTAACATATTAAGGACCCTCGCAATCAATTCTAATCAAATTGTGTTAAGTTTTGGTGTTTTGATAGCTTTTTGATCACCAAAGCAATCCGAGATTGAGGAGAGTTCTTTGGAATCCATGGCAAAAGATGTCCGGACACACCATCGGAGGGCGGCGGAACATGGGCTGTGGCAGGCTGTCGGAATGACGTAGCAAGGCTTGCTCACTTTAGTCAATGATCCGGATAGGGTATGCTATCGTCCGGGGTGTGATGTTCGCGAGTGCCATGTGCTTATCCCTGAGGGAGTCCAGATAGGGGAGCGCGTCACGTGTCCTCTTGGGGAATCCAGATGGAGTTGCTCCGGATAGCGACGTGCGACATAGCTCATTCCACCCGGGGAAGAATTCTGTCCGGCCGACGTTTCAACTTCCTCGGTCAGACATGTCCGGATCCTCTGATCGGATATCTCACATCCGGCGCCTGACGTTGGATGGAAGAGGAGGGCGTTTCAATTTCCCTGGTCAGACATGTCTGGATCCTCTAGTAGCGCTTACCCGGTCAGACATGCACAGCTGTAGTGTTCTCCCGAAGCTTCCCGATATTTCCGACCGACTTTTTGAGATATTTTGTTTTAGATATTTGTTGTCTAAATCCCCAAACTCTCCTTGTAACCCACCTATCATAGGATTCCTTAGTCGTTAAGCAAGAACAAAAGGGGTGAATAACTTCTTATATATAGTTTGTAATTTTCTTTGAAAAAGAATCAATCTCTCGAGAGCTTGTTATGAGAGACAACCTTTTGTAATAGTAAGAAATATATTTTACAGAGCACTTGCTCTGCTTTTCATATATATTTTTGTTTTCTCGTTAGTTTTCTTTCTAGCCAATCAAACTCTGAGGATTTTTCCTCAGAGGATGAGTGGCTAGGCTCTTCGTCTCTTGGAGTGAAGAAAGCCGGGTAAGTTTCCATATGCATAAATTGGAAGTTTTGTTGTTTTAGTGTTTAATGAAGAGAAAGTGTAACCCGTTAATGGTTTTTATCTTTTTAGTTAACTTAAAACGCTTTCAATTCCCCTGGGCCAACACTTGATAAGGCAAGTGGTCTCCGTCCATTGAGATACATTAGTTTATCTCTTGCGAGCCTGTAGGAGGTGGTTTGAAGGTAGGATTTTCAGAATAGCCAACACTTGGTAAGCTTTTGGACTTTAAGGAGACATCCATTAGTTATCTCTTGCGAGCTTGAGAAGGGAAGTCCAAAGTTAAAGATCACCTTGAATGGTAAATGCTAGGTGAGAGGCATGAGCCATTGCAAGATGCATTAGTGAGAGGGATTTAGTGTTTGAACCCATTAAGGGGAAGCATCTGTACCACACCGATTAGAGAATTAACTATATGTTAATTCTCTAATGCGAGGAAAAGAAACAAGTGACTGGAACTCCTTTTTTGTATGAGGAATCTGAGCCTAGTGATCTAAACTCCAAGAAACACTTTTCTTTGTAAGTAAAATCAGTTACTATTTTTGGTTAGTTTAAAACCAAACCTTTTTCCACCAAAGATTATGTTTTCTTTTAAAGCTAACCTTGAAATGAAAAGGTAGCAATTCAGCTCTTGAATTAATATCAATTGTGAAGTGAAAACCTATCCCAGTGAACGACCCTAGAGCCACTATGCTATGCTAGCTAAGGCTATCCTAGTACATGGTGTAATAGGTTATAAATTTTGTTGATTACTCCCTTCTGAGGACCACAATCAAGGGACACCAGCTGGACACGAATCAAATGGCACCACTGTCAGGGACCATTGAGAGGACATGAATCAGCTGAGACACCAATTGGGAACGAATCAAATGGCGCCACTGCCGGGGATGGTGCCACTTTACAGTGATATGACCTTTTCAGAGTACTTGTGATCTTCATCACAAGTTTGGTGACTTTTCTTTTCTTTTTACTAACTCTTTTTATTTGTTTCTTTTTCTTTGTTCATATTTTAGTATTTCTTTTATTTAGTTTTTAGTTAATCTTAATAATTTTCTTTTTTCTTTATAATTTTTTTCTTTTATTTTCTTTTGTTTTCTCTGTTTTTAATTCACAAATTGATAGTTGTGCATGCCATGTTGAATACGAGATAGTAGAGGAAGCCATGAACTTCATGAGTTATGTGGCTGAAGTTTCAAGAGGATGGGATGAACCAAATGCTAGAAATATGGGAAGAATGACGTCTCAACCTGATGCTAAGGGTGAGATGTATATTTTGAATGAAGACATTGACATGAAGGCAAAGATTGCAGCTATGGCAAGGAGATTGGAAGAGCTAGAAATGAAGAAGATGCAAGAAGTGCAAGCCATCTCTCAGACACCATTGCAAGCTATGCCTTGTGCCATTTGTCTATCTTATGAGCACTTGGTGGATGAGTGTCCTACCATTCCAACGGTGAGGGAAATGCTTGGTGATTGCCACACCTACAATTCCAATTGGAGGAACCATCCAAATTTCCCTTGGAAGCCACAGCCACCTCAGTACAAACAACATGTTCAAGCAGTTCCGCAAGCCTCGAACCTTGAACAAGCTATGGTGAATCTTAGCAAGGTCATGGGAGACTTTGTTGGAGCTCAGAAATCCATCAATGCTCATCTTAGTCAAAGAATTGACAGTGTAGAGAGTTCATTGAACAAAAAAATGGATGGAGTGCAAAATGATCTATCTCAGAAGATAGATAATCTCCAATATTCAATCTCAAGGTTTGCCAACCTCAACACAATGTAAGAAAAAGGAAACTTTCCTTCTCAACCTCATCAAAATTCCAAGGGTATCCATGAAGTGGAGGCTCAAAAGGGAGAATCCTCAATGGTGAAGGAAGTTAAAATGGTTATCACTTTGAGGAGTGGTAAAGAGGTTGATCTACCCACATCCAAGCTAGAGCATGAGGTAGAGAGTGAAACAGAGAAAGAAAAGAGGGAGGAAATCAAAGGAAAGAAAAAGGGGAAAAGCATAGAGAAAGATGACTATGATCTTAATATAGATGAAGATCCACAGAGGATAGTCATCAAGGAAGAATTGATGATGAAACACATGCCTTCACTTTTCCTCCAAGCTTTGTATGGCAAAATCATACAAAGCAAGTCTCAAGTGAGAGATGCAAACTTCATATGGGATCCGGGCAAACTAAATCAGGATCAAAATTTTTTGATGGACTTAGTCTTTTTAAAGACTAGCTAGTCCATATCTTTTTGTTTTACTTATTACTTGTTTTAATTTTGATTTCAATGTTTTAATTTTGATTTCAATGCTTTAATTTTGATTTCAATGCTTTAATTTTGATTTCAATGCTTTAATTCTAATTTGTTTTTATGTAATATAGGTTTTTGGATGATCAAAATCAAGAGGAATGTCAAAAGAGGTGAAAGAGGGAAGTTAGGAGTCCAGAGCTTCAAACGGTGCACGATTTGGAGTTGAAACGAAAAAGTTATGGCCGTTTGAAGACGAACGCGCAAAGCTGAGAGGGAATTTCGTAGCCGAGGAGCCATTTCGAAGGGTGTTTCGCAGCTGTGAAACCACCCTTTGGCACACTAGTGCCACTTTGCAGCCCCCGTACCATGCATCTAAAGAGGAGAGCCCTCTCACTAAGATCACACACACAAAGCCTCTCACTCCATTTCTTACCTCCTAAAACCATCAAAGCCCATAGCTCCAACTGAGGAGACTATGCTACCTAAGGAGACTACCAGAACAGAGGTCAAAGTCCTGATCCAATCCACTCAAGAGGCCACCACAGATGCATTAGCTCCATATGACCCTACCATTACTTGATCATCTCTTTATTTTTATTTGTTTTTACATATTATATTAGTATAAATAATTCCATATTTTGATGTCTTATATTTTGGGATTGGATGTATTACTGATGATGCATCATATATAGACATCATTTTTTTTTTAAACTTGGCATTTTTCTATTTCCTCTACTCACTAACTCTTTTGTTTTTTTTTTGAAACATGAGGTTTCTCCTATATGACTCAGACTCCATGTCACTCAGGAGGTACCACTTCCTCCCTATTTTTCAATCGCTTTTGTCACATTGAGGACAATGTTCAGCTTGGTTGGGGGGAGAGTTGAGGAAGTAAGTATTGTTATTAATGCTAAGTTATTTTGGTAATTTAGTTGTTTTTACTTAATTTAATTTTTTTTTTTTTTAAGTTTTTATTCTACTCTCCATGGTTATTAAGGAAAAATTTTCAAAATGAAATGGGAGAAATTGAATTTTTGTCTTTTTACTTGACTTAGAGTTTGTATTATGCTTACTAAAGTTGGTGAATTGTTGAAACTTCTATTGAATTCAACCTTAGTTCTTCCACTTTAAGCTATTCACACATCGTGCACAATAGGTTCCGATTATAAGATGAAAAACTATTTCCCGCTTGACTTAGGAAAATTTTAGACTTGGTACCTTTGACCTCATTTAATAGTGTTGGGACACCTTATAAAAGGCCAATGAGCCTTTGGAAAAAAAAAAGAATAAAGAAAGAAAGAAAAAAATGTTTGCTTGCCTTGAAACCCGAGCAAGGTCTGAGGGGTATATGGTGAAAATCTTTAAAACCTGGTGCCCTAAGCCTTCATTGGTTGGGAGTCACCGACCTCAATGCTCGTTACAAGGGTGAATAGGTGGAGTTTAACATAATGTAGGTGCTTGGGTATTAAAATTCATTCTCAAAAGTCCAGGGTAAAATCCGAGGAGTTAGTGGTTGAAAGATCCTTAAAGCTTGATGCCCTAAACCTTAATTGGTTGGGAGTCATCGATGGACCCCCGTTCCATGGACAAGTTAGAAAAGAATACCTTTAGCCTTATACTCCTACAATGAAAAAAAAATTGTGAGAAAAGAGGTGCGTTCTTAGCCTATTGGAGGTTGATTAGTTTGCTAAGCTTTGAAAAAGAACTAGGTTTGGGGGAGAGATTAGTTCAACATACTATATTCGGAAACTAATAAATAACACCCTTTGGGAGTGGAAACTCTTTTAAAGCTTAAATTTGCATAATGCCTTCTCTTTATGAATTGTGATTAGACAAGTTATTTGATAACTCTTGTTGAAGTTTGAGTTTTATTTCGTTAATGTTCCATGTGAGAGTTAGATCATCATGCCACTTGAAAATTGTTTTTTGATCAGCATGATGTTGTAAATTATAGTACTGTTTATTTTTATTTTTCTCTCCTTCATTGCTAAGGGACTAACAATATGTCGGTTGGGGGGAGTAATTACTACTCAAAAAGTGCTATTTGATAGCTTGTAATTAACTCTTTTAAACACTTTTGAGTAGTAGTTATCACCTTTTAACCCAATTAACATATTAAGGACCCTTGCAATCAATTCTAATCAAATTGTGTTAAGTTTTGGTGTTTTGATAGCTTTTTTATCACCAAAGCAATCCGAGATTGAGGAGAGTTCTTTGGAATCCATGGCAAAAGATGTCCAGACAGGGCGTTAGGACACATCATTGGAGGGTGGCGGAACATGGGCTGTGGCAGGTTGTTGGAATGACGTAGCAAGACTTGCTCACTTTAGTCAATGATCCGGACAACATATCCGGATAAAATATGCTATCGTTCGGGGTGTGATGTTCGCGAGTGCCGTGTGCTTCTCCCTGAGGGAGTCCAGATAGGGGAGCGCGCCACGTGTCCTCTTAGGGAATCCGGATGGAGTTGCTCCCAATAGCGATGCGCGACATAGCTCATTCCACCCGGGGAAGAATTCTGTCCGACCGACGTTTCAACTTCCTCGATCAGACATGTCCGGATCCTCTGATCGGATATCTCACATCCGGCGCCTGACGCCGGATGGAAGAGGAGGGCGTTTCAACTTCCCAAGTCAGACATGTCCGGATCCTCAGGTAGCGCTTACCCGATCAGACATGCACAGTTGCAGTGTTCTCCCGAAGCTTCCCGATATTTTCGACCAACTTTTTGAGATATTTTGTTTTTGATATTTGTTTTCTAAATCCCCAAACTCTCCTTGTAACCCACATATCATAGGATTCCTTAGTCGTTAAGCAAGAACAAAAGGGGTGAATAACCTCTTATATATAGTTTGTAATTTTCTTTGAAAAGGAATCAATCTCTCGGGAGCTTGTTCTGAGAGACAACCTTTTGTAATAGTAAGAAATATATTTTACAGAGCACTTGCTCTGCTTTTCATATATATTTTTGTTTTCTCGTTAGTTTTCTGTTAGCCCAAGGGTTCTCCTAATCAGGTTTTCATGATAACAAACCATGGTTAAGTGACTAATTGTTTTAAACTGTTAAGAATCTCAGGCTTAATCTCAAAAATTCATCAAGGACCAAACGAATACGGGATCGAGATCATTTGGAAGACTTGTAATCATAGGAAATGAATGTAAGATGATAGCATGAGTGCACTTAGGATGTTCATACTTTTTCATGCATCATAGAAAACTCGGTTTATTCTCTAAAACTTGATTTTCTTTAAAACCCGAGTTTTATCAAATATACCTTAGGCAAATTGATTCAAAATTGGCATATTAACTCACCTAAAGACTTTGCCTAAGTATTGGAAAAGAAAGAAATAAAAAAGGATAGGTTTTCGGGGCCAAAAGGCTCAACCGGTCGAGGCTATGGCCAACCGGCTTAACCGGTTGGGGAACCGGTCGACCGGTTGCCCTTGTCCGGTCGAGGGAGACACAAAATTTTCTCTCTCTCCCAGTAGCTTTCTCTTCCCAGTCGAGCCTCACCCTTGTCCGGTCGATGTCCGGTCGAGGTCCGGTCGAGGCAACGGTAACCTGCCATGCATTAAATGCACCAACGGCTAGTGATCCGGTCGACCCTTTGCTCGTCCGGTGAGGCTACTTTTCTGCTGTTTTTGTCTCCCGAGCTTAGAAACCTATAAATTGAGAGCTCCTCTTCATTTATGAGCAAGAGAACTATTGCATTCAAAGCCTACCTACCTGTTCTTGATCAAAAAGCTCTCCATTTCTTTCTAAGTGCATCAAACCATCACTTGCATATTCTTAGTGCACTCTTGCAATTCATCCTAGCCTTCTCTTGTACTTGAGCCATCCTTAAGCTAGGTTGAGAGTTTCATCTTTGTGTAAACTAAGTGTGAAAGCCTTCAAGTGGTTCAAATCTTGAAGAGATTGTGTAAGAGCCCATTGGAGCCGGAATCCAAGTGTAAGACGATTGAAAGCTTGATTGAAGCTTCAAGTTAGAGGAACCCTCACTCAGTTAGGAGATTGAGGAGAGTGAACGTAGGCAAGGAAGGGCCGAACCACTATAAAACCGAGTTTGAATTCTCTAACCTTATCTCTTTTCTTTATTTATTTTGTGCATATATTATTGTGTGGAAAAAGATTTTGAAAAACCCAATTCACCCCCCTTTTGGGTATTTTCCTTAATTAATTCATAGCCTTTGTTTTATCATTTTCTTTCTAGCCAATCAAACTCTGAGGATTTTTCCTCAGAGGATGAGTGGCTAGGCTCTTCGTCTCTTGGAGTGAAGAAAGCTGGGTAAGTTTCCATATGCATAAATTGGAAGTTTTGTTGTTTTAGTGTTTAATGAAGAGAAAGTGTAACCCGTTAATGGTTTTTATCTTTTTAGTTAACTTAAAACGCTTTCAATTCACCTGGGCCAACACTTGATAAGGCAAGTGGTCTCCGTCCATTGAGATACACTAGTTTATCTCTTGCGAGCCTCTAGGAGGTGGTTTGAAGGTAGGATTTTCTAGAATAGCCAACACTTGGTAAGCTTTTGGACTCTAAGGAGACATCCATTAGTTATCTCTTGCGAGCTTGAGAAAGGAAGTCCAAAGTTAAAGATCACCTTGAATGGTAAATGCTAGGTGAGAGGCATGAGCCATTGCAAGATGCATCAGTGAGAGGGATTTAGTATTTGAACCCATTAAGGGGAAGCATCTGTACCACACCGGTTAGAGAATTAACTATATGTTAATTCTCTAATGCGAGGAAAAGAAACAAGTGACCGGAACTCCCTTTTTGTATGAGGAATCTGAGCCTAGTGATCTAAACTCCAAGAAACACTTTTCTTTGTAAGTAAAATCAGTTACTATTTTTGGTTAGTTTAAAACTAAACCTTTTTCCACCAAAGATTATGTTTTCTTTTAAAGCTAACCTTGAAATGAAAAGGCACCAATTCAGCTCTTGAATTAATATCAATTGTGAAGTGAAAACCCATCCCAGTGAACGACCCTAGAGCCACTATGTTATGCTAGCTAAGGCTATCCTAGTACATGGTGTAATAGGTTATAAATTTTGTTGATTACTCCCTTCTGAGGACCACAATCAAGGGACACCAACTGGACACAAATCAAATGGCACCACTGTCAGGGACCATTAAGAGTACATGAATCAGCTGAGACACCAATTGGGAACGAATCAGGACAGACATCAGTTCAGAGAGATATGGACTCGCAGTATGTTTCTGTTGACTAGTTGGCAGGGATTACAGATACCATGGCGTCACTCAAAGATGCTAT
Organism: Vitis riparia; assembly: GCF_004353265.1. Classification (NCBI taxonomy): domain Eukaryota; kingdom Viridiplantae; phylum Streptophyta; class Magnoliopsida; order Vitales; family Vitaceae; genus Vitis; species Vitis riparia. The sequence continues at coordinate 4,106,853 of NC_048447.1, forward strand.
TTTAGGACTAGGTCAGAGGATTAACGGGCACCAAGCCCCACCAATACCGATTCAGGGGACCACCCCACATGATTCTTCCACACCCCCACCACCACCACCATTTGGACCTACCATACAGCCGTACTACATAGTCCCACCTCCACTACCACCCCCAGTTTAGTTAGCCCCACAGGCAAGGGCCTTTGTCTTACATGGTTAGACTGAGACTACGCCCTATTCTATTGTGGCCCCTGCATAGGTTGCAGATGATACTCAGGCTCACATTGTGAGGATTAAGTAGAGGATGAGGTCACTACATGTCACCGATGGAGTCATGAGTTAGGATGGGTATGATGACTTGCCTGTTGCGACTTTGCCATTTGAGTTCCACATGCCGGACATTAAGAGATACATGGGGATCGGTTGCCCCCGTATTCACTTTTAGTTGTACAATGCTATTATGCGTGGGCATAGGTTAGACGAGACATAGATGATCATGTTGTTCCCTCTGTCCCTGAGTGGTGCTGCCTAGTGGTGGTTTGCTTCATTGGACCCCTCACGACGCCGAACATGGACTGATTTGACATAGGAGTTTCTTAGACAATATTCCTTTAATACTATAGTTGATGTATCCCGGAGAGAGTTAAAGGCCCTTAGATAGAGACCGGATGAGACAGTTACCTCCTTCATCTCCCGCTGGAGGGAGAAGATAGTTTAGATTATTAACAAACCCTCAGAGCATGATCAGATCAGTATGATTATGCGCAGTCTTCAGCCCCACTACACTAAACATCTCATGGGCTTTCCGCAAACATACTTTGGTTCCTTAGTGTAGGCCCTCTATGGCATCGAGGAGGGTATATTTAGAGGATTATGGGCAGATTCTTCCCCCTCAGACTCAAAGGGGAAGAAGCTAAGGTCAGGACCCAAGCCATCAGATGTTGGCACCATTGGTATGATGGGGCATATGTCCCCGCGTCGCCCTCAAACTCCGAGACAGTTTTCAAATACTCCTTATCCGATAGTACAGCACGATCAATACAGACCAGTTGTCCCCATTAGGCTAGCAGGGCTTGCTTATCTGCACCCATCACTGCAACCAATATACACCACTCAAGCGGCTTAGAGGCCACCTATGCAATTCCATCATCAGTACAGGGCACCGCCTCCGTTGAGGCCAGCTAGACAATTCACACAGCTTAGGATGCCATTGAGTAGAGCATTTCAGAGATTGGTTGAGGGGGGATTGATTGCCCCGTTACTGCCTAGACCACCACTACAGCCTACCCTACCAGGATTCAAGACAGACCTTCACTGTGCTTACCACCAGAGAGCGGGCCATGATACAGACAGTTGCTCAGCATTGAGACATGCTATATAAGACTTGGTTGATTTAGGACGACCTACAGTGACCACAGACCCGTTACCTACTCATGACACTAGAGCTGTACCTCCACCCCCAAGGGGAATCCATTTGATTGAGCACATAGAGGGTGATGTATTTATGATGGGATGGGATGGAGAGGCTCCTCAGCCGATCATTTTGTATGACGACTTAGATTTTAGTGGATATACCCATGGACAGTAGGTCCCTAGGCCATTCAGGTTGGCCCCAAATGAGATTCCCCGATAGCCTGCAGTCTCACTAGTGTATTTATTGTATGTGTCACCTTTGACACCTTCATTATGTTCCTGGAAGGGTATGGGCCCACTCACAGAGATGTTCAAATAGTCATGTAGAGTGGGAGAGTAACACATCCTCCACCTTTCGATAGGCCATTTGCTAGTACAACTGCTAGGGAGGAGATTTAGAGAGATGATGATGAGATTTTGTGCCAACTGCGCACTACGCAGACTCGCATATCCATTTGGAGCCTAGTGGCCTCATCTAGCACACATAGAGATGCATTGATTAGAGCTCTCAGTTAGATTAGAGTTGATACTGCTACCATCCCAGAGGGGCTGATTCACTTTCTAATAGCTGATAAGGCTACGTGCATTGTGTTTTTCGACGATGACTTGCCACCAGAGGGGTCAGATCATGTTCGACATTTATTCATTGATGTTGCTTATTCAACCCGTAGAGTGTCGTTGGTTTTGTTGGACAACGGCTCCGCCTTGAACGTTTGTCCTTTAGTTATAGCCATTGTCATTGGCTTTTCTCCATCTGATTTTGGGCCATCTACATAGGCCGTAAAAGCTTATGATGGGACTTAGAGGACAGTTATGGGTACTCTCACTGCACACGTTATGATTGGGCCGATAAGATATTTGGTGCTTTTCCAGGTTCTGAGGATTCAGTCATCCTTTAACTTGCTTCTTGGTCATCCTTGGATTCATGAGGTTGGTACCATACCATCTTCCCTTCATCAGAAGGTGAAGTTCATACATGAGGGTTGCATTATCACGATACAGTCTGACCGGGATGTTGTCACTTTTTTCGAGCCAGTATTACAAATTAGTCACAGTGAGGATGACTTGCATTTGACCGGGTTTACTTTCGATGAGGTTCAGGTTGTCAATTTAGAGGATGGCAACAGAGATATGGTGTCTATGTCATTCGACCAGTACAGTAGCACCTTGGTGCTTAACATGATGAGGGACATGTCTTATCTGCCCGGCTTAGGATTGGGTCGCCACCAGCATGGACCACGGGAGTTTACTTTCACAGTTGATCATGACATACCTTATGGGTTAGGTTACACTCCTATAGAGGAGGATGCATGTTACATGGCTCAACTGCGCAAGGACAGAGTAAGGGCCCGCTTGTCTGGGGTTTCATTTGATTACCCCCTTCGCTCGTACACCTTTTAGTTGACTGATTACTTTGTCAGAGGTTCAGATCATGCACCCCACATGGAGGGGATCATTTTTATTTTAGAGGATGTTAAGGTTCAGGACCTCCAACAAACCTTGGGGCAGATGCATTTGGGTACCGGGATCCCTGAGACACCCCGTCACCCAACCGAGCCAGCATATTCTCCGTATGCTTCCCGGAGGCAGTTTTTGATTATGATATACTTATGGATACTATGATTGATGTTGATGGAGTGACTCTACCTGATGCTTGTACCGACGAGATGGACATGATAGGGGTAGGTCGTATTCTTAATGCAGTCCCACACGGTCCCCACTTTGATTTCAATTTGTTCGGAGTTTCTGTGATTGACACTGATGATGTGACTCTTTATGATGCTTGCACAGATGAGATGGATATGATTGGCACTGGTCGTATTCTGGATGCAGCCCCGCACGGGCCTCGTTCTACTTTGGATATGTTTGGGGCTTTTATGCTTGAGATAGATGATGATGACTTTGTTACATTTGTTACTCCTGATGTTATTACTGTTGAGGGAGCGTCCGATTCTGTGGACCCACCTCTTTCTTTTGACACTATGTCCGGGTTTGTCACCTGCTTTGATGATGTGGTTGGTGGAAATAATAATGATATAAGTGTTTTCGAGTATTCACCTATGTCACTGCATTTTCCTTTGATTGTATCACCAACACCCATGGCATATATACATGATGTTGATGATGTGAGAGACCTAGATGGCCCATTGAGTGATCAATCAAATTTTGATTCAGATTCGAAGGAAAGGAAAGTTACGTCTGTCTCTGGTAGCACTGAGTTGGTAGATTTCGGGGCCCCTGATCAGCCTAGGGAGCTGAAGATTGGCACCTCCTTATCTCCTAACAAGAGGAGCAGACTGATTGACATGCTTAGGTCATACCTGGATGTATTTGCATGGTCATATGAGGACATGCCAGGCCTTGATCCCTCTATAGTCCAGCATTGCTTGCCCATCCTACCACATGCTAGATCAGTTAAGCAGAAATTGAGGAGATTACACCCTCGATGGAGTTTGTAGGTTAAGGAAGAGATTTAGAAACAACTCAGTGTTGGTTTCCTATCAGTGGTCGAATATCTTGAGTGGTTGGCTAATGTTGTCCCTGTTCCTAAAAAGGACGCCAAAGTTAGAGTTTGTGTTGACTTTCGAGATCTGAACAAGGCCAGTCCTAAGGATGATTTCTCCCTCCCACACATTGATATGTTGGTTGATAGTACTGCAGGGCATTCGATGTTATTATTTATGGATGAGTTTTCTGGGTATAATAAGATTTTGATGGCTCCAGAGGATATGGAGTAGACTTCTTTTATCATTGAGTGGGGTACTTACTACTACTGGGTTATGCCATTTGGGTTGAAGAATGCAAGGGCCACCTATCAGAGAGCTGCTACTACTTTATTCCATGACATGATGCATAAAGATGTTGTATATGTGGATGACATGATAGTGAAGTCTCGAGACAGGGTAGATCGCTTAGTAGCCTTATAGAGATTCTTTGAGAGGATCAGACAGTTTAGGTTAAGGTTGAATCCCAAGAAGTGCACCTTTGGGATAACTTTTGGGAAATTACTAGGACATATCGTTAGTGAGCGTGGTATAGAGGTTGATCTAGAAAAGATCAGAGCCATACTTGACATTCCTGCTCCGAGGACTGAGAGAGAGATCAGAGGCTTTCTTGGCAGATTACAGTATATCAGTCATTTCATTGCCAGATTGACAGACATATGCGAGCCTATCTTCTGTCTTCTGAGGAAGAGCCAACCTACAGTTTGGGATGATGATTGTTAGCGCGCTTTCGACAAGATTAAGGAGTGTCTCCTTTCTTCTCCAGTTTTAGTACCACCCACGCTAGGGCGCCCTCTGCTTCTGTACTTGTCAGTATTGGACATTGCCATGGGATGCATGTTAGCTCAGCTCGATGATTCAGGAAAAGAGCGAGTCATTTATTATCTGAGTAAGAGGATGCTCAAGTATGAGTGCAGATACATTATGATTAAGCGCCTCTATTTGGCATTGGTTTGGGCCACCAGAAGATTGAGACACTATGTGATCGAGTATTCCACATTATTAGTCTCACAATTAGATACATTGAGATATCTATTCGACATGGCTGTTTTGACTAGTAGGCTCATGAGATGGTTATTGCTACTGACAGAGTTTGATATTCAGTATGTCACGCAGAAATCAGTAAAATAGAGCATTGTTGTAGATCATTTGGCTTCTTTGCCAATATCTGATGACAGATCGGTTGACGATGATTTCCCTAATGAGCAGTTTGTCTTAGTGACTAGTATTGCAGGATGGTGGTTATACTTTGATGGTGCTGCTAATCAGTCGAGGTTTGGTATTGGCATTCTATTGATATCACCTTATGGTGATCATATTCCCAGATTAGTCCGATTGGCATTCTCTGATCATCACTGGCTGACAAATAATGTTGTTGAGTATGAGGCATGCATTACAGGTCTAGAGACTGCACTCGATCTTAGAGTTAGATAATTGGAAATCCACGGGGATTCCAACTTGGTTATTCAACAGACTCAGGATATTTGGAGGACTCGGGATGAGAAGTTGAAACCCTATCATGCTTATTTGGATTTGTTGGTTGATAGGTTTGAGAAGTTGAGATATATACATCTGCCTAGGGCAGAAAATCTGTTTGTTGATGCGCTAGCCACCTTGGCTTCTGTGATTGAGATCCTTACGAGAGTGACTGTGCGACCATTGCTAATTGAGACCAGGTTCGTACTAGCTTATTGTTATCTGATTGGAGATATCGAGGATCAGGATGGACTACCATGGTACCATGATATTTATCAGTATCTGTCATGTGACGCTTACCCTGAGTTAGCCACTGTCAAGGATAAGAGAGCTTTGAGGCAGTTAGCCACTAGATTTGTGATTTATGGAGAGTCATTGTACAAACGATCACTTGATGGCCTATTGTTGTTATGTCTAGACTGTGCCTCTGCAGATCGAGTGATGAGAGAGGTTCATGTAGGAGTTTGTGGCCCACACATGGGAGGACACATGTTGGCCTGAAAGATTATGAGGACATGTTATTCTGGTTAACCATGGAGGCTATTTAATGTTAGTTCGTTCAGAGGTGCCTAGAGTGCTAGATGCATGGTGATCTCATTCACATGCCACCTTCGAAGTTGCATGCACTCGCATCCCCTTAGCCATTTTCAGTGTGGGGTATTGATATTATTGGAAAGATATCTCCCAAGTCTTCCAACAGGCATGAGTACATCTTAGTAGCCATTGATTACTTCACCAAGTGGGTGGAAGCCACTTCTTACGCCAGATTGACAGCGACCAAGGTGGCCAAGTTCATCATATCACATATCATCTACTGATATGGAGTCCCTCATGAGCTGATCTCAGATAGAGGAGTGCATTTCCTAGGCGAGGTGGATACATTGGTTCAGGAGTATGACATTCGGCATCATGATCGTCTGCGTATAGGTCGTAGACTAATGGGGCAGTTGAGGCCGCCAATAAGAATATTAAGCGGATTTTAAGGAAGATGGTTGAGACTTCTCGGGATTGGTCAGAGAAGCTCCCTTTCGCTCTATGGGCTTATCGTACTTCTTTTCGTACCTCTACCGAAGCTACGCCTTACTCCTTGGTGTATGGTATGGAAGTAGTGCTACCTGTTGAGATTGAAATGGGATCTTTGAGAGTAGCATTAGAGCAGCAGATATATGAGACCAAGTGGGCTTAGTCTCGTTATGATCAGCTTAGCCTTCTAGATGAGAGGAGATTGAGGGCAGTGGATCATGTTCAGGCTTATCAGAGGAAAATGACCTATGCATTCAGGAAGAGGGTTAAGCCCAGGAAATTCCAGAAATGTGACCTAGTTTTGAAGGTCCTCAGGGGATTGATCAGCGACCCTAGAGGCAAGTTCAGGCCGAGCTGGAGCGAGCCATATATTATCTAAGATTTTACCCGAGAGGGAGTTTCCTGGTTAATAGATCTAAATGGAAATCAGTTTTCGGAGCCGGTCAATGTGGATCAACTGAAGAAGTTTTACGTGTGAAATCATGGTCAGAGGATGGGTGGCCATCGTTTTGAGTAACCATATTCCCTATTGCACACCCACACATTGATATATCCCATTGATAGCCTGTTGAGCCTCACACGATTCATTATGACCTATTCGTTCACTTAGCCTTGCATACCTTTTCTCACTTGGGTTGGGGGCCTCCTCTTGTGCACTTTGCATTTATTGTCTGGATCGATGAGTATTGTGAGTCCATTGTGTCATTGTTCGTTTGTTTCATTTTTGGGTCATTCATGATTTCTTATTTCCTACATTATGCATCTTCACTTTGTCTGTCTTTAAGTTTTGTTTCTATCCTTTCGATTCTTTTCGCTTCTATCTTTCCTTGTGTGATGACGATGCGCTCTCATCCCGAAGCTACAAGTTAGTCTTGTCACACCCTTCATTCCACCCTTAGGTTTTGATATAGGAGTTTTAGTTTGAGGGGACCATTTGGGTTTGGGATTTGAGGTACATTTGTTAGATCATGTTGGTATGGTCGTTGGCTTACTTTGTCAAGTGTTCTGTAAAAAAAAAAAACAAAAACTTGTGCTCGTTCGATGTTCATGTCATTAATATTTGGGTTTTGCATGGTTTGCCGATAGAATCACAACTTGATCATCAAAGGTCATTTTGGGTTTGAGAGACTCATTCTTCTTCTGAGAGTCGGTGAGAGCATTGTATGATCCTTTTCTCCATGGATCTGGGAGACATATTGGGAGTGAGGTTTGGGTTTCCTTTGCACTAGGTTCTTGGATCATTTATCTATATCACCACTCCCGTCATACAGTGCTATACTTTTATCCCAACTTGTTTCTTCATTTTCTTCTACACCCATTCATCATTCGTCTTATCCCTTTTTGTCTTCTTTTACCCTTGTCGATCGTTGTCTCGCTTCATGAACAACATGTTCTTTGGTGCACATCACCTGTCATTGGACATTGTTCATTTGGATGTAGGGTTGAGTCACCTTACTCACATGGTCCTCCGATATTTGACATTACGCACACAGAGGCTTGGCATTATCTATTGGATATTTGGGCATTTGTTTCCCGTCGTTTCATTCACGTTTTACCCCTAGCCTTCATTATGGTCCAAGTCGTAAGACCACCCTAAGGCCATGAGATCTCGTGTTTGCTTCAACGCATTTCATTCGGACAGGCTCCGTCTACTGATTGAAGTACGGGATGTCGACAAGGCTTCATTTCTTGAGGGATATCGAGGATCGCATACTGCTTTTCCGTTTCATCTCTTCGCCTTTGGTCCATGATCAAAGACAGATGATGTAGAGAGTCAAGACTGTCTAGGACCCCCTCCGCTTGCTGGTTTGTTATATTCATACTAGGGCATACCCCTATCCTTGCATGATAGCATCAGTTCTTACACTAGGACATAGGCAGCCCTTTTCACCAAGTGACGCTTGGCATCAGTGTTTGAGTAGGCCCCCGTATTCAGTTTGGTTTCTTCATACAACAACTTGCTTCTGAGAGATGGCCCGAGATCAGATTCATGTGTATTCATTGACCCAGTGGGTGTGCACACTAGGGCATACCCCATACTTTATCATGTTCGCTTATCTAGACGATTGGGTCTTCAATGATATATTTCAGAGTTGTTTTTTTTACCGAGGCACTTGCATATCATATTTACACACTGGGCCATACCCCCTATCAGTTTTTTTGTGGATATTGGATGTTACGGAATAAAGTTGATGTTCTAAGAATGAATGTTTGTGATGTTTTTAGCTCTCTGACTTTGACCATATGTATAGTTATGGGATTCTGACATGGTATGGATATCTTAGACTAGGGCATAGCCCTTTCTTTTCACCTCTAGTCACATTTCTGAGTTGTCCTAAAGGGGCATACCCCCTTTCTTTCCATCTTGTTAGTGGTGTTCTTGTTTTCTTGCTTGTCATTTATTGGCATTTTCTAGACGTCACATTGAGGCATACCCCTTCGTCTTTCGTGATTGAGATGTTTGATTTCTTGCTTATTCGAATCATTTAGTGGTGTTCTCATGTTCATACTGGGGGATACACTCTCTTTCTTTGTGTTGTTGTGCTTGGCTAGATTTTTTGGGTTTTTCAGTACTCGTCTGAATTATACCTTTCCCGATACTCGCCTAGATTCAACCCTTCTCCGATACTCACCCGGATACGATCCTTTCTGTCTTGGATTCTTTGATACTCACTCGGATTCTACCCCTTTCCGGTACTCGCCCTGATACGATCTCTTATCCGGTACTCACCTGGATACGATCCTTTTTGTCTTGGATTCTCCGGTACTCGCCTGGATTCGATCCCCGTTTGTCTCGTATTCTCCGATACTCGCCTGGATACAATCTCTTCTCTGATACTCACCCAGATACGATCCTTTCTTTCTTGGATTTTCCGGTACTCGCTCGGATTCTACCTTTCCCAGTACTCGCCTGGATTCTACCCCTTTCCCGGTACTCGCCCAGACTTGATCCCTTTTCCTTTAGTCTACTCCAACATCATGTCCGAATCTCCTGATCTTTTCCAGCATCGTGTCTGGTTTCCTTTAGTCTTCTTTGGTGTCATGTCCAGATTCCTTTAGCTTTCTCCGACATTGTGCCTGGATCCCCTAGTCCATTCGGTTAGCATGACTTATTTCCCTTAGCCTTCTTTATTGTTGTGTAGGGACAAAATTGTTGGTCATTTGAATTCTTCACTAGAGTTCATTTCACTCATTCATTGCTTGCACTTCACACTAGCGTTTCAATCGTTCATTCACTCTACTGAAGAGGGGCATATTTTTAGACCCTCAATTTTGTCCTTCGACACTTGCATTTATCTTAGGGGTATCACATGCACCAAATTTTCTATGTCTGGCACTACCATGACCCCCCTTTTGGGCTTGATTAGTTTTCGAGCCTTGTGTAGGTTCATCTGCAGCCAATGTAGTGCGAGTGTGTAGTTCATTTTGGAGTGCCATCATGGCCAATTCCCTAGTTGTTCACATCATGCTAAAGGAAGGGAGTGAGGTCTTCCCAAAACTTCAGTTCAGTTGAAGTTCATAGGAGAAGGTTCGAATACGGAGCACTTGGGCTTGTTTCGATCATATCTTCCTCATCTGAACTCGAAATCGCACACCATTTTTTTTTTTTTTGTTGGATTCTACTTATTCTTCAAGGAACATTATGTTAAAATTTGAGAATTTTTCTCAACCGATCGACTGGATGGGCAACTGGATCAACCGGTTCAACAAGTTTTTTAAGGCGATCAACCGATTGTCAATTGGTCGATCGGTTCTTCGAGGCTGCTGGTGAACGACTCAGTTTTTGACATTTTTGGTGCCCTTATTCAGGCTGGTTTGAGCCCTGGTGCTCTAGATAGGTTTGGAGAATGGTTTTAGGTTTGATTTGGGAAATTTTGTGGATGGATTGTAACCCACCTTGAATCCATGTGGATTCTTGGCGGGTAAGGAATTATGAAGTTATAAGGGGCAGCTGCCCACCTCGAGAAAGGGAGAGTTAAATGAGTTGGGGTTCCAAGGCTGAAGGTGAGGATTTTCCAGAGCCGAAGGGAAAAGAAAATAGGGTGGTGCAGATGCTGAGAAGGAAAGTTTGAAAGAAGGAAGAAAAGAGGAGACATTTGGAAGAGAAATTTTTTTTTTTTTTTTTTTAGGGATCCTAGGTGGAGACTCTGTAGGAACTAAAAGCATGGGGGAAAAGTCTAGGGGTCTCTGAGGGTTTGGCACCTAGGGAGAAAGAAAAGAAATGAAGAAAAGAAAAAAGAAAAATGGAGGTATGAGAGGAAAAGTGGGAAAGGTTTTTAAAGAAAAACAGAGAGAACGGGAAAAGAAAAAGGATCTTCAGGAAAAGAAAAAAAAGATTTCTTTGGTTTGCCTTGGTAAGAAGAAAAAGAGATCGTGATCATCAGTCTTGAGTGGATTTTGTAGAAGGAGAATCAATCTCACTTGAAGCTGAGGAACACCTCTCAAAAGCTAGTTCTTTTAGGGTACGTTTCTGGTTACTCCCAGAATTCTTGCTCATATTCAGTTCCTTTTTCTAGTTGTTTCAGAATGCTTAATGTTTTATTGATTGGTGTGGACGAAAAGGGCCATAAATTGTTATGTTGAAATTGGTTCTTTGTCTATTTGCCATGTTCTTCATTCAGTTGATGCCATTGATTTCGTTTGATTTTGTTCATGTTAAAAATCTATTTTGAATCTACCCCTAAAATGAGGCTATTTATGTTCATCTTTTGCTCATCCTTCCCTGGGAATTTGTTTTAATGTTTTCATCTATGCTCTCTACTTTTTTTTTTTTTTTTTTTTTTAAGGTGTTAGAGTCCTTGTCTATGTGTTTGAGCCTGTATTGGAGAATGACAGAGGCTTGGATATAAGAATAAGCCTGTCCAGTTTTAGAAGGTTTTGTGTTAATGGATTAATGTCCGAACGGGATGGCTTCCATTGCCGCCATGGCATAGGCAGTGCTTCTCTTTTATGCTCCCCCCCCCCCCCCCCCCCCGCATAACTAGCCCACTCACTTGTCTCCATTGTTGAGATAAAAAATAAACACGTGTTTGTTGAATTGATTTAGTAAACTCTATAAGGCACAATTTAGCATGCACCACCAAATAACATTGCAAGATGTCATTTAAATTCCAAGGTTTCGAAAAGTCCAGATTTATTTTTTTAGTTTCCATTTCAAAAAATCCAAAGTTTTGAAAAGTCTGGATTTATTTTTTTTAGTTTCCATTTCCAAAAATTCCCAAAATTCTCAAAGTTCGGATTTATTTTTTTAGTGTCAATTTCCAAAAAGTTTCAAAAGTCCGAATTCAATTTTTTAATGTCATTTCCAAAATTTTCCAAAGTTTCCAAAATTCCAGTTATTAGTCCTCAACTGAAAGCCAAGGGAATGAGAGTAACTAAATTTTAGCCACGTAGTCTAGAGTCATGGTTGCGCTTGGTGGCCATTAGGTAGAGCCTAGTGATTACATATATATGGTTTGGTCATGGATGAAAATTTTGGTGAATTTGGAATTTGCATATATTGTGTGCTTGTGCTTATTGACTAACCCTTTCTTGTAGTGCACGACTAGGGACCTCAGGTACGTAACTTTGTTCTGGTCATTAATTTCCTATGTACGTCGAATACCAACTAGAATTGCAAGTCTTGCCATTCATGTAGCTCGAGGGGGAAGTTGACTGATCTTCGACCCGTATGCTCCAATGTACCCAATTTACTAGTAGAGACTAGATTCTGAGCCTAGAGGGGTGCTACCTCGTATGAAGTACCTTCCTGATAGGTAACTGATCCCCGGACCCAGAAATCTAGTTTCGTAGACCGCTTTTTCCTAACTGGAGTCATTAAGGGGTTTTTGTTTTTACTTTATTTTCCCCATTTCAAAAATAAAATTAAAAATAAGTGGCGACTCCAAACGAAAACTGTCCCTCGTCAGGATGAATTTTCTAAAACTTGAAAACCATTTTTTCTCCACATCATTTGTTTTAATTCACGAGTCGCGCCGGTCGGTGGATCGGGTGAGGGTCCACAAATAGTTTTGTGAAAATTTTTAGGTTTATTTATTTAAAGCTCCATTTATAAAACCTAGGAAAAAAATTGACTTGCCTTTTCAATAAATTCAAAAGTAAAATGTGTTTAAACCACTAATTTGTTCATACATTTATTTAAATATTTGTTTTTTTTTAATATGATGATCATTTATTAGAGGAAAACAATACATATTGTCACTAGCATAAGACTTAATACTAAAGTTTGTTGCAAGCTTATAGTGTCACTTAAGAACCCATAATACTTAGTTTTTGTGAATAAACAATGAGTTGTTAATAGTTAGTATTGTAATGATATTTGAAAAACTCAAAAGTCTAGTAGGGTAACACCTAGAGGAGGGTGAATGGGTGTGCTTAAAAATTTAAATAATTATTTGTATACTATAACTAACTTTTTCCTTAAGAGTAGTGAGAGAATATCAATTCATTCAATTATAGGCATTCCAAACAAGATAATAAATATATGCAATGAGGCACAAAATTGTTTTACATGGAAAACCCCCACACTAATTGTGGAGATAAAAAATCATGAGGTCTAAAATCGCTAATCGAAATCCACTATATGAGATCAAGTGTCACAAATTTTCTTGACCGCTTTACATTGAAGAATTACTCTTTAGTACCTACAACTTGACCCACGTTCACAACATTAGAACATCTGATTGCTCTAGTGAATACGCTTTAGCCTTACTAAAGGGATGAATATCTTCAACCCAAGATTCAAAGCTTGAATCCTTTGAATAAGAGATCGAAAATGGTTTGGCTCATTAGGCTTTCTCCCTAGGAGACTCTTTTGAAATCTCTCTAATCTTTAACCCTAAGAGGGTTATAATGAGGTATTTATATACAAATAACCCAAAGAGGTTCAGTATCAATAGGTTTCCAAATCCAATTTGTATGAAATTCTTTAAAATATTCTCTAATTTTTAGTAAAAAATAATAATGCTTGAAGTACTAAACTACCACTTGAGTATCTTGGGCGCTTGAGCAGTGCTAAGCACTTGAGCAGTCCCAACGATTGAGTGTTGTTGCCCACTCGAGCGTCTCTTGTTTCATTTAACTTGTACAAAAAATCAATTTTTGTTGATTTAAAAAGTACCATTCCTCTTTATACCTCATAGGAGCCTAACTTGCCACAAGTCAAACCTTTTTAAACGTATCCTTGGCTTCTCAATTGGATGAACAACAACCCTTGATCTTCAATGGAGAGCAAGTCACTATTTAAAAGGACTTCTATGGCCAATCATTAAAATGAACAAAATTACCAACATACAAACAAGACTCAATATCCTAACAATGTTACTACAAATAAAACTTTTAACCTAAGTCAACACTCTTATTTTCCAAAAAATCTATCACTATAGAACAATAAAATATCACATGAGAGTGCTTAATGCACGTGGACATGTTGCTTCTTTATATTTGTTATTGTATTTATATTTGATTTACCTTTATGTGACTATTAGTCTATTTAATATAGGTTCAAATCACTTTACACACTTTTTTTTAAAATAAATTATAAGTATAACAATAATGTACTACACTTACAATATAAATATACTAATATTGCAATGCAGTATGATAAGACCTACTTAAAAACTTTTGAACTTATGTTACAAAAGTGACTATCATAGGTCATCATCCTATACACTCTAGCATGCTTTATGTAACAAACAAACTTTAGAAGTTAAATATAATATCGATTTGACTTCACAAGGCATATAGATTTTTTTTTATATAAATAAAAACCGTTAAATGATAATTTTAATGCATCAAGTGGATGATGCTTATACATTCATACATTGTCTTCGATGTCAATAGGTATAAAAAGGTATCTCTAGCACAATTACTTTTATCATAAAAGTTTGGCACAACAAAAATATACTACACTTACAACATAAATACACCCACATTATGATACTATATGCACAAATTTCATGATGTCTTGCAAAATTATAGAAAAATAATGAAAACAAAATTTTTATTAAACTTAATAATTAAGGGATACAATCTTTGTGTTAATATTATTTAAAAAGAGTATTTTTCCCTTTAATTCTTTCACTTTGATCATACTTTGAAAGATGACAATGAAAATGTTTTCTTGATTTCAAAGGTTAATTGAGGGTCTCGAGTGGCTTGTTCTTGAATGAACTTGTTGAATGGTGAAGAATGTGTGCATAGTACTTTTGAGATTTCTTGGACTTGTAGGGAGATTTTGTGAAACCTTTTTAGACATACTTATGACCCAGTTGCACAAATAACTTGCTAAAAGGATAGCAAGTCATTATCTAAAAGGAATTCTATGACCAAATATTAAAATGAACAAAATTGCTAACATACAAACACAACTCAATGTCCTAGCAATCTTCCCCTTTGGAAATTTTGTGACAAAAAACCATCACATAAACCCACTCGAACTCTCATAACGAAGTTTACATGATACACATTAATGCTCAATTAAAAATAACTTAAGGGAATGCATTATATCATCTTGTAGTACTTATCTTCCAATCCTGCAACCTTCATACATATAGAAAACTATACCAAAGGTAAAGCAATGTGTAAGATAAAATAATGTCAAGATAACAAAACAAGATAGTTGTATATTTTGCTTGATGCACTATGAAAGCATGAAAGAGAAACAAATTCTTGTAGCGACACCAATGTACAAAGCAAAGCTTGAGAGGAATACAAATGCATGTAAATAAACTAAACATAGTAGAAGCTTGATAAGACATAATAGATCAATAGTAAAGTACAAAGGTCTATCTCCAACCAGAAAATAGGTAGTGAAGATCATGGGAAGAAGCTTCTGTGACTTAGAATAGTTTTAGAGAAATAGATAATTCAAACAAAATAATCTTGCAATAAACATCTGTGTTAGGTATCTCTCTTAAACTTCTAAGGCATGCTTTCAACAATTGATTTGGTTTCCTCCAATGTCTCAGGTTTAATTTCCTCCAATATTTCAATTAATTTCCTTTAAGAATTAAAAGAATAAAAAATGAATTAATTGAAATATATATATATATATAATATCTTCCCCTTGTGTCAAGGAATTTCTTAAATTATCTATTTTTAATTACCTCTTAAAATTAATATGCCCCCTATTTAAGTGAGTCAAATATTGTCGATGATCCCTCATTTTTTGTCACAAAAATGGCAAAACATATAAAATATGAACATGAAAGCACACAAGAGAGAAATATAAAGCATGAATATTATGTATATATAAAAGATGATTCTGGATAGATATGTAATAACAAAACAATCTAGATTAATAATATATATAAAAAAAATAACAAAGCTAAGCTCCCCCTTTTGTCAAGGAATTTCTTAATTATCTTTTCTTAATTAGCTCTCAAAAGTAATATGCCCTCTATTTAAGTGATTCAAATATTGTCAATGATCTCCCATTTTTTGTCGTAAAAAATGGCAAAACATATAAAATATAAACATGAAAGAACACAAGAGAGAAATATAAAGCATGAATATTATACATATACATATATATATATATATATATATATATATATATATATATAAAAGATGATTTTGGATAGATATGCAATAACAAAACAAATTAGATCAATAATATATAAAAAATAACAAAGCTAAGCATCTAGAGGAGGCGGAGGAGGAGCAGAGCTCAAGGCACCCTGAGAGTGGATCCAAGATATGATATATAAAAGATGACTTTGGATCTCACAGAGTTGAGTGTCCTATGAGTCCATCATTAGGTGAAGATAGGTCTATTCGCATCTTAGATTTAAGTAACGGAAGTAGTACCAATTGTTTAAAAATTGATCTTTTAGTGTTAAAGTACAAACCTTTAGGTTTGAATATTCCCAAACCTTGAATCGAAGTGTTGAAGAATCAAATTGATGTTGTTGGAAGTTTTATAAACCCATGATCTTTCACCTAATAACTCTCCTTAATCTTAGCACACTTCTAGTGAGGAGGAAAGGAGGGTGAAGGCTACAACTCTCTTTCTTTCTTGATGGTGGAAGACAAAAAATTGATTGAAACCCTAACCCCTAAGGCGTATTTATATGGCTCCTAACTAGGCTTATGTGACTTGAGCCCGCATGGGTTTAAGTCACTTAATTTAGCACAAATTAGGTCATAATTGATTAATTAACCTAATAGGACCTACTAATTAATCAATTAGCCCAATCTAGAGACCTTGTTTACTTATCAATGTGCAATCTTGTGTAATTACTAAAACACCCTTATGCATAAAAGTGAACCTAGAACCAATCCAATCTTTATAACCTATGCCAACAAGGTATATGATCTTAGAACGAGGACCACTAGGACCCATTGGAGCATTGGCTCCCTCATAACCCAATTCTAAAGTTGATTCAACATCCCACTACAGAGAAACATTTGAACTCTAATATCCTATGTAAATAAGAATGAGACATTATGTGCTTGGATCTATGACCTGTTATCCATTGCGTTTAGTGTCCCTATGAATTGGTGTCCATAGTCTAATAAGGTGAAAGCTGTTAGGACATTGAGTCTTGTTTTTATGTTGGCAATTGTGTTCCAATTTATGTCTGGCCATAGAAGTCTTTTTAGACAATGACTTGCTCTCTTTTAAAGACCAAGGATTGTTGTTCGTCCAACTAGGAAGTCACAGGCATGTCTAAAAAGGTTTGAATTATGGCATATTAGGCTTCTTTGAGGCATAAAAATGTTTTAAAATGTTTTTTCAAAAGAAGCAAGGGTTGCTCAAGTGGTAAGGAGCCCTCAAGTGGAGTACTCGAGTGGCCTAATTCCACTCAAATGGTCATGACAGTTTTGCTGAGTTTAGAAACAAATTTTGGATGAATTTCACTCAAACTCTTTTTTGGAAACTTAAGATACTGAATTTTTTGGTATTTGCCTATAAATACCTCATTATAATCCCTTGAGGGTTTGATATTTTAGGGAGATTGGAGATACATCGTTTGAGAGACCTCTCATCTAAAGAGAGGGACTCCTTGAGAGAAAGCCTAATTGTCATACCATTCTTGATCTCTCATTTAAAGATTTGAATCTTTGAATTTTGGGATGAAGATCTTAATTCATTTGGAGTGGCTGAAGAATCGACTGGGGATTAACATGGAGTTGTTGTGTCGTGAACATGGATCAAGTTGTAGGTGTTCAAGAGTAAATCTTTAGGGTAAAACGACCAAGTAAATATGTGTAACTTGATTTCAAATAATGGATTATATTGGTAAATCTTAGACTTCATGGTTTTTTATCTCCATAGTTTGTAGGGGTTTTCCACATAAAAATCTTATGCTTCATTGCATATTTTTTATTACTACTTATATTTTGATTGATGATATTGATAACATTATGATTGATTGGTTAGTTGGTTATTGAAGTTGTTAGGTTGGTTATCTTGGTGGTTATTATTATCCTTAATATATCTCAATATATATTTCAAATATTAATAGTTATATTGCTTTATTCCTAACTAATCGCATGGTATCTATTAAATACAAAAATAAAGTGTTTATTAATAAAAATTTGGGGTGAACTCCTTTTTGGATATTCTGAATATCCCTATAATATCTTGGGATAAGAAAAATTTATTATAATATATAAATCTTTATTTAAACTTTTAAATCACCCATTCACCCCCCATCTGGGTGTTCATCATTGGACTTTCAGTAGTTTTTCAATTGGTATCAAGTGCTTTAGCATTTTTCAATCGGTATTAAAGTAGGATAAATAATAGATTCTTTATCTTATTGATTAAAAATCCTATTTTTATTGATCACATTAGTTAAAAATCAAATTTTTATTAATCGCACAAGATAAAAATAAAATTTTTATTAATCACAAAGGATAAAAATCAATTTTTTTTATTGATTGTGTAAGTCTGATATGGAACAATAAAAAAGTGGTGCTCCTTTGAATAGTCCACCTTACCTTGATAGGAAATAACTATTCCCATTGGAAAGCACAAATGATGTTTTTCCTCAAAATGCAAAGCGAAAGGGTGTGGAACTCAGTTGAATATGGTTAGGGACCACCATTAATCCTTGATGCTCAAATAAGATCAATAGGAGACTTAAGACTAAAAATGAATGGGACAAAGTCGATAATGAAGGTAGTGAAGCCGATGCTAGGGCTTTATTTAGTATTTTTAATAGTGTTTGTCCAAATAGGTTTCACAAGATTGCAAATTGCAAATGTGCAAAAGAAGCATGAGATATACTTCAAGTCACTAATGAAGGTATGCCTGCTGTAAAGATTTCTAAATTGTAATGCTTGCTACTAAATTTGAGAATATTAGGATGCATGAAAACCAAAAATTTTCTTCCTTCAATTTTGAATTAAGTGATATTCTAATTCCTTGTTTAACCTTAGAGATCCTATTCCAGATTCAAAGGTAGTTAGGAAAATATTGAGATCTCTTCCAGAGAGATTTAGACCTAAGTAATTGCCATAGAGGAGAGCAAGGACATTGATTCCATGAGAGTTGATGAATTTGTAAGCTCTATTCAAACATATGAGATGACCTTACCTAGTTCCCAAAAGCCTACCAACTTTGTCTTTAACAATTATGAGAATGAGGAGAAAGATATTGGAATGCCATACAATATAACTATTGATGAATTGGGCCGTATGGCTAAAAGGGTTAAAAGGATAATGAAATTCAATAAAAGGTTCTACAAGAACCAAAAGTTTGGAAAAGGAAAAAGACCTAATGAGCAATCATCCAATGAGAAAGCAAAAGGTTCCTCCAAAGGTAAGAAAATTGAATGCTTTAACTATGGAGGTCTGGGACATTATGCTCAAGTTGTCCTAGTCCCAAATATATCAAAAAGTTTATGCAAGCGACATGGAGTGACACAGATTCTGAAGAGAGTGCTTCCATAACTTCTGAAAATGCAAGGTATGATCTCAATGACTTATTAGCTTTCGTTGCATCTATGGAACTTGTGAATGATACTGATTATGATAGTAATAGTGATGATGATGAAGAGCTTATTGATGAACAAAGGGTTGAATTCTTTAATAATCTTGTTGATGATCATGAGAAGCTAATAAAGAGTTATATGAAAAATAATAATATTCTTGAAGCTCATAAAAACAAGATTGATGTGCTTAATATTGAAAAGACTAATTTGCTTGAGAAAATTAGATTTCTTGAATTTGAGCATCATTCTCTCCTTGAGAAGAATAATGCCCTTACTCAAGAGATAAAAAATAATAAGCCTTCTTCATCTGTGAATGAAAATTTTCAATCTGGAATAAAAGTGCTTAATGAAATTCTTGATAAATGAAAAATCTATGATGATAAAAGAGTTTTAGAGTGCATTAATAAAGACAAAACTCCCTCTAGTGGAGAAACTGTGTTTGTCAAAGGTAAGGATGATACCCTTAATGAAGTAGAATATCCTGAAAAGACATCACTATGCACACACTGTAAGAAAATTGGACACTCTTAGTTTAGATGCTACACTAGGTTTCTAGAAAGGTTTGAAACTCAAATGAATAGACTTATGAATGACTTTAATTTCCTTAAAAATAACATTTTGAACAATGGGAAAGGGAATAAAACCAATTAGAAGCCTAAAAGTCAATCCAGTTCCTCTAAGTCATCACTTAGGACTAAGCAAGTTTGGTTGAGAAAGAATAGGTTTAAATGTCAAGTTGTGTTCAATGCTCTTAAAGCTAAATCTTCTAGATAGTGGCTACTCTAGACACATGACATGAGACAAATCCTCTTTTACTTCTCTTGAAAACTATGATGGTAGGGTTGTTACTTTTGGAGATGGAAGCCTAGCTTGTGTGAAAGGCAAAGGTAGTATAGTTATCTCTGGTTATTCAAAATTAGATGGAGTTCTCTATGTTAAAGGAGTCAAGCTAAACCTCCTAACCATTAGTCAAATGTGTGACAAATACCATAGGGTGAATTTTTGTCAAGACTTATGCGAGGTAATCGATAAAGAGGGTAAAGTAGTCATCATAAGACATAAGACTATTGATAACTGTTATGCTATAAATCCTAACTCTAGAATGCCTCTTGTGTGTAGTAGAGCAAAACTAGATCCTACTAAGCTTTGGCATAGAAGACTAGGTCACATAAACGATAAGGATCTTGTGCACTTAGTGAATACTGAAAAAGTTAGAGGTATCCCTAGACTAAGTGGTTAACCTAAACCCATTTGTGGTGAGTGCATGAAAGAAAAACAAGCTAAGAGTTCACATAAAAAAGTTAAGGAAATAAGGATCACTAGATCGTAAGATCTTATTCACATGGATCTGAAGGGTCCAATGCAAACTGAACGTAGAGGTGGAAAAAGATATGTCCTTGTGGTTGTGGATGATTTTTCAAGATACTCTTTTGTGAGTTTTCTTAGGGAGAAATAAGAGGCCATAGAGAACTTAAATTCTTTATTCAATAGAATACAAGTGGAAATAGGTCATCCAATTGTAAGGATTAGGAGTGATAGGGGGAGAGAGTTTAACAATGTGGATGATGACCTCTTTTGCGAGTCTAAAGGAATTAAACATGAATTTTTAGCCCCTAGAACTCCTTAGCAGAATGGAGTAGTTGAAAAAAAGAATAGAGTATTGTAAGAAATGGCTAAGGTGATGATTCACATGCATAATACCCTTATGCAATTTTGGGTAAAAGCGATTAATACTGCATATTATATTGTTAATAAGATTTTTCTTAGATCTGGAACAAAGAAGACATCTTACGAATTATGGACTGGGAGAAAACCTAATCTTAAATATTTTAGGACTTTTGGCAGTGAGTGTTATATACTCAAGGATGGGGAGAACCTTGGATAATTTGATTCTAAATCTAATGTAGTTATCTTCCTAGGCTATTCTAGTATGAGTAAAGCTTATAGGGTTTGTAATCAAAATTCATAGATTATTCGGGAGTCTTCTAATGTGGTTATAAATGATATTGTTATAATTAGGATATAATTGATAGTCAAGTTTTAACCCAAGAAACAATTGAGGATAACCCTAAAGACTTAGAAATCACAAAAGAAAACCCTAATGATACCCTTAAAAGAGATACTAACCCTAACATGGATGAAGTTGTACCTCTAGGTAATACTCTTGAAGAAATCATGAATAAACATAGATCCAGAGTACCTAAGAACCACCCAATCTCAAATGTTATAGGAAATGTTAATGAATGAGTGGTTACTAAGAGACAATCAAGATTAAATGAGATGGGTCTTGTATGCTATACCTCTCAATTGGAGCGAAAGAATGTGGAGGAAGCTTTAGGTGATGAATCATAGACTACCACACTCTAGGAAGAGTTAAATCAATTCATTAGGAATGATGTGTGGTATTTACTCCCTAAGCCTAAAGATAAACATGTCATAGGTAAAATGGATATTCAAGAACAAACAAGATGATAATGGGGTCATTGTGAGAAACAAAGCAAGACTAGTTGCCCCAGGATATCATAGATAGAGGGGATTAATTATGAAGAGACATTTACACTCGTAGCAAGATTAGAATCAATTAAGATACTTCTGGCAATAGCATGCTCCTTGAGGATAAAGCTTTACCAAATGGATGTCAAGAGTGCTTTTCTAAATGGTATTTTGAGTAAAGAGGTTTATGTTGAGCAACCTAAGGGATTTGAGGATCATAAATTCCCCAATCATGTCCATAGGTTAAAGAAAGGCCTTTATGGATTAAAGTAGGCTCCTAGAGCTTCGTATGAGAGACTCACAACCTATCTTTTGGAGAAAAAGTTTGAAAGAGGGGGAGTTGATAGAACCTTGTTTATAAATAGGTCCAATGATGAGTTGTTAGTAGCTCAAATTTATGTTGATGATATTGTTTTTGGAGCTACCTCTAGTGACCTTGCCCTTAGTTTTGTCGAAGAGATGAAGACTGAATTCAAGATAAACATGGTAGGTGAATTAACCTTCTTCCTAGGATTGTAGATTAGGCAACTAAAAGATGGAATCTTTATTTCTCAATCCAAATATGCTAGGAAATTAGTTAAGAAATTTGGTTTAAAGTTCTCTAAACACTTTAGGACACCTATGAACACTACCACTAAGCTTAAGAAGGATACATGTGGAAAAAATGTTGAGCAAAAGCTTTATAGAAGTATGATAGCAAGCTTACTTTACCTCACAGTGAGTCATCCTGACATATCTTTTAGTGTTGGAGCTTGTGCTAGATATCAAGCAAACCCTAAAGAGTAACACTTAATGTCTATTAAAAGAATTATTTGTTATATAAATGGGACTCTTGATTATGGTTTGTGGTGTCCCTATGATTCTTCTCTTGTGATTGTTGGATATTTCAATGTTGACTAGGTTGGAAATGTTGAGGATAAAAATAACACGTCTGGTGCTTGCTTTTTATTGGTGATTGTCTTGTGACTTGGCTTAGTAAGAAACAAAACTCTATATCCTTATTTGTTATCGAAGTTAAGTATATTGTTGTTAGGATCTATTGTACACAACTCCTATGGATGAAGCAAATGCTTAAAGACTATGGAATTGAGCAAGGGACCATGAGTATACACTATGACAACTCTATTGCTTTAAATATCTCAAAGAATCATGTTATTCATTCTTGTACTAAACACATTGAAATTTGTCATCATTTCATTAAGGATCTTGTTGAAGAAAAGGTCGTTTCTCTAGAATTTGTCCCCACTAAACATCAATTGGTAGATATTCTTACCAAACCCCTAAATTTTCTTAGGTTTGAGTACCTTATGAAATCCCTTGGCATATGACTATTCGATTGATCATCCTAGAAATAGGTTTAAAAAGTTTTGAACTTAATGTTTATATGTTTTTGTTTCCTTTGGCCTTATTTTATTTTGGGAATATGATTTTTGTTTATTTACTTGATATATTAACATGATTCATAATACCTTGAGTTTATAATTAAGAGAATTATACTACATCTACAAGATTTAATCTGGATGGAATCATAGATATTTGTTAATCACTATTAATGTATTTGGTTCTTGATAATTAAATGTCTTTGTATGTGAGAAATTTAATATTGGTTACATCTTGTACTTGATCAAGAGGGAGGCTTATTAAGTGGAACTCAATAAAGTAGAATTTGATTGCTTTGGAAGGATCCATTGTTATGCTAAAATCCTATTTTTTACATACCTTTTTTACTATGATCATTATAATTGTTTCCCGAAGTGAGTCAGTGCAAAATATTGAATCTTTGCTTAAGAATAACTCTCATACTCTTTCCAAGATTTATGCTCTCAACAGTGCTCGCTTGTAACATTTGGAAATGCCCCCAAAGTGGATACAAAGGCAACCATGAATGAAAAGAAAATGATAAATCAATATTGATCACGGTGTACAATGCCTCCACTTTAAAAAAAATGATATCAAATTAAGGGGGAGTGAAGTTGTGTTGTATGTAGATCAATGAGGTCGTGTTAAATAGAAATCTGACTATCTTAGTTCAAATTAACTAGATGTGTTCTTTAATTGATCAAAGACATGACTGGATATCTTCTAAGTGATCAATTTCTAAATATAGAACTAGATAGTAAGTCGTATTCCCTTGAACATCAATGCTTATGCTATTATGTTAACTCTTTTATATGTCGATGGTTATCCATTAGGTTTTCAAAACTAAGATTATGATTAACTCTGACCTTTGAACTTGAAACCTCATTCTTGATGGATTGATGTGTATTATTTGAAGTAACTTAAGTTATTACGATAGAACTAATGTTAAGAGTTTTTTAACTTAATTATCTACTCATTTTGATTAATTCTTAAATTTTATTTTAATTAGTGTCAATCCTTGTTTCTAAGTTAGTTAGTTGAGTATTCTATTCCCTATTACAATTGAAATTGGGTTCAAACTGCTTGAGTGCTACATCCAGCGCTCAAGCCTTTCATCCAATGGCATTATCACTCAAGCACTCTTCGTTGCATCTAGTGGTGCATCCATCGAGCGTCTTGCTTGAGTGCTAATCTGTATCCAACATTGCATCTAATTATAAAAACCTATCCAACTCGCCTTTTTACATTTTAAATGTTTTCCTATTCTCTCAAGCGCTTTGGGACTTCGTCTCTTTGATATTTGAGGTTAGGTTTCATTGTTTTTTGAGTTTTCGACTTCATAGTATTGTTTTATACTTCATTTAGAGCATTTCTAGTGATTCACATTTTCTTAGTATTTTTCTTGATTTTTGTGTCCTTTGATATTTTCTTAGATATGGCTAAGGTTACCCCATCTAAGACACACGAACCCTTTTAGGGTTTTTTCACTTTAGGTTCCTTTCAACCCTATGGCTCAACTAATGGAATGTTTACTTTGTCAGGAATCCATAGATCAATTTTATTCATTTGTTCATTGTCGACACATTGAGTTTGTATGATCCATTTCCCCTCTAACCCTAATTCCTCATAGAATCATATTCTATAGAGAGGGTGTTAAGGAAGGTCAACTTAGTCAAGTTTTGTTGCATGAGATGGATTCTATAAGATGAACTTATGCTTCATTAGAGGATGAGTGATGCTAGCTATTCTTGTGCATTTACTTTAGTGTTGGAACCTTAGATATAAGCAACGGAAGCAATACCATTTTTTTAAAAAAAAAAATTGATCTTTTAGGGTAATCTTTAGGTTTAGATGTTCCCAAATCTCAAAATCCAAGTGTTGAAGATGACCTTGAAGCAGTTGAAAGTCTAGTAAACCCATGATCTTCCGCCTGATGACTCAACCTTGTTCTTGGCACACTTTTGGTGAGGAGGAAATGAGGGTGGAGGTTATGGCTCTCTTTCTCTTTGAATGGTGGAAGACAAAAAGTTATGGAAACCTTAACCCCTAGGGCGTATTTATATGGGCTTGGGTCACTTAATCTAGCCCAAAATGGGTCATAATTGATTGATTAACCTAATAGAGCCAACTATTTAATCAATCAGCCTAATCCAGAGACCTTGTTCACTTACCCTTGTGCAACCTTGTGTAATTACCAAA
The DNA here is from genome assembly GCF_004353265.1 of Vitis riparia. Lineage (NCBI taxonomy): Eukaryota > Viridiplantae > Streptophyta > Magnoliopsida > Vitales > Vitaceae > Vitis > Vitis riparia. Next base: position 4,132,243 of record NC_048447.1, read on the forward strand.
ACACTCTTATGCACATAAGTGAACTTAGAGCCAATCTGACCCTCATAATCCAAGCCAACAAGGTATATGAGCTCAAAGTGAGGACCATTAGGACCCATAGGAGTACTAGCTCCCTCAAAATTTAATTATGAAGTTGATTTAACATCCCACTACAAAAAATCAACTGAATTCCAGTATCTTATGTTAATAACAATGAGACACTATGTGCTCGAGTCCGTGACCTACCATCCATTGTGTTCAATCTCCCTATGAACTGGTATCCATATTCTAACAAGGTGAAAGCTATTAGCCTTTCAATACTACCTCTACTATCCTTGAGTTATAGATCTTCTTATTGTGTATTCAACTAACATGTCTTAGCTCTCAAAGAGCCTATGTTAAGTTCCACTTAAGGAACTACTATGGCCATAGTTTCCATGAACACACCTATTTAGGATCACCCTAGAGGACACATTGTCTCAATCTAATGAGATATCATGGTGTCTCTATTGAGAATACTTATTTCTACCGACTTCCATCAACACCCAATTCATAGGGAATATATGATCAACTTACAATCTCACCCGTAGGTCAAAGCCATTGCTAACTTTAGCACAAGCTCAATATTCTCTCAAGCTTGAGAGACAACACAAAGAAGCAACTTGGTGAGGTCATGACTACTTGATAGCCTTCAGTCATGACTCATCGTAGGTCTTGTCCAATGTGTAACCATACACACTAGTACACTCACCATGGAAAAATCATCCCGATAGCCAAGACTAACCATCTCTCCAATTAGGAGGTGGTGCACTACAACCTCTAATGGGTTGCCTAGACCTATGAACCGGTTGTGAGCAAGTCATTTATATGCAAGGAACCCATGTCTTAGATCTTATGTGTAACTCCTAATGTATCTAAGTCACGTACAATGCAAAAGATGCAAGCAAGAATGCTCATAATGTATAATACATGGAATAAGGATAGATAAAAGTGAAACTAGAACATCATTAAATAAATAACGAATTCCAAATTTATTACATCATGTTATGTTTTTAAGGGTTCTATCCTAACATTTAACACAACCTTATCCAAAGTTTAAGTATACGTGTCTTCACGTATAGAGGATTTCTCTTGATCATGTAATGGATTCGCACTCCGAGCTTTGCCCCTCGGTCGCCTGATGTTTAGTTATTTATTTTATATATATCTTTTTGTTTTGTTGATCTAGATTGTTATCTCTTGCATATCTATGTTATGATGGAGCCCTTAAAAGCATGACATGATGTAATAAATTTGGAATCCATTATTTAGTTAATGATGTTCTAGTTTCACTTTTATCTACCCTTATTCAATATATTATACTTTATGAGCATTCTTGCCTACATCTTTTGCATTGTACGTGACTTAGGTGCATTAAAAGTTGCATAGAAGATTTAAGTCATGGGTTCCTTGCAAATAGATGACTTGTTCATAGTCGATTCATGAGCCTAAGCAACCCATTAGACTTTGTAGTGAACCACCTCCTAATCGGAGGAATGGCTGGTCTTGGCTATTGGGATAGGTTTCCCATGGTGAGTGCACTAGTGTGTATGGTTGCACATTGGACAGGACCTATAGTGAGTTATGACTTAAGGCTATCAAGTAGTCATGACTCCACCAAGCTACTTCATTATGTTGTCTCTCAACCTTGAGAGAATATTAAGGTTGTGCTAAAGTTAACAGTGGCTTTGACCTACGGGTGAGATCGTAAGCTGATCATATATTCCATATGGATTGGGTCATTGTTGATGGAAGTTAGTAGCGATAGGTATTCTCAATAAAGGCACCATGATATCTCTTAAGATTAAGATAGTGTGTCCCTTTGGGTGATCCTAAGCATGTGTGTTCATGGAAACTATGACAATAGTAGTTCCTTATGTGGGACTTAACATAAGCTCTTTGAGAGCTAAGATATGTTAATTGAACACACAATAGAAGAATTTGTAACTCAAGAATGGTAGAGGTAGTCTTGAAAGATTGATAGCTTTCACATTGTTATACTATGAACAACAGTTCATGGGGAGACTAAACACAATGGATGAAGTCACGGACCTAAGCACTTGGTGTCTCATTGTTATTTATATAAGATATCGGAGTTCATTTGATTCTCTATAGTGGGATTTTGAATCAAATTTAGAATTGGATTATGAAGGAGCCAATATTTCTATAGGTCCCAATGATCCTCGCTCTAAGCTTATGTACCTTATTGGCATGGATTATGAGGGTCGGGTTGGCTTTAGGTTCACTTTTGTGCATAAGGGTGTTTTGGTAATTATGTAAGGTTGCACAGGGGTAAGTGAACAAGGTCTTTGGATTAGGCTAATTGATTAATTAGTAGGCCCTATTTGGTTAATTAATCAATTAAGACCTCATTTTAGGCTAGATTAAATGACTTAAACCCTTAGTGGGCTCAAGTCACTTAAGCTTAATAAGGAACCCTATGAATACCCCATTAGGGGTTAAGGTTCCCATAGTTTTTTTTTTCTAGAGAACCGTCTTCCATCGTAGAAAGAGAGAGAAAGAGTCATAGCCTCCACCCTCCCTTCCATCCCCACCAAAAGTGTGTCAAGATCAAGGTTTGAGTCATCAAGAGGAAGACTTTAGGTTTACGAGACTTTTGTAATTTTGTTCTTTATCTTCATCGCGTGAATTTGATTCGGGAACATCTGAATATGAGGTATGTTTTTTTTTAGCACTTTCTAAATCCCTTTAAATTTTAAAAATGTTATTTTTCCACTGTGCATAGGATTAGAAAAGGCTTAAGATAGTTATACATGTTCCTAACCTGATCCGGGCTTGGGAAACGGACAAATCAAGATTTTTCCTAACAACTGGTATTAGAGCCATAGGTTAGTAATCATGGTAGAACCATTCAAGGGTGGGTTAACTTGTTTTTTTAGGGTTTTTGTTTATCCCATGGCCCCAAAGATGATAAATGTGCGTTCTTTATTATGATCTTGTTATAATACGATGGTTATTATTGTGATGGAGAGTATGGAAACAATCCAAAGCATCACAAAGTGTTCACACACATTCCCTTGTCGGAAAAGAGAAAATAAGGCTTTTTGAAGTTTCTTTTATAAGTTCCTATGGTGTTTTAAGGGAAAAAAAAAGATTCTTGGAAAATCTTGATTTGAGATCCTTGGCACCACAGTTTCCTCATCTTTAACTAAAAATTAGAATAACTTTGCATGAGATTTTTGGGGCATATCACATATGGTTTTGAATCTTAGGAAGTTAGAAATCCAAGGCTTCAAAAGGATCACAATTCGGAGTTGAAACGAGGGAGTTATAGCTAAAGCAAGGCTAAGAAAACAGCATGGCAGCATAGTAACACTAAATTTAACTCAAAATCGGGACTAACTCCCATGATATTTATGGGGTAAACAATATATGGTTTTGAAGCTTAGGAATTCAAAATTGTAGTGCTTCAAATGGATTGCAATTCTAAGTTGAAATGAGGAAGATATGGCTGATTAAAGAAAGGTTACGCAAAGGGCATGCAATTACGGGATTGAGTTTAGGCCAAATTGTTTTTTGTTGTTTGGACTCATTTTTTGGTCCTCTTTTTGTGGCAATTGGGCATGTTGGGTTTTTTCTTTTTTTCACTAATCCTATCTTTGGTTATGGGGCTATTTTGGTAATTTGGATTTTATCCAAGCTTTAGTTACCAAATTTACAACAAGATCCCCAAGGTCATGAGAATTATTTATTTAATTTCCTTTTATGTCTTTTATACTTTTTCATTTTTGGCATATAATATATTTTGGTATTCTTAAGTAAATGAATTTTCAAATTTTTTTTCTTTTTTTTAGATAATTTATTAAATTGGAATGTGCTAGGTATTATGAAATGTTTATTTTAGGAAAAGACAAGTTTGGAAAGAAATAAGGAATTTACTTCTTTTTCAAAATTAAACTCTTAGAGATTTTTTTTTTCAATAAATATTTTTAGATTTTAGATCTCTAAGAATATTTTTATTTTAAGGAAGAAGTTTTATTTTTCCAAGTCTTTATGAAATAAAATCTTTACCATTTAGCACAAAAATTCTAATTAAAAGAAATAAATTATTTTTGAAAAAATATATGATAGATAATTCATTATTAAGATAGTGAGGAAATAAAGGCTATGCTTAATTAAGAAAAACACCCAAAGGAGAGGGAGGGGGTGAATTAGGTTTTTTAAAATCTTTTCAAACACAACAAATTCAAGCACAATATAAACAAAAATAAAAAGATAGAGTTAGAGAATTCAAACTCGGGTTTTATAGTGGTTCGACACTTTCTTGCCTACGTCCACTCTCCTCAATCTCCTAACCGAGTGAGGGTTTCACTAACTTGAAGCTTCAACTAAGCTTCCAATCTTCTTACACTTGGATTCCAGCTCCAAGGCTTTAGCACTCAATTTTTACAAGAATGAATCCCTCAACCTAGCTTAAGGATAGCTCAAATACAAGACATAGCTAAGATGAGACACAAGAGTGCACTAAAGGATATGCAAGTGATGATTTAATGCACTAAGAAAGAATTGAGAGTTTTTTGGTCAAGAACAGGTAGGTAGACAATTGATTGCAAGTGTTCTCTTATCAATAAATGAAGTGGAGCTCTCAATTTATAGGTTTCTAAGCTTGGGAACCAAAAACAGCAAAAGGTAACCTCGACCAGTCGAGCTAGGGGTCGACCGATTCACTAGCCATTGGAGCATTTAATGCTTGATAGGTTACCGTTGCCTCAACAGACCGCGACCGGGAAGAGAAGGCTACTGGGAGAGAGAGAAGATTTTGGGCATCCCTCGATCGGACCTCGACTGGACAAGGGGAATCGGTCGACCGGTTCCCTAACCGATTAAGCCGGTTGGCCATAGCCTTGACCGGTTGAGCCTTTTGGCCCCGAAAACTTATCTTTTTCAATTCATTTCTTTTCTAACACTTAAGCAAGGTCTTTAGGTGAATTACTATGCTAATTTTAAACCATTTTGCCTAAGGTACATTTGTTAAAACTCAAGTTTTAATGAAATCAAAGTTTTAAAGGATAAACCGAGTTTTCTAAGTTGCATGAAACGGTATGAAAATCCTAAGTGCACTCATGCATTCATCTTACATTCGTTTCCTATGATCACAAGTCTTCCAAATGTCTCGATCTTGTATTCATTTGGACATTTGATAAATTTTAGAGTTTATGCCTGAGATTCTTAACCATTAAACCAATTAGTCACTTAACCATGGTTTGTTATCATCAAAACCTGATTAGGAGAACCCTTGGGCTAAAAATCTCCCCCTTTTTTATGATGACAAACCTTGGTTATCTAGGAGAGAAAAAAAAATCTCCCCTTCAAACCAATCATCGATCAATCAATCAATTTTCAATAGGAAGCAATGTAAAACATCAAAATATGAATAAGAAACAATGGATCATGAAAATAGCATATCATATATATATATGGTGACCTCACATGTACACGAAAACATAACATATATGCTAATCAAGATAGATATGACAATGATATGCATGAGGGTCTTTTAGATCCTAGATATTTCTCCCCCTTTGGCAACATAAAAAAGAGACTGAGGGGGAACTCTAGATAAACTCAGGGTTGAGGGGGTGGAGGTGGAAACACGGAGCGGAGGTAAGCCATCATCTCCTCATGCTGACTCTCCTGACAACTCTCAATGCGCTCAATACTCTGCTGGAGATGCTCGAATGTAGCCTGTTGTTGATCCATACGCTCCTCTACATGCTCAAATATCTGTTGGAAGTGCTCAAAACGAGAAGTGAAGCCAGTCTGATACTGATCTATGTGATCCTTCATAGAGTAGAATCGAGTATCACTGACTAAAGTAAGTTCCTCCATACGAGTCCCAAGTGAGCTAATCTGAGTTGATACATCCATCTAAAGCGCATGATGAGGAGCGTGAGGTGCTTGAGATGGTATCTATGTGTGAGGAAGCTCAGTGAATGATGGCTAAGAGGATGGTCCCATTGTGTAAGACAACTCAATCATCATAAGCTTTGAGAAAGTGGCCTCAAAATGAATACCCTCTGACTAAGGTGCAGGAGGAATGTCAAGCTCGGGCCCTCTCTGCTCAAAATCCCTCTAAGGGTCTAACCCGCCCTCCATCTCTCTAATCTCGGCCTCCTCCTCTACTCCGGGATGCATCTGTCCCTATCCCCGGGCCTATGCTGGAGGTTGCTCAGCTCTCTTAATCCAGGAGCCATCGGGGGCCTTCTCAAACTTCATCCGCCCCAAGGACTGCTCATCGTAAGTGTCATAACTAGTAGGGGCCTCGAAGTCCGTCTCTCTGCTCAAATCGACCCCGGCATCCTTGAACACTCGAGTAAGGAAGCGGCCGTAGGGAAGTACTTGGGTCGTGCTCTCATAGTAGGAAATCATATGCCTCATCATTAGATACCCCACGTGAATTCGTCTCCCTATCAGAATCGAGTCCACAATGAATGCCTCAAGGTAGGAGACCTCGTCTCGATGTCCACCTCGTGGCAATAAGATGGAGCAGATCATATGATGAAGAACTCGGTTGGTCACGGTCAAGCTCTATGCTGATGGTTTGCCCATCCCTTAGGCGTCTTCAAGTCCGCACAACCTCTGAATAGCCTCTCTAAGCTCAAAACCCGGCACAATGGGCCAAACCTTAGACTCATACACCCGGAGTCCAACTGAAGGGATGTCGAAAATGCGGCAAATGCTCTCCAAGCTCAATCTGATCTCAACACCTCTAACAGTGGACATGACTGGTCCTCCAAGTCCATAGGTCGCCCGTGAATAAAATACACGCACCAGAGTCAGGAAGATCGGCTCGGAAATCGTCACAACTGGTAGCCATCCCATCCGACTAAAGAGTCCCTCAAATCCGAAGTACTGAAGTTGGGAGAAATTGATACTTCTCCCTGGAACGACTTTCCTCTGGGCGAATTTTTGCTTGTATCTCTGATATTCTTCAATGGAACTGAAGAAGGTCGTGTCATACCTCACCTTTCAACAAGCCTCCGTCTGCTCAGGCTGAGATGGCTCAACAGGGCGCTTGCCCTGAGCCCTAGAGGCAGTCGTCTCTCTCTTAGGCTTCATCCGAAGAGCGGAAAAGGAAGAAATGAAGTCTAAAGAGAGAACGAACCTAAACAAGAGAGAATGAAACCCAACCAGAAGCCCTAAGCGCATGGAGATGGAAGTGAACCTAGCTGAGGTGCGCGGTCAGAGCGAAATCACTCCCAAAATCAACTCCAAGGCCTGCAAAAGGTCCAAGATCTTGCCCAAACTGATCTCAAGAAGCAGGAATGTGAAGAGTCTTCAAGGAATGGAGAAGAACAGTGGAGAAAATGAAGCATGGGAGCCTCTTTAAATCCTCAGCCCCGACGAACCGATCGACCGCTTGGTCAACGGTCAACGGTCCAATTTTTTGCTTTTTCTTGTCTCATGATCCTCCCCCTGCCCTTTTCAGTTGAAATCCCCAAATTTTGATGTCAAATGCCAAGGGAATTTTGATTTTTGGTCAAAATTTGACCTTTTTTCCTAAGATTATTTCTATATGATGCATATGATATGAAATTCATGCAATCATAAGGTATATTCAACTAGAATTCATCAAGCAATCATTTGATCATAAAGAAATCACCCATAGTTATCTTCTAATATCAACAAATTGCTCTTCACTTAGAGGTTTTGTAAAAATATCGGCAAGTTGATCTTTTGTGCTTTCAAATTCAAGTGTAATGTCACCTTTTTGTGCATAGTCTCTAAGAAAATGGTGTTTAATCACTATATGCTTAGTCCTAGAGTGTTGCACGGGATTTTTTGAAATGTTTATGGCATTAGTGTTATCATATTTAATAAGAACATGCTCAAAAAACAAATTGATACCACTAAGTGTTTGTTTCATCCAAAGGAGTTGTGCACAACACAAACTGGCTGCTATGTATTCTGCTTCTGCCATTGACAAGGCTACCAAATTTTGCTTCTTACTATACCATGAAACAAGTTAGTGTTCTAGGAAATGGCAAGTGCCACTAGTGCTTTTCCTTTCAACTTTACAACCGGCAAAGTTGGCATTCGAGAATCCAATTAATTCAAAGTTATTACCGTTAGGATACCATAGGCCTATGTCCATTGTCCCTTTCAAATATCTAAGAATTCATTTTACGACACTTAAATGACATTCTTTAGGACAATATTGAAATCTAGCAACAAGCACACACTGTACATGATGTCGGGTCTACTAGCGGTCAAATATAGAAAAGAACCTATCATGCCTCTATACATAGTTGAGTTGATGGACTTACCTTTCTCATCCTTGTCAAGCTTGATGGATGAGCTCATTGGAATCTTCATTGTTTTGGCTTCTTCCATGTTGAACTTTTTGAGAAGATCTCTTATATACTTTGCTTGATTGATGAAGGTTCCTTCCTTTAGTTGCTTGATTTGGAGTCCAAGGAAGAAGTTAAGTTCTCCCATCATGCTCATTTCGAACTCACTATGCATGCATTTAGAAAATTCTTCACAAAGAGAGACATTAGTAGCTCCAAAAATGATATCATCAACGTATATTTGCACTAAGAGCATGTCATTTTCTTTGTTTTATATGAAAAGAGTTGTGTCAATTTTTCCCATTTTAAAACCCTTTTTCAAAAGAAATTTACTCAATCTTTCATACCATGCTCTAGGTGCTTGTTTCAAACCATAAAGTGCCTTTTTAAGTTTAAAAACATGATTAGGAAAGTTAAGACTTTGAAAATTGGGTGGTTGTTCAACATATACTTCATTTATAAAGCCATTTAAGAAAGCACTTATCACATCCATTTGATATAAAACAAAGTCTTTAAGACATGCAAAGGCAAGTAGCATCCTAATGGCTTCCAACCTAGCTATGGGGGCAAAGGTTTCTTCTAATCTATCCATTCTTCTTGATTAAAACATTGGGCCACCGATCTTGCTTTATTTCTAACAATTATACCATTTTCATCCATTTTATTTGTAAAGACCCATCTAGTTCCAATAACACTTTGATTTGAAGGTCTTGGCACTAATTCCCATACTTCACTTCTTCCAAATTGATTTAACTCTTCTTGCATAGCAATCATCCAATTTTCATCAACTAAAGCATCATTTATATTTTTAGGCTCAATTGAGAGATAAAGGCAAGATTATTGCAAATATTTCTAAGAAAAGATCTAGTTCTTACCCCACTAGATGGATTACCTATAATTTGATCTTTTGGGTGGTTGATGACAAACTTCCAATCTTTAGGAAGGTCTTGGCGTGATTCACCTTGCACTTGTTGAGGAGGGGGTAGTGCCAATGGTGATTCTTCTTTCTAGGGATCCTCTCCAATTTCTTCTTGTTGCCTTCTATCTTCAATTTGCAATTTTCCCATGGAGGTCTCCAAACCTAAATCATCATCAAAACTCTCTCTTTCTTGGAAAGAATTGTTAGATTCATAAAAAATAACATGGATGGACTCCTCTACAACCATGGTTCTTTTGTTAAAAACTCTAAAACCTTTACTTGAAGTTGAGCAACTAAGGAAAATTCTAACATCCAATTTTGCATCAAATTTTCCAAGATTATCTTTGGTGTTTAATATAAAACATTTGCATCCAAAGACTTTAAAGTAGCTAATGTTGGGTTTCTTGTTTTTCCAAAGCTCATAGGGAGTTTTCTTAAGAATGGGCCTCAATAATATTCTATTTAAAACATAACAAGAAGTGTTAACCTCTTCGGCCCAAAAATATTTTGGTAAATTATTTTCATTTAGCATGGTTCTAGCCATTTCTTGAAGAGTTATTTTTCCTTTCAACTACCCCATTTTGTTGAGTTCTAAGAGCCGAAAATTTTTGGTTAATACCATACTCATTGCAATAGTCTTCAAAATCAATATTTTCAAACTCTCTCCCATGATCACTTCTTATATAAGTAATTATAAAACCTTTTTCATTTTGAACCTTGTTGCAAAACTTTGAAAACTCATAAAAGGCTTCATTATTTTGACTTAAAAATAAGACCCAAGTGTATCTAGAGAAGTCATCCACAATAACAAATGCTTAAGATTTTCCTCCAAGGCTTGGTGTCCTAGAGGGACCAGATAAATCCATATGCAACAATTCAAGAGGCCTAGTTGTTGAAATGAAATTTTTGTTTTTAAAAGAGTTTTTGATTTGTTTTCCCATTTGACAAGCTTCACAAACTTTGTCTTTTTGAAAATTTATTTTGGGAAGGCCTCTAATAAGTTCATCTTTGTTGAGTTGGGAAATGAGGTCCATGTTAGCATGTCCCAACCTCCTATGCCACAACCAACTTTGATCATGCATGTTTGAAAAGCATCTATCATGGCCATCATATTTTGAAATATTTATAGCATAAACATTATCACATCTATGGCCCATGAAGATGGTTTTATCATTTTGAATATCTTTGATGATGCAATGAGATGCTTCAAAAATCACTTTAAAACCTTTGTCACAAAGTTGACTTATGCTCAAAAGATTATGGTTTAAACCATCCACTAATAAAACACTTTTAATAAGAGATGATGTGCCATTACCAATGTTGCCTTGACCAATTATCCTTCATTTTCATTGTCTCCAAAGGTAACGTATCCTCTCTTTCTCTTTGTAAGGAAAGCAAACTTGGATTCCTCCCCAGTCATGTGTCTTGAGCATCCACTATCTAAGAACCACTTATCCTTCTTTGAACCCTACAAAATAAAATTTAAGTTGATTTAGGTACCCATATCTTTTTGGGTCCTTGAGGGTTGGTGACCTTGGATTTCTCAACCCAAACCTTTTTAGCTTTAACATTTGAATTCTTTTGAGAACCATTTCTTAAGGGATATGTACTACTAATGTGCCCTCCACTTACAAAGTAATTTTTAAAATAATTTTGATTTTTTGAAAATTTGAATCCTAGTCCTTGTTTGTCAAAAACACATTTTTGGCTAGCTAAGATAGAAAATTGAAAGAGAGGAAGTTAACCATTCATTTTTATTTTTCAAAATCTCATTTTCACTTCTCAAAATCTCATTCTCTTTTTCAAGATGAGTTTTAGATATTTCAACAATTGAAAATTTTTCTTTCACTTCTTCAAGTTCTTTTTCAAGTTCTTGAATTTTCTTTTTAAGAGAATTATTTTTCAAGCTAAGTTTTTCAAAATCCTCATATAATTCTTCAAAAACATCATGCATATCTTCATCACTAAAGTTAGAGTTTACCTCATCAAGATCATCTATTGCCATGAAGCACATGTTTGCCACTTCTTTCTCCTTTTCTTCTTTAGAGGATTCTTCACTTTCACTCCAAGTGACCATCATTGCCTTTTTCATTATTCTCTTGGCTTCACTTTTGTAGAGAGGACAATCATATTTGATATGTCCTGATTTTTTGCATTTGAAACACACCAAATCTCTTTTCTCTTCCCATTTCTCCTTGTCACCATGAGATGAGGATTCCTTTTTAGAAGGGTCTCTTCTAGAGGTGAATTTTCTTCCTCTAAACCTTTCACTCCTCGTGTATTTGTTAAGCTTTCTTGTGATGAGGGCTAAATCATCATCTTCCTCACTTGGTTTTTCTTCCATCAAGCTCATCACAAACTGAAAATTTTTTAAAACATAGAGCTCCATTCTTTATGGGAACCGACTATCCCTATTGGAAAACAAGAGGTCTAGCTCTGATACCAATTGAGAAAATAAAGGTTATGCTTAATTAAGAAAAACACCCAAAAGGGGGGGGGGGGGGGGGGGGGGGGGTAAATTGGTTTTTTAAAATCTTTTCAAACACAACAAATTCAAGCACAATATAAACAAAAATAAAAAGATAGAGTTAAAGAATTCAAACTCGGGTTTTATAGTGGTTCAGCACTTCCTTGCCTACGTCCACTCTCCTCCATCTCCAAACCGAGTGAGGGTTCCACTAACTTGAAGTTTCAACCAAGCTTCCAATCTTCTTACACTTGGATTCCGACTCCAATGGGCTCTTACACAATCTCTTCAAGATTCAAACCTCTTAAAGGCTTTAACACTTAGTTTTTACAAGAATGAATCCCCCAACCTAGCTTAAGGATAGCTCAAATACAAGGCAAAGCTAGGATGACACACAAGAGTGCACTAAAGGATATGCAAGTGATGATTTAATGCACTAAGAAAGAAATGAGAGCTTTTTGGTCAAGAACAGGTAGGTAGACAATTGATTGCAAGTGTTCTCTTATCAATAAATGAAGTGGAGCTCTCAATTTATAGGTTTCTAAGCTTGGGAGCCAAAAACAACAAAAGGTAACCTCGACCGGTCGAGCTAGGGGTCAACCGGTTCACTAGCCGTTAGAGCATTTAATGCTTGACAGGTTACCATTGCCTCGACCGGTCCTCGACCGGGAAGAGAAGGCTACTAGGAGAGAGAGAAGATTTTGGGCATCCCTTGATCGGACCTCGACCGGACAAGGGGAACTAGTCGACCGGTTCCCTAACCAGTTGAGCCGGTTGGCCATAGCCTCAATCGGTTGAGCCTTTTGGCCCCGAAAACTTATCTTTTTCAATTCATTTCTTTTCTAACACTTAGGCAAGGTCTTTAAGTGAATTATTATGCCAATTTTAAAATATTTTGCCTAAGGTACATTTGTTAAAACTCGGGTTTTAATGAAATTGAAGTTTTAAAGGATAAACCGAGTTTTCTAAGTTGCATGAAACGGTATGAAAATCCTAAGTGCACTCATGCATTCATTTTACATTCGTTTCCTATGATCACAAGTCTTCCAAAAGTCTCGATCTTGTATTTATTTGGTCATTTGATGAATTTTCGAGTTTATGCCTGAGATTCTTAACCATGAAACCAATTAGTCACTTAACCATGGTTTGTTATCATCAAAACCCGATTAGGAGAACCCTTGGGCTAACAGATAGCTTACCAAGATATTGTTTCAAATAAAATAAATTAAAATGATAATTTTGGATTTTTTAAAAGAATAAATTTTCATGAGTTTTATTTCCATTTTTTTTTTAAGGAATTGGTCGTTGTCATTTGGAATTTCAAATCCCTTTTGAGACCTTCCTTTATTTGGGTTAGGTGATTCTCTAAGCTCTCCCTCCTTGAGAGAATGAGGAAACCGTTCAGTTTGAAAAAGAAAAGTTCAAGGATATGGTATACGAAAGATATCCCTATTTGGCATAGGAGTCCCAATTCAAGTAATAAATAAAAGTTTTGGACATTCCCATGATGGATAATTTATTTTAAGATAGTTAGCAAAATTATCTTAAAGTCTCTCTTCTAAAATATTAAGTAGAAGTGGGCCATAGGTAAGCCCATAGCCTCCAAGATCAAGCCCATCTTGATTTTGGGCCCATCACCATCCTAAAGATAGGGTGGCCTAAGGAATCAAGGGATATGGACTATCCTTTATGGACAATACTATATATGTTTGTAGTGGAAGTGGTCAATCCTAAATATGGAACTCTTCACTTCGTAACATTAATGTCAAGGATCTTGGTTACACACTTAACTTAGATATGAAGTGGTAGAATCACCTAAAGTGGTCCCACTTGCATGGGTTAAGCGCTAAACATAAAGGTATGTTGATCAATGCTTTAGGATAACTTTTAAAGTTTAAGGCAAATTGATCAATTAGAAAGGGTCTCTACCCTAGTAATAAGAGTCATGACCTGCCTAAAGTAGGCTTGATTCTTATGATACTAGGATACCTTACATGGATATATGTAGTTTGAGAGCACTACATTTTTGCTAAATTAATTACCAACTTGCTTTGAATGCTCAGTTTCTTTTTATTAATGCATGGAATTATTATATTTGTTACAAATATCATGTCTTTAACCTGTCACCTATTATCTTTTATTTAAATTGGACCTAATTTTATATTGAAAATAATAAGGATATAATATTAATTGCATAGAAGCTGATTTTGATAGAGTTTGTTATTTCCTTTGAGCAAACCTATCATAAAGTAAGAGAAGCATATGAAAGGTGGCATAAGATGGATCAAAAGACTAAGTCTCTCATAGTTGGGTCTTTAGATAATGTGTTGCAAAAGCAACACATGTCTATTGCCATAGTCTATGATATTCTCTTTAAAGTTGTAAGGGTTATTTGGTGATAAGGGCAAGTTAATTAGACAAGTTGCCCTTAAGACTATTATGAACACTAGGATTCAAGTTATCTCAAAGATCTTACTAGATTCCTTTGGGATGGGTAAGAAGATTCTAAAAGAGTAAAAGGGTGTACATATTGAAGTTAAGGTTCTTCAGACTTTTCTACCAAGAAGAAGAACAACAACACCAAATAAGGGAAGTTCATGAAAAGGAATGAGGGAACAAACTCATGGGCAATGATTCCTTTGTGACCTTTTAGGACACTTAAAAAAGGAATGCTTAGAGTTTCTAAGGATAAGCAAGTACATATCATGTTCTTGTTGTTGAATACATTGTGGTGGACTTCACCAATTGTGGTAGACTTCACCAATTGTGGTGAATAGATTCTAGGCCCCCACTATTTGTAGTTCTTTACAAGGTTTTCAACAAGTAAGAAGGTCACATGATGGGATTGTACTTACCTTAGGTTCAATTGCCAAATTAGTTATGCAAGTTAGTGGGAGGTATTACCTTTTTTATGTGAGACTCCATTATCACTTTGCCAAGTAATGAGAGTAGTAAGATCTCACTAGAAGAAAGAACCTAACATTAAGCAAACATTTAGATTCTAATGCCTAGGTCATATTAATCTAAATGAGAGATCCAAAGACTAATTAAGTTTGGACCTTCTTATTCCAAAAGATCTTTCTGTCTACAAATCCTATATAGATGGTAAAATGACTAGGAGGCCCCTTTATTTTTAAAGGACATGGAACCAAGGAATGTTTGGAGTGAGTGCATGTTCACGTGTATGAACCTTTTTATGTTATATATGGAAACGATGGGTATTTCATCATTATATTGATAAATACTCTAGGATTGGATATGTAGATATGAAATTTGGTGCCATGGATAAACTCATTGAATTTAAGGTGGAATTGGATAACCTATTGCATAAACATATCAAGGCACTTTGATTAGATTGAGGTGGTTTGTCTAGTAGGTTTGAATCTTTCCATATGGAGCATGAGATCATATCCCAATCGTGTGCACCAAGGACTCCATTGCAAAATGGAGTAATGAAAAGAAGATATTGAACTTTGATAAATAAAGTGAGATCGGTGATTATTGAAGGGAAAAACTCAGATCTCTTCGTTTCCCAAGTTCGAATTAGTTTAGGAATATGCATAACTATCCTAGACCTTTTATAAATCCTATGCACAATGGAAAAATAACATTTTTATACTTTAAAAGGATTCAAAAAGTGTTAATGAAAACCATGCCTTAGATTTGGATGTTCCCGAATCAAATCCACATGGTGAAGTTGAAGATCGAAATCGTAGAAGTCTCGTAAACCCAAAGTCTTCCATCCGATGACTCGAAGTCTTATTTGAGGACAATTCTGAAATTTTGATGTGATCACATAAACTTTTGATTTTTTTTTTTTTTAATTCTTTGTTGGTTGAACTTATTATTTCTTTTAAGTATAATTAGAATTGTAAAAAGGAAATTTTATATTCAAAAGACGAATTCTTGATTTAAATTAATTAATCATTGGTTCTTTGATTTCTTTAAAAATATAAAATATAATAAGGATTTGATAACGAAGTAAAGCAAGATCTTCTATAATTATAATCTAATTAGATTTAATCTTTTTAAATATTATCGCTTTATAAATTATAGAAATTGAAATGTTAACCGATTTTATTAAATGAGTAAATTGAAGATTAATATATCATGACTATTAAATATATATTAAGATTTTAAACCGTGCTAAAATAATTTTTCTCTTAACATTACATGAAGCATAAATTTAATTATAAATTTGAGTTTACCATAGTTGTAGGGGTTTCCTCGTGTGGCCACGTGGCAAGCCACATTTTCTCCACATGGCAAGCCACCTTTGCTCCACGTGGCATCTTTCTATCCTTGTCCGAACGAGCATAACTAGGTTGGAATGTCCAACCTGACTTATGAGTATCAGTAGCTAGATACATTATGTTCGTCTAAGACTACACAATGCATCTTGAATAGGTTTCTTGATCCACTCCCACAAGAAATCATTCTCCTCAAGCCAAAAGTGTGGTTGATGGGATGTCACCCTGTCTCTACAGGCGACCTACTACATGCTGCACCATACCGCCTGCAAACTGAGATGACAAGTGAGCTGACAAGTGAGCCATCAAGTCACCCCCACCAGCAATCCTTGTCAGCCGCCTAAAGGGTGATGATTGCTCTGGCATCAACTGTGTTGTCATCATGACTGCAAAAGTCAAGAAGTCATCTCAGCACAGATGTGACACCGTTCCAAAAAATATAAAAGCCCTCCTCAGCCCAAAATCAAGGTAAGTGAGCGCAATACAGACTCCTTGTTTAGCTCCTAAAAGGGGGCAACCTCTCAAGTTGACTTTAATCATCTAACTTGGGCTTCAGAGGGTGTGTTCAGACAACCTATCCAGACATCTTTTGTAAGGAAAAAGGGAGAAGTACCACTCCCAATTGGCCTGGCTTCAACATTGGCGCTGTCTGTGGGAACAACGAAACAAAGATGTCAACACCCTCAAGAAGTCGATCATCAACCATGGGCGATGAAGGTTACTTCGACTGGCGCGAAAGCATGGAAAGACGTCAGCGAGCAACAGGTGAAGGCAGTGCTTTAAGAAACAAGAAGGCTCAGGGAGGAGAACGAGGTGTTGCGAATTCAAGCATCTTCATCAGGCCCTCATTGTGGTCGGTAGTCGAGGAGTCAACGAACGAACCCCAACCCAGACGAGGAGGCAACATACCCTGGAAACACAAAGTCCCCCTCTGACGTGCCCGGTGTATGGCCTAATGAAAGACCCCTACCAGTTTATCATGGGCCACGAAACGAAAGCTCGGACTCCACTCGTGTCTCATAAAAAAAGAGATGCGATAGGAAGTCCCAGCTATTGGATGCAATGCACACAAGTAGGACTACAAATGGAGAATCCAAATGTAGCTAAGGCCCAGGAGGCATATTCTGGTCCCTTAGCTGCACCCGTCATACCAAACAGGCCTCCACACCCCCCACTACAACAAGTCAAGGGAGATATGGTAAGTAGAGGCCCCTGGCTCTATTAGCAGGTGACTGGATGACATGCTCTCCATGCCTTTCAGCTCTCATATTATCAATTAAGAGCCCCCAAGAAGGTTCATCATGCCAAAGTTCTCCACATACGACGAGTTTAGTGATCCATTTGATCATATCATGCACTACCAACAACTCATGACCCTTGACATAGGGTATGACGCGCTGTTGTACAAAGTCTTTCTGGCCAGCCTCCAAGGTCAGGCTCTCTCATGGTTCCATTGCCTCCAGATAAATTCCGTCGATAATTTCTGGGATCTCTCGGAGGCCTACGTGGGACAATATCTGTGCTCAGCACAACATAAGCAAAATATCAGCACCCTGCAAAACATAAAAATACAGGAGAATGAATTGCTGAGGGAATTCGTAAAACGGTTTGGGCAAGCTGTACTCCAAGCAGAGTCTTATAACATGGACGTTGTCCTCCAAATATTTAAGGGGAGTATCTGCCCAGGCACACCTTTCTTCGAGTCCCTTGCTAAAAAGCCCCTCGTAACTATGGACGACCTGCTCATACGGGCGAACAAATATTCCATGCTCGAAGACGGTGTTCGCGTAGCCACTCAGCAGATCTTGGTTACTAGCCAACCTGTTAAGAACAATGCGGTTAGGAACCCCAAAACCGTGAGCCAAAGAAGGCAATCAAGTAGGGGGCAAGGCGAACAGCGCCAGCCGGACCAGTCTAATCTCACCCCCCTTAGTGTGTCATATGAGAAACTCATCCCCATGATCCGTGAGCTTTCCGACTTTAGGTGGCCAGAGCCCCTAAAAATGGACCCAACCAAGAGCGATTGCAACAGAAAATATGCCTATCACAAAGAGCATGAACATACTATGGAGCAATGTAGAAGTCTCCACTACTTGGTGGAGAAACTTATAAAAGCTGGACACTTGAAACAGTACATCCGCTCAGAAGGAAAAAGTGGGGAGACATCCTAAGGTCCATCCATCGTTGTCTCCACAACTTCTGTTGCTCCTAAAGTCTTGACAACAATATCCACGATGGACCCCTTGATGAGGAAGCCACCTGGATTGGGTAGATGAAGTGAGAGAAAGTGAGTCCATCCGAAAAGTCCGACCTCGTGCCTTTAAGGTCGGGACTCTAGTCCTCAAAAAAATCTTTGAAAATACAGCCGAAAAGGGAGCTGGGAAGCCAAACTGGAAAGGACCCTACATTGTCTCAAAGGCTAGTGAGATTGGGGCTTACCATTTGCAAAAGTTAGACAGAACGCCCTTACTCCGTCCATGGAATGTATCTAATCTAAAACAATACTATCAATAAAGGAAAAATAAGTGAAGTATGCAAGAAGGACAATGAAATGTTGCATTTGCAGTCATAAGTATAACATTGTTCTTTACAAAGTGTTGGCCAGATCAATCACGACGGAAGATAAACTACTTAGTAATAAAGAAAAACATGTGTTGTGGCTCGCCTAGAGAGTCAGACACAGGAAGAATCCCATCTCATCAGGAAGAACCGTTGGGTGCTTCACCCTCATCATCGGAAGGGAGGGAGGGAATGTCTTAGGTGATTCCGTTCTTCTTCATACAACAGCGGTAGCCGAAGAAGTACATCTCATCCACCTGCTTTTGATACTCCGTCTCTAGCTCCTTTTTCTGAGCCACGAACCCATCTTGAAGCTCCTCCATCTCCTTCTTCAGTTGGACATTCTCCCATTCAGCCTCTTTGAACTTGGCCTCTGTGGTTCTACCCTCATTTCTCAGCTTGTTCGCCTCAACACAGATCGCTTCCTTCTCCCCATCCGCCAGCTTCAAGGCCTCAGCTTCCTCTACGGCAACCTTTTGAACGGCGGTGAGATCGCTCTCCACTCGCTCCAACTTTGTGTGAAGCTCCTCACGACCACTCATACGGTGAGAGATGAAAGTCCTCATGGCCTCAGCAACCTTCAACCGCTAAAAACGAAGAGCACCCTGACGTACCATGTTGCGGACTCCAGCTACCACCTGAAGGCAATGACGAAAACAAAATTAATACCGGATACCGGAGTTCACAATATCATGAAAGGAGGAAAGCAAAAAAGATTACCACTTTTGCAGTCTCCTAAACCATGCAATCCTGCAATTGCTGAATACGAGAAACGACGGACTCGAGCGTGCCAAATGGAAGTCGGGTTGAGACGAAAACGGGAGGGTCACTGCCTATATTCACCAGATCCACTTAATAAGAGGGAAAAAGTCTGACATCTTTGTTGAAGACGGCTCAAGATCGGTGAAGCATGGTACTAACCTCAGCATCTCCATCATTTCCTCCAAATCGGGAGAAAGAACGGAAGCGGAGGCATCCTCTGATCTAAATCCTCCTCAACGAGATCCAGACCGCTAGGAGCCTCGTCTTGAGCTAAACAAGTCTCTTTCTTAGCAGCCGGCATGCTGCTAGACCCCGTAGCATCTGATGGAGGCACTGGCATAGGGGAAGCATCTTTCATGGGCTCCCCCTAAACACCCTCTGAATAGGTTCTTTTGGCTAGGAAAGCATCCACTTCGATAGCCTTATGTAAGTGTTTGCGATGCCTCTCCTTGAAGTTGGCCCTCTAGTCAGTCGCTATGCCCTCTTCCACCTCCGGCTTGTTTATGACGCTGAGTGCTATAGGCTCATACTCAGAATGGCAAAGGCCCGATTCACTTATTTCAATGTCCGGAAGGCCCAAGCAACCTTCCGAATCCAGAATGGAGCTATCCATAGAAGTAGATGTAGAGTGAGTTGAAGTAGAAGGTGAGACAGGGACCGGAGTCGATGCCTTAACTATTTTCGCACTAGACTTCTTCTTGGTCAGAGGGCAGGTCGTGGAAGATGAAGCCTGACCCTTTTCACTCGGAGCCTTCCTTATCTTCCCCTCTTGCCTCTACTCCTCCCTCTGGTCGAGACGCTCCTGGCAAGCTCTAGTGTCTGCCTTGCATGGTTCTTTGTAGAAGAGGAGATCCTTCAAAAGGTAATGCTCCCCGAGCACCACAACCTTTGGAAGCCGCCTAGGAATGATGGGAAGAATGTAAGGGTGGGGCTTCCGGATAACTGCAAGCAGGTTTCGAGCATATAGAAGTGTCTGGTGGTCTCTTTCGTTTGAGGTGATCTTGAACAACTTGTTCAAATGAGCAAACGAAGCTTTTTCCACCCACTTGACCACATGACCCCTTCTTTCCTTACCTACACCAACCGAAACGGAAAATGTTGACATTAAAAAGGTATCATTTCAACATAAAAAGGAAAGGGAAGGAACGCACAAGGTCATCCCTACTAGGAATTTTCAGGGAAAATTTTGGGCGGACGTCCCTTTCCGGATGCTTGATTAAGCCAGCCCATGGTCCCCGGACCAGGACATGCCCTTTGGCTCCACCCTTATTTGAGTCGGGAAGATCGGTTACTAGTTGGAGGGATGGGATATGGGCAAACATGCTAAAGATATCCTTTTTTTCCCTTCTTAATAGTGTAGACGAAGATGACCTCTAATAGGGAGAGGTCCAAATGGAAAAGCATATTTAAGATGCTACGTCCCATCACCACCAGGACAATGTTAGGGTGGATGTAGGTTGGAGAGATTTGGGTGTAATGCAAAAATTGCTTGAAGAGAGACGGGCGAGAAAAGTGGAGCCCCGCATTGAACTGCTCCTTGCTAAAAAGATGGCACCCTGAGTTGCCTTCTCGGTGGACGTCAAATCTCCATCCACTAACTAAACGGAGACACCATTCGAAATGCAGAAGCGCTTGCGGAATTCCAGCTCATTAAGGAGCTGTGTAGGCTTCTCCGAACTAGGGCATCCAAAACTTACTCCTACCCGACCACCCTTCTTGCCTTGGCCAGCCACACTGGTTGAGGTGATGTCCTTTTTCGCAAGCATCTTAGAGCAATGGGCCGAGTTGGGCCTGCATGGCATAATGCCGAAAGTTAGAAAGCAGCTACCCGACCTTACCACTAAAAGGCAGTGCCCCAAGACATCCAATGGATTGTCATGCCAGATTTAAAGCATGCCCTGTTCAAGGTACCTAACTCCGCTCATCAGTCCCCAATCCCAATCGAGGATTTTCCCGCTATGACACCCCAAACAAACAAAGAAAGGGTAGACACCAAACAAGCTCAATAAAGCCTCAAAGCACAAAAACGGAAAAACCTAACCCTAATAGAGGTTAGCAAGATGAGTCACTAACAAAACCTGCTGCCCCAGAAAAGCCACACACCTGCATTTACAGACCTTAGAATAGCCACTTTGTGGCCTATCGGAATTCCCAGGCGCCAAAATAGTCCCCAATCGCAAACCAACAACACAATCAAGAAAAAACAGAAAATTGGGGGCATTGGAGAAGAAAGACGAATGTACCTTTCAGTAAATGGCGAAGACGATCCGCAAGTGCCGAGATAAGCCAATAGAAAAATTGCTGGAGAAGAAGTGCTACAACACAAAGGCAGTAATAGCTACCTGGATGTGGGAAATGTAGAGAAAATGGAAGACGAAAGGCAACTTCGATGAAGAAATGACAAAGATATGTGCTTCCTAGGGATTAATTTCCTATTTATAGGGGCAGACTCCCTAGGAACCCCAAACGACAGGGCGCCCATAAATGCACCACTCGAGGCGACACGCTACCTAGCAACGACTCCAATAACGACGCTCCTCCTTAAATGCCCCCTAGATGCCACGTGTCATACGACAACTGAAGAGGTTTGAAAAGTGTTTTAACCCGCCTTTTCTGTCCGGATGAAATGATCTGATTAAAAGAAGGCATTGTAGGGGCTTCCCCATGTGGCCACGTGGCAAGCCACCTTTGCTCCACATGGCATCCTTCTATCCTTGTTCGAATGAGCATAACTAGGTCGGAATGTCCAACCCGGCTTATGAGTATTAATAGTCGGATACATTATGTTCCTCTAAGACTGCACAATGCATCCCGAATAGGTTTCCTGATCCACTTCCACGAGCAATCATTCTCCTCATGCCAGAAGTGTGCTCAATGGGACGTCACTCTGTCTCCGCAGGCGACCTACTACATGCTGGACCATACCGCTTGCAAACTGAGATAACAAGTGAGCCATTAAGTCACCCCCACCAGCAATTCTTGTCAGCCGCCTAAAGGGTGATGATTGCTTTGGCATTAACTGTGCTGTCATCATGACTGCAAAGGTCAAGAGTCATCTCAGCACAGATGTGACATCCTTCCAGATAATATAAAAGCCCTCCTTCAACCCAAAATCAAGGTACAAGTGCGCAATACAGACTCTTTCTTTAGCTCCTAAAAGGGGGCAACCTCTCAAGTTGACTTTAATCATCTGACTTGGGCTTCAGAGGGTGTGTCCGAACAATTTGTCCGGACATCTTTTGTAGGGAAGAAGGGAGAAGTACCGCTCCCAGTTGACCTGGCTTCAACAGTAGTTATTAATTTCATGGTTTAAAATATAAAAAGATAAGTTATTTCTCTTGATAATAAACATGCTAAACTAGTATTCCTATTAATATCCCATGGAATAATGAACAAAGACCTTTTTTTTTCTTTCTTAGTCCATTACATAAGAATACATTTTTTAAAACATAAAATCATTTTTTTTCTAATCAATAACAAACGTACGAGTTATATGCTTTTATAAATATTTATCCTTAGCTTTGCATAATTTAAAACTTGCCAAATACACCTCAAATAATCCATGCACTTATCCCCATAAGCCATCAACCAGCTGCACTCATTCCTTCCAAAATGTCCAATAACCGGTCAACTCAAACCGCACTTATCTTACTCACCCAGGCAAGTCCATAATCCTAATATCCTAGCTATTTATAGCTGTAAAATATAATCCTCACCAGCCATCCATCATTTGGTGGTCTCCCACATCAACCCACAGCTCCACGGTTGTGTGCCGACGAGTCTGGACAACATGGAAGACACTGAATGAGATAATTATGATGGATAATTAGTTCCGATCGTGCTTGTTTGTTGAGATTCACCACGCCCTTTTTATTTATTTATTTTTATTTACTTGTTTGACTTCTTATCACTATCATTTTATTTTCTTAATTTTATTCTTTGTATTGCTGAGTTGATATTTAAATTTTTTAGACATCTAAGGGGCGGGAGAATTAGTTTGGTAAGGCCCTGTTTGGTCGGGAAAAGCGGGGAACCGTTTTGGAAGTTCAGCCTGGGTCACGTGAAAAGGAGAGGTTCGAGAGTCTTCGAAGGGGAGGTATAAAATCAGAAGAAGGTTCTCTGTTTAGAGTTGTTGGTCTTTTGGCGGTGAGATTTTCGATCCAAGTTCAGAGAGAAAAGTGAGAGAAAACATAGAGAAGAGAGAGTTTAAGAGAAAACAAAGAGAAGTGAAGATTGAGAGTTCCGGCAGAAGCGGTCGTGCCATGGAGTTTCAGGCCAGCAAATTTTCTTGAATACTGCAAGTTCCAATTTTTCTAAGTTCCTCCATGTATTTATGAAAATCAAGCCTATGATCTACTGATTTTATTGTTCTTATTTTTTTTGTTTAGATTAGTTACTTTAGAGTTCACGATTGCATTTCATTCATCCATTCTTGATCTGTATTGGCTTTGGTGTTGTTGGAATTTGAGATTGAATTTTCCGTAGGCTCTGTATTTTATATCTTGAACTTTAGTGGAATCCGAAGCTATTATTTCTGAATATTTTCATATATATTGGTTTGGATTAGACCATTGGGAAGTTTTGGTGGTGTTTTGTCTGTTCGTTTTATGATCTGTTGCCTCGGAACATTGAGAGATCCTTTTCTTTCTGCAGTCTCTGTTCTTCTATGATAAACAATCGGATGAGATCATTCTGAGGTTTGATCGACTGTATTCCCATTTGTTTGTTTGGATCTATATTGTTTTAATTATTTTGAAACATTAAGATGAACTATTTGTGGATCCTGTTTTTTAGTGTATTGTGAATACTCGTAATTTTGAAACATTATTTTTGACGAATTTTTATTGATCTATCCTGATGTGATAAGTTGTGTAGTTTTGAACTATTTATTTTAGTTTAAGTCATTAAAATCTGATTTAGGAATCTTAGAATCTAGGATTGAGAAGTTCTCTTAAAAGTTTCCTTTGATACTTTCTAATAGTTTAATTAGAATGTAATTTAGTTTTGTGATTTTCTTCGAGTTCTTGTTAATTCTAGGAGGCCTAAGGCAGTGAGATTGAAGTTTTGTTTTTTTGTTTTACTCTAATTAATCAAATCATTCTATAATTTTATTTTATGAAGATTTTTTATGATTTTGGATTAATTGTTAATATGATTAGAAATTTTAATTGTATCCTTGTTGGTTGGAATGGATTTATCATTATCTTGGGACTTTGGTTTATAATCCTTCTTGAAATTTCTATTTCAGATTCCATTTGCATGAATTAATTAAACTCAATTGAAAAATTAGTTTTGACTTGACAAATTCATATTAATTTAATAATTTAATGTAATTGAAAATTCAGATTTCATAAACATGATTAATTTTTTTTAAGTATTTTACTAGGGAATAAAGTTTGTTCTAATTTTTCATGATGGGTTGGTGTGATTAGCAATCTAGGTTCAGTGAATGTGAAATTAAGAGATTAGGGTTCTTCATATGAAACTAATAAAATTAGATATTTAGATTTTTGTTTGATTAATTGCTCTTGTTAGTTCTGTCATGATCAAATCCGAATGAAGATTTAAATTCCTCCATTATCAGCCCCTTTTGATTTAATTACATAGTAGATCTAGATTTATCTCCCTTGTGATGTATTAATACATTCGTTAATTGGTTCAAAATGAATTTCTGTTTATTTGAATTAATTTGCCGGCTTTTACTAATTTAGAATAACCTAATTAAATTGAGCTTTGAATTAGTCTTTCTTTTGAAATAATTAAATAAGATCTCTCTGTTCATTTGAATCAATTTACCTTGAAAGAAGATCATGTCATGTTTTCACTAATTTAGGATGATTTAATTAAAGTGAGACTTGAATGCTATTATTGGAATGGTTTAGTTTAGTCAAAAACTTATTCTATTGATATTTATTAATAGCCGTGGATTGATTCATCTTAAATTGTCTTTTATTTTATTTATTTATTTATTTTTCTTCTGTTGTTTGGATCTTGGGAATTGGTTGTATTATTTATGGATTAAGATCAATGTGGACCTTGTACTTTGGGAATGGTTAAATATTGTATTTGGATGTGAGCTTTCCTATCTCTGATTATTCATAACGATCAGATTCAGTTTTTTTAAATGATTGTATAATTATGATTCTATTCCTTTTGTAATTTTTATTATGATGGTGAGACCTTTGGAATTAATATAAAATAGTTGAAACAATGTTGAGTAAATGATTGAACCATCGTTCCAGGATGTAAGGTTAGCTGTAGAAAAATGTTAGGGAAGGACAGGGTACCCAGATTTTGTAATTCAAGCAATATGAAAGGGATGATCAATGTTTCAATGTAAGGGGTTGTGAGAAATTGATTTAAATAATTAGTAAAGCATCATTTTATGAATTCTGTGAATAATTTTCAATCAAAGCGATCCATGATTGCCAAATTCCATTAATTCCAAAATCTAATTTAAAAAGAAAAATATGAATTCTGTTGTTGTTGTTGTTTTTGGTTTTTGTTTTTTGTTTTTTGTTTTTTTGTTTTTGTTTTAATAAAAGCCCTTGGATTAGCTACATGATGATGGGCTTTCAAATAAAATTCAGTATCTTTGAAAAGTCTATTTTCCGTTAAGTTGCCCAAGATATTTCTTTTATTTCTATTTTCTTAAATCATTACTTTTTTTTTTTTTTTAAAATGACATTTTTCTACATATCAAATAATTCATTGTTTTAAATCATTTTATGATCATTCAAATTTTCTTTTAAAACAATCTAGTTCTCTAAGCTACCAAACCTCTATTATTTAAAAAGAAGAGAATGTTAGTTACCTAATTTCATTCGGTAGGCATATTTTAAAAAAATGTTTTAAAAGTGATATGTATGAATTAAATATTCTTAAGCTCTAATTAATGGAGATTTATGGGTTAATTCATGAAAATTGAAAGGGACTTAACAAACCCCAATATGTCAAATGAATTTTAAAATAAATTTTGATTCTCTTTGATTTACTTAAATGATGAATTCTTAAACCAAAACTTGAACTATATAGGGAACATTTCAACTCCTCATAGTATTAGGAGTCATTTAATTAATGTGCAAAGTAGGAATAGTCAAACTAAAATATTTTGAGCTAAATTCTAATTTCTGTATGGTTTCAAAATTGATTTCTTTTCTTTGTCATGTTTAATTCACTATCAATGTGCATATGTGATCAATTAAATATAAGTTTCTCTTGTTAAGTCAATATTATTATAATATATGAATTGAATATCGCTTTTGAGAAAACAATATGCTTTCTAAACCAGGTACACGAATCTTTATCATTATCCTTTATTTAAACTAAAGTGTATTGTTAAACATTGTCTGCTACTATGTGGTTGTTGTGCTCAAATTGTACGAGATTGAATTTGACTTGTTGAAAATATATATGATGTTTATAATGCAATGAGGTGCTATAGCTTGTTGTCTAACTTTTGTGTTTTATGAAAGCACTCGGAATGCAAATCAGGTACGTCTTTCTTTAATTGATGGATTGTGTTGCCATGTTCATTTAATTCATAGTATCTATGAATTAATTGATCAATCCTCACATTTATTTCAACTTACTTAGTAGAGACCTAGCTTAAAGGGCTTAGAAGGGTGCTACGGTTCTTCACCATACCTTCCCAATAAGTAGCCTAACCCTTGAACTTAACTCGATTTTCGTAGATCTGTCTTTTCTTTCAGGAATCACATTTAGGGTTTTTATTTCTTATTTTGTTTTCCCTTTTAAAAAATAAAACAAAAGTAAGTGGTGACTCCATCATTTGAAAAATTAGTTTTTCACAAAATAAAAAACAAGTCTTGCCATTGAGTGTTCCATAGATTTTTGCTAAAGATGTGCATCCACATCGCTCATTGCTTTATCGTAATCTATGAGATCGATCTCATGTTCCTTTAGAATGACCACAAAAACTTTCCCAAATACATGAATCGGTCTGGTTGTTTAACAACCCTCCCACTATGACAAGACATAGGTGGTTTAGAAATGGAAATGGTTGGTACTGGATCCATAGTATCTTGTGTATAGTGGGATTATCTTCTAGTATTCTCCAATTTATATCATTGTTTGCCTTATTACATATCATATAGTCTTCATCAGAAATCTAGTATTTTTAACAACAAACACATTTTTATAATCCTTATTATTAAGTAATAATCCCTAAATCCTCTTGGATATCTTATAAAGTGATACACCTCTTTAGAAAAAGAGGAATTATACATCTTTTAAGATATATCCCCAAAGAATATGGAAAGTAATGAGAAACCATGTCTATCAAAGTTTAATATCTTCTTTCCATTACTCCATTTTGCAATGGATTCCTTGGTGCACATAACTAAGATATCATCTCATGCTCCATATGGAAAGGATCGAACCTACTAGGCACATTATCTCGATCTAATTGAAGTGTCTTGATATGTTTACCTAATAGGTTATATAATTCCGCCTTAAATTTAATGAACTTATCAAAGGCATCAGATTTCCTATATATATATATATATCCAAAACTAGAGTATTTATCATTAAAATGATCAAATACCCATACTTTCCATATATGAACAGAAAAAGGTTCATATACGTGAGTATGCACTAACTCCAAACATTCCTTGGTTCCAAGTACTTTAAAAATAAAGGGGCCTCATGGTCATTTTACCATTTATATAGGATTCATAAAGTGAAAGATCTTCTAGATTAAGAAGGTCCAGACTTAATTAGTTTTTGGATCTTATATAGATTAATATGACCTAAGCTTTAAAAGCCAAATGTTTGATTAGTGCTAGGTTCTTTCTTTAGTGAGATCTGACTATTCTCATTACTTGGCAGAGTGATAATGGAGTCTCACATAAAAAAGGTAATACCTCCCATTAACTTACACAACTAATCTTGCAACTGAAGCTAAGGTAAGTTCAAACCCATCATGTGACCTTCTCACTTGTTGAAAGCCTCGTAAAGAACTTCAAATAGTGGCCATGAAATCTATCCACCATAATTGGTAAAATTCACCACTATGAATTCAACAACAAGAACATGATGTGTACTTGCCTAAACTATCATGACCGATCAGATTGGGTGTCGATTGTGATGAAAACCAAATAGAACAACTACATTAATAATTGTATAGATGTGATCTACACTAAAAATGAAACTGAGTCACCGTGAACAATTGAACCAGGTAAGGTCTATGATGAAAACTAGATAGGACAACTACGTGACAAATTGTATAGATGCAGTTTACTCTGAAAAAGAAACTGAGCTGCTATAACTGACCAGACTAGGTTCGGTCTATGATGAAAACCAAATAGGACAATGATGTGACCGATCGTATAAGTCTGGTCTACATTGAAACCGAAATTGAACTGTCGAGACCTATCTAACCAAGTGCGGTTTGTGATGAAAATCGGACATGGCAACATATTAACTGATCGTACAGGTGCATTGTGTGCCAAAAATGATATTGAACTATCATTATTGATCGGAACAGGTGCAGTATGTGACAATTACCAAAGAGGATAATGATACGTTCAATTGTACAGGTGCGGTCTACGCCAACAATGATACCAAACTATCGTGATTTATCGGATTAGGTGTCGACTATGATGAAAATTAGAGAGGAAAACTATGTGACTAATCGTACAAATGTGATCTATGTAGAAAACGAAATTGAGTTGTCATGACCAATCAAATCGGGTCTGGTAAGTGACAAAAACCAGACAGGACAACGACGTGAACGATCATATAGGTTTGCTCTATGTTAAAACCAAAACTCAATTGTTTGGACCTATTTGATCGGGTGTATTCTGTGATGTAAACCAGACAAGACACCGATGTGACCAATTATAGAGGTACGGTCTATGCAGAAAAAGAAACTGAGTTGTTGTGACGCTTGGACTGAGTGTCATTTGTGATGAAAACCAAATAGGACAACGACATGACTAATTGTACAAGTGCAGTCTATGTCGAAAGCAATACTTAACTTCCATGATCAATGGCATCGAGTGCTAACTATGATGAATACTAGATAGGACAACTACATGACTGATCGTATAGAAGTGGTCTACGTTGAAAAACGAAACTGAGTTGTCGTGATCGATTGAACTAGGTCCGACCTATGATGGAAACCACATAGAACAATGATGTGACCGATCGGTTCTACGTCGGAACCAAAATAGAACTGTCAAGACATTTCTAATTGGGTGTGGTCGGTGATGGAAACCAAATAGGACAATGATGTGACCGATCATACAGGGGCAGTTTACGTCGAAAATGAAACTAATTTATCGTGATCGATCGGATTGGGTGCTGATTATGACGAAAACCAGATAAGACAACTACATGACTGATCGTACAAATGTGGTCTGTACAAAAAATGAAACTAAGTTACCATGGCCGATTAAACTGGGTATGGTCAGTGATGAAAATTAGGTAGGATAACTACGTGACAAATCATATAGATGCGGTTTACACCAAAAATGAAACTGAGCTGCATGACTAATCAGACTAGGTCTGGTCTGTGGTGAAAATAAGATAGGACAATGATGTGACTGATCGTATAGGTCTAGTCTATGTCGAAACCAAAACTGAACTTTTGGGACTTATCTGACCAGGTGTGGTATGTTATGAAAATCAGACAGGACAACGTGACTAATTGTATAGATGCAGTCTATACAGAAAATGAAACTAAGCTTCCATGACCGATCGAACCAGGTCCAGTTAGTGGCGTAAACCAGACAGGACAACGATGTGACTGTTGTATAGGTCTACTCTATGCCGAAACTAAAACTCAACTATTGGGACCTATCTGACTAGGTGTGATATGTGACGTAAACTAAACAGGACAACAACGTGACCAATCATACAAGTGCGGTCTACGTAGAAAACGAAACTGAGTTATTGTGAAAGCTC
The DNA here is from genome assembly GCF_004353265.1 of Vitis riparia. Lineage (NCBI taxonomy): Eukaryota > Viridiplantae > Streptophyta > Magnoliopsida > Vitales > Vitaceae > Vitis > Vitis riparia. The sequence goes on from NC_048447.1 coordinate 4,162,459, forward strand.
TTACCGAGTGTCATCTATGACAAAATCAGACAAGACAACAACGTGCTTGATTGTACAGGTGCAGTCTACATCAAACATGACACTTAACTATTGTGATCGATCATATCAGGTGTTGACTGTGACGAAAACTAGATAGGACAACTATGTGACTAATCGTACAGACATGGTCTATGCTGAAAATGAAACTAAGCTTCTATGTCAAATCAGATCAGGTGCGATTTGTGACAAAAACAAGACAAGACAACGACATGACCAATCTATAGGTCTGGTCTACATCGAGACCAAAATTGAACTTTTGGGACTTATCTGACCAGGTGTGCTCTATGATGAAAACTAGACATGACAATGACTAATTGATCATATAGGTATGTTTTACACCAAAAACGATACTGAACTGTTGTGACTGGTCGGACCAGGTGCCATCTATGACAAAAATAAGACATGACAATGACGTGACCAATTGTACAAGTGCACTCTACATAAAAAACGATACTGAACTTTCGTGACCAATCAGATTGGGTGCTCACTGTGACAAAAACCAAGTAGGACAACTAAGTGACTAATATTACAAATGCGGTCTACGTCGAAAACAAAACTGAGTTGCCTTCATTGATCGAACCAAGTTCGGTCTGTGACGAAAGTCAAACAGAATAATGACATGACTAATTGTATAGGGCTGGTCTACGTTGACACTGAAATTGAACCATCAAGTCCTATCTGACCAAGTGCATTATGTGATTAAAACTAGATAGGAGAATGACGTGATTGATTGTACATGTACAATCTACGTTGAAAACAAAATTTAGTTTTTATGATTGATCATATTGGGTGCTATATGTGACAAAAACCAAACAAGATAATGATTGGACCGATCATATAGGTACAGTCTATGCGAAAACAATACTGAACTTTGTGACCAATTGAATCGGGTGTTGACCGTGACGAAAACCAAATAGGAAAACTATGTGATTGGTCGTATAGATGCGATTTACGTTAAAAACAAAACTGATCTAAGGTGATTGATCAGATCAAGTACACTTGGTGATGAAAACCAGACAAGACAACAACATTACTGATCGTATAGGTCTGGTCTAAGCTAAAATTGAACTAAAATAAATTGTCAAGACCTATCCGATCGGGTGTAGTCTGTGAGGAAAACCAAACAGGACAGTGACATGATCGATCATATAGGTGCGGTTTACACCAAAAATGAAATTAAGTAATCGTGATAGACCAACCGAGTGTGGTTTGTGATGAATACTAGACAAGACAATGACGTTATTGAACGATAGGTTCAATTTACACCAAAAATGATATTGAACTATCGTGACATATCGAATCAGGTGTTCTCTATGACGAAAAATCAGATAGGACAACTACGTGACTAATCATATAGATTATCTATGCAGGAAACAAAATTGAGTTGTCGTGACCTATCGAACTGGGCCTGGACTATGACAAAAGCCAGACAAGACAACGACATGACTGATCACATAGGTCTAGTCTACGCCAAAATCGAAGCTCAATTGTCGAGGCCTATCTGACCATGTGTGGTCTGTGATGAAAACCAAACAGGACAACGACGTGACCAATCGTACAGGTGAGGTTTACACCAAAAATGAAACTAAGTTGTCGTGACCAATCGGACCAAATGCTATCTATGACAAAAACTTGATAGGACAATGATGTGACCGATCATATAGGTCTAGTCTACGTTGAAATCGAATTTGAACTAGTAGGACCCATATGACCATTTGCGGTCTATGAAGAAAACTAGATGGGACAACAATGAGACCGATCATACAGGTGCAATCTACATCGAAAATAAAACTGAGCTATCGTGTCTAATCGAACTGGGTGCAGTCTATGACAAAAACCAAACATGACAACCACATGACTAATCTATACATCTGGTTTACTCCAAAATCGAAATTGAATTGTCGGGACCAATTTGACCAGCTGTGGTCTGTGATGAAAACTAAACAAGACAACAACGTGACTAATATAGGTGCGGTTTATGTTGATTGTGATGAAAACCACATAGGACAACTACATGACTAATCGTGTAGATGCGGTTACACCAAAAACAAAATTGAGCTACCGTGCTTGATTGAACCGTGTCCAGTTTGTGATGAAAACCAGACAAGACAATGACATTACCAATCGAATAGGTGTGGTCTATGCCGAAACTGAAACTGAACTATTGGGACCTATCTAATTGGGTGCAATCTGTGATGAAATCCATATAGGACAATTACGTGATCGATCATACAGGTGCAATCTACACCAAAAATGAAACTAAGTTGTCATGATTGATCAAACCAAGTGCCATCTATGACGAAAATCTAATAAGATAACAATGTTATTGATTGTACGGGTGCAATCTATGTTGAAAATGATACTGAAATGTCGTGATCGATCGAATCGGGTGTCGACTGTGTCAAAAACCAGATAGGGCAACTATGTGATTAATCGTATAGATGTGGTCTATGCTAAAGACAAAACTGAATGGTCATGATGAAAACCAGACAAGACAACGACTTGATCAATCGTGTAAGAGCATTCTATGCCGAAAAGAATATTGAACTATCGTGACCGATCATACTAGATGTAGTATATGACGAAAACCAGACAAGCCAATGATGTGATTGTTATACAAATGCAATCTAAGCTGAAACCATACCAAACTATCGTGACCTATCGAATCGGGTGTTGACTTTGACGAAAACTTGATAGGATAACTTTGTGACTAATTATATGGGTGTGATCTACATCGAGAATGAAAGTGAGCTGCCATGATCGATCGAACTGGGTCTAGTCTGTGATGAAAAAAAGAGAGGACAACGACATGATCGATCGTATAGGTCTGGTTTACATTGAAATCGAATACTCGAGACCAGGTGTAGTTTGTGATGAATACTAGAGAGGACAACGATGTGACCAATTGTATAGGTGCGGTCTAGCCTGAAAACGATATTGAACTGTAGTGATTGATTGGGTTGTGTGTCGACTATGACGAAAACCAGATAGGACAACGACATGACTATGCTTGTATGTTCAATCACATTGTTGTCATGTCTGTTTTCGTCACAGGCTGTACCTAGTTGGATTGGTCACGATATCTCAATTTCATTTTCAACGTAGACTGCACTTGTACAATCAATCATGCCATTGTCCCATCTGGTTTTCTTCATAAACCGCATCTGGTCTGATTGGTCATGACAACTCAGTTTCGTTTTCAGCGTATATCACACCTGTACGATCGATCACGTTGTTGTCCTGTTTGGTTTTCATCACAGATCGTAGCCAGTCAAATAGGTTTCGACAGTTCATTTTCGATGTCGACGTAAACCACGCTTATACGATTGGTAACATCGTTGTCTTGTCTGGTTTTCGTCACAAACTAGACACTATTCAATTGAAGACGGTTTGATCGGTCACAAAAACTTAGTTTTGTATTCAACATGTACCACATCTTTACAATTAGTCACATAGTTGTCTTATGTGGTTTTTGTCACAGTTGGCACTCGATCTGATTGGTCATGACAACTCAGTTTCGTTTTCGGCGTAGACCGCACTTGTACAATTAGTCGCATCGTTTTCTTGTCTAGTTTTCATCACAGACCGCACCTGGTCAAATAGGTCTTGAAAGTTAAGTTTTTGTTTGGGCGTAGACTAGACCTATCGATTGGTTACATCGTTGTCCTATCTGGCTTTCGTCATAGATCACACCCGATCCGATCACACATGGTAGCTAAGTTTCGTTTTCGGCGTAGATTGCACTTGTACAATCGGTCTCGTTGATTTCCTGTTTGGTTTTCATCCTAGACTACACACGGTCAGATAGGTCTCGACATTTCAAATTAGGTTTTGATGTAGACCAGACCTATACAATCGATCATATCATTGTCTTGATTGGTTTTTATCACAGATAGCACACGACCCGATCGGTCAAGGCAACTTAGTTTCCTTTTTGGTGTAGACCTTATATTTATGATCAATCACATAGTTGTCTTATCTCGTTTTTATCACACTCAACACTCGATCCGATTGGTTACAAAAGTTTAGTATTGTTTTTAGTGTAGACCACACCATTACGATCAATCACGTTGTTTTCCTATTGGTTTTCACCACAAACGAAACCCAATCTGATTAATCAAGATAGTTCAATATCGTTTTCAACGCAAATCGCATCGGTCCGTTCAATTGCGTAATTGTCCTATCTTGTTTTTGTCACATACCACACCCAATCAGTTGGTCATGATAACTCAGTTTCGTTTTTGGTGTAAACTACTCCTGTTCGATCAATCGCATAGTTGTCTTGTTTGGTTTTCCTCATTGACTACACCCGGTCAAATGGGTCCCCACAATTTAGTATCGATTTTGACATAGGATAGACCTATACGATCAGTCACATTGATGTTCTATCTGGTTTTCATAGCATACTATACCCAGTCCGATCGGCTACAACATATCAGTTTTGTTTTCGACATAGATCGCATCTATACGATTAGTCATATTGTTTTCCTATATAGTTTTTGCCAAAGTTGACAACCGATCCTATTAGTCATGATAGTTCAGTATCGTTTTCGATGTATAGCACACTTGTACAATCGATCACATTGTTGACCTGTCTGGTTTTCGTCACAGATGACACTTGGCCCGATTGGTCATGACAACTCAGTTTTGTTTTTGACATAGACCGCACTTGTATGATCAGTCATGTCATTTTCTTATCTGACTTTCATCAAAGATCGCATCCATTTAGATAGGTCTTGACAATTCAGTTTTGGTTTTGGCGTAGACTACACCTATACTATCGATCACGTCATTGTCCTGTCTAGTTTTTGCCCTAGATCGGACCTGGTTTGATCGGTTGCAACAACTCAGTTTCATTTTTGGCATAGACCACTTTTGTACGATCAATCACATAGTTGTCCTATTTGGTTTTTGTCACAATCGACACCCAATTCAATCGATCACGACAGTTCAGTATTGTTTTCGGCATAGATTGCACCTATACCATCGGTTGCATCCTTGTCCTGTCTGGTTTTCGTCACAGACTTCATTAGGTTAAATCGATCATGACAATTAAGTATCATTTTCGGCGTAGAACACACTTATATGATCAATCACGTTGTTATTTAATATGGTTTTGATCATAGATCGTGTCACACCTCGGTTTTAGACTTAACAATTGATACTCAAATACAACATAAGTGCTTTAAAAAATAAGGGGATGAAAAAATTTAAATGCTAAGTTCTTTCTTGATTTTGTGCGAAAAGAGAATATAAAAACCTGTTATAAGGAGGTATACATCCTGTGTTAAACTTTGTAACTATTAGTTAACAAAATATGATTCATTTCATAAAAAGAACTTGTACTAAGTTACTTTATATATACCAAAACCCCATGGTTCACTACGGGTAGCCCATACTACAAGTGTACATGACAAATATACATTATATCATTCCTTAAAAAAGATTTAGTCTTTAATACAAAGGCAAAACCTCAAAACACTTTCAATGTGAGCAAACAACATCCAATCAATAGTAAAGAAATGCTCAAGCATTATTTCCAACATAGGTATTCTAACTTGCATCTAAAGGTGGAAGGGATAGGGTGAGTTCACAACTCAGTAGGAAAGTTTATAACCATCCTAAGCATACCCTTAAAAACTTTGAATTAAATGTATAACAGCATGCATGCATAATAAACATTTTATAACCATTAACAAATATGCAATAATGTCAAACATGTATGAATGTGTTTGCTGGTTCCATCTTTGCTTTTCCTCATCCATCATTTTCACAATTGATAAACTGCTAACCCCCAACAATGTACACATCAGATATCAATGCTCCACAAGATACTCAGTTAATATAATAATGATTATTTTGGGACTATAACCCAAGGGTAAGTTACCTTATGTCTTTTGGGACTCATATCCAAGGGCAGGACCAACTTCGTGTCTTTAGGGACTAAAACCCAGGGGTAGGACTAACCCCATACACCCACATTGGAGTGCCTTTCTCGGGGGCTTTAAGGACTTTCACCCAAGGACCCATGATCCCACATAAGCAATATATCAAAGGATAGTGCTTGTAGCATCACATAAACACTTAACACCAATCAATTCTCTGAATATCATATGTCATTATTCCATATTCTTCTTGCAATGCAACCATACCATGAACCATTTCAACATCACTGAACCATGAATCTTCATACCAATATACGTTCCAATATTGTTGTAATATTTCAATACAATAAACTGAGATACAATGACACATTAAAACATTTTATGAAATCATAGAAATGACATGAAATTCCAATAAATGTTTCAAAGAAAGAAATCAGATACACCATGGAACGACATAAAATTCCCTATCTTACAAAAACTTCCCTTCTGTGATTATTCTATGTAGGCAATCTTTACCTCTTACAAGGAATTGAAATGAAACAACCTAATTTAGGTTTCCTAACCATGAAAATTTATACAATTAAAACTTATGACATTTTCCTTTCTTACTAATTTTTAACAAGTTACTGTTGTTAATTTTTAATTCTCATATTCTCTAATCTACATGCCCATAAGTTTTCAAATCAATTTTGAATTCAATTAAACAATCTTTACAATGCACATTAATATTCCCCAATTAATTACCAAACACTAATTGTTTTTATTTTCTTAAAGCCTAACCCATTAACAAGTCCCAACTGTCCAAATAACCTAATTAATCACATGCTTTACTAATCTACTTTTCAATCAAACCAAACTAAACAAAGATGTATGCTGATCTTACCATTAATAAAATACTTAAGTTAAAACATGTTTATAACTAATTTCACTCAACTTTTACACAAACTTCACCATTAATTTGTTTCAACATACCATTACGAACCAAAATATACCAAAATTACTAAATTAATCAACTTCCTTACCTCAAATCTTCACTTTCTCTCTCTAGATTCTCTCTAACCCAGGTTTCTATAGGTAAAATGCTGCAAAAAAATTGATCATGTCATTGTTCTATCTAGTTTTCATCATAGACCATACCTGATCTGATTGGTCACAAGAGCTCAATTTTGTCTTCGGCATAGATCACATCTATACAATCAATCACATCATTGTCCTACCTGGTTTTCATCATAGTCGCCACTCGGTCCCATTAGTTACGATAGTTCAGTATCATTTTCGACGTAGATCACTTCTATACGAGCGGTCACTTCGTTGTCCTATCTAGTTTTCGTCAAAGACTGCACCAGGTCCGATCGGTCATGATAGTTTAATATCGTTTCCAACGTAGAATGCACCTATACAATCGATCACGTCATTGTCCTATCTGGTTTTAATCATAGATCACACCTGGTCAGATAAGTCTTAATAGTTTAGTTTCACTTTAGGCATGGAAACGACCTATACGATCAATTATGTTGATGTCTAGTCTGGTTTTCATCACAGACCACACTCGATCCGATTTGTCATGATATTTCAATTTCGTTTTCAACAAGGATCGTATTTGTATGATCGATTATGTCATTTTCCTATTTGGTTTTCATCATAACCACACATGGTCAAATAGGTCACGATAGTTCAGTTTCGATTTTGGCGTAGACCAAACCAATATGATCGGTCAAGTCGTCATGTTTGATTTTCATCACAGATCGGACATGGTAGCTTAGTTTCATTTTTGACATGGATCACATCTATACAATCAGTCATGTAATTCTCGTATCTAGTTTTCATTCAGTCGTCACCCAATCTAATCGATCACAACAATTCAGTATCATTTTTGGCGTAAAACACACCTACACGATCTGTTAAGTCGATGTCCTGTCTAGTTTTCATCATAGATCGCACCCAATCAAATAGGTCCTAATAGTTCAGTTTTAGTTTTGACGTAGACTATGTGATAAGCCAACTTGTTGTTCTGTCTAATTTTCATCAAAGATCGGACCTAGTCCGATCGGTCACGATAGCTCAGTTTTATTTTTGACATAAATTGCATCTATATGATTAGTCACATCGTTGTCTTATTTGGTTTTAAGCATAGTTTGCACCCAGTCTGATTGATCACAACATATTAGTTTCGTTTTCGACATAGACTACGTTTATTTGATTTGTCATGTTCTTTTCCTATATGGTTTTTGTCATAGTCGACAACCGATCTGATCGGTCATGATAGTTCAATATCATTTTCAACATAGACCGCACTTGTACAATCGGTCATGTTGTTGTCTTGTCTAGTTTTCGTCTCAGGTGACACCCCACCAATTGGTTATGACAACTCAATTTCCTTTTCGACGAGACCACCTGTATGATCGATCATTTCATTGTCCTATCTCATTTTCATAAGAGATTACACCAGACTAGATAGGTCTCGATAGTTTAATTTCAGTTTGGGCGTAGATTAGACCTATGTGATCGATCCTATCATTGTCTTGTCTGATTTTTGTTGTAGACTGGACCTAATTCGATTAGTCATAACAACTCAGTTTTGTTTTTGGCGTAAACTGCAGTTACACGATCAATCACATAGTTGTCCTATTTGATTTTCTTCACCTTCGGTACCTAATCCGACCATTAACAAAAGTTGAGTATCATTTTTGGCGTAGATCACACCTGTATGATTGGTTTTCTTCAAACCCAACCACGTTTGATCGATCATGGCATCTTAAATTTGTTTTCAGCGTAGACCGCATCCATCCAATCAATCATGTAATTGTCTTATATGGTTTTCATCACAGCCATCACTTGATTTGATCGGTCACGACTGTTCAATATCATTTTTCAGCATAGATTGCACCTGTACAATTGATCACAACAGTTCAATTTACTTTTTAGCGTAGGCCGTATCTGTACAATTAGTCACATAGTTGTATTATCTAGTTTTCGTCATAGTCAGCACTCGATTCGAGTAGTCACAATAATTCAATATCATTTTCGACGTAGACTACACCTGCATGATCGATCAAGTCGTGGTCCTGTATGGTTTTCATCATAGATTACACCTGATCAAATAGGTCCAAATAGTTCAATTTTGGTTTCGATGTAGACCAGATCTATGTGATCTATCACGTCATTATTCTACCTAGTTTTCATCAAAGATCGAAGTCAGCTTGATCGATCATGGCAGTTCATTTTTGGCATAGACCGCATCTATATGGTCAATCACGTCGTTGTTCTATCTGGTTTTCATCACAGTCTACACCTAGTCTGATCGGTCACAACATATTAGTTTTGTTTTCGACATAGATCGCATCTATACGATTAGTCATGTTGTTTTCCTATTTGGTTTTCATCATAGTTGTCAACCGATCCAATCAGTCACGACAATTCAGTATCATTTTCGATGTAGATTGCACTTGTATAATGGGTCACATCATTGTCCTGTCTGGTTTTTGTCTCAAATGACACCCCGTCCAATCAATATTGATAACTCAGTTTCGTTTTCGATGAGATTGCACCTGTATGATCAGTCACATCATTGTCCTGTCTGGTTTTTATCAGAGACCGTACCCAGTCAAATGGGTCCCAATAGTTTCATTTTAGTTTGGGCATAGATTAGACCTAGCGATCAGTCCTGTTGTTGTCTTGTCTGATTTTTATCATAGATTGGACCTAATTAGATCAGTCATGACATCTCAGTTTCGTTTTTGGTGTAGACCGCATCTGTACGATCAGTCACATAGCTGTCTTATATAGTTTTCTTCACAATCGACACCCGATTTGATCAATAAAAAAAATTGAGTATAGTTTTCGATGTAGACTGCACTTATATAATTGGTCACGTCGTTGTCTTGTCTGGTTTTCTTCATAGGCTGCATTCGATCAAATAGGTCTTGATAGTTCAGTTTTGGTTTCAACGTAAACCAAATCTATACGATTGATCATGTCGTTGTCTTGTTTGGTTTTCGTCATAGACCCGACCCCGTCCGATTGGTCATGGCATCTCAGATTTGTTTTCGGTGTAGACCACATCTATACAATCAAACATATAATTGTCTTATATGGTTTTCGTCACAGTTGACACTTGATTTGATCGGTCATGACTGTTCAATATCGTTTTCAGCATAGACTACACCTGTACGATTGGTCACGATAGTTCAATTTAGTTTTCAGCATAGACCGCATCTGTACAATGAGTCACGTAGTTGTCCAATCTGGTTTTCGTCACAATCGGCACTCGATCCGATTAGTCATGATAGGTCAGTATCATTTTTAATGTAGACTGCACCTGCATGATTGATCAAGTCGTGGTCCTGTTTGGTTTTCATCATAGATTGCACTCGGTCAAATAGGTCCTAGTAGTTGAATTTTGGTTTCGACATAGACCAAATTTATGTGATATATCACGACTTTGTTTTATCTAGTTTTCATCAAAGATCTAAGCCAGCTCAATCGATCATGGCAGCTCAATTTCATTTTTGGCATAGACTTCATCTATATGGTTAGTCACGTCATTGTCCTATCTGGTTGTCATCACAGTCTGCACCTAATCCAATTGGTCACAACATATTAGTTTCGTTTTTGACATAGACCGCATCTATTCGATCAATCACGTTGTTTTCCTATCTGGTTTTCATCACAGTCGACAACCGATCAATCAGTTATGATAATTTAGTATCATTTTTTTTTATGTAGAACACACCTGTATGATTGGTCACGTTATTGTCTTGTATGGTTTTCATCTAAGATGACACCTCGTCTAATCGATTAGGACAACTCAGTTTCATTTTCGATGAGACTGCACCTGTATGATCGGTCACATCATTGTCCTATCTAGTTTTCATCAGAGACCATACCTGGTCAGATAGGTCCCGAAAGTTCAATTTCAGTTTGGGCGTAGACTAGACCTATGCCATTGGTCATGTCCTTATCCTGTCTAATTTTTGTCATACAATAGACCTAATCGAATCAGTCACGACAACTCAGTTTCTTTTTTGGTGTAGATCGCATCTAGAGAATCAGTCATGTGGTTGTCTTATTTGGTTTTCTTCACAGTTGACACCTGATCCGATTGGTAACAACAGTGGAGTATCGTTTTTGTTGTAGACCACACCTATATGATCGGTCACGTTGTTGTCTTGTCTGGTTTTCCTCACAGAATGCATTCAATCAAATAAGTCCTAATAGTTAAGTTTTGGTTTTGGCGTAAACCAAATTTATATGATTGGTTATGTTTTTGTTTTATTTGGTTTTTGTCACAGACCCGACCCCGTCCGATTGGTCATGGCATCTCAAATTTGTTTTTAGCATAGATTGCATCTATGTAATCAGTCATGTAATTGTCCTATATGGTTTTCGTCATAGTCGGCACCTGATTTGATTACTCACGACTATTCAATATCGTTTTCAGTGTAGACCGTACTTGTATGATCGGTCATGACAGTTCAATTTAGTTTTCAGCGTAGACTGCATCTGTACAATCAATCACATAGTTATCTTATCTAGTTTTCTTCATAGGTTGACACTCGATCTGATTAGTCATGATAGTTCATTATCATTTTCGACATAGATTGAACATGCACGATCGGTCAAGTCATGGTCCGGTTTGGTTTTCATCATAGACTGCACCCAATCAAATAGATCTAAATAATTTAATTTTGGTTTTGACGTAAACTAGATCTATGTGATCTATCACATCATTGTTTTGTTTGGTTTTCATCAAAGATTGAAGTCGGTTTGATCGATCATGGCAACTTAGTTTCGTTTTCAGCATAGACCTCATCTATACGATCAATCACATCGTTGTCCTATTTGGTTTTCATCACAGTCTGCACCTAGTTCAATCAGTCACAACATATTAGTTTCGTTTTCAACATAGATTGCATTTATACAATTAGTCATGTTGTTTTCCTACATGGTTTTCATCACAGTCGACAATCGATCCAATCGGTCATGACAATTCAATATCATTTTTGGCGTAGACCGCACTAGTATAATCGATCAAGTCGTTGTCCTGTTTGGTTTTCATCTCAAATGACATCTTGTCATATCAAACATGACAGCTTAGTTTCATTTTCGGTGAGACTGCACTTGTATGATCGGTCACATCATTGTCTTATATGGTTTTCATCAAAATTGTCACAAGCATTGAATAAAGGAGAAAGACCACACCCAGTTAGATAGGTCCTGATAGTTTAATTTCAGTTTGGGTGTAAACTAGACCTATGTGATTTGTCCTGTCGTTGTCTTGTTTGATTGTTGTCATAGACTGGACCTAATCAGATCAGTCGTGACAACTCAATTTCGTTTTTGGCGTCGATTGCATTTATACAATCAGTCACATAGTTGCCCTATATGGTTTTCTTCATAGTCGGCACCCGATTCGATCAAAAAAAAAAGTTGAGTATCATTTTCGATGTAGACTGCACCTATATAACCAGTCACATTATTGTCTTGTCTGGTTTTCCTCATAAACCGCATTCGGTCAAATAGGTCCCAATAGTTTAGTTTTGATTTCGGCGTAAACCAAATGTATATGATCGATCATGTCATTGTCCTGTTTGGTTTTTGTCATAGACTTGACCACGTTCGATTGGTCATGGAATCTCAGATTTCTTTTCGGCATAGTCCGCATCTATATAATCAATCATGTAATTGTCCTATATGGTTTTCGTCACAATCGGTACTTGATCTGATCAGTCATGACTGTTCAATATCGTTTTCAGCATAGACTGTATCTGTATGATCGGTCACGACAGTTCAATTTAGTTTTCAACGTAGATCGCATCCGTACAATGAGTCACATAGTTATCCTATCTAGTTTTTGTCACAATCGACACTCGATTCAATTAGTCATGATAGTTCAGCATCATTTTCGATGTAGACTGCACCTGCATGATCGGTCAAGTCGTGGTCTTATTTGGTTTTCTCATAGACTACACTTGGTCAAATAGGTCCTAGTAGTTCAATTTTGGTTTCGACGTAGACTACATTTATGTGATCTATCATGTCATTGTTCTATCTAGTTTTCATTAGAGATTGAAGTCGGTCCAATCGATCATGGCAGCTAAGTTTTTTTTTTTCGACATAGATTGCATCTATACGATTAGTCATGTCATTGTCCTATCTGGTTTTTGTCACAATCTACACCTAGTCCGATCAGTCACAACATATTAGTTTTGTTTTTTACATAGACCGCATCTATATGATTAGTCATATTGTTTTCCTATCTGGTTTTTGTCACAATCAACAATCGATCCGATCTGTCATGACTATTCAGTATCATTTTCGATCTAGACTGCATCTGTATGATTTGTCACGTCATTATCCTATCTAGTTTTCATCTCAGATGATACCTCGTTTGATCGATCATGATGACTCAGTTTCATTTTCGGTGAGACTGCACTTATATGATTGGTCACATCATTCTCCTGTCCGGTTTTCATCGGAGACCGCACTCGGTCAGATAGGTCTTGATAATTCAATTTCAATTTGGGCGTAGACTAGACCTATGCGATCAGTCCTATCATTGTCCTATCTAATTTTCGTCACATACAGGACCTAATCGGATAGTCACGACAGCTTAGTTTTGTTTTTGGTGTAGACCATATCTGTATAATCAATTATGTAGTTGTCTTATCTGGCTTTCTTCATAGTTAGCTCCCGATCCGATCAGTAACAAAAGTTGAGTATCGTTTTTTACATAGACCGCATCTATATGATTGGTCACATTGTTGTCCTTTTTGGTTTTTCTCACAGACCGTATTTGGTCAAATAGGTTCTAATAGTTCAATTTTGGTTTTGGCGTAAACCAAATCTATACTATCGATCATGTCATTGTCCTATGTGTTTTTCGTCATAGACCCGACCCCGTTCGATCATCATGGCATCTCAGATTTGTTTTTGACATAGACCGCATCTATACAATCAGTCATGTAATTGTCCTATATGGTTTTCGTCACAGTCGACACCTGATCTGATCGGTCACAATTGTTCAATATTGTTTTCAGCGTAGATCGCACATGTATAATCGATCGTAAAGGTGCAATCTATGCTGAAAATGATAGTGACTAGTCATGATCAATTAGATCGAGTACCGACTGTGATGAAATTCTAATAGGATAACTATGGGACTAATCGTATAGATGAGGTCTACACTGAAAACGAAATTAAGCTACCGTGACTGATCGAACCGAGTCCAGTCTGTAACGAAAACCAAATAGGACAACAACGTGATCGATTGTACAGGTTTGATCCATGCTGAAAATGAAAATGAGTTATCGTGATCGATCGGACCGGGTGCCATTTGTGACAAAAACTAGACAAGACAATGACTTGACTGATCTTCTAGGTGAGTTCTACACCAAAAACAATACTGAACTATCGTGACCGATCGAATTAGATGCTAACTATGATGAAAACTAGATAGGACAACTACGTGACTAATAGTACAAATGCGATCTACAACGAAAATGGAACTAAGCTACCATGACCAAACAAACTAGGTCTGGTCTATGACGAAAACCAATTTGGACAACGATATGATCTATCTATAGATCTATTCAACGTCAAAACCAAAATTGAACTTTCAGGACATATTTGATTGGGTGCGGTTTGTGATGAAAACTAGACAGGGCAATGACTTGATCTTTGATCGTCTAGGTGCATTCTACGCCGAAAAAGATATTGAACTGTCGTGACCAATCAGATCAGGTGTAATATGTGACAAAAACTAGATAGGACAATGACGTGACTGATTGTATAGGTGCGATCTACGTTGAAAATGATATTAAACTATTGTGATCGATTGGATTAGGTGCCAATTGTGATGAAAACTAGATACGAAAACTATGTGACTTATCGTACAAATGCACTTTACGTCGAAAATGAAATTGAGTTGTCGTGACCGATTGGATCAGGTACGATTTATCACGAAATGAGGGAGGACAACTACGTGACCGATCGTTTAAGTCTTGTCCACATCGAAATTGAACTATTGGGACCTATCTAATCGTGTGCGATTTATGATGAAAACTAGATAGGACAATGACGTGATCGATCGTACAAGTGAGGTCTATGCCAAAAATGATAATGAACTATCGTAACCTATCGTACCAAGTGTAGTCTGTGATGAAAACCAGACAAGACAATGATATGACTGATCGTACAAGTGTGGAATACACCAAAAACGATACTAAACTGTCATGATCAATTCGATCGGGTATGATCTATGATGAAAACCAGTCAGGACAACATCGTGACTGATCGTATGGGTCTGCTCTACATTAAAACCAAAATTGAATTGTCAAGACCTATCCAACTAGGTACAGTTTGTGATGAAAACTAGACAGGACAACAATGTGATCGATCGTATAAGTCTAGTTTATATCAAAACCAAACCCAAACTATTAGGACCTATCTGACTTGGTGCGATCTGTGATGAAAACCAGACAAAACAACATAGCGGATGATCATACAAGTGAGATCTATGTCAAAAACGAAACTAAGCTGTTGTGATTGATCGAATCGGGTATGATCTATGACAAAAACCAGATAGGACAACGCCATGACCAATCATATAGGTCTACTCTACATCAAAACCAAAACTGAATTGTTGGGACCTATCCAACCAGATGCAGTCTGTGAGGAAAACTAGACAAGACAATGATGTGACCGATCGTATGAGTCTGGTTTATGCCAAAACTGAAATTGAATTGTCAGGAACTATCTGACCTAATGCGATTTATGATGAAAACCATATAGGACAACAGAGTGGTAGATCATACATGTGCGATCTATGCCAAAAACGAAATTGAGTTGTCGTGAACAATCAGACCGGGTATGGTCTATGATGAAAACAAGACAAGAGAATGACATGATCGATCGTATAGGTCTGGTCTATGCCAAATTTGAAATTGAACTATCAGACCTATCTGAACAGGTGTGGTCAGTGAGGAAAACAAGACAGAAGAACAATGTGACCGATTATACAGGTGCGATTTATGATAGAAATGAAACTAAGCTGTCATGACTGATCGGATTGGGTATAATCTGTGATAAAAACCAAATAGGATAACGACATGATCGATTGAACAGGTGCGGTCTATGTTGAAAATGAAACTGAATTGTCATGATCTATCATATATGGTGTCGATTCTGACGAAAACCATATAGGACAACTATGTGACTGATCGTATAGATGCGGTCTACGCCGAAAATGAATCTAAGTTGTCGTGATCGATCAAATAGGGTAAAGTTTGTGACAAAAACTAGACAAGACAATGACATGACCAATTGGACCGGGTGCACTTTATAATGAAAACTAAATAGGATAACCACGTGACTGATAATACAGGTGCGGTCTCCGTCGAAAACAATACTGAATTATAGTGATCGATCATATTGGGAGCAAATTGTGACGAAAACCAGATAAGACAACTATGCGATTGATCGTACAGATGTGGTCTACGCTGAAAATGAAATTAAGTTGTCATGGCCGACCAGATCAAGTATGGTCATTGACAAAAATAAGATAGGACAACAACGTGATCGATCATATAGGTCTGGTCTACGTCAAAATTGAAGGGAAAATCTTGGATCTCGCCATTTCCTAAGTCCATATTAGGTTAGGAACATGGATAACTATCCTAGGCTTTTTCTAAATCCTATACACAATGAAAAAAATAACATTTTTATACTTTAAATGGATTAAAAAAATGCTAATGAAAACCATACATCAGATTCAGATGTTCCCAAATTAAATCCACATGGTGAAGATGGAGATTGAAATCGCAGAAGTCTAGTAAACTCGAAGTCTCCCGCCTGATGACTCGAACCTTGATCTTGGAACACTTTTGATGGGGAGGAAAAGAGGATGGAGGCTATGGCTCTCTATCTCTTTAGATGGTGGAAGACAAAAGCTATGGAAACCCTAACCCCTAGGGTGTATTAAAGCGTTCCTAAGTGGGCTTAAGTGACTTGAGCCCACATGGGCTTGGGTCATTTAATCTAGCCCAAAATGGGTTTTAATTGATTAATTAACCAAATAAGGCTTGCTAATTAATCAATTAGCCCAATCCAGAGACCTTGTTCACTTACCCTTTTGCAACCTTATGTAATTACTAAAATGCCCTTATGCACAAAAGTGAACTTAGAGCCAATCTGACCATCATAATCCGTGCTAATAAGGTATATGAGCTTAGAGCGGGGACCATTGGGACCCATAGGGATACTAGCTCCCTCAAAATCCAATTCTAAAGTTGATTAAACATCCCATTATAATGAATCAACTGAACTCCAATATCTATGTAAATAACAACGAGAAACCAAGTACTCAGGTCTGTGATCTGCTCTCCATTGTGTTCAGTCTCCCCATGAACTAGTGTCCATAGTCTAACAAGGTGAAAGCTATCAGCCTTTCAAGATTACCTCTACCATCCTTAAGTTACAAATCCTCTTATTATGTATTCAATTGACATATCTTAATTCTCAAATAGCCTATGTCAAGTTCCACTTAAGGAACTACTATGACCATAGTTTCCATGAACACACCTCCTTAGGTGATCCTAAGGGCACACTTTGTCTCAATCCCAAGAGATATCATGGTGTCTCTATTGAGAATACCCATTGCTATCGGTTTCCATCAACAATTACCCAATCCATAGGAAATATATGATTAGCTTACGATCTCACCCATAAGTCAAAGTCATTGCTAACTTTAGTACAAGCTTAATATTCTCTCAAGGTTGAGAAACAACACTATGAAGCAATTTAGTGAGGTCATGACTACTTGATAGCCTTAAGTCATGACTCACTATAGGTCCTGTCCAATGTGTAACCATACATACTAGTGCACTCACCATGGGAAGCCCATCATGATAGCCAAGACCAGTCATCCCTCCAATTAAGAGGTGGTGCACTACAACCTCTAATAGGTTGCCTAGACCCATAAACCAGTTCTGAACAAGTCATCTATTTGTAAAGAACCCATGACTTAGATATTTTGTGCAACTCGCAATACACCTATGTCACATACAATACAAAAGATGCAAGAAAAAATGCTTATAAAGTATAATGCATGGAATAAGGATAGATAAAATTGAAACTGGAACATCATTAAATAAATAATGAATTCTAAATTTATTACATTGTGACTGATCAAATCGGGTGCTAACTGTGATGAAAACTAGATAGGACAACTACGTCACAGATCGTACAAATGCAGTTTATGTTGAAAATGAAATTGAGCTACCGTGACCAATCAGACAACGTATGGTATATGATGAAAACCATAAAGGACAATGACCTGACCAATCGTATAGGTCTAGTCTATGATGGAACTGAATTTTTGAGACCAATAGTCTATGATGAAAACCAAACAAGACAACGATGAGACCGATGGTAGGGGTGTGGTTTATGCCGAAAATGAAACTGAGTTATCGTGATCGATTAGACCGTGTACAGTCTGTGATAAAAACCAAATAGGACAACGCGTGACTAATCATATAGGTTTGGTCTATGCCTAAATCAAAATTGAACTATCGGGATCGGGTGTGGTCTGTGATGAAAACTAGACAAAGCAATGACTTGATTGATCGTATAGGTGCGGTCCACATCGAAAATGATATTGAACTATCATGATTGACTGGACCGGGTCTAGTCTATGATGAAAACCAAAGAGGAGAATAGTATGATTGATCGTATAGGTGCGGTCTACGCCGAATATGATACTAAATTGTCATGATCGATCGGATTAGGTGTCAACTATGACGAAAACAAGATATGAAAACTACGTGACTGATTGTATAGATGCAGTTTATACGAAAAATAAAACTGATCTGTCGTGACTGATCCAAATCGGGTATGGTCTGTGATGAAAACCAAATGGGGCAATGACGTGACCTATCATATAAGTTTGGTCTAAGTCGAAATCGAAACTGAATTGTCAAGACCTATCTGACCCGATGTGGTTTACGCCAAAAATGAAACTGTGCTATCATGACTGATTAGATAGGGTGCGGTTTGTGATGAAAACCCAACAAGATAACGAGATGATTGATCGTACAGATACGGTCTACACCGAAAATGAAAATGAGTTATCATGATCAATTCGATTGTGAGTTGTATGTGATGAAAACCAGACAAAACAATGATGTGACCAAATGTACAAGTGTGATCTACGTCGAAAATGATATTAAACTATCGTGACTGATCGAATTGAGTGCCATCTATGTTGAAAACTAAATAAGAAAATTACATGATCAATCATATAGATGTGGTTTACGATTTAAACGAAACTAAGCTACCATATCAGATCGGACCAAGTGCGGTCTGTGATGTAAACGAAACAGGATAACGACATGATGGATCTCGTACAAGTGTAGTCTATGCTGAAAATGAAACTGAGTTGTGATTGATCGAACTGAGTGCCATCTATGAAAAAAATAACACAATGATGTGATTGATCATACAAATGCAGTCTACGCCAAAAACAATACTTAACTGTTGTGATCAATCACATCGGGTGTCAACTGTGACTAAAACCAGATAGGATAACTATGTGATCGATCGTATATATGTGGTCTATGTTGAAAAACAAATTGAGCTGTCGTGATCAATCGAATTGGGTTTGGTTTGTAACGAAAACCAGATAGGATAATGACGTGACCAATCGGGTCTACATCGAAATCAAAACAAAACTGTAAGGAACTATCTCATCAGGTGCGGTTTGTGATTGAAACCAGACATGACAATGATGTGACCAATCGTATAGGTGCGGTCTACGACGAAAACAAACTGAACTATCATGACCGATTGGATTGGGTGCCTATTGTGATGAAAATCATATAGGACAACTACATTTATAATTGTGCAGATGTGATCTATGCCAAAAATGAAACTGAGTTGCCATGACCGATCAAATCGGGCAAGGTTTGTGACAAAAACCAGATAGGATAACTATGTGACAAATTGTATAGATGTGGTTTACTCCGAAAACGAAACTGAGTTGTTGTGACCAATCGGACTAAGTTCGGTATATGACGAAAACAAAACATGACAACGATGTGACCGATCACATAGGTTTGGTCTAAGTCGAAACCAAAACTGAACTATCAAGACCTATCTAACCAGGTATGGTATGTGATGAAATCCGGACAGGACAATGAATTGACTGATCATATAAGTGCATTGTATGTCGAAAATGATACTGAATTGTCATGATCGATTGGAATAGGTGTAGTATGTGACGATTACTAGAGAGGACAACGACGTGTTCAATCTTACAAGTGCAGTATACGCCGATAATGATACTGAACTGTCATGACCGATCAAATCAAGTGTCTATTATGACGAAAACCAAATGGGGTAATTACATGACTAATTGTATAGATGTGATCTATGTAGAAAATGAAACTAAGCTGCCATGACCAATCGAACTAGGTCCCTTAAATGACAAAAAGCAGATAGGATAACGACGTGACCGATCATATAGGTTTGCTCTATGTTGAAACCAAAACTCAACTGTCTTGACCTATATGACCGAGTGTAGTTTGTGATGTAAACCAGACAGGACACCGATGTGACCAATTGTACAAGTGCGATCTACACAGAAAACAAAACTAAGTTGTTATGATGCTCGGACTGAGTGCCATTTGTGACGAAAACCAAATAGGACAATGACATGATTGATCGTACAAGTGCAGTTTAAGCATAAAACAATACTCAACTTTCGTGATCGATTGCATCGAGTGCCAACTGTAACGAATAACAAATATGACAACTATGTGACTGATCATATAGACGTGGCCTACATCGAAAACAAAATTGAGCTATCGCGATCAATTGAATCGAGTTCAGTTTGTGATGAAAACTAGACAAGACAATGACGTGACCAATCAGGTCTTTCTTGAAATCGAAATAGAACTATTGGGACCTATTTAACCGGGTGCGGTCTATGATTAAAACCAGAAAATACAATGACATGATTGATTATACAGGTGCAGTCTATGACAAAAATGAAACTGAACTATCATGACCGATCAAATCGCGTGACGATTATGACGAAAACCAGATAGGACAACTACGTTAATAATCATACAAATGTGATCTACACTAAAAACGAAACTGAGCCACCATGATCAATCATACCGGGTAAGGTGTGTGATGAAAACCAGATAAGACAACTACGTGAAACACCGTACAGATACGATCAATCGAAAACAAAACAAGCTACTATGACCAACCGGACCAAGTTCGATCTGTGATGAAAATCAGATAAGACAATGATGTGACTAATCGTATAGGTCTAGTTTACGTTGAAATCGAAACTGAACTGTCGAGACCTATCTAACTAGGTGTGAATTGTGATGAAAACTGGATAGGACAATGAATTTGTCAATCATATAAGTGCGTTGTACACCAAAAATGATACTGAACTATCGTGACTGATCGAATTAGGTGCAGTATGTGACGATTACTAGAAAGGACAATGACGTGTCTGATCATATAGATGCGGTCTACGCTGAGAACGATACTGAACTATCATGACCGATTGGATTGGGTGTCGACTATGACGAAATCCAGATAGGACAACAATGTGACTAATCATATAGATGTGGTTTACGTAGAAAACGAAATTGAGTTGCCGTGACCGATTGTTCCTAGTCCGGTCAGTGACACCAGACAGGACAATGACGTGATTAATCATATAGGTTTGCTTTATGTTGAAACCAAAACTCAACTGTCTGAACCTATCTAACCGGGTGTGATCCGTGATGTAAACCAGACAGTACATCAATGTAACTAATCATACAAGTGAGGTCTATGTAGAAAAGAAAACTGAGTTGTTGTGACCACTTGAACCGATTGTCGTTTATGATAAAAACCAAATAGGACAACGACATGACCAATTGTACAAGTGCAATCTACACCGAAAACAATACTTAACTGTCGTGACCAATCGCATCGGGTACAGACTATGAAGAAAACCAAATAGGACAACTATGTGATTGACCGTACAAACGTGGTTTACACTAAAAATGAAACTGAGATTTTATAATTGATTGAACCAAGTCTGAACTTTAACAAAAACTAGACAGGACAACAATGTGACCGATCAGGTCTACACCAAAATCGAAACAGAACTGTCAGGACATTTCTGACTGGGTGCGATCTGTGATGGAAACCAGATACGTGACTGATCATACAGGGATGGTTTACGTCTGAAACGAAACTAAACTTCATGATCGATCAGATCGGGTGCCGATTATGACGAAAACCAAATAGAACAACTATGTGACTGATCGTACAAATGTGGTCTACGCCAAAAATGAAACCAAGTTGTCATGATCGATTAGATTGGGTACGGTTAGTGACGAAAACTAGATAGGACAACTACGTGATATATCATATAGATGCAGTTTACGTTGAAAACAAAACTGAGTTGCATGACTTATCAGACTATGTCCAATCCATGATAAAAACAAGATAGGACAACGACGTGATTGATCGTATAGGTCTAGTCTATGTCGAAATCGAAATTGAACTGTAGGGACCTATCTGACCAAGTGCAGTCTGTGATGAAAACCAGACAGAACAATGACTTGACCTATAGTACAGATGCATTCTAAACCAAAAAGGATACTTAACTGTCTTGACCGATCAAACCAGGTGCAGTCTATGACGACTACTAGAGAGAAAAACGATGTGTTTGATTGTACAGGTGCAGTCTACGCCGAAAACAATACTAAAATGTCATGATCGATTAGATGGATGTCGAATATGACAAAAACCAGATAAAACAACTATGTGATTAATCGTATAGATGCAATCTACATAGAAAATGAAATTGAGCTTCCATGACCAATCGAATTGGGTCCAATTAGTGACGTAAACTAGACAGGACAATGACATGACCGATCGTATAGGTGCGGTCTACACCAAAAATGGAATAAAGTTATCATGACCGATCCAATCGAGTGTTGTCTGTGACGAAAACCAGACAGAACAACAATGTGATTGAATATATAGGTGGGGTCTACACCAAAAATGATATTGAACTCTCATGACTGATCGGACTGGGTGTTAACTATGACAAAAACCAAATAACATAACAACGTGACTGATCATATGGATGCAGTCTATGGTGAAAACAAAACCTAGCTACTGTTTCAGATCAGATCGAGTGCAGTCTGTGCAGACAAGACAATGACATGACCAATCTATTGGTCTGGTCTATGGTGAAATTGAAATTGAATTATCGGAACTTATCTAACCGAGGTGGGCTATATGTTAAAAACTAGATAGGATAACGATGTGATCGATCGTATAGGTGTGTTCTACGCCAAAAACGATATTAAACTGTCGTGAATGATCAGACAGGGTATCATTTGTGATGAAAACAAGACATGACAAGGATGTGACCAATCGTATAGGTGCGGTGTACGTCGAAAATGATATTGAACTTTCGTGACTAATCAGATTGGGTGTTGTATATGATGAAAACCATATAGGACAACTACATGACTAATCATTCATATGCGCTCTATGTAGGAAACAAAACTGAGTTGCCATGACCAATCAGACCAGGTGTCATCTTGATGAAAACCAGATAGGACAACGACATGACCGGGGTACTGGTGCAATATACGCTGAAAATGATAATGAATTGTCGTGATCCAACCGGGCTCTGTCTGTGACAAAAGCCAAACAAGGCCTATCTAATTGGGTGCAGTCTATGATGAAAACTAGACAGAACAATGACTTGACCAATCATACAAGTATGGTCTAAGCCGAAAATAAAAGTGAGTTGTCATGACCGATCTGATCAGGTGTGATTTGTGACGAAAACCAAACAGGACAATGACATGATCGAACGCACAAAACTGCTTTAAGTCAAAACCGAAACTAAATTGTCGGACCTATCCCACCAGGGGACATATATGATGAAAACTAAACAAGACAATGACTTGACTAATCATACAGGTATCGTATATGCCAAAAACGATAATGAACTGTCGTGGCCGATCGGATTGGGTGCAGATGTGGACCCCGCATTTTTCACGATGCGTTCCCACTTGATGGTGTGACTCGCTTTTAATTTATTTAGTGAAAATATGATTTTTAAAAAAGACTTGGAGTCGCCACTTATTTTTGTTTTATTTTCAAGGGAAAACAAAATAAAAAAGAAAACCCTAAGTGTGACTCCTTATTTGCAAAAGACAGTTTGTGGAAAACTAAAGTTGGGTCTAGGTGAACCTAAGAGGGATCTAACCTAAGGACGAAGGATGGCCAAGGTCACAATGTGGGTTCGAATGAGTCTCTCAACAAAGGGTCCCTAAAGGTGGCTTAGAAAATGAAATATAAGTGTCAACGGGCCACCAAGGAATGAAAATGAGTCAAGAGAGAAGTATGGGAAGACACCTAGTGTCACATTTGCTAAGAGGACAAAATAGAGGGTCTACAAATATGCCCCTATAGACCCTCCATTTTGTTGTCTTAACAGGTGTGACACCAGGTGTCTTCCCATACTTTTCTTTTGACTCGTAAGTTGTCTCCTTGTCCATTAGACACACTTGGCCCATTAGGCACACCTATCCCATTAGGCACACCTGGCCCATTTAGGTATGCCTAATCCTTTTGGGGCTTACCCCAATACCCCTAAGTCATTCGTATGGCTTATGTGGCCTACATGGCTTACGTATCTTGCATGTTTTCTTTATAAATACATGTTGTGTACTTATATCTAGGCATTTATTTATTTATTTGTTCATTTTCATATCTACCTATATATGTATATAGTCATTGTACATGTTTATTATTATTATCGTCATTTTGTTTTTTTATTATCATTATTAGAATTCTTTTTCTTACCATTATTTCCAATATCATTATTATTATTATTAAATTCATTATTTTTATTATTAAAATTATTATTATTTTATTGATATTATTAATATTATTCTTACTATTATATTATATATATATATATATATATATATATATATATATATATATATATATATATATATTATTTTCATCTCCATTTCCAAAATATCTTTTCATTATTTTTTATTTTATTTATTCGTTTATTTAAATAAATAAATAAATAATAATAATAATAATAAAAAGGAAAAAAGAAAAGAAATGAATTTTTGGTCTGAAAGTAAAGAAGGAAGACTCAGTTTGGACTTAAAAAAATAAAAAAAATTAAATAGTTTAGTGGGAAGGTGTAGAGGGGTCATCGGGAAGGGGAGTTTGCAGAGATGGGAAAAAGGAGTTTGGAGAAAAAGAGGATTGAGGGTGGAGGAGTCTAGAGGAAATGGAGAGGTTTTCAAGGAGACATATAAGATGAAGGGAGAAGTCTGGAGAAAGGAGGGGATTCAGATTGGAAGAGGAGAAAACAAAGAGAATGAGAGAAAAAAGAAAGAAAGAAAAACAGAAAAAAAAGGTACCTTCAGCATATAGAAAGAGAGAGTGAAAAAGAAAGGAACAAAGGACGTTTGGAGAGGTTTGGAAAGAAGGCAAGGAAACATAAGATGGAAAAACAGAGAGAGAGGAGGAACAGAAAAAAGGAGAAGCTCAATGGATTCTTCACTTTCATGTGAAACCCAACCCATTTTCTTGTGAGTATTCTCCTTTTGTTCCCACTTTTTAATTTTATTTCCCTTTCGAGGTGACTAAACCTATGATTCCTCTATTATGCATCCTCCCTTTAACATGGTTGATTGTGTGCCTCCCTCATCTACCTCTGATTCCAAATACAAATTTTCTCCTTTAGACAAGTCATGCCTTGGAAACCCTAAAAGCACCTGAAATTTGATTTCTCTTGAGTTATGCTTTGATGGGCATTTCTTGTTTATCCAAGATGTTGGTTTAGTATGGAATATTTGTGCTTTTTTGGTCTTTCTGTTTCTTTTGGGGATGTGACTTCCTCTACCCCTCTTTTAGTTATTTAATTGCAATTGGTATCTGCACGTTGGAAATTTAAATGGTCGCATCTTGTTCTTTAGGAATATTTCTTTAGCACATAATTGTATAATTCCTGTTGTTCTAGTTTAGGGTTGCTTATAGATTTGGTACTAGTAGGTAAAAAAATCTCTTGAGTGTTTGACAAAAATTAGTATATGGGGTTGATTAACTTATTTATTTCATTTCAATTCAAGATGTCTATTTGGTATTGGAAATATGGTGGTTAGGTACATCATTTAGGTTCACCATGAATCTGGTTTGGCTTGTGTTACTTTTAATCCTTTATATTAGAAGATACACTGAAGAGGTTTTGAATCCTGAGGTTGTGAATATTGGAGCTATATTCACATGTAGCACTATCAATGGGAAAGTTGCAAAGATAGTCAAGAAAGCGATGGAACAAGATGTGAATTTTGTTCCAAGCATTCTTGGTGGGAGAAAATTGGTTATAACCCTGCATGAATCCAACTATAGCGGACTTCTCAAAATTGTTGGGACATTACAATTCATAGAGTTTGACACAGTAGCTATTATTGGTCCACAAAGTGCTGTGATGGCCCATGTGCTCTCACATCTTGTAAATGAGCTTCATTTTCCACTATTGTCATTAATAGCCTTGGACCTGACCCTCTCGCCTCTCTAGTTCCCTTACTTTATTGAAATAACCCCCAATGATCTATTCCAGATGACTGCCGATGCAGATATGGTTACTTATTTTGAATGGAGAGAGGTTATTGTAGTATACTCTGGTGATGATCAAAGCCGAAATGGGATAACTACATTGAGTGATAAACTTACAGAAAGGCAATGTAAAATCTCCACCATGCAGCCACAGCTCTTACAACTCACCCATGCAGCCACACCTCTCTCAAATCACTCACATAGCTCTCACAACTTACCCATGCAGCCACACCTCTCTTAAATCACTCATACAACTCTCACAACTCACCCATGTAGCCACACCTCTCTCAAATCACTTACACAACTCTCACAACTCACTTATGCAGCCACACCTCTCTCAAATCACTCACACAGCTCTCATAACTCACCCATATAACCAAACCTGTCACGACCCAAATTTCAAGCAACCCAAAATTTGGCCCATGGCCCTAAGTCAAAGGTTTGACCCTAAGAGTTCCTCCTAATCCACGCTGGCAATCAACCAAAACACTAAGAATTTTTATTTTTATTTTCTCTATGCATGCATCACACTAGAATTCCCACCAACTAACAATCCAAACTATCAATATACCAATCACTACTCAAAAGCAACAAGATATAATAATTATCATTATAGTAAAAAAAATAAAAGTTCCCAATTGAGCAAATTAATCACAATAAGGTCTCATTACAAATAAATAGTTCACAGTTTGCTAATACAAGTTCTAATACAACAAACACAACAAATACACCACTCTCCACTAGGCCGCTCCAAAACCTCCTAGGGCATCTTGAAGTCCTCCTTACCCTACTTGTGGATCCTCAGGAGTGACATTTGCATCTAGAAAGATGTAAAAAGAAAGGGGTGAGCATTCCACATTGCTCAATAGGGTGACTAACACCTAAGGGGTTAATGGGGGTTGCTAAATTTCAAGTGAGCACAAAAGAAACTTTCATCAACATTGATCACCCACATTTTTAATCTCTATAATTATAACAATTCCATAATGAAATGAAATGCATATGAACATGTGACACACACTTATACAATGCACTGTCGTTCTCGGGCTTTCATTGAAGAATACTCGTCCGTACCCAAATACACTCCTCATTCGGAGTCTTCTCGAGGTAAACTTTTGGGTCTTTCACCCTAGGGATCTCTTTCCCTTCTTAATTCGCCCCACACGGGCCTTTACTTTTCATCACTATTTTATTTATTTTTCTTTCTTTTTCCATTTCATGCACTTTTCATAGCTTTTATCCTTTCTTCACACAACCATGATGCAAATGAATGACATGAGGTTAATTACCCTCATTCACAAGTATCACCAATATCACATAAATTTCCAACTAGTCCAAATATCATTGGAATTACAATCATACCACAATTCCAAAATTTCCCAATAATTCCAATAATTCCAATATTCAAATATAATTATTTTCTCCACACTAAAATTACCAAAGCAACCAATAAATTTCCAATAATTCACATCTCAATTAAACATAATCTATACCCACATTCCATTATTTTCCACAATTCCAATAATTTCCAATAATCAAATATAATTAGTTTTCGACAATAAAATTACCAAAAGCAACCAATAAATTTCCAATAATTCACATCTCAATTAAACATAATTTATACCAATATTCCATAATTTTTTACAACTCAAATAATTTCCAATAATCAAATATAATTATTTTTTTCACAATAAAATTACCAAAAAATATTCCAATAATTCTTAAAAAATCCACATTTCAATAAATTATTAATTATACCACAATTTCATTATTTTCCAAGAATTCCAATCATTTTAACAACCTAAAAGAAACATTTTATCAACCAAAAGTTTTTTCCCAAAATCACAAAAATTCCAAAAATATTCTCAATCATCTAATAAAATTCTTATATCACAAACAGTACCTATTTAACTCATAACGCCAAGATCTACAATTTTTTTCAAGGAAAAAAACATTTAGTTAAAGTTTTAGGGTTAGGTTTCCCTACCACAACTCTATAAATCAGACCGTTAAACTCAAGATTAGCCACCGTAGAATCGTTCCTCGCGTCGAGTTCCTCAAATTTTCATGCAAAACGGACAACGTTTGGCTGTCCAAACGGCCGGCCAAAGATCCAATGGGAAGACTTCTCCCCACAGTCACCGAGAGCTCCCTTCTGCCACTTTCTATTCATTTTCTCATTTCCTTTTTATAATTCCAATTCCTTTTGTTTTTAACCACCAACCACCCCAAGCCCATAGCCCAACACCAAAAGCCTTTGAATTCTTTTCTTTTTCTTTTTATTTCATTTGTTTTTCAATTCATTTCCATTTCACTTTTTTTTTTTTTTTTTTTACTACACACAAAATAATTTATTCAACACCAACCCAAAAATTTAATTTTCTCAATTTTATTATTAAACAATTTAATTTAATTTTTACTTAATTAGTTCTAGTTAATTTTAATTAATTAATTTTTTATTTTTTGTTTTCGTTTTTCGTTTCCAAAAATTTTCAATTTCTACGATCCTAAGAAATTTTCTACCATAAAGCTAACGTGGCACAAAAATTTCAACTCACTTAGTTGACCAACAAAATATTTCGAATTCTACCAATCTAAAATTAACACGTGTTCTCCAATCATTTTTCTTTTTGACTTTTCAACCACCACTCAAAAGAAGATTTTTCAAACTAGAAATTTTAACATGGCCTAAAATACCCGGTTATTACATCCTACCCCCCTAAAAGAAATTGTCCTAAAATTTAAACGAGCTTACCTTAAAAATTATAGAAGAGTTGCGGATAGTGTCGTCTCATTTCTTCCTCAGGTTCCCAATTGGCTTTTTCTATCCCATGGTGTTGTCACCGCATTTTTACTGTGGGAATCACCTTGTTCCTGAACCTATGGTCTCCAACTTCCAAAATTTGTAAAGGTTCCTCCACATAAGAAGTATCTTCACTAATTTGAACATCTTGCAAGTCCACTACCCAAGTTGGATCTAGAGTACACTTCCTTAGCATCGATACATGGAAGACATCATGCATGGGGGATAATTGTTGAGGCAAGATTAACTTGTATGCCACTGGGCCAACTCTCTTATCAATCTGAAATGGTCCCACAAATCTAGGGGCTAACTTCCCTTTTTTCCCAAATCGAAATATGCCTCTTCTAGAGGACACTTTTACAAACATCCAATCCCCTTCCACAAACTCCAAGGGCCTTCTCCTTTGGTCTACATAGCTTTTCTGTCTATCTTGAGCAATCTTAAGCTTTTCCTTGATGAGTTGTATTTTTTCCGTAGTCTCTTGGATAATCTCAGGTCCCAACAAATGACTCTTACCTAACTTTATCCAACACAAGGGTGATCTACAAGGTCTCCCATAGAGTGCTTCATAAGGTGTCATGTCAATACTAGATTGGTAACTGTAGTTATAAGCAAACTTTACCAAAGGTAAGTAATCTACCCAATTTCCTCCAAAGTCCAAAACATAAGCCCTTAACATGTCTTCTAAGATCTGGATCACTCTTTTTGATTGACCATCTGTCTGAGGGTGAAAAACTGTGCTAAAATTCAATTGGTGCTCAAAGCCCTTTGTAAACTCTCGAAAACTGAGAAGTAAACTTAGGGTCCCTGTCAGACACTATAGACAAAGGTATCCCATGAAATCTCACAATCTCCTATATATACAACTTAGCTAAAGAGTTCATGGAATTGATAGTCTTCATGGCTAGAAAATGAGTTGACTTAGTAAGACAGTCCACAATCACCCAAACTCCATTTTTCTTGCTTCTAGTTCTTGGCAACCCTATCACAAAGTCCATAGTGATATGATCCCACTTCCACTTAGGTATAGGTAAAGGTTGCAACAACCTTGTAGGCCTTCGATGTTCAGCTTTCACTTGTTGACAAGTCTGACAGTTGGCTACAAACTGAGCAATGTCTCTCTTCATCCCACTCCACTAGAATTGTCTCTTTAAATCTTGACACATTTTAGTACTCCCAGGGTGGATGGTATACTTTGCCCTATGAGAATATGCTAGAAGTTCATTCCTCAACTCCACATCTCTTGGCACACACAATCTTCCTCTGAATCTCACACTCCCATTTACATGCATAGACCAATTTTCATCTACTTCACCTTTTACCAACTAGGCTTTAACATTTTCTAAAAACTCATCATGAACTTGGGCTTCCACTATTTTTGGATAAACATTGGTCTAACCGATATACTGTACAAGCATGGACCCTTGATTACTACTCAAAAAGTGTTATTTGATAGCTTGTAATTAACTCTTTTAAACATTTTTGAGTAGTAGTTATCACCTTTTAACCCAATTAACATATTAAGGACCTTTGCAATCATTTCTAATCAAAGTGTGTAAGTTTTGGTGTTTTTGTTAGTAATTTGATCACCAAAGCAATCCGAGATTGAGGAGAGTTCTTTGGAATCTATGGCAAAGCAATGGAAAGCTCAGAAACATGAAGAACCGAAGCTTTAAAGTCCTTTGCCATAATCAAATCCGGAATGCAAGGAGGGGAAGCAAAGAAGAACCAGCCATGAAGCATTCTTGATGACAGTCATGTCAGCCACTTTTGGAGCACTTCCTGGAGTTCAATTTATGCATGCTATATGTCGTTTTGAAGCTCAGGAAGTCAACAATCCAATGCTTCAAACGGTGCACGATTCAGAGTTGAAATGAAGGAGTTACAGCCATTGCAAGCAGATCACTCCAAGTTGAAGGAAATTTTTGCACGGCTGCGAAATCAACCTTGGGCTGCAAAAATGTTGTCCTTTTGCTGCGAAATTTCGCAGCCATTTTGCATAGTGCAACGGAATTTTTCCTGAAGCTTTCCGATATTTGCGATCGACATTTTGAGATTTTTTGCTTTAGATATTTGATGTCTAAATCCCCAAACTCTCCTTGTAACCCACCTATCATAGGATTCCTTAGTCTTTAAGCAAGAACAAAGGGTAAATAAACCCATATTTAATGGTTGTAAGTTTCCTCAGAGAGGGGACGGACGAAAAAAGGCTGGTACACAGACGTTTTGTATAGTTTTTGGAAAGAAGTAAAATTGAGAGTTTTTGCTCTGTCTTACCTACTTGCTTTGATTGTTTATATTCATCTATTTTTTCTTACTAGCCAAACAAGCTTTGAGGAAGTTTCCCCAGAGAATGAGTGGCTAGACTTTTAGTTCCTTGGAGCTAAGGTTGCCGGGAAAGGTTTCAAATGCAAGAATTAGTAGCTTTGTGGTTTCAGTCATTAATGAAGAGAAAGTGTGATCCTTTAATGATTTCTAGGTTTTTAGTTAACTTAAAACATCTTCAATTCACTTGAGCCAACACTTGGTAAGGCAAGTGATCTTCGTCCATGGAGATGCACTAGTTTACCTCTTGCGAGCTTTTGGGAAGTGACTTGAAGGTAGGATTTTCTAGAATTGCCAACACTTGGTAAGCTTTTGGACTCTAAGGAGACATCCATTAGTTATCTCTTGCAAGCTTGAGAAGGGAAGTCCAAAGTTAACGATCACCTTGAATGGCAAATGCTAGGTGAAAGGCACGAGCCATTGCAAGTTGCATCAGTGAGAGGGAATTAGAGCTGAAATCCATTTAAGGGATGCATCTGTACAGCACCGATTAGAGAATTGGCTATATGTTAATTCTCTAATGCGAGGAAATGAACCAAGTGATCGGAGCTCTGTTTTTGCATGAAAAACCTTTTTTCAACCAAAGTTTGTGTTTTCTTTCTTAAGCTAACCTTGAAATGAAAAAGCACCAATTTAACTTTGAATTGGTATTAGTTGTGAGTTGAAAACCCTTCCCAGTGAACGATCCTAGAGCCACTATGCTATACTAGCTAAAGCTATCCTAATGCATGGTGATATAGGTTATAAATTTTGTTGATTACTCCCTCAATCAAGGAGTACCAGCTGGACATGAATCAGCTAAGACACCAATTGGACACGAATCAACCCTATCCTTCCCAACTAAGACATAACTCAAAATCCTCAATAACTGCATGTATCTCAAACTCTCTTAACCCCAAGCTAGACAACTAGCCATAGCTTTTCCTATTCAAGGCATTTGCTACAACATTCGCCTTTCTAGGATGGTAATGAAGAGCAAAATCATAATCTTCCAATGTCTCCATCCATCTCCGCTGCCTAGAGTTCAGATCCTTTTGAGTGAAAATGTATTTCAAACTCTTGTGATCAAAGTACACCTCAAACTTCTCCCCATACAAATAGTGTCTCCAAGTCTTAAGAGCAAACACCACTGCTGCAAGCTCCAAATCATGTGTTGGATAATTCCACTCATGCTGCTTTAATTGTTTTGAGGCATAAGCTACCACCTTGCTTTGTTGCATTAGCACACACCCTAGCCCCACTGTAGAAGCATCACATAAACCGTAAACAACTCCTCACTAATAGGAGTAGTTAACACTGGAGTAGTGGCCAATTTCCACTTCAACTCCTGGAAAGCGTTCTCACACTCCTCATTCTATTCAAACTTCACTCCTTTTCTAGTTAATTGTGTCATTGGTGCTGCAATTCTAGAGAAGTCCTCCACAAACCACCTATAATATCCAACCAACCCCAAGAAACTTCTAACCTCAAATATATTAGTAGGCCTTTGCCACTCCTGCACAACTTCCACCTTGGAATGGTCCACTGTTATTCTTGCCTCAGAAACCACATGGCCTAAGGAATTAACTTCGGTAAGCCAAAGCTCACTTTTGTCCAACTTTCCATACAACTGATGCCTTCTTAAAGTTCTAAGGGTGGTCACCAAATGCTGCTTATGCTCCTTCAAACTCCTTGAGTAAATCAAGATGTCATCCACAAAGATAATCACAAAATATTATGTTCATTAAATCCATGAAAGTAGTGGGGGCATTAGTCAACCCAAAAGGCATGACTAAGAATTCATAATGCCCATATCTTGTTCTAAAAGCGGTTTTAGAGACATTTTCTTCTCTAACCCTCAATTGATGATACCCAGTTCTCAAGTCAATTTTACTAAAATACTTCACACCTTTCAACTGATCAAACAAGTCATCTGTCCTTAGAAGAGGATACTTATTCTTCACAGTAACCCTATTCAACTTCCTAAAGTCAATACATAACCTTAACGTGTCATATTTGTTCTTCACAAACAACATTGGGGCTCCCCATGGCAATGTACTTGGATAAATAAAACCCTTACTCAACAATTCCTCCCACTGAGTTTTCAATTCCTTCAACTCAAGAGGGGTCATCCTATAGGGGGATACTGAAATAGGATCTGTTCTTGGATATATTTCAATAAAGAAATCAAACTCTCTATGTGGTGGTAAACCTGGTAACTCATGTAGGAATACATCCTGAAACTTCCTCACCATTGGAATTTTTGTAATGTCCTTTTGGGCTTTCTCCTTACTACGAAGGCAAGTTAGGAAATTTATTGATCCCTTCCTCAACACATACTGATAGCACAGATCAGACTACGAAAAAGGTAAACTAACACACTTCTCTCCAACAAAGCAAACCTTAAATCCATCTGGCAAACAAAATATTATCCTAATTCCTCTAAAAGAAGTTTATAGTTTCTTTTTCTCATTGTCGTCATTTTTTCCTTTAGCAAGATACATGTTTCCCACTCAATCTACTAATAAGAGCCTTCTCTATATAAGATTTCTCACTAATATTTATAGAGTTTATTCGTTTTCTTTTTGTTTTTCATGCATTCGATGGAATCATAATTTACTAGTGTTGTATATCTTAAAACTCAAATGCACTAATATATATATTTTTTCTCTTAGAACCCCTTAGTTCAAATGCCTTATATCATTTCAATACTCTCAATCAATTAAAACCCCCATGTCACCTTCAACACTTCCTTTTTATAAAATCTTTTCTTTGTCATTCAACAACACACCATATATCCCACTATGATGCATATAATATAAACAATCACACTAAATGTCACAATAACAGGGTAAGGGAGATGTGATAAACGAGATAAAACAAAAACAAGGTCTCACAGTCCCAGGCTACTAAACTGGTTGGCCTGCCAGTTGACCACTCAAGGTCTGAAAGAAACTCCATATGCAACTCCATCTCAAATCCAATCACATCTCACTTCAACTGAAGCAACTCTTCACATCATGTACAAACATGCTTCTTGATTAATACATAATACGTGTCACTTTTGAATTCAACAACCATTAACCAAATAAATAGTACTAAAATCGTAACAACTGGAATCTGGAGCATACAAGAATATCTATGTAAGCAATTGCAATACTAATCATAATCAGGAAACTCCAAAACCATTCAAAGGTTATAAGATGCAATTTTACTTTTTTTTTTCCTCACAACATATTGCCTCATCTGAGTCTTCGAGACATTCCAATCCCATGTCCAAATGATTCACTTACTTCAATCATTCTACTTAAAATTAATGAAATATTCAAACCAATCTGCTACAATATAATCAAAATTACAATAAGACACGACAACATGATTACGATTTAAAATAAATAAGTAATAATGACATCAATTCATACTCATCCAATCATTATCAACAGTAGTAATTACAAGTAATTTACGCATCCATAACATGTAGTTTGCATGCTCAAGCTATCTTCAATACTTATTCAAATACTATTTCTTCAACAAATAAATTGGAATCCACTAACAACTAATATACAATATCAAGCATCAAAGGAGGAAAACATAAGAAAGTAAGCACACATAACACACAAGCTCAGGTACTATCACAACCTTAAGCTTAGATACCACGCTGTCATGACCCAAATTCCGGGCGACCCAAAATTTGGCCCATGACCCTAGGTCAAAGGTATGACCCTAGGTCAAAGGTTTGACCCTAAGGATTCCTCCTAATCCATGTTGGCAGTCAACCAAAACACTTTGAATTTTTTTTTTCTCTATGCATACATCACACTAGAATTCCCACCAACTAACAATCCAAACTATCAATATACCAATCACTACTCAAAAGCAACAAGATATAATAATTATCATTACAGTAAAAAAATAAAAGTTCCCAATTGAGCAAATTAATCACAATAAGGTCTCATTACAAATACATAGTTCATAATTTGCTAATGTAAGTTCTAATACAACAAACACAACAAATACACCACTCTCCACTAGGCCGCTCCAAAACCTCCTAAGGTATTCTGAAGTCTTCCCTGCCCCACTTGTAGATCCTTAGGAGTGACATTTGCATATAAAAAGATGTAAAAAGGAAGGGGTGAGCATTCCACATTGCTCAATAGGGTGTCTAACACCTAAGGGGTTAATGGGGGTTACTAAGTTTCAAGTTAGCACAAAAGAAACATTCATCAACATTGATCACCCACATTTTTAATCTCTATAATTATAACAATTCCACAATTTTCAACAATTAAATGAAACACATATGACCATGTGACACACACTCATACAATGCACTGTCGTTCTCGAGCTTTCATTGAAGGATACATGTCCCCACCCAAATACACTCCCCATTCGGAGTCTTCTTAGGGTAAACTTTTGGGTCTTTCACCATAGGGATCTCTCTCCCTTCTTAATTTGCTTCACACGGGCCTTTACTTTTCATAACTATTTTATTTTATTTTCTTTCTTTTTCCATTTCATGCACTTTTCATAGCTTTTATCCTTTCTTCACACAACCATGATGCAAATGAATGACATGAGGTTAATTACCCTCATTCACAAGTATCACCAATATCACATAAATTTCCAACTAGTCCAAATATCATTGGAATTACAATCATACCACAATTCCAAAATTTCCCGATAATTCCAATAATTCCAATATTCAAATATAATTATTTTCTCCACACTAAAATTACCAAAAGCAACCAATAAATTTCCAATAATTCACATCTCAATTAAACATAATCTATACCAACATTCCATAATTTTCCACAACTCCAATAATTTTCAATAATCAAATATAATTAGTTTTCGACAATAAAATTACCAAAAGCAACCAATAAATTTCCAATAATTCACATCTCAATTAAACATAATTTATACCAACATTCCATAATTTTCTACAACTCCAATAATTTCCAATAATAAAATATAATTATTTTTTCACAATAAATTACCAAAAAAATATTCCAATAATTCTCAAAAAATCCACATATCAATAAATTATTAATTATACCACAATTCCACAATTTTCCAACAATTCCAATAATTTAACAACCCAAAAGCAACAATTTATCAATAATTTTTTTTTTCCCGAAATCACAATAATTCCAAAAATATTCTCAATCATCCAATAAAATTCCTATAATCACAAACATTACCTATTTAACTCATAACGCCAAGATCTACAATTTTTTTCAAGGAAAAAAGCATTTTATTAAAGTTTTAGGGTTAGGTTTCCCTACCATAGCTCTACAAATTAGATTGTTAAACTCAAGATTAGTCATCGTAGAATCGTTCCTTGCGTTAAGTAGAACACTTCCTCAAATTTTCATGCGAAACGGACAATGTTTGGTCGTCCAAACAGCTAGCCAAAGATCCGGAGGAAAGTCTTCTTCCCACAGTAATCGAGAGCTCTCTTCTGCCATTTTCTATTCATTTTCTCATTTCCCTTTTAAAATTCCAATTCCTTTTGTTTTTAACCACCAGCCACCCCAAGCCCACAACCCAACACCAAAAGCCATTGAATTCTTTTCTTTTTCTTTTTATTTCATTTGTTTTTCAATTCATTTCCATTTCACTTTTTTTTTTTTTTTTTTTTTACTACACACAAAATAATTTATTCAACACCAACCCAAAAATTTAATTTTCTCAATTTTATTATTAAGTAATTTAATTTAATTTTTACTTAATTAGTTCCAATTAATTTTAATTATTTCATTTTTCATTTTTCGCATTCGTTTTTTCGTTTTAAAAATTTTCAATTTCTACAATTGTAAGAAATTTTCTACCATAAAGCTGATGTGACACAAAAATTTCAACTTTCTTAGTTGACCAACAAAATATTTCGAATTCTGCTAATCCAAAATTAACACATGTTCTTTAATCACTTTTCTTTTTTACTTTTCAATCACCACTCAAAAGAAGACTTTTCAAACTAGAAATTCTAACGTGGCCTAAAATACCGATCATTACAACACCTCTCTCAAATCACTCACATAGCTCTCACAACTCACCCATGCAACCACACCTTTCTCAACTCACCCATGGCCACCATGGTCATTGCATGCAGCTCATACACAACCCACCTGACCTCACAACACCACCATGTAGTCCATAGCCACCCCATGCACATCCATGCTCACCCACGACCTTCATAGCCACTACACACTTCACCACAACTCCCACATGCAGTCCGCATGCACCCCATGGCAGCCATGGCCATCGCAACTTACCCCCCTCTCACGGCCATCCCACATACAACTTAAAGCCACCCCACTGCCCATATGCAGCTCAAGGTCTCCAAATGGTCACCAAATGTAGCCCACATACATCTTCATGCCATTCCACAACTCATATGTAGCTCAAGGTCTCCAAACAGCCACCACATGTAGCCCACATACAGCTTAAAGCCACTTCACGACTCACTCATGCAGTAGCCACTTTATATATATTTTTTCTTATTTTAATATTAAAAATTTACCTATTTATTTATTCCTTTTATTAGTCTCAAATAACTCTTTAAAATCCTTTTTTATTTATTTTTATTTTATCTAATCTTGAAAATACAATTTTCAAATGGTTTTCTAAATTTTCCAAATTTAATCTTTAAAATTCAATTTTCAAATAGTTTTCCAAATATAATCTTCAAAATGCAATTTTCAAATGATTTTCTAAGTTTTCCGAATTTAATCTTTAAAATTCAATTCTCAAAATAGTTTTCCAAATTTAATCTTTAAAATTCAATTCTCAAAATAGTTTTCCAAATTTAATCTTTAAAATTCAAAAAATAGTTTTCCAAATTTAATTTCTTAAAAATTTAAATCTCAAATAGTTTTCCAAACTTAATCTTTAAAATACAATTTTCAAATAGTTTTCTAAAAACCCCAAATTTAATTTCCTAAAAATTTAATTCTCAAATCAAAATTTCCTAAATTCCAAATCCCATTCCTTAGAACTATTATTCTCAAATCAAAATTTCCAAAATTCCAAATCCCATTCCTTAGAATTATTATTCTCAAATCAAAATTCCAAATCCCATTCCTTAGAACTATTATTCTCAAATCAAAATTTCCAAAATTCCAAATCCCATTTCCTAGAACTATTATTCTCAAATAATTTTCCAAAGTTTTAAAATTCCAAATTTATTTTTTTAAACTATTATTCTCAAATAATTTTTCAGATTTCCAAAACTTCAAACTTAATTTTTACTACCATCTTTAAATAATTTTCCAGATTTCCAAAATTTCAATTTTCATTTTCAAAACTCTCATTTTTAATTTTTTTAAAATATAAAAATGAATAAGTTTTCATAATTCCAAAATAATGGAATTTATGAGAATTAATTCATAACAATATAAATTGGGCTTTGGTGGGGGCCCAACATTCATAATATTTCTTTCGAAAATAATTCAAGTGAACTATGCGATCGATTTTGTTTGATTTTTTATTTGGTTTTGTGTGAGATATTTTATACTTATCATTGTACACTAACTTTATTTCATGACAATACTTTATTACCTACTATTAAGGTACGCTCTCACCCTCACTTTGTTTAATATTTCCTCATTATGACTTGTTTTTGAACTATGATCATTTTGGTACCCATTGATCTCCTAGTTAATTGCCATACCTACTTCACCTTATTTAGTAGAGACCCATTTTTAGGGGCTTAGAGGGGTGCTACAGTCTTTAACATACCTTCCCAATAAGTAACCTGATCCCCGAACTCAGTTTTGGTTTTTCACAGACCGTCTTTTCCAAATAAGGAGTCACACTTAGGGTTTTCTTTCTTATTTTGTTTTTCCTTAAAAAATAAAACAAAAATAAGTGGCAACTCCAAGTTTTTTCTAAAAATCATATTTTTCACCAAACAAAGAAAAAGCAAGTCTCACCAATCGAGTGGGAATGCATCGTGAAATATGTGGGTCCACAAATTGGTGACTCTATTGGGGATCGAACCCAGAATCTCTGGTTTCATAGAAGATCAAACTTAAACTTAAGTTGAAGCAAATATGGCATTTGATTAGTCGATGGATGGATACCTTCTCTTTGTGTTTTTCTATGATTGAGTGTTCATAGCACACTGAGAGTTTGATGTGATGATTTCTATGCTTGACTGTTATATTTATTATGACATTAACGTGATGATGACATTGATTGTTTATCTTGCCTGTCTTAGCATAGTGACTTTGATCTTGCCATGATTGTTTTGCTCACCTCACATGTATAGACTCATTGTTGTATATCTTCCGACTGGATGTGTTGATTCTCTTGCTTGTATATTATCTTGATAATCTCTTAGCATGATGTCTTTGTCATTATTTGTCTTGATTGCCATATTCTCGTTTAGCTTATGTGTAGACATGGATGATATATCTGTGCTTTGCTTGACTGCCTGTTGCATGATTGCTCTTCTCCTGTGTGTTTGCATGTTGCTTGTCTGTGTGGGTCGCAAATATATCTCCTTACCTCCAACCCTTTGGTTTCGGTCATTTCCTTCATCTCGGCTCTTACTTTTGCAAGTGTGAGGCTTTGTGTGTGCTTGTTTCTCTGACCGAGCTAGAGGTTAGGAATAGGGTTTAACGACAAGCTATATCGATGTTTAGGGGCATTTTGGAGAAGGCCGACACACTGATGTTGATTGGAGTACGATCTTTAACCACCTGTATTGCTCGGAGCTAGGTTTCATGGATATTTGTGTGACTAGTGTGTTTCTTTTTCTGTTTTAGTTTCATAATATTTTTTAATGCACCCACACCACTCACTGTGCACTTTAGTTGACTATTTGAGTTCTGAGAATTACAAGAGCTTTCACCATAGGAAACCCCCTGGGATGTCCAGGTAGTGCATGTGTGGAGGTGATGACCACCTTGCATGGAAGCACCCCATCTCTTTGGAGGTGTTCAGGGGGTTGCGTACCGGCGATGGGTATGATCGCTTCTACTAAAGATCTTTTAAAGTTCACCCATCTCATTTTAGAGCCACCTTGGCCTTATAGGTTAAACTTAGGCCCCATTAGGATTCCCTTCCTACACGTGGGTGTATTTATGGGCCTTCAAATCCGGGTTAGTAGCAATAGGTTTAGTTACCTTCATTATAGTCTCTTCTATGTTTGCTTGGAATTGGATATCAGTCTGAGTACTTCTAGGTTACCTTCATGCATAGTTGATAGACATTCCATGTAAAGTTTCCCTTGCATTGTATCTTATCTAGCATTTCCACTATTGTAGGAGTATTGATACGTTCAATCTGGGTTCAGCTTCTTAGATCAGAGTTAGAGGTATATTGATCAGAGTGTCAGACTAGTCAGATTGGACATATATAGATTCGCATGTGGTTACAGTTGATTAGTTCGCTGCTGCTATGGCTTCAATCTAGGAGGTCATAACTAGTCTTAGTCAGAGGATGGATGGGCAGCAGGCCCAACAGGTTCCAGTTCAGGAGAGTGTGTAGTATGATCCCACTATTTAGCCACCTCTCCCACCTAGTTAGATGGCTCCACAGGACACTTAGATACCATCACCTTCCCCACTTGGTCATACAGTTCCATAGCCTACACCATTTACTTTATAGAGTCAGATTG
This sequence comes from Vitis riparia, assembly GCF_004353265.1. Lineage (NCBI taxonomy): Eukaryota > Viridiplantae > Streptophyta > Magnoliopsida > Vitales > Vitaceae > Vitis > Vitis riparia. Next base: position 4,203,794 of record NC_048447.1, read on the forward strand.
AGGTTGTCCCACCACTTTCCATGGTGGTTGTTCCGACCTTAGAGGATTCCCATGCACGCATGGACAGGCTTGAGCAGAGGATGAGACAGATTAGAGTATCAGATGGAGGGATGGAATGGGATGATTTTGATGGACTACCAATGGCCAGTCTGTTGGCCAAATTCAGGATGCCTGAGATCGAGCGATACACGGGGATTGGATGCCTCTATATTCATTTGAGACTATATAGTACTGTGATGAGGGCCCACGATTTGGATGAGGCTCAGATGATTATGTTGTTTCCCATGTCCTTGAGTAAGATGACCCAACGTTGGTTTGCTTCTTTAGATGTATCACGTTGTCGTACATGGGATGATTTAGCCCAGGAGTTTCTATGACAATTTGCATTTAACACTGTCATAGATGTCTCACAGAGGGAGTTAGAGGCCTTGAGGCAGAAGCCTGATGAGAAAGTCACATCATTCATTTCCCGTTGGAGGGAGAAGATTGCCCAGATCATTAATAGGTCATCTGAGAGGGATCAAATTAGCATAATTATGAGGAGCTTGCAGCCTCGATTTGCTAGGCATTTGATGGGATTCCCACACGTGGACTTTGGATCTTTGGTACAGGCATTATATGGTATTGACGAGGGTATTGCTAGAGGATTATGGCCTAATTCTTCTCCTTTAGACTCAAAGGGGAAGAAACCAGCTATTGGACAGAGATTAGGGGACGTCAATGCCATCAGTGCCGCCAAACCGAGGCCCCCTAGATATTATCAGATAGTTGGGCAGACTTCTGGAGTTTATTACCCGTCATCATCCCATGTGCAGTATAGGCCACCTGTTCCTTCTAGACCTATGTCTCGCACATATCTATACTTGGCTCCACAACCAGTTTATGCTACTCATGCCACATAGAGGCCACTTACTCATTATCCCCAGCCTAGGGCTCTACCTGCACAAAGACAGATGCGACAGTTTTCCGAATTGGGAATGCCTTTGAGTAGAGCTTTCCAGAAGCTCATAGAGGGAGGATTGTTGACCACATTGACACCGAGACCACCACCTCAGCCTATGCCACCTCATTTCAAGTTAGACCTTCACCGTGCTTACCATCAGTCCAGGACATGACATTGACTGCTGTTAGCTTTGAGACATGCTATTCAGGACTTGATAGATCAGGGTCTGGTTAACTTGGGGCAGCCAAGTGTGACCACGAACCCTTTACCTGCTCATACCACACATTTAGTGCTTCCTCCTACTGATTGTATTCATCATATAAATTTTGTTCAGGATGACGTCATACACATGCTGAGTTGGGATGATGGATTGCTTGAGATGATTGTTCCAGACGATGGATATGAGATTGTAGGAGTTATATCACATTTTTTTTATCCCTACACCATTCAGTTTGATCCCGAATAGAGCGCCGTTACAGTTGATTCGTTCTACAACATCAAATGTTAGGCATAGGGGCATGTTTGCTCCATTCATTCTATGGCTTGAGGATGTTGATATACATGTTATGACTCGTAGTGGGAGGATAGCTCAGGCTGCACCTCCGGTTACTTGACCATTTGGTGGTACGGACTCTTGTGAGGAGGTCAGGAGGGAGGATGATGAGATCTTGAGATAGCTACAGAGACCCAGGCTTGGATATCCATTTGGATTTTGTCGGCTACTTCTAGTACCTATAGAGATGCACTTATTTAAGCTTTGAGTCAGATACGTGTTGAGACCTCTACTACTCCAGAAGGATTGATTCATATGATGACAGCCGATAGGGCTACTTGCATTGTGTTTTCTACTGATGATCTACCACTGGAGGGTTCTGGCCATACTTGCTTTCTCTATATTACAGTTGTTTGTTCAGGCCACAAAGTCCCCTCCATCGTGTTGGACAATGGCTCTGCCCTAAATGTTTGCCCATTAGCCACTTGTGGACCCGCATTTTTCACATGCGTCCCTACTCGATCGGCAAGACTCGCTTTTTATTTGTGAAAAATTAATTTTTAGAGAAATTGGAGTCGCCACTTATTTTATTTTTATTTTAAAGGGAAAATAAAACAAGAAAGAAAAACCCTAAAATGTGACTCCATAATTTTTGGAAAAAAGGCATGTCTTTGAAAAACCCGAGTCTTGGTCCGGGGATCAGGTTACTTATTGGGAAGGTACCTTTAAAAGGTAGCACCCCTCTAAGCCCTCTAAAGGTCTCTACTAACTAAGTTAAGGGTAATGTGGCAATTAATTGATTAATTGGGGATACCTAAACAGACTAAGGTGATTTAAAAAAAAAAAAAAAGCATGCTAAACAAGATCAAATCATAATAAAGAAAGGTTAGGATGCGTACTTGGACCGCTTCTCAAGCGCTATCATAAAACATCGATAGTTAATTTAAACAATATATCATCCAACATGTATTTTATTAGAAATAATCAAACAATGAAACATATATAGCAGAACACTCAAGCATTATTAGACATAAGCATTATTTCACAATGACGAGCATATTCACATAATTTAGAAAGTAGGTGATAGAGGACATACCTGGATAGCATAGATAATTTGTAACGTGCTTCCTCAAGTTGTAAGGGGTTAGATAAAAAATAATAAAATATAGAAATCCTAGCATGTTCGTTATCTAATTAGCATAGCAAAAGTGATCAAAGTATACAGAATCATCAATTATCACATACATCTTGTATATAATTCCTAAAAAATAGATAGACGTGATTTCAACAAGTGTCAAATGTGGCAACAAAAATAAATTTTGAAAAGATTTTCTTATGTAGGGGTTTCACCAATTCCCCAATTGATATACACGAATTTAGCTCGAAATTATCCCATTTATTTGGGACCACAAACTTTGATTCGTGTTTTATTCAAAACTGTAATTTTATTTGAAAGATGTGAACCGATCAAAACATGGTTGCACATTATTTTAAAAAAGGAGATTTTGATTCTAAGAACTCTAAATGGATTTTTGAAATGGATTGTTAAGGGGATCTTTTGACTCTAAGAAACTCTAAATGAATTTTTGAGATGGATTTTAAGGAAAATGAGATTTTGAGAATAGTGTTATATTTCAAAAATAAAAGAAATTAATTTGAAAGCAATAAAGTGTATGAATCAAAATACCAAGCAAAACAAAAGAGAACAAAATCACAAAGTAGAATTTTTGACAACCAAGAAAATTGAAGGTGAGAATAGAGGCTAATCTTCATGAGTTTCCAAAAGCCTCAGAAAGAAAATCAAATTAAATGAAGGATCACTAAAGCAACGGGCAAGGCGTTCTAAATTAAACAAACTAACGGAGTATCAATTCATGAACTAACGGCTAGGATTTTAAAAGCATATAAGTTAAGATGAGGGTGATCAGGATCTAACATTAATGATTTTGAAACAAAAAACTAAAAATGGATCAATTCAGGTAAGGAACTAAAATTATAGAAGTACCTAAACTAATTAAAACGAGTTTGACTAAATTAAACTAAAAACGTGAACTTTCAAACATAGAATTAATTTTACTAATGAACTACAATTATAAAAGTGCTTAAGCTAATTAAAATGAGCCAAACTAAATCAAAGCAAACTAAAGATATGTACTTTCAAGCATAGAATTAATTTTATTGATGAACCAAAAATTATAAAAGTGTCTAAACTAAATAGATGAATTAAATTAAATCAAAGTACACTAAAAACATGAACTTTTAAATAAAGAATCAATTTTATCAATAAATAAATAAAACTATAAAAACACATAAACTAATTAAAAGGAACCAAATTAAATCAAAGAATACTAAAAATATGAACTTCCAAACATGAAATCAATTTTATTAATAAACCAAGACTATAAAAACACCTAAAATAATGAATATAAATTATTAAATCAAAGCAAACTAAAAAAAAAACTGAAGCTTTCAAACATGGGATCAATTTTATTAATGAACTAAACTAAAAAAAAATATCTAAACTAACTATAATGAATCAAATTAAGTTAAAGTAACCTAAAAACGCAAACTTTCAAACATGGAATCAATTTTATCAATGAACTAAAACTATAAATGTATTTGAACTAAATAGATGAATTAAACTAAATCAAAAGTAAACTAAAGACATGAACTTTTAATATAGAATCATTTTTATTAACAAACTAAAATTATAAAAGTATCTAAACTAATTAAAATGAATCACATTAAATCAAAGAATACTAAAAATATGAACTTCCAAACATGGGATACTAAAAATATGAACTTCCAAACATGAAATCAATTTTATTAATAAACTAAAACTATAAAAACACCTAAAATAATGAATATAAATTATTAAATCAAAGCAAACTAAAAAAAAACTGAAACTTTCAAACATGGGATCAATTTTATTAATGAACTAAACTATAAAAAATATCTAAACTAACTATAATGAATCAAATTAAATTAAAGTAACCTAAAAACGCAAACTTTCAAACATGGAATCAATTTTATCAATGAACTAAAACTATAAATGTATTTGAACTAAATAGATGAATTAAACTAAATCAAAAGTAAACTAAAGACATGAACTTTTAATATAGAATCAATTTTATTAACGAACTAAAATTATAAAAATATCTAAACTAATTAAAATGAATCACATTAAATCAAAGAATACTAAAAATATGAACTTCCAAACATGGGATACTAAAAATATGAACTTCCAAACATGAAATCAATTTTATTAATAAACTAAAACTATAAAAACACCTAAAATAATGAATATAAATTATTAAATCAAAGCAAACTAAAAAAAAAAAACTGAAACTTTCAAACATGGGATCAATTTTATTAATGAACTAAACTATAAAAAATATCTAAACTAACTATAATGAATCAAATTAAATTAAAGTAACCTAAAAACGCAAACTTTCAAACGTAAAATCAATTTTATCAATGAACTAAAACTATAAATGTATTTGAATTAAATAGATGAATTAAACTAAATCAAAAGTAAACTAAAGACATGAACTTTTAATATAGAATCAATTTTATTAACGAACTAAAATTATAAAAGTATCTAAACTAATTAAAATGAATCACATTAAATCAAAGAACACTAAAAATATGAACTTTCAAATATGAGATCAACTTTATCAATAAATAAATAAATGAAATACAAGTAATTAAAAGAGTAGCAAATGCATGAATAAATGAATAAATAAAACTCAAATGTTTTCAATCTGATGCAATCAATCAAAATTAAATAGGGTTCAAATCATTCTTTTTTTTTTTTCTAATATAATGAATCAAAATTATAACACACAAACTCATTCAAGCCAAACTAACAAATAAATTAATACTAAATTAAATTGGAATTAAAAAAAAAGGAAAAAAAAGATATCTAATAAAAAAAATGAAAACTCTTTCAAAAACTAACCTATGTTATGGAAAAAATCCGTCTTTGATGCGTTAAAGTAGCCTCTCCTCGAAAATCCTCTGTTCCTCTCTATTTCAAAAAGAATATCACGACCCTTTGCTCCAAAAATTCTCTCTTGCGTGTTCTCTAAAAAAAAAATATCCTCCTACAATAAAAAAAAAATCCTCCCTTTTCTTCCTCTCTCACGTATATATATCATTTTTTCCTAAAACCTAAATCTCCTTAAAAAAGGCGAAATCTCCTATTTTATCTCTTATTTTCTCCTTATACTTTTTTAAATCTTCCAATTCAAAAACAATCTTCCCAATTTCAAATTCCTCTCCAAAACCTTCCAAAGAGAGTCCCATCTTCCTTAAACTCCAATAGTAAGTTTCCTTGCAAAAACATGAAATTTTGAAGTTAAATAATTGAATGAACGGATAAGCAAGTAAATAAATTAGGAAATGGTAAAAATAAATAAATAAAAAGAAATAATAAATAAGTTAAGGAAAATAATATAAAGAGGAAGATAACCAATAAAAAGTGAATGATAATCATAAAACTAAAACTAAAAATAAAAAAAATAAAATAAAATAAAGTAAAATAAAAAATAAACCAATAAACAAAAACAGAGCCCAAAAGCCATGTAACCATGCAAGTCATACGAGTCACACTAAAAATATCCAAATGGGCCAAGTGTGCCTAAACGGGCCTATGATGAGACTAAGTGGGCCTAGGGTGGTGCCTAATGGGCCAAGTGTATCTAAAAGCTATCCTAAAAAAAAAACAAGGAAAGCCTAAGTCTAAGTTAGGGCTGCCAAGGGTCACAATAAGGGATCAAATAATCCCTCAACCAAAGTCTCCAAGGTGACTCAGAAATAGGTAAGTGGTGAGTAGTACTGGGCCACCAAGGAACTATTGTGGAGCATTGAAAATGAATTTTAAAGACATGTGCTAAAGGGACAAAATTGAGGGTCTACACCACTGTTGTAGCCCTCGGCTTTGCACCCTCAGATTTTGGTCCCTCCACACAGACAATGAGAGCTTATGACTACACTAAGAGGGAGGTCATGGGCACCTTGACTATAGATTTGCTGATCTGCCCAACCACATTCTCCACACTATTTCAGGTTTTGAGGATTCCTGCATCCTGTAACCTACTTTTGGGCCGACCTTGGATTCACTAAGTTGAAGCTATTTCATCTTCTCTTCATCAAAAGGTGAAGTTTATCCATGATGGCCAGGTTATTACAATATAGTGTACTAGAGACATGATTTCATCCTCTGAGCCAGTATTGCAGATCAGTCACAGTGATGATGATATTTTTATGATAGAATTCACATTTGATGAGGTACAAACCCTTGAGATTCAGGATTTTTACAGAGATTTTGTAGCCATGCCATTTGACCAACATAGTAGTACCCTTGTTCTTGATATGATGAGAGGCATGTCCTTTTTACTTGGTTTTGGTATAGGATGGTGCCAACATGGACCTAGTGAGTTTGTGGCTACTATTGATCATGATACTCCTTTTGGATTTGGATTCACCCTTTCGGAGGATGATGTTTGTTATATGGCATGACTACGTAGGGATAGGGTGAGGGCTCGATTGTCTGGCATCCCATTTGATTATCCTGTTCGCCCTTACACTTTCAGTTTGGTCGATTACTTTGTTAGAGGATCAGACATTCAGCCTCGTGTTGAGGAGATACATGTTAAGGATAGTACAGTGGATGATCTTCAGCATATGCTTCATCAGATGCAGATGAGTGATGAGACCCATGGTGCGTCAGACCATCTCCAGATCGAGCCAACTTATTCTCATTTTGCTTCCCATATGAGACTACTGATTATAAGGCAATCATTGAGCCTATAGATATGATTGACGGAGCAGTTCCTCATGATGAGTATCATGATGAGATGGACATGTTGGGTATCGGTCAGTTCCTTGATGCAGTTCAATGCAAGCCTTTCTTGCCATGGGAGCATTTTGGAGTATCTGTCATCGGGATTGCTAAGGAGGATCAGATTGTTCCTACTCTTGAGCTTCTTGCTTTTGTTGTTCCTACTATTGATATGTATGAGGGCACTGTTGGCCCAATTGAGGAAGCGTCCGACTTTATGGACCCACCTCTTTCATTTTACATTCTATCGGGATTTTTCACCCACTTTGACTATGTTTCTGATGATTCAGTTATGGATTTAAGCATTTATGAGTATTCGTTTGTCTCTTGTGATGATGTTTCGTTACTTGCACCTTATTCACCCACTTCACGAATATTTGATATAAATGATGAAATTGCACAGCCTGATTCAGATAGAGAATCTTTTGATCATGACTCTGATCCCATAGATGTAAGAGTTTCACCTACTACAAGGGATGTTGAGACTATTGATTTTGGCACAAATGATCAACTTAGAGAGCTGAAGATTGGTTTACCCCTATCCACAAATGAGAGGGATAGACTTATTCGTTTACTCAAGTCGTACATGGATGTATTTACATGGTCATATGAGGTCATGCTAGGCCTTGATCCCTCTATAGTTCAGCATCATCTACCCATCCTACCACATGCTAGACCAGTTAAGCGAAAATTGAGGTGATTACACCCACGTTAGAGTCTGGAGGTGAAAGAGGAGATTCAAAAACAACTCAATGTTGGATTTATATCAGTGGTTGAGTAACCAGAGTGGTTGGCTAATGTCGTCCCTATTCCCAAAAAGGACGGCAAAGTTAGAGTTTGTGTTGACTTTAGAGACCTTAATAAAGCTAGCCTTAAAGATGACTTTTCTCTCCCGCACATTGATTTGTTGGTCAATAGCACTACAGGCCATTCGATGTTGTCTTTCATGGATGGGTTTTTAGGGTATAATCAGATTTTTATGGCTCCAGAGGATATGGAGAAGACAACCTTTATTGCTAAGTGGGGCACCTACTGTTACAAGGTTATGCCATTTGGGTTGAAGAACGTAAGAGTCACTTATCAGAGAGATGCTACTACTTTATTTCATGACATGAAGCATAGGGATGTTGAAGTTTATGTGGATGATATGATTGTGAAATCCCGAGGCAGAGCAGATCACATAGCGACTCTAGAGAGGTTCTTTGAGAGGATTCGAAAATTCATATTGAGGCTGAATCCCAAGAAGTGCACTTTTGGAGTGACTTCTGGGAAATTGTTGGGGCAAATGGTCAGTGAGCAAGGCATAGAGGTTAACCCAGATAAGATCAAAGCCATAATTGACATGTCTGTGCCAAGGACTGAGAAAAAGATCAGGGGTTTTCTAGGCAGGTTACAGTATATCAGTCGATTCATAGCCAGATTGACAGACATATGTGAGCCCATTTTTCGTCTATTGAAGAAGAACCAACCTATAGTTTGGAATGATGATTTCCAGCTTGTGTTTGAGAGGATTAAGGAGTACTTGCTTTCTCCTCCTGTTTTAGTGCCTCCCATGCCGGGACATCCACTTCTTTTATATCTATCAGTTTTAGACAAGGCCTTAGGATGTATGCTAGCTCAGCTTGTTGACTCAGGGAAGGAGCGAACTATTTACTATCTGAGTAAGAGGATGTTGGAGTATGAGATGAGATATGTTATGATAGAGCGTCATTGCTTAGCACTAGTTTGGGCCACCAGGAGATTGAGGCATTACATGACATAGTATTCAATGCACTTGATTTCCCGTCTTGATCCGTTAAGATACTTGTTTGACAGACCTGCTTTGGTTGGTAGACTGATGAGATGGCTAGTGCTTCTTATAGAATTTGATATTTAGTACTTCTCTCAGAAATCCATTAAGGGAAGTGTTGTTGTAGATCATTTAGCGTCCTTGCCAACAATCGAGAGTAAACCAGTTGATGATGATTTTCCAGATGAGGAGTTTGTCACTATGACTAGGTTATCAGGTTGGCGTATGTACTTCGATGGAGCAGCTAATCATTCGAGATATGGGATAGGTGTTTTGTTGGTATCCCCTTAGGGTGATCACATTTCAAGATCTGTTCGTTTAACATTTCCTGATTACCACCCTACCACAAATAATATTATTGAGTATGAAGCATGTATCCTCGGTTTAGAGACCGCATTAAAGCTTAGCATCACACAAATGGATGTACTTGGTGGTTCCAATCTAGTACTCAGATAGGTTCGGGGTGACTGGAAGACCAGAGATGCGAAGTTAAAGCCATACCATGCCTACTTAGAGTTATTGATTGAGAAATTTGAAGAGTTGAAATACATTCATCTCCCTATAGCACAAAATCAGTTTTTTTATGCCTTAGCTACCCTAGCTTCTACAGTTGACATTTAAACTAATGTGATAGTTCGTCCCTTGCCGATTGAGACTAGATCTGTGCCCACTTTTTGTCACTTGATTGATGAGACAGAGGTTTAGGTTGACCTATCATGGTTTCATGACATTCTTCAGTTTCTCAGATTTGACACATACCCTAAGGCTGCAACAACTAAAGATCATAGAGCATTAAGGCAGTTAGCCACTAGATTTGTGATTTGTGGGGAGACATTATACAGAAGATCATCTGATGGTATGCTTCTCTTATGTTTGGATCGAGCCTCTGTAGATCAAGTGATGAGAGAGGTTCATGCAAGAGTTTATGGTCCGCATATGGGTGGACACATGTTGACTCGTAAGATTATGAGATTAGGATACTTCTAGTTGACTATAGAGACTGATTGTCGTCGGTTTGTTCAGAGATGCCTAGAGTGTCAGATGCATGGAGATCTTATTCATGTACCACCCTCAAAGTTGCATGCTTTGACATCACCATGACCATTCTTAGTGTGGGGTATTGATATCATTAGAAAGATCTCACCGAAATCTTTCAATGGCCATGAGTTCATCTTAGTAGCCATAGATTATTTTACCAAGTGGGTGGAAGCTGCATCATATGCGAAGTTGACATCTACTAGAGTTGTCAGTTTCATCAAGTCACACATCATTTGCCGCTATGGAGTTCCACATGAGTTGATTTTAGATAGGGAAGCATACTTCAGAGCTAAAGTTGAAACTTTGTTACAAAAATATGACATCCAGCATCATAGATCCTCTACATACAGGCCACAGACCAATAGGGTAGTAGAGGCTGCAAATAAGAACATTAAGAGGATTTTGAGGAAGATGGTTGAGACTTCTCGAGATTTGTAATAAAAACTCCCTTTTGCATTGTAGGCTTATCGAGCTTCTCGAGATTGGTAAGAAAAAATCCATTTTCATAGATCATCATTATATGGGTGTGTTATCTTTCCCTTGTGATGCTAAGATTTGTGTGATTGTTGGATGCGCAAATGGATAATCGATGTTGCTCGTTCTTCCTGAGATTTGCTCATCAAGTTCCATATTGAGGCATATCCTTCTCTTGTTGAGGAGATTTGATTGGGGCAGTAGTGCATGGGCGGATGGTCAGTATTGATTACTTAATTCATGTGAAACCATCTGTTACATTGGGGCATATTCCTCACTTTGATGAGATGGGTAGATTTATGCCTTGTATTTATGATTCCTTATTCTACACAGGGGTTGATATCTCCATGATCAGTTATTGCTTTCGTAGCTAGTTTATCTCCTGATTTGAGCACATTCTTAAGCTTTTTCATGATTTTTGATATTATGATCGGCTACATATGACTTTGCTTGGGACTGAGATGGATCACATCAGATTTCACCCAAAGAGCATCGATGGACTCCCTAGTCAAGAGTTTATGAAACGATTTGTTTTTGCCATAGTCGTTCTTTTCCCAAACTATGATGTACATCTGTTGACCTTTATGTTTGAGATCAGTTGAGAAGGAATTTATTTGAGATATGAAGAGATTTATGTTTATACTTCTTAATACCTTCATCATGATGTGTCGTTTCTTTCTCATTATGATATTTGCAACTGCTTGTTTCTTTCGACATTTTAGTAGCTTGATGCACCTTTGATACTGGGGCATATCCCCAGTGTAGAGATTATCAAATTTTTCTTCATCATTTTCATAGGTGTTCAGAGCCACCATCATTTTCATAGGCATTTAGAGCCATCATTTTCATAGGCATTCAAAGCCATCATTTGCATAGGCGTTCAGAGCCATCATTTGCATAGGCATTTAGAGCCATTATTTTCATAGGCGTTCAGAGCCATCACTTGCATAGGCGTTTAGAGCCATCATTTTCAGGCGTTAAGAGCCATCATTTGCATAGGCATTCAGAGCCATCATTTTCATAGGCATTCAGAGCCATCGTTTTCATAAGGGTTCAAAGCCATCATTTTCATAAGCATTCAAAGCAATCATTTTCATAGGCGTTCAGAGCCATCATTTTCATAGGCGTTCAAAGCCATCACTTGCATAGGCGTTCAGAGCCATCACTTGCACAGGTGTTTAGAGCCACCATTTTCATAGGCGTTTAGAGCCATCATTTTCATAGGCTTTCAGAGCCTTCATTTGCGTAGGCGTTTAGAGCCACCATTTTCATAGGCGTTTAGAGCCATCATTTTCATAGGTGTTTAGAGCCATCATTTTCATAGGCATTCAGAGCCATCATCATTTTCATAGGTGTTCAAAGCCACCATCATTTTCATAGGTGTTCAGAGCCATCATTTTCATAGGCGTTCAAATCCATCATCATTTTCATAGGCATTCAAAGCCATCCTTTTCATAAGCGTTCAGAGCCATCATCATTTTCATAGGTGTTTAGAGCCATCACCATTTTCGTAGTCGTTCAAAGCCATCATCATTTCCATAGGTGTTCACAGCCATCATCATTTCCATAGGCGTTCAAAGCCATCATTTTCATAGGCGTTCAGAGCCATCATCATTTTCATAGGCGTTCAAAGCCATCACCATTTTTATAGGCATTCAGAGTCATCATCATTTCCACAGGCGTTCAGAGCCATCATTTCATAGGCGTTCAAAGTCACTTCCTATAAACCTCTTCTGTAGGATATTTCTTTCCTTGTATTTGGTTTATCTTGGAATTTATTGCGTCATGTGTTAGGACAAAATTTATGGTCTTTTCTTAGTTTTTCGGTATAGTTCACTTCATTCCACTCATTACTCGTATTTCTACTCGCATTCCTTGCACTCATGATCTCTACCGAAGAGGGGCATATTTGTAGACCCTCCATTTTATCCTCTTAATAGGTGTGAAACCAGGTGTCTTCCCATACTTCTCTTTTGACTCGTAAGTCGTCTCCTGGCCCATTAGGCACACCTGGCCCATTTAGGTACGCCTAGTCCTTTTAGGGCTTACCCTAGCACCCCTAAGTCATTCGTATGGCTTACGTGGCCTACATGGCTTATGTAGCTTGCATGTTTTCTTTATAAATACATGTTGTGTAGTTATATCTAGGCATTTATTTATTTATTTGTTCATTTTCATATCTACCTATATATGTATATAGTCATTGTACATGTTTATTATTATTATTGTCATTTTGTTTTTTATTATCATTATTAGAATTGTTTTTCTTACCATTGTTTCCAATATCATTATTATTATTATTATTAGTAAAATTATTATTATTTTACTGATATTATTAGCATTATTCTTACTATTATATTATATATATTTTATTTTCATCTCCATTTCCAAAATATCTTTTCATTATTTTTTATTTTATTTACTCGTTTATTCAAATAAATAATAATAATAAATAAATAAATAAATAAATAAATAAAATAAGGAAAAAGAAAACAAACGAATTTTTGGTGGGAAAGTAAAGAAGGAAAACTCAGTTTGGAGTTAAAAATAAATAAATAAATAAAATAGTTTGGTGGGAAGGTGCAGAGAAGTCATCGGGAAGGGGAGTTTGGAGAAAAAAATGACTGAGGGTGGAGAAGTCTAGAGGAAAGGGAGAGGTTTTTAAGGAGAGATATAAGACGAAGGGAGAAGTCTGGAGAAAGGACAGGATTCAGATTGGAAGAGGAGAAAATAGAGAAAAGGAGAGAAAAAGAAAGAAAAACAGAAAAAAAAGGAACCTTCAGCATATAGAAAGAGGGAGAGAAAAAGAAAAGAACAAAAAACATTTGGAGAGGTTTGGAAAGAAGGCAAGGAAACAGAAGAAGGAAAAATGGAGAGAGAGGTGGAATAGGAAAAAAGAGAAGCTCAGTGGATTCTTCACTTTCATGTGAAACTCAACCCATTTTCTTGTGAGTATTCTCCTTTTGTTCCCACTTTTAAATTTTATTGCCCTTTCAAGGTGACTAAACCTGTGATTCCTCTATTATACATCCTTCCTTTAACATGGTTGATTGTGTGCCTCCCTCATCTACCTCTGATTCCAAATACAAATTTTCCCCTATTGGCGAGTCATGTCTTGGAAACCCTGAAAGCACCTAAAATTTGATTTCTCTTGAGTTATGCTTTGATGGGCATTTCTTGTTTATCCAAGATGTCACTTTAGTATGGAATATTTATGCTTTTTTGGTCTTTCTGTTCCTTTTGGGGATGTGACTTCCTCTGCCCTTCTTTTAGTTATTTAATTGCAATTGGTATTTGAATGTTGGAAATTTAAATGGTCGCATCTTGTTCTTTAGGAATATTTCTTTAACACATAATTGTAGAATCCCGCTGTTCTAGTTTAGGGTTGCTTATAGGGGTGGTACTAATGGGTAAAAAAATCCCTTGAGTGTTTAACAAAAATTAGTATATGGGATTGATTATTCTATTTATTTCATTTCAATTCAAGATGTCTGTTTGGTATTGGAAATATGGTGGTTAGGTACATCATTTAGGATCATCATGAATCTGGTTTGGATTGTGTTGCTTTTAATCCTTTATATTAGAAGATACACTAAAGTGGTTTTGAATCCTGAGGTTGTGAATATTGGAGCTATATTCACATTTAGCACTATCAATGGGAAAGTTGTAAAGATAGTCATGAAGGCGGCGAAACAAGATGTGAATTCTGATCCAAGCGTTCTTGGTGGGAGAAAACTGGCTATAACCTTGCATGATTCTAACTATAGCGGATTTCTCAGAATTGTTAGGGCATTATAATTCATGGAGTATGACACAATAGCTATTATTGGTCCACAAAGTGCTGTGATGGCCCATGTACTCTCACATCTTGTAAATGAGCTTCATGTTCTACTGCTGTCATTAACAGCCTTGGACCTAACCCTCTCGCCTCTCTAGTTCCCTTACTTTATTCAAATGGCCGCCAATGATCTATTCTAGATGACTGCCATTGCAGATATGGTTAGTTTTTTTGAATGGAGAGAGGTTATTACTGTATACTTGGTGATGATCAAAGCCAAAATGGGATAACTACATTGAGTGATAAACTTGCAGAAAGGCAGTGTAAAATCTCCACCATGTAGCCACACCTCTCTCAACTCACTCACATAGCTCTCACAACTCACCCATGCAGCCACATTCTCTCAAATCACTCACACAACTCTCACAACTCACCCATGCAGCCACACCTCTCACAACTCACCCATGCAACCACACCTCTCTCAACTCACTCACACAACTCTCTCAACTCACCCATGGCCATCATGGTCATCGCATGCAGCTCATACACAAGCCACCTGACCTCACAACACTACCATGTAGTCCATGGTCACCCCATGGTCACCCATGGCCTTCACAGCAGCTACACACTACACCATAGTTCCCACATGCAGTCCGCATGCACCCCATGGCAGCCATGGCCATCACAGCCTACCCCCCCTTCACAGCCATCCCACACCGAACCATTCAGCTCACCCATGACCGCACACTCCCACATATAGCCTAAAGCCACCACATGCAGCCCACATACAGCTTAAAGCCACCCCACTGCCCATATGCAGCTCAAGGTCTCCAAAAAGCCACCACATGTAGCCCACATACAGCTTAAAGCCACCCCACTGCCCATATGCAGCTCAAGGTCTCCAAACAGCCACCAAATGCAGCCCACATACAACTTAATGCCACTCCATAGCTCACATGCAGCTCAAGGTCTCCAAACAGCCACCACATACAACTTAAAGCCACTCCACGGCTCACCCATGCAGTAGCCACTTTCTATTCTTTTGTTTTTTTTTTCTTCTTATTTTAATATTAAAAATTTACCTATTTATTTATTTTATTTATTCCTTTTATTACTCTCAAATAACTCTTTAAAATCCCATTTTTTTAATCTAATCTTCAAAATACAATTTTCAAATAATTTTCTAAATTTTCCAAATTTAATCTTTAAAATTCAATTCTCAAATTGTTTTCCTAATTTAATCTTCAAAATACAAGTTTCAAATGATTTTCTAAGTTTTCCGAATTTAATCTTTAAAATTCAATTCTTAAAACGGTTTTCCAAATTTAATCTTTAAAATTCAATTCTTAAAACGGTTTTCCAAATTTAATCTTTAAAATTCAATTGTCAAAATGGTTTTCCAAATTTAATCTTTAAAAATCAAAAAATAGTTTTCAATTTAATTTCTTAAAAATTTAATTCTCAAATCAAAATTTCTAAAATTCCTTATCCCATTCCTTAGAACTATTATTCTCAAATCAAAATTCTCAAAATTCCAAATCCTATTCCTTAGACTTATTAGTATTCTCAAAAAAAATTTCCAAAATTTTAAATCCCATTCCTTAGAACTATTATTCTCAAATCAAAATTTCCAAAATTCCAAATCCCATTTCTTAGAACTATTATTCTCAAATAATTTTTCAAAGTTCCAAAATTCCAAATTTATTTTTTAAAACTATTATTCTCAAATAATTTTCTAGATTTCCAAAACTTCAAACTTAATTTTTACTGCCATCTTTAAATAATTTTCCAGATTTCCAAAATTTCAAATTTCATTTTCAAAACTCTCATTTTCAATTTTAAAAAAAATATATAAAAATGAATAAGTTTTCATAATTCCAAAATAATGGAATTTATGAGAATTAATTCATAACAATATAAATTGGGCTTTGGTGGGAGCCTAACATTCATAATATTTCTTTCGAAAATAATTCAAGTGAACTGTGCGATTAATTTTGTTTGATTTTTTATTTGGTTTTGTGTGGGATATTTTATACTTATCATTGTACACATAACTTTATTTCATGACAGCACTTTATTACCTGCTACCAAGGTACGCTTTCACCCTCACTCTGTTTATTATTTCGTCATTATGACTTGTTTTTTAACTATGATCATTTTGGTACCCATTGATCTCTTAGTTAATGGTCATACCTACTTCACTTTATTTAGTAGAGACCCATTTTTAGGGGCTTAGAGGGGTGCTACGGTCTTTACCGTACCTTCCCAATTAGTAACCTAATCCCCGAACTCAGTTTTGGTTTTTCACAGACCGGTTTTTCCAAATAAGGAGTCACACTTAGGGTTTTCTTTCTTATTTTGTTTTCCCTTAAAAAATAAAACAAAAATAAGTGGCGACTCCAAGTCTTTTCTAAAAATCATATTTTTCACCAAATAAAGAAAAACCGAGTCTCGCCCATCAAGTGGGAATGCATCGTGAAATATGTGGGTCTACAAGCCCTCTTCAATAGAGATCACGAGTGTAAGGAATGCGAGTAGAAATACGAGTAGTGAGTGGAATGAAGTGAACTATACCGAAGAACTATGAAAAGACCATAAATTTTGTCCTAGCATATGACTTGATAAGCCGTAAGATAGACCAATCACAAGAGAAGAAATACCCTAAATAAAAGGTTATAGGAAACCAAAGCAATGGGTCGACCGACATGACAAATACAATGGAAAAATGAGGACAAAAAATGGAGACTATCATCTCTAAACACTAGGAAACTATGACTCCGAATGCTAAGAATGGGAAAAAGAATGGTTCTAAAAGCCTAATAGAGAAAGTGGCTCTAAGTGCTTATGAAAATAGTGGCTCTGAATGCCTATGAAAATGGTGGCTTTGAACGCCTATGGGAGTGTTAGCTCTGAACGCTTATGGAAAGGATGGCTCTGAACGCCTATGGGAGTGCTAGCTCTGAATGCCTATGGAAAGGATGGCTCTGAACGCCTATGGAAATGATGGCTCTGAACGCCTATGAAAAAAAAGTGGCTCTAAATGCCTATGCAAATGATGGCTCTAAATGCCTATGGAAATGGTGTCTCTAAACGCCTATGGAAATGGTCGCTCTGAACGCCTATGCAAATGGTGGCTCTGAATGCCTATGAAAATGATGGCTTTGAACGCCTATGGGAGTGGTGGTTCTAAACGCCTATGGGAGTGGTGGCTTTATATCTTAAAAAAAATTCTTTATTAATTGATCTTAAGCATAAAACTCAATAGATGTACATCATAGTTCAACTGAAAAACAACAATGGTGAAAACAAATCGTCTCATAAACTCTTGACTAGGGAGTTTATTGATGCTCACAGGGTGAAATCTGATGTGATCCATCTTAGTATCAAGAAAGTCATATGTAGCCAACCACAATATCATAAATCATGAAAAAACTGAAGAATGTGCTCAAATCAAGAGGTAAACTGGCTACGAAAGTAATAATTGATCATGGAGATACCAATCCCAATGTAGAACAGGGAATCATAAGTACAAGGCATAAAACTATCCATCTCATCAAAGTGAGGAATATGCCTCAGCATAACAGATGAATTTCACATGAAGTAATCAATACTGACCATCCGCCCATGCACTATTGCCCCAATTAGATCTCCTCAACGAGAGAGGGATATACCCCAGTATGGCACTTGATGTGCAAATCTTAGGAGGAACGAACAACATCGATTATCCATTTATGCATCCAATAGTCAAACAAATCTTAGCATCCTAAGGGAAAGATAACACACTCATATAGTGATGACCCAAAGTACAAGGCCAAGGTGTAACATAGTAGATGCATAGCGTAGGACAAAGGTCTATCATTACCAATCAAGCATCCCCACAAATCATGGATGTGGGAGTCATACAAACCAATGGCAACTAAGAAAATCCCATGATGAGGGTAATATGCCCCAGTATAGGCATCTGGTGTGTCAAAGAGACAGAATTGATATCACCAACTGAATACTATCTCCATACTCAGGTTCTGACAAACATCATCAGACTAAGCAAAAGAGGAACCAAATGTCACTCGAAGCATCTTCCATTAGGGAAAGCACAACAAGACCCATATTTCAACCAATTGCTAAACCCTGCCCAACTGAAGACTGTCGAAGATAACATCTAATCTCATGGCCTCAGGGTAGTCTTACGACAAGGATCGTAATGTAGGCCTAGGGTAATAGGGTGAAAGAAATGAAGGGAAATTGAGCTCAATTACCCAATGATCAAACTCAATACCCTCGTGTTTAAGATGTAATATGCAGAATAATCTCGTTAACTACTATACTTGATAGCAAACAACGCAGGTGTCAACAACGAAATATAAGAGAAAAGAGAAATGGTCGAGTTGTCAATACAGTATGTGATGGATTTGAAGAGGCTAATAAATCAAAGACATGTATCAATGTAAGAAATGAATAAATATGGAATGACTATCTGGAAAATAGATGATGGGAAACGAATGAGAGAAGCGAGAAGGTGTAGGGAATGATGACAAACTCATATTAGTGCAACCAAAGAAAATCATATGACCAAAGATGGAATCGTAGTGAAGATAGTGATCCGAAGGCCCCAGTGATGGGTTACTCAATCCTCACATCCAATGTATATTAACCTTGATCCATGAAGCGAAGGATCTCATAAAACTCTCACCAAACTATTGTCACTCTAAAAATATAAGTATCACAAGAAGTGGATGCTCTCAAAAGGCTCACATGTGAGCTCAATGATAGATAACCCAATGAACAACCCTCAAATATCAATGAATGCTCAATGGAATACACTACAATAAATAAACTTGTCATTACACCTTTTTTTTTTTTTTTTGAGACCACTAGTACTAAGAAACCGAAACTCCACTTATCAAAGAATATAAATGAATAAACTCTCCTCAATCACCAATGAAAATATGAATCATACGCAAACCCTAGAAGTATGTCGACTCCAATCATTAACATGTATATAAAGCCCCAACCCTAAGGTCACCTCTCAAGCTAAGGTATCCAAATCAAAGTTAATGGGTGGAATGAAGGGTGTGATATGGCTACCTTGATGCACTAAAAATGTGAAAAGTCATCGATTAAAGGAAATAAAGAGAGTGAGATAGAGCAAGAGAAGACAAAAAATGAAAATAGACGAAAAAGGAACAATAATAAAACATAATAGAAGTGGAATAGTAAGAGGATGATAACAAGAAAAAGAAAATAGATCAAAGAGTTGAAACTCATGAGACTATCCAAGTAAGACATGCATACACAACCAAGGGCCCCTACCCAGGTGATGAAAGGTAAGCAGAGCTATAAGAAAGAAATGCTATAATGCACTAGTGAGGCTCAAGAGGTTAGCAACAATTTTTATATGAAATGAGTGCGATAAGATATAAGGCTAATCAAAACGATGGCCACCCATCCTTTGACCATAATCTTAAACGTAATACTTCTTCAGCTGATCCATGTTGGTTGGCTCTAAAAATTGGTTTCCATCTATGTAAGTCAACCATGCAACCCCTTCTAGAGTTAGCTCTCGAATAACATAAGGTCCACTCCAACTAGGTTTAAACTTCCCCCTAAGGTCTTCAATAAGACCTTTAAGAATCCTTAAAACCAAATCTCCTTTTGTAATGGCCTAGGTCTGACTCATTTCTTGAAAGCACGAGCCATCTTCCTCTGGTAAGCCTAAATATGGTCTACAACTCACAACCTTCTTTCGTCCAAAAGGTTAAGTTGATCAAATGGAGCCTGAGCCCACTCTGCCTCAGAAACTTGCTACTTAGGGCCACTCTCAATGAACCCATTTCTATCTCAACGGGCAAAACAACCTCCATACCGTACACTGGGGAGTAAGGTGTAGCTCCTATAAAAGTGCAAAAAGAAGTATGGTATGCCCATAAAGCAAAAGGAAGCTTCTATGATCGATCTCGAGAAGTCTCAACCATCTTTCTTAGAATCCTTTTTATATTCTTATTTGCAGCCTCTACCGCTCCATTAGTTTACCGTATGCAGATGATTTATGATGTTGAATGCCATATTTCTGCAACAAAGTTTCAACTTCGGCTCTAAAGTGTGCTCCCCCTATCTGAAATCAACTCACGAGGAACTCCGTAACGATAGATAATATGTGACCTGATGAAATTGGCAACTCTAGCATATGTCAACTTCGCATATGCCTTCTCAGTAAAATAATATATGGATGCTAAGATGAACTCATGGCCATTGGAAGATTTCAGTGAGATCTTTCCAATGATATCAATACCCCATACTGAGAAAGACCACGACGATGTCAAAGCATGCAACTCTGAGGGCAGTACATGAATAAGATCACCATGCATCTGACACTCTGGGCATTTTTGAACAAACTAACAATAATCAGTCTTCATAGTCAACCAAAAGTACCCCAATCTCATAATCTTACACATTAACATGTGTCCACCCATATGCGGACCACAAACTCCTGTATGAACCTCTCTCATCACTCGATATGTAGAGGCTCGATCCAAACATAAGAAAAGCATACCATCAGCCGATCGTCTATATAAAGTCTCTCCACATATCACAAATCTAGTGGCTAATTGCCTCAATGATCTCCAATCCTTGGTTGTTGCAGCCTCGGGTATGTGCCAGATTTGAGAAACTGATGAATGTCATGAAACCATGGTAGGTCATCCGGGACCTTTGTCTCATTAATCAAGTGACTATAAACGGGCACAGATCTAGTCTCAATCAATAAGGAACGAACTATCACATTAGTTGAAATGTCAATTGTATAAGTTAGGGTAGCTAAGGCATTAACAAACTGATTTTGTGATCTAGGGAGATGAATGTATTTCAGCTCAAATTTTTCAATCAACAACTTTAGGTAGGCGTGGTATGGCTTTAGCTTCGCGTCTCTAGTCTTCTAGTCACCTCGAACCCGTTTGAGTACTAGATTGGAATCACCAAGTACATCTATCTGTGTGATGCCAATCTCTAATGCAGTCTGTAAATTGAGGATACATGCTTCATACTCAACAATATTATTTATGGTGGGGTGGTAATCGAAAAATGTTAAATGAACAGATCTCGAAATGTGATCACCCTGGGGGGATACCAACAAAACACCTATCCCATACCCCAAATGATTAGATGCTCCATCGAAGTACATGCGCCAACCTGATAACCTAGTCATAGCGGTAAACTCCTCATCTGGAAAATCATCATCAACTGGTCTACTTTCGATTGTTGGTAAGGACGCTAAATGGTCTGCAACAACTCTCTCCTTAATGGATTTCTGAGAGATGTATTGAATATCAAATTTTGTGAGAAACACTAGTCATCTCATCAGTTTACCAGCCAAAGTAAGCATATCAAACAAATATCTCAACGGATCAAGACAGGAAATCAAGTGCACTAAATACTTTGTCATGTAATGCCTCAATCTCCTGGTGGCCCAAAGCAGTGCCAAGAAGAAGCGCTTAATCACAACATATCTCATCTCATACTCTAACATCCTCTTACTCAAATAGTAGATAGCTTGCTCATTCCCTGAATCATCAAGTTGAGCCAACATGCATCCTAAAGCTATGTCCGAAACTGACAAGTACAAGATTAGTGGACGTCTCGGTATAGAAGGCATTAAAATTGGAGGGGAAAGGAAATAATCCTTAATTCTTTCAAAAGCATGATGATAATCATCATTCTAGACTGTAGGCTGATTCTTTCTTAGAAGATGGAAGATAGGCTCACATATATCTGTCAATCTGGCAATGAAGTGACTGATATACTGCAATCTGCCCAGAAAACCTCTGACCTCTTTCCCAGTCTTGGGCGCAAGCATATCAAGTATGACTCTAATCTTATCAAGATCGACCTTTATGCCTCGCTCACTGACCATATATCCTAGTAATTTCCCAGAAGACACATCGAAGATGCACTTTTTGGGATTCAGTCTCAACTTAAATTTCACGATCCTTTAAAAGAATCTCTCTAGAGCTGCCAAATGATTTGCCCTATCATGGGACTTTACTATCATGTCATCAACATACACCTCAACATCCTTATGCATCATGTCATGAAATAAAGTAGTGGCTCCTGTATTTTTCAGTCCAAATGGCATGACTTTGTAACAATAGGTACCCTACTCAGGGATGAAAGCGTTCTTTTTTCTATCATTTGGAGCCATCAAAATCTAATTATATCTAGAAAATCCATCCATAAAAGATAACATCAAGTGGCTTGTAGTGTTATCCACTAATAAATCAATATGGGGTAGAGGGAAATCATCCTTAGGACTGACCTTATTAAGGTCTCTAAAATCAACACAAACCCTAACCTTACTGTCCTTTTTGGGGAACAGGGATGACATTAGCCAACAACTTAGGGTACTCAACTACTGATAAAAATCCTACACTGAGTTGTTTTTGAATCTCCTCTTTAACTTGTAAACTCCATCATGGGTGCAATCATCTTAACTTCTGCTTAACCGGTCTAGCGTGTGGCAAAATGGGTAGATGATCTTGAACTATAGATGGATCAAGGCCTGGCATGTCCTCATATGACCATGCAAAGACGTCTAAGTATGATCCAAGTAAATGAATGAGGTTGTCCCTTTCATCAATGGATAGGGGTGATCCAATTTTCAACTCTCTAGGCCGGTTAGCTGTACTGAAATCAACAATCTCAACATCCCCTACCATAGGGGTAACCCTCTCATCTGAATCATGTTGTGCAATCTCAACATCTATATCAAGTATTTGTGAAGTGGGTGCATAAGGTGTAAGTAAAGAAACATCATAAGAGACAGATGAATACTCGTAAATGCTCAAATCCATAACTAAATCATCATAAACATAGTTAAAGCGAGTGTCAAATCCTAAAAGAATGTCCAATGAAAGAGGTGGGTCCACAGAGTCAGACACTCCCTCAACTAGGCCAACAGTGCCCTCATACATATCAATAATAGGAATAACAATAGCACGAAGCTCAGGAGTAGGAACAGTCCAATCCTCCTCAGCAATCTCGATGATAGATACTCCAAAAAACTCTAATGGTGAGAAAGGCTCGTGCTGAACTGCATCAAGGAACTAACTGATACCCAACATGTCCATCTCATCATGATACTCATCATGAGGAACTACTCCATCAATCATATCTGCAAGCTCAGCGATTATAACATAATCAGTAGTCTCATCTGGGAAACACAAGAAGAATAAGTTGGCTCGATCGAAAGATGGTGGAGCGATCGTCACAAAAGCTGACACGCTAGGGGTATCATCACCCATCTGCATCTGATGGAGCATATGTTGAAGCTCATTCACTGTACTATCCTCAACACCCATCTCCTCAACACAAGGTTGAACCTCTAATCCCCTAACAAAGTAATTGACCAAACTAAAAGTGTAAGGGCAAACAAGATAATCAAATGAGATGCCAGACAATTGAGGCCTTACTCTATCCCTACGTAGTCGTGCCATATAATGAACATCATCCTCTAAAGGGGTGAATCCAAGTCCAAAAGGAGCCTCTCCATCCCAACTCATCCCCTGCAAACTCAATCAAATGTACCCTTTCCGGGGGTGGAGGTACTGCTCTAGTGTCATGAGTAGGTAGCGGGTCTGTGGCTACACCCGGGCGCCCCAAATCAACCAAGCCCTGATCAATCAAATCCTGAATGGCATGTCTCAATGCTGAATAGCTGTCTGTATCATGGCCTACTCTCTTATGGTAGGCACAATGAAGATCTGTCCTGAATCCTGGGGGGGTAGGTTGTAATGGTGGTCTAGGCGGTAGTGGGGCAATTAGTCCTCCCTCAACCAATCTCTGAAAAGCTCGGCTCAGTGGCATCCCAAGTTGTGTGAACTGTCTAACCGACCTCGGTGGAGGCGGTGCTCTATATTGATGATGGAACTGCATAGGCGGCCTCTAGGGTGCCTGTGTAGCATATACCGGCTGTGGTGGTGGGTGCAGATAAGTAGTCCCTACCGGCCTAATGGGAGCAACTGGTCTGTACCGATCATGCTATATCATTTGATAAGGAGTGCCTAAAAACTGACTCTGAAACGGAGGACAATGTGCGGACCTGTGTCCTGTCATGCCAATAGTACCAACATCTGAGGGCCTGGGTCCTGATCCCGACTTCTTCCCCTTTGAGTCCGAATAGGAAGAATCTGCCCATAAACCTCAAGATATACCCTCCTCAATGCCACAGAGGGCTTGCACTAATGAGCCAAAGTTTGTCTGAGGGAAGCCCATGAGATGCCTAGCAAAGTGGGGCTGAAGGCTACGCATAATCATAGTGATTTGATCGCGCTCTGAAGGTATATCAATAATCTGTGCTATCTTCTCCCTCCAACGGGAAATGATTGAAGTGACTGACTCATCCGGCCCCTGTCTGAGGGCCTCTAGCTCCCTCCGGGATACATCCACTACAGTATTGAAAGAATACTGTCTGATAAACTCTTGTCCCAAATCAGCCCATGTCCTACGTCTCGAAGGGTCCAATGAGGCAAACCAACGTTGAGCAGCACCACTCAGTGACAGAGGGAATAACATAATCATCTATGCCTCATCTAGTCTATGCCTGCGCATAATAGTGTTATACAACTGCAAGTGAATACGGGGGCACCCTATCCCCGTGTATTTCTCAATGTCCGACATGCGGAACTTAACAGGCAAAGCTGCTACTGGCAGATCATCATATCCATCCCAACTCATAATCCCATCAGAAACATGTAGTGATCTCATCCTCTGCTCAATCCTGTCAATACGAGCCTGGGTGTCATCAACAATCTGTGCAGGTGCCACAACAGAATGCGGCGTAGTCTCAGTTCGGCAGTGCAACACAAATGCTCCAGCCTGGGGAACTGACTGAACTGGTGGTGGTGGTGGTGGTGGTGGTGGAACTATGTAGTCTTGCTATATAGTAGGTCCAGATGGCCCAGGTGGAGGTGGTGGTGGTGTGGTAGAGTCATGCGGGGTGCTTCCCAGAATCGGTAATGGCTGGGCCTGGTGCCCATCAATCCTCTGACCCAATCCTAAGATAGCGTCCCTGAGTGACGCCATGGTATCGGTAATCTCAGCCAACTGGTCAACAGTAGCGTACTGAGGGTCCATATCTCTATGATCTGGTATCTGCTCTAACTGGCTGTGTGGATCTGATCCTCTAACCAGTCTATCTCCAATCCGAATCCAAGCTCGGGAACCTAGGTCGATCTCAATCAATAATCTTACAACAGGAAAGGGGTACGCCAGTCCCCGTGACTATCAATCCTGACATCAAACTAGGAATGTATGATTAAAATCTTCCAAGAAAATGAAATGACATGTGATGTCAACAGCTAAACCGATATACGGTTCCGTAGGTAGGAGCGGGATTCTGACATGGGGATACCTTAGGGGTAATGTGGCTCAAAAGTCAAAAAAGAGAAGAGGCAAGTCCTAAAAGACTAGATGACTGTACCCACAAGGATACGCAACCTAAGGTCCTAACCAACAATCAATCAACTATCAAAGTGACATGCTGGCCACGCATGTATCCATGAAATCCAGCTCAGGGCTATATAGGTCTTCATTGCTCAGATATCCGTCTTCTCCATAGTGCTCCCAAACATCGATATAGCCTTTATGCTAGACCCTATTCCAAACCCCTAGCTTGGTCGAAGGCGAACAATTAGGAATGACTCCCAAGAAACACAAGCAATCCATGAGGAATAGTTGACCAAGACTAGTGATTCGGAAGTAAGGGGATACACACATGCCCCACAAACACAAGCAGCAAGCAGTCATGCAAGGGAAGGAGCAGTCATACAGCAAATAGTCATGCACAAAGAGATAGCCTACCACAGATCTACACACAATCTAATCATCTAAGTCTAATCCCAAATGTCATAGCTAGATACCAATCAACAATGAGCAAGCATGCTAGAATCCAATAGGTGAACACACAAGCAACAACACATCACAGGTGCAAGCCAAATACCAACCAAGTACGTGATCATCAGTCATCTATGTAGCCTAAGAGTCTACTGATTAATGAACCATGTTCTCTAATATACCCAACTCAAGTTCAAGCTTGATCTTTTTATGAAACCAGAGATTCTGGGTTCGATCCCCAGTGGAGTCACTAATTTGTGGACCCTCACCCGATCCACCGGACCGACACAACTCGTTTTAAAAGAAAAGAAAGAATGAAAAAGTTGAGTTTTCCAGTTTTGAAAAACCCGCCCCCGATGAGGAACGGTGTTGTATGGAGTCACCACTTACTTTTTTTTTTTTTTTTTTTTTTTAAATGGGGAAAATTAAGTAAGAACAAAAACCCCTAATGACCCTAGTATGGAAAAAGCGGTCTGCGAAAACTAGATTCTGGGTCCGGGGATCAGGTTACCCATTGGGAAGGTACCTCATGCGAGGTAGCACCCCTCTAGGCCCAGAACTCGGTCTCTACTAATGAATTGGGTATGTGGGAGCATATGGGTCAAAAATGAAACCCTAGGCTAAATAGATGTCATGAATCACACAATCCTAATTGGTATTTGGCATGCATATGAATTCAACCAACCAAAACAATGGGTGCGTACCTGATTACTACTCAAAAAGTGCTATTTGATAGCTTGTAATTATCCTTTTACACACTTTTGAGTAGTAGTTATTGCCTTTTAACCCAATTAACATGTTAAGGACCCTTGCAATCAATTCTAATCAAATTGTGTTAAGTTTTGGTGTTTTGATAGCTTTTTTATCACCAAAGCAATATGAGATTGAGGAGAGTTATTTGGAATCTATGGCAAAGCAATGGAAATCTCAGAGGCATGAAGAACCAAAGGTTTGAAGTCCTTTGCCATAAGCAAATCCGGAATGCAAGGAGGGGAAGAAAAGAGAAATCTACCATGAAGCATTCTTGATGATAGTCATGTCAGCCACTTTTGGAGCACTTCCTGAAGTCCAATTTATGCATGCTATATGTCATTTTAAATCTTAGGAAGTCAACAATCCAATGCTTCAAATGGTGCCTAATTCGGAGTTGAAATGAAGGAGTTACAGCCATTGGAAGCCAATCACTCCAAGCTGAAGGAAGAATTTTGCACAGCGTTGCGAAATCACCCTTTTGTTGCGAAATGATTTCGCAGCCTTTTTGCACAGTGCTGTGGAATTCCCCCTGAAGTTTTATGACACGTTGGAAGCCAAACACTGCAAGCTGAAAGACCACTTCACAGCGGTGCGAAATCAACCGTTTTCTGCGAAGTGATTTCAGCCCTTTTTATGCGTCTGCGAAATTTAGCTTTTAAGTTAGGAAAAAGGATAAATATCCATGTAATAACTATTAATGTAATATTCATATAAATAGAGCCCAGGGAGCCTGTTCTCAGGGTGACAAACCTTTTGTAAAAGTTTGAAAGAAAGTAAAATACAGAGCTTGAGCTCTGCCTTACCTTCTCACTTTGATTGTATTTTTCATTTACTTAGTTATGCACTCTCTGAGGAAGTTTCCCCAGAGAATGAGTAACTAAACCTTTAGTTCCTTGGAGTTAAGGTTGCCGGGAAACGTCCCAAGTGCAAGAATTAGTAGCTTTGTGGTTTCAGCTATGAATGAAGAGAAAGTGTGTCCCGTGAATGGTTTCTATATTTTTAGTTAACTTAAAACGCCTTGGAGTCACCTGGGCCAACACTTGGTAAGGCAAGTGATCTCTATCCATGGAGATGCACTAGTTTACCCCTTGCGAGCCTCTGGGAGGTGACTTAAAGGTAGGATTTTCTAGAATTGCCAACACTTGGTAAGTTTTGGGACTCTAAGGAGACATCCATTAGTTATCTCTTTCGAGCTTGAGAAAGGAAGTCCAAGGTTAAAGATCACCTTAAATGGTAAAGGCTAAGTGAGAGGCTCGAACCATTGCAAGTTGCATCAACGAGAGAGAATTAGAGCTGAAATTCAATTAAGGGATGCATTTGTACAGCACCGGTTAGAGAATTGACTTTATGTTAATTCTCTAATGCGAGGAAATGAACCAACTAACCGGAGCTATGTTTTTGCATGAGGAACCTCCCCTGTGAACCTAAATCTCCAAGGAATGTTTTTCTTTATAAGTAATTTCCATTACTTGCTGTGCCGTTAGTCTAAATCTAAACCTTTTTCAACCAAAGTTTGTGTTTTATTTCTTAAGCTAACCTTGAAATGAAACAGCACCAATTCACTTTGAATTGGTATCTTTTTTAGTTTGAAAACCCTTCCCAGTGAACGATCCTAGAGCCACTATGCTATAGTAGCTTTTTCTTTGCTACCCTAGTTCATGGTGTAATAGGTTATAAATTTTGTTGATTACTCCCTCCATCAAGGATCACCAGCTGGACATGAATCAGCTGATACACCAATTGGGCATGAATCAAATGGCGCCGTTGCCGGGGAAGGTGTCAAGTTTATAGTGATACTATTTCATAGTACTTGTGATTTTCATCACAAGTTTGGTAACGTTTCTTTCGCTTTATTAATTCTCATTTTTTTTTCCTTTCAACTTATTCATAATCTAAATTTAGCTTTTAAATTCAGCTTAGTTTTATTTTGTTTTTGTAGCCCTATTTTCTTTTTGTTGTCCTTTATTTTCATTTTAGTTACAGATAGATACTAGTTGTGTATGCCAAAGTGGATACGAGACAGTGGAGGAAGGCTTGTTAAATGCGATACACCTCATAATAAGAAATTGGAATTGAGCTTGAATATCATGGAAGCTACACCTGAAGATCAGCATAGTCACCAAGGTCATCAAGGCAATCTCAATGAATTTAGATCAATGAGGGACCGCATGCATCCACCTCGTATGAGTGCACCATCATGTATAGTGCCTCCTACAGAGCAGCTAGTGATCAGACCGTATATTGTTCCACTTCTACCAACTTTCCATGGGATGGAAAGTGAGAATCCCTACGCACATATGAAAGAATTTGAAGATGTTTGTAATACATTCCAAAAGGGAGGAGCTTCAATTGATTTGATGAGGCTTAAGTTATTTCCTTTTACTTTAAAGGATAAAGCCAAAATTTGGCTTAATTCTTTAAGGCCGAGGAGTATCCGTACTTGGACTGACTTACAAGCTGAATTCCTTAAGAAATTTTTTCCCACTCATAGAACAAATGGCTTGAAAAGGCAAATTTCAAATTTCTCAGCTAAAGAGAATGAGAAATTCTATGAGTGTTGGGAAAGATATATGGAAGCTATAAATGCTTGTCCTCACCATGGTTTTGATACTTGGCTATTGGTGAGCTATTTTTATGATGAGATGTCGTCCTTAATGAAGCAACTCCTGGAGACAATGTGTGGAGGAGATTTCATGAGTAAAAATCCTGAGGAAGCTATGGATTTCTTGAATTATGTAGCTGAAGTTTCAAGGGGATGGGATGAACCGATCAAAGGAGAAGTGGGAAAGATGAAGTCTCAACTGAGTGCTTTCAATGCTAAGGCTGGGATGTATACCTTGAAAGAAGATGATGATATGAAAGAAAACTTTGCAACTGTGACAAGAAGATTGGAGGAGCTGGAACTGAAAAAGATGCATGAAGTGCAAGCTGTTGCTGAAGCACCAGTGCAAGTGAAGCTTTGTCCTAATTGTCAATCATATGAACACTTGGTGGAGGAATGCCCTACAATTTCAGCTAAAAGGGAAATGTTTGGAGATCAAGCAAATGTTGTTGGACAATTCAAGCCCAATAACAATGTACCCTATGGAAATACTTACAACTCAAGTTGGAGGAATCATCCAAATTTTTCATGGAAGCCTAGAGCACCTCAGTACCAACAGCCAGATCAACCATCTCAACAATCTTCAAGTCTTGAACAAGCAATAGTGAATCTCAACAAGGTAGTGGGAGATTTTGTTGGAGACCAAAAAGCCATCAATGCTCAACTTAATCAAAGAATTGACAGAGTAGAGAGTACTCTGAACAAAAGGATGGATGGAATGCAAAATGATATAACCCAAAAGATAGATAATCTCCAATACTCAATATCAAGGCTCACAAATTTGAACACAGTGCAAGAAAAGGGAAGATTTCCTTCTCAACCCCACCAAAACCCCAAGGGTGTCCATGAAGTGGAAAGCCATGAGGGAGAATCATCACAGATGAAAGATGTCAAAGCCTTGATCACTCTAAGGAGTGGTAAAAAAATTGAGAAGCCAACACCTAAGCCACATGTTGAGGAAGAAGAAGAGACAATGAAAGGGGAGGAAATGGAAGACAAACAGGGAGAGATCAGTGAAAAGAGAGAGGACTATGATTCAACAATGAATGCAAATCCAGAGAAGGAACTTCTGAAGGAAGAAATGCTGAAGAAATCAACTTCTCCACCTTTTCCTCAAGCATTACATGGGAAAAAGGGGATTAGAAATGCATCTGAAATTCTTGAAGTATTGAGACAAGTTAAAGTCAATATCCCACTGTTGGATATGATTAAACAAGTTCCAACATATGCAAAATTCCTAAAGGACTTATGTACTATCAAAAGAGGGTTGACTGTACATAAGAAAGCCTTCTTGACTGAGCAAGTAAGTGCAATCTTACAATGTAAGTCTCCTTTGAAGTACAAAGATCCGGGAAGTCCTACCATTTCGGTCATGATTGGAGGAAAGGTAGTGGAGAAAGCTTTATTAGACTTGGGAGCAAGTGTGAATTTGCTTCCATATACTGTCTACAAGCAATTGGGACTTGGTGAGTTGAAGCCAACAACAATCACTCTATCTCTGGCAGATAAATCAGTAAAAATTCCCAGAGAAGTAATTGAGGATGTCTTGGTTCAAGTTGATAATTTCTACTATCCGATGGATTTTATTGTTCTTGATACGGATCCTACTGTAAAGGAAGCTAATTTAGTTCCTATCATCCTTGGAAGGCCATTCCTTGCTACCTCAAATGCAATCATCAATTGTAGGAATGGGCTCATGCAACTCACTTTTGGCAACATGACACTTGATCTCAACATTTTTTATATGTCTAAAAAGCAAATCACTTCAGAAGAAGAAGAGGGTCCAGAAGAGGTATGCATTATTGACACTCTAGTAGAGGAGCACTGTAATCAGAATATGCAAGACAAACTGAATGAAAGTCTTGCGGATTGTGAGGAAGGTTTGTCTGAGGCCCTAATTTGCTTGCTACTCTACAAAGTTGGAGGAGGATAGAAGAGATTCTATCTTTGTTCAATAAAGAAGAAGGAGCAGTTGCTGAAAAAGAGACCCCAAAACTCAATTTGAAGCCTCTACCTGTGTGATTCATGCCTAATTGGTGTCTCAACTGATTCGTGTCCAGCTGGTGCTCCTTGATTGAGGGAGTAATCAACAAAATTTATAACCTATTACACCATATACTAGGGTAGCAAAGACAAAGCTACTATAGCATAGTGGCTCTAGGATCGTTCATTGGGATGGGTTTTCACTTCACAAATGATATTATTTCAAAGATGAATTGGTGCCTTTTCATTTCAAGGTTAGCTTTAAAAGAAAACATAAAGACGTTTGAATAAAAAAAGTTTGGTTTTAAACTAACCAAAAAT
The DNA here is from genome assembly GCF_004353265.1 of Vitis riparia. Classification (NCBI taxonomy): domain Eukaryota; kingdom Viridiplantae; phylum Streptophyta; class Magnoliopsida; order Vitales; family Vitaceae; genus Vitis; species Vitis riparia. The sequence goes on from NC_048447.1 coordinate 4,235,696, forward strand.
AGTAACTGATTTTACTTACAAAGAAAAGTGTTTCTTGGAGTTTCAGATCACTAGGCTCAGATTCCTCGTACAAAAAGGGAGTTCCGGTCACTTGTTTCTTTTCCTCGCATTAGAGAATTAACATATAGTTCCTTCTCCAACCGGTGTTGTACAGATGCTTCCCTTTAATGGGTTCAAACACTAAATCCCTCTCACTGATGCAACTTGCAATGGCTCGTGCCTCTCACCTAGCACTTGCCATTCAAGGTGATCTTTAACCTTGGATTTCCCGTCAAAAGCTCGCAAGAGATAACTAATGGATGTCTCCTTAGAGTCCAAAAGCTTACCAAGTGTTGGCAATTCTAGAAAATCCTACCTTCAAGTCACCTCCCAGAGGCTCGCAAGGGGTAAAGTAGTGCATCTCCATGGACGGAGATCACTTGCCTTACCAAGTGTTGGCCCAGGTGATTTAAAGGCGTTTTAAGTTAACTAAAAAGATAAAAACCATTAACGGGTCACACTTTCTCTTCATTAAAAACTAAAACAACAAAACTTCCAATTTATGCATGAGAAAACTTACCTGGCTTTCTTCACTCCAAGAGACGAAGAGCCTAGCCTCTCATCCTCTGAGAAAAAATCCTCAGAGTTTGGTTGGCTAGAAAGAAAACTAACGAGAAAACAAGAATATATAGAAGAAACAGAGCAAGTGCTCTGTTCGTCGATTTCACATATATTATATCTATATGATGGATCTCCTGGAACAAGCTCCTCGAGAGTCTCCCAAGAGTCCCTTTTTTAGTGTTTACAAGAGAGTTTATATAGGAAGGTAATTTACCCTTCCTTGGATACTTCTTAGCTAAGGAATTACATGAGTGGTTGAATACAAGGAGAAAATGGAAATTTAGACACAAAAATCTGAAGAAAAATATCTCAAAGTGTCGGTCACAAATATCGGGAAGCACTAAGGACCATTTCGCATGTGAAAACGAGGTCTGCGAGATTTCGCAGACGCACAAAAAGGGCTGCGAAATTACTTCGCAGCAAACGGCTGATTTCGCACCGTTGCGAAGTGGTCTTTCAGCTTGCGGTGTTCGACTTCCAACATGTCATGAAACTTCAGGGGGAATTCCATAGCACTGTGCAAAAAGGCTGCGAAATCATTTCGCAACAAAAAGGTGATTTCGCAGCCGTGCAAAATTCTTCCTTCAGCTTGGAGTGATTGGCTTCCAATGGATGTAACTTCCTCATTTCAACTCCAAATCACACACCGTTTGAAGAGTTGGATTCTTGACTTCCTGAGCTTTGAAATGGTATATTGAATGTAGAAAATGGACTTCGGAAAGTGCTCCAAAAGTGCAAAAGAAGACTGCAGCTACTGTCCTCTATTTTCTTCACTCTGTTTTTCCTTTCTCCTTGCTTCTCTCTTTTGCTTGGCTTGTCTTAATGATCCAAAAAGCTGTCAAAACACTAAAACTAGCCAAAAATATGATTAGAAGTCATTGCTAGGTCCTTAACATACCAATTGGAATAAAAATGGAGAACTACTACACAAAAGTGCTTAAGACATAATGAATTAAAGGCACAAAATAACACTTTTTGGGTAGTAATCACCGTGGAGCTGAAATATACATACCTTGAAGAAAATAATCAATGTCCTGTCGTAATATCTTCATCTCTGACCAGTCATCAAGAGAAGTGTTTACAGGAAGTTCTCAAGAGGTGTAAGAAAGCAATAGGATGGCCAATATCTGATTTGAAAGGCATTAGTCCTTTAGTTTGCACGCATCATATATATATGGAGGAGGAAGCTAAGCTAATTCGTCAACTTCAAAGAAGATTGAATCCTCATTTACAAGAGGTTGTGCGAGCTGAGGTGCTGAAGCTACTTCAAGCAGGTATTATTTACCCTATATCTGATAGTTCTTGGGTGAGTCCTACTCAAGTGGTACCAAAGAAGTCAGGGATTACTGTGGTTCAGAATGAAGAAGGAGAAGAAATTACTACACGTCTCACTTCAGGGTGGAGGGTGTGTATTGATTATAGAAAATTGAATGCAATAACCAGGAAAGATCATTTTCCATTGCCATTTATCGATCAAGTGTTGGAGAGAGTCTCTGGCCATCCGTTCTACTATTTTTTGGACGGGTATTCAAGGTATTTTCAAATTGAAATTGCTGTGGAAGATCAGGAAAAGACCACTTTTACATGTCCATTTGGAACATATGCTTATAGAAGAATGCCTTTTGGTTTATGCAATGCACCTGCAACATTCCAAAGATGTATGTTGAGTATCTTCAGTGATATGGTGGAGCGAATTATGGAGGTTTTCATGGATGACATCACCGTATATGGAGGTACATTTGAGGAATGCTTAGTCAATTTGGAATCGGTTCTTCACAGATGCATTGAAAAAGACTTGGTGCTCAATTGGGAGAAATGTCATTTTATGGTACATCAAGGAATTGTCCTTGGCCATATCATCTCTGAAAAGGGCATTGAAGTTGATAAAGCAAAGGTGGAGCTTATTGTCAAATTGCCATCCCCAACAACTGTAAAAGGAGTAAGGCAGTTCCTTGGCCATGCAGGCTTCTATAGGAGGTTCATCAAAGATTTTTCAAATCTTTCAAAACCTCTTTGTGAGCTGTTAGCTAAGGATGCTAAGTTTATATGGGATGAAAGATGTCAAAATAGCTTTGACCAACTGAAGAAATTTTTAACAACAACCCCAATAGTGAGGGCCCCTAACTGGCAACTACCCTTTGAACTAATGTGTGATGCCAGTGACTTTGCTATAGGAGTTGTGCTCGGTCAAAGAGAAGATGGGAAGCCCTATGTGATCTACTATGCAAGCAAAACATTGAACGAAGCTCAAAGGAACTACACAACTACAGAGAAAGAATTGTTAGTTGTGGTATTTGCCTTGGACAAATTTCGTGCTTATTTGGTAGGGTCTTTCATCATTGTTTTCACTGACCATTCAGCTTTGAAGTATTTATTGACAAAGCAAGATGCAAAAGCAAGGTTGATTAGATGGATTCTTTTGTTACAAGAATTTGATCTCCAAATCAGAGATAAGAAAGGAATGGAGAATGTGGTAGCTGACCACCTTTCAAGGTTAGCTATAGCACATAATTCCCATGCCTTGCCTATTAATGATGATTTTCCTGAGGAATCACTGATGTTCCTAGTAAAAACTCCTTGGTATGCTCATATTGCTAATTATCTAGTTACTGGTGAAATTCCAAGTGAGTGGAATGCACAGGACAGGAAGCACTTCTTTGCAAAAGTCCATGCTTATTATTGGGAAGAGCCTTTCCTTTTAAAATATTGTGCAAATCAGATCATAAGGAAGTGTGTGCCTGAAGAAGAAAAACAAGGGATTCTAAACCATTGTCATGAGAATGCATGTGGAGGCCACTTTGCCTCTCAGAAAACAGCTATGAAGGTGTTGCAATCAGGGTTTACTTGGCCATCTCTTTTTAAAGATGCCCACATCATGTGTAGAAGTTGTGATAGATGCCAAAGGCTTGGAAGGCTAACAAAAAGAAATCAAATGCCAATGAACCCCATACTAATAGTTAAGCTATTTGATGTATGGGGCATTGACTTCATGGGACCTTTTCCAATGTCTTTTGGTAATTCCTATATCTTGATGGGGGTGGATTATGTTTCTAAATGGGTTGAGGCAGTCCCATGTAAACAAAATGATCACAGAGTGGTTCTCAAGTTTCTTAAAGAGAACATTTTTTCAAGATTTGGGGTACCCAAAGCTATAATCAGTGATGGAGGTACTCATTTGTGCAACAAGCCTTTTGAAATTTTATTAGCCAAGTATGGAGTGAAGCATAAGGTAGCTACACCTTATCATCCACAGACTTCCGGGCAAGTTGAGCTAGTAAACAGGGAAATAAAGAACATATTGATGAAAATGGTGAGTTCAAACATAAAAGATTGGTCTATTAAGCTTCATGATTCATTATGGGCATATAGAACAGCTTATAAGACTATTCTTGGCATGTCCCCCTATCGTCTTGTCTATGGCAAGGCGTGTCATCTCCCTGTGGAAGTTGAATACAAAGCTTGGTGGGCAATCAAAAAGTTGAATATGGACTTGATCAGAGCCGGAGCAAAGAGGTGCTTAGACCTTAATGAGATGGAGGAATTAAGAAATGATGCTTACATCAATTCCAAAGTTGCAAAACAGAGGATGAAGAAGTGGCATGATCAACTAATTTCCAACAAGCAATTTCGGAAAGGACAAAGAGTTCTACTCTATGACACAAGACTCCATATCTTTCCTGGAAAGCTCAAGTCAAGGTGGATAGGTCCTTTCATTATTCACCAAGTACATATCAATGGGGTGGTGGAGTTATTGAATTCCAATGGCAAGGATACCTTTAGAGTCAATGGATATCATCTCAAGCCATTCATGGAGCTGTTCAAACCGGAAAAGGAGGAAATCAACCTCCTTGAGCCACAAAAAGCCTAAGCAAACAAGGGTTTGATGGACTTGGTTTCACCAAAGTCCAAAATTTTTGTAAATTTTGTAAATTTTAAAGTTTTCTCCATACTTTTGATCTTAATTTATGATCTTAGATTGTGTATTTTTAAGTAATTCAGTCTTTTTGAATGATCTCAGGTAGGAGAAAATGCAAAGAAATTGAAAGGAAGAAATCAGAGAGAAATCGGAGTGAGAACAGGGCAAAAACAGAGCAGAAATAGGGGTCTGCAAGATCTCGCAGCCTAAGACAATTCTCTGCGAAAACGGCCATCTGTTACGAAATCATTTCGCAACACAATTGACTCCTCTACGAAAATTTTCGTAGCTGCGAATCCAAGTTTGGCACACGAGTGCCACTCCATAGCACAGGAGCCCCCATTCCGCAGCTGCGAAGCGGTTGCGAAGCTCCAAGGCATGAAAAATCCCAATTTCGCAGCCATAACTCCATTCCGCAGGGTGTTTCGCAGCTGCGAAACCGATTTTCGGCACACGAGTGCCACTCCACAGCTTAGTGACCCCCATTTTGCAACTGCGAAGTGGGCTGCGAAAGTAGTTTCTTCTTGCGAAACCCCCATTTTTGCTGCGAAATCGGCTTTCTTCTGCGAAACTCAAAATGACCTTTAATATTCCATTATTTTTTATAAATACCGGTCATTTAAGCTGCGAAAGGGTTTCAGAAAGGGGAAGAGCCATAGCAGCCGTCTGTTCATCTCCTTGCCCGAGCCCGACGACGCACGAACTTCCGATCATCACTTTCGGCCAAATTTCGTCAATCCGAAATGGCACGAACCAGAGGAGCCAAATCTTCCTCTCCTTCCAGCCGCAAACGAACGCCGCGCGAGGCACCTGTTCAAGGCTCTACCTTTGAGCCTCCGCAGCCAGAAGCTGCTTCACCTCCGGCGAAGCCCGCACCAAAGAAACGCCAAGCCAAGCCCGTAGTACAGAAACCTCCGGCGAGGCGTTATCTCACAAGGTCAGGGGGCCGTCCCCTGCAAAAAAGAGCCAGGGTTGAAAGCTCAGAGCCCATAGACTTAACTGAGCAGTCCCTGGTTCCCTCCCCAGAGCCCTCTCCGACGCCATCTTCGGCATCGCCGGCGAAACCTCAAGAGCACCAGTAGCCACTTTCTGAACCCCAAATTCCATCTGGGACAACTCTTGAAGTGCTAATCAGGCATCCGATGCTGACTCAACCACCAATTGAAGGGAATTTAGACTGCCGAGCTCGACCATTTCACTCTGAGCTGTGCTTTGACACAACCACCTTCCAATTGCGGTCGAAGCTTGCAGGTTCATTCCACCTACTGCGCAGATAACGCATGGAGCATTTGCTGACCCCACGAGATTTCTTCTATCCCAGAGTAGCCATGGATTTTTATCAGTCCATGACTACTAAGCAGGTCAGAGATCTTACTCTAATCCATTTTACTATTGACGGTCGGCATGGCATTCTAGGAGCTCGCCATTAGCAGAGGCCCTGCATATACCATACGAGCCAAGCCATTTTGAGGATTACCGAGTGTGGGCTAGTCCCTCTTAGTTGGAAATGGTGCATATCTTGTCCAGAGGAGCTTCCACAAATCCACATCTATTGAGGGGGGAACTTCCTCCAAGGATGTTTCTCATTGATGCACTCTTGCGTCACAATATTTATCCACTACAGCACTGGACTCAGAGGAGAGGAGTTCTTTTAGAGGCCCTGTTCAGGATTTCAGAGGGATACTTTTTTGGCCCTCACCACCTGATTATGGCTGCCCTTCTCTACTTTGAAGAAGGTGCATAAGAAGAAGCTGTCGTGAGCTGATGCCATTCCACTTCTTTTTCCACGGCTGTTGTGTCAGATTCTCGAGCATCTGGGGTATCCATCAGATCCTCAGCTGGAGCGCAAGTGTATATGCCGAGAGGTATTTACTTTCGAAAAGTGGACCAATATGATAGCATATAGAATTGAGCAGCCAGAGCTTCCACAGCCAGCTGAGATACCAGCTACCAGGAGAGCATCTCCAGATCATATACCTGAGGGTATACCCATTGCCTCTCCTACCATATCCAGAGACCCTCCAGTTACTCCAGCCTCATCACAGCCCTCTACTTCAGCTGAGCCAAGGATGGCCATTCCTATTTCAGAGTATAGAGATTTATGCCATGCACTGCAGACCTTGACCGCGTCTCAGAGCAGTCTTGCTCAGGAGATGGCAGCTATGCGAGCTCGCCAGGAGCAGATGATGACCACCCAGGCTCAGCACACTGCCATCTTGAGGCAGCTCCAGCATCATCTCGGTCTCCCATCAGCTGCTGAGTATCTCTCCCCCACCACTACAGTGCCACACTCACAGGACACAGAGCCTCAAGCCCCTCCTAAATCAGCTACTGAAGAGGCAGAGCCATCTGCCTAAGCCATCAGCTCCAGCATCATCCACCTATCTGATCATATATATATATATATATATATATATATATATATCTATTATATATTTCTTTTATGTATTTCGTTTTCATTAGTCTGTTATGAAATCCCATCATTTTGATATCATATATGGGGATTACTTGTATTACTTTCTTTCTGATTGTACTCACATGATTAAAGTAATACAAATCTAGCATTTTTTGTTAACTCTTAGCATTAATCTATTCGTATTTCCTTTGCTCACGCCTTTTATTCTTTTTGAAACATGTGGTTTCTCCAATCAGTATTTGAAATTGATATCGCTCAGGAGGTACCACTTCTTCCCTATAATTTCAATCACCCATATCACATTGAGGACAATTCTCAGCTCGGTTGAGGGGGAAGAAATGAGGGAGGAAGTTTGCTAAGTTAAAGGAAGTATGCAAAGTTATTTTGGTAATTCAGCCTTGTCTAGTAAATTAGTTGTAGTTTTTTGCTTTTTACTCTAATCTCCATGGATTATGAGGAAAAATTTTCAAATTAAAATAGGAGAAACTGAACTTTTGCTTTTCATTTAACTTAGAGTTTGGATTATGCTTACTAAAGTGGTTCAATTGTTGAAGCTTCTATTGAAATCAAGTTTAGTTCTTCCACTTTAAACTATCCACACACTGTGCACAATAGATTCCGATTATAAGATGAAAAACTATTTCCCTCTCGACTTAGGAAAATTTTAGGACTTGGTACTTTTGACCTCATTTAATTATATTGAGACACCTTATGAAAGGCCAATGAGCCTTTGAAAAAAAAAAAAAAAAGAAAGCAAAATGTTTGCTTGCCTTGAAACCCGAGTAAGGTCTAAGGGGTATATGGTGAAAATCTTTAAAAGCTGGTGCCCTAAGCCTTAATTGGTTGGGAGTCACCGACCTCAATGCTCGTTATAAGGGTTGATGGGTGGAGTTAGCATATGGTAGGCGCTTGGGTATAAAAAAAAAATTCATTCTCAAAAGTCCGGGGTAAAATCCTAGGAGTTAGTGGTTGAAAAATCCTTAAAGCTTGATGCCCTAAACCTTAATTGGTTGGAAGTCATCGATGGACCCCCGTTACATGGACAAAACAGAAAAGAATGCCCCTTAAGCCTTGTACCTTCTAAAAAAAAAATGTGTGTTCTCTGCCTATTGAATTTGGTCAGTTTGCTAAGTGTTGAAAAGAGATAGGTTGGGGGGAGAGATTAGTTTAGCATGCTATATTCGGAAACTATCATCTTACACTTAGATTTTTGTGGAAGAATAAAGTTTGGTTATTTGGAAGTGAAAATGATTTTAAAACTTCAATTTGCATAATGCATTCCCTTGATCAATTGTATTTAGCAAAGTTTTTGATAGCCTCTATTGAAGTTTGAGTTTTATTTCTTTAATGTTCCATGTGAGAGTTTGGTCAGTCATGCCACTTAAACAGTTTTTGAAGTGATCAGCATGATGTTGTAAATTATAGTATTGTTTATTTTTATTTTTCTCTCCTTCATTGCTAAGGGACTAGCAATATGTCAGTTGGGGGGAGTGATTACTACTCAAAAAGTGCTATTTGATAGCTTGTAATTAATCCTTTTAAACACTTTTGAGTAGTAATTATTGCCTTTTAACCCAATTAACATGTTAAGGACCCTTGCAATCAATTCTAATCAAATTGTGTTAAGTTTTGGTGTTTTGATAGCTTTTTGATCACCAAAGCAATATGAGATTGAGGAGAGTTATTTGGAATCCATGGTAAAGCAATGGAAAGCTCAGAGGCATGAAGAACCAAAGCTTTGAAGTCCTTTGCCATAAGCAAATCCGGAATGCAAGGAGGGGAAGCAAAGAGAAATCTTCCATGAAGCATTCTTGATGACAGTCATGTCAGCCACTTTTTGAGCACTTCCTGAAGTCCAATTTATGCATGCTATATGTCATTTTAAAGCTTCGGAAGTTAACAATCCAATGCTTCAAACGGTGCACAATTCGGAGTTGAAATGAAGGAGTTACAGCCATTGGAAGCTGATCACTGCAAGCTGAAGGAAGAATTTTGCACAGCGTTGCGAAATCACCCTTTTGTTGCGAAATGATTTCGCAGCCTTTTTGCACAGTGCTATGGAATTCCCCCTGAAGTTTCACGACACGTTGGAAGCCAAACACCGCAAGTTGAAAGACCACTTCGCAGCGGTGCGAAATCAGCCATTTTCTGCGAAGTGATTTCGCAGCCCTTTTTATGCGTCTGCGAAATTTCGCAGACCACGTTTTCACCTGCGAAATGGTACTTAGTGCTTCCCGATATTTGTAACCAACACTGTGAGATATTTTTCATTAGATTTTTGTTGTTTAAATCCCCAAACTCTCCTTGTAAGCCACCAATTATAGGATTCCTTAACTTTTAAGTTAGGAAAAAGGATAAATATTCATGTAATAACTATTAATGTAATATTCATATAAATAGAGCCCGGGGAGCCTGTTCTCAGGGTGACGAACCTTTTGTAAAAGTTTGAAAGAAAGTAAAATACAGAGCTTGAGCTCTGCCTTACCTTCTCACTTTGATTGTATTTTTCATTTACTTAGTTATGCACTCTCTGAGGAAGTTTCCCCAGAGAATGAGTAACTAAACCTTTAGTTCCTTGGAGTTAAGGTTGCCGGGAAAGGTCCCAAGTGCAAGAATTAGTAGCTTTGTGGTTTCAGCTATGAATGAAGAGAAAGTGTGTCCCGTGAATGGTTTTTATATTTTTAGTTAACGTAAAACGCCTTGGAGTCACCTGGGCCAACACTTGGTAAGGCAAGTGATCTCTATCCATGGAGATGCACTAGTTTACCCCTTGCGAGCCTCTGGGAGGTGACTTAAAGGTAGGATTTTCTAGAATTGCCAACACTTGGTAGGCTTTTGGACTCTAAGGAGGCATCCATTATTTATCTCTTGCGAGCTTGAGAAAGGAAGTCCAAGGTTAAAGATCACCTTAAATGGTAAAGGCTAAGTGAGAGGCTCGAACCATTGCAAGTTGCATCAGCGAGAGAGAATTAGAGCTGAAATTCAATTAAGGGATGCATTTGTACAGCACCGGTTAGAGAATTGACTTTATGTTAATTCTCTAATGCGAGGAAATGAACCAACTGACCGGAGCTATGTTTTTGCATGAGGAACCTCCCCTGTGAACCTAAGTCTCCAAGGAATGTTTTTCTTTATAAGTAATTTCCATTACTTGCTGTGCCGTTAGTCTAAATCTAAACCTTTTTCAACCAAAGTTTGTGTTTTATTTCTTAAGCTAACCTTGAAATGAAACAGCACCAATTCACTTTGAATTGGTATCATTTTCAGTTTGAAAACCCTTCCCAGTGAACGATCCTAGAGCCACTATGCTATAGTAGCTTTTTCTTTGCTACCCTAGTTCATGGTGTAATAGGTTATAAATTTTGTTGATTACTCCCTCCATCAAGGATCACCAGCTGGACATGAATCATCTGATACACCAATTGGGCATGAATCAGTACTTGTGGTTCCCAACCATGCGCTGCATAAAAGGTCAGCCAAACACAGATAAACACATAACAAACATTCAGGATTAAGTACCATGCATGCATATGATTCAACAATCAAAATCAACGATGCATACCTGTGGTCCCTAGCCATGTGCTACAGTAGAGGGTGAGTCAGCCATGCAACATGTATTCAAAATCAAGCATCAAAGCTTGTGCCAAAAAGGAAGATAGCTGGTTGAAATGAGGTAAGGGACTCCCCAAATGTCATACAAATCGAACTAGACTCATCTAGACCACACCACCCATAACTTCAAAATTGCCCATACTAACTGAAATCAAACACTGACTTAATCCTTCAAGATGGCTCACAAGTGCCCTATAGCAAATGGGTTTGAGCCCCAATGGATAAGGGCTCGAAAAGTGCCAAAATCGAGGGCTACTTAAAGTCCTCCAGCAGAATAGGTTGAACTAGTTCTCAACTGGTACAACCTATTGAGAAGAATTCCCAAATTTTTCTAGAAAACTCCTAAATGAGTGAGGATTCAAACAAAAGAAACGGTTCTCAATTTTGAGCCCGGATGAGCGAGAACCAGACAAAGAAAGGTCAGGGGTTCTTCATAGCTAACCGAGGTAGCCAGCTATGGTGCTGAACTGGTTGAACCGGTTCCTAACTGGTTCATACGGTTGATAAAAAATCCCAAATTTGGCCAAAACGTTTCTAACTGAATAAGGAAGCAAACAAAAGAAACAGTTCTCAATTCCGAACACGGATAAGTGAGAACTAGACAAAGAAGGGTCAGGGGTTCCTCATGGCTAACAGAGGCAGCCAGCTATGGCGCTGAACTGGTTGAACCGGTTCCCAACTGGTTCAGACGGTTGATAAAAAATCCCAAATTTGGCCAGGAAGTTTCTAACTGAATAAGGAAATGAAAAAAAATAAATGGTTCTCAATTCCAAGCCCGGACGAGTGAGAACCAGACAAAGAAAGGTCAGGGGTTCCTCATGGTTGACAGAGGCAGCCAACTATGGCGCTAAACCAGTTGAACCGGTTCCTAACCGGTTCAGACGGTTGATAAAAAATCCCAAATTTGGCCAGGAAGTTTCTAACTGAATAAGGAAAAAAAAAAAAAAAAAAAAAAACGGTTCTCAATTCTGAGCCTGGATGAGTGAGAACCGGACAAAGAAAGGTTATGGGTTCCTCATGGCTGACAGAGGCAGCCAGCTATGGCGCTGAACCGGTTGAACCGGTTTAGCCGGTTGATGAAAAATCCTAAATTTGGTCAGAAAGTTTCTAAACCATTCATAATCAATCAATAACAATCATGTGTGACCTTTATTACCCACACCCAAGCAATACAATCTTCATATCAAAGGAAATAAAAGATGATGCGGAAGGAGAAAACGCATATGAAGAAGATGAAGATAAACTGCAGGTAAAAAAAATTCAACCTACTTACCTCAGAATCTCCACCAGATATGATCCGTGTATGCCAATGGTGACCTCCAAAAAATGAGATGCTGTAGCTCTCCTCTTCAAAATAACCACAGTGCTGAAGCTTTCCCCCACGCTCTTAACTCAGAAGGTGCCCTGACCTTATGTTTTTCTCACCAGCAAAATATCCCCTCTCCAAAGTGCCCTCCTTTTCTTTTTTCTTTCTTTTGCCCTCCTATCTTCTCACCTTTTATACTCATACCCCTCTCAGCATTTGAGCCTCCTAGGCTTCTTCCCCTTCAGCACCGAAATCCCCTCCATCAGCATGGAAAACACACCCCCCATTATTTCTCTTGCACTTACTAGGCCAGCTCACTCCCTTCAGTTTTCAGTTTGCTTCACCACCAAGAATCCATTTGGATTCATGGTGGGCTGCAAGGAACCCAAACCAAGGCCCAAAATGGGCCCACAACATTGCCCAAAACCGATCTAGAGCTTTTGGGCCTGAGCCATGTAGGATTTGGGTCCCAAAATTACCAAAATCAGTGTTTTACACTAGCTGACTCTATGAACCTGCTGAACCGGATGCCAACCGGTCGAACAGGTTGCAAAAAAATTTGAAAATTTGAAAAAATGTTCCTGGAAGAGTGAGGAATCCATGAAAAAAAAATGGTGTGCAATTCCAAGTTTGAATGAGGGAGCTATGATCAAAATAATTACCAAAAATCAGTGTTCTACACCGGCTGACTTGATGAACCGGCTGAACCGGATTCCAACCGGTCGAACCGGTTGCAAAATTTTTTTAAAATTTGAAAGAATGTTCCTGGAAGAGTTAGGAATCCATGAAAAAAAATGGTGTGCAATTCTAAGTTCGAAAAAGGGAGATATGATCAAAACAAGCCCGAGTGCTCCGAACCTCAACATGCCCCTATAAACTCCAACTAAGCTAAAACATCGGGATGACCCCACTTCCTTCGTATAGGGTGATGTGAATGACTAGGAAAATGGCCACGATGACCCTCCAAAATGAACCACATACGAACCACAATAGACCACAAACAAGCCCACACGAGGCTCGGACACTGACTAAGCCCAAAAGGGGCCCTAGTGGTGCCATATGAGAACGATGGGTGCAGGTGACACTCAAAGGATAAATGTCAGTGTCGAGAGACAAAATTGAGGGTCTATACCATCCCTCCATCTGATACTCTCAACTATCTCATCCTCTGCTCAAGCCTATCCATGCATGCATGGGCATCCTCTAAGGCCAGAACAACCACTGAGGTCAGAACAACCACCATGGCAGACGGTGGGGCAACCTCAGTCTGACTCTATAAAGTAAATGGGGTAGGTTGTTGAACTGTCTGACCAAGTGGGGGAGGTGTTAGTATCTGAGTGTCCTGTTGAGCTGTCTGACTAAGCGGGAGAGGTGATGGGATAGTGGGATCATACTGCACACTCTCCTTAACTGGAACTTGTTGGGCCTGCTACCCATCCATCCTCTGACCAAGACTAGTTATGGCCTCTTGGATCGAAGCCATAGCAATAGCGAACTAATCAACTATAACCACATGTGAATCCATATCTATTTGATCTGACTGGTCTAACACTATATCAATCTACCTCTAACTATGATCTAAGAAGCTGAACCTAGATTGAATGTATCAATACTCCTATAATAGTGGAAATACTAGATAAGATATAGTGTAAGGGAAACTCTACAAGGAATGTCTATCAACTATGTAGGAAGGTAACCTAGAAGTATTCAAACTGATATCCAATTCTGAGCAAATATATAAGAGACTACTATAAAGCTAACTAAACCTATCATTACTAACCCGGCTTCGAAGGCCCACAGATGCACCCATGTGTAGGAAAGGAATCCTAATGGGAGGATCTAAGGCTCAACATACAAGGCCAAGGTGGCTCTAAAAGTGGAAGGATGGACTTTAAAGGATCCCTAACAGAAGCGATCATACCCTCCGGTGGTGCACAACCCTCTACACGCCTCCAAAGAGACGAGGTGCGGAACCATGCAAGGTGGTCATCACCTCCACACATGCACTACCTTGACATCCCAAAGGGTTTTCTATGGTGAAAGCTCTCGTAATTCTCAATACTCAGTAGTCAACTAAAGTGCACAGTGAGTGGTGTGGGTGCATCTGGAAATCCTATGAAGCTAAAGCAGAAAAAGAAACACATTGATCACACAAATATCCATGAAACCTAGCTCTAGGCTATACAATCTTCAAAGATTGGACTCCAATTAGCATCAGTGTGTCGACCTCCTCTAGAATGCTCCCAAACGTCGATATAGCCCATCTATAGACCCTACTCTTAACCACTATCTCGGTCAGAGAAATAAGCACACACAAGGCCTCACACTTGCAAATGTAAGAACCGAAAAAAAGGGGATGAGCGAAACTAGAGGGTTGGAGATCTATGTCAAAAACGAAACTGAGCTATCGTGATGTATCGAACCGGGTTCGATCTCTAACGAAAGCCAAATAGGACAACCACATGATCAATTGTATAGGTTTGGTCTACGCCAAAATCAAAACTCAACTGTCAAAACCTATCTAGCCGTGTGTGGTTTGTGATAAAAATTAGACAGGACAACGACATCATCGATCAGACTAGGTTCCATCTTTGATGAAAACCAGACAAGACAACGACATGATCAAACACCGAAAAATGATATTGAACTATCATGGCCGATCATATCAGGTATTGACTGTGACGAAAACTAGATAGGACAATTGCATGACTAACCATATAGATGAGGCTTATGTCGAAAACAACATTGAGCTATCATGATCGATTGAACTGGATCTGGTCTGTGACAAAAACAAGATGGGAGTCTACGTCGAAATCGAAATAGAATTGTCAGGACCTATTTGACTGGGTATGATCGATGACAAAAACCAAACAGGACAATGACATCATCGACTGTATAAGTTTGGTTTTAATCAAAACTGAAACTAAACAATCGGGAACTATCTGATTGGGTGTGGTCTATGAAGAAAACTAAACAAGACAGTGAGGTGACCGAACAAATAGGTGTGGTCTATGCCAAAAACAATATTGAAGTGTTGTGGCCGATTGAACTAGGTGTCATCTATGATGAAAACCAAACACGACAACATCGTGATCGATCATATAGATGCAGTCTATATTGAATGAAACTAAGTTTCCCTATCAAATTGGACCGGGTGCGATCTATAGGTCCAGTCTATGCCAAAGCCAAAATTGAACTTTCAAGACCTATCTGATCAAGTGTACTCTATGATGAAAACTAGATAGGACAATGACATGACTAATTGCATAGGTGCGGTCTACGTTGAAAAAGATAATAAACTTTCGTGACCGATCAAATCAGGTGCTGACAATGATAAAAATTGGGTTGGACAACTACATGACTAATTGTACATATGCATTCTACTCCGAAAATGAAACTGAGTTGTCATGACCGATTGAATCGGGTTTGGTCTATAACAAAAGTTAGATAGGAAAATGATGTGATTGATCATATAGGTCCGGTCTATGCTGAAATTGAAACTGAACTATTAAGACCTATCTGACTGGGTACATTCTATGATGAAAACTAAACAGGACAATGTCATGATTGATCGTACAGGTGTTGTTTACGCCGAAAATGAAATTAAGTTTTCATGATTGATTAGATCGGGTGCCATTAGTGATACAAATCAGACAAGACAATAACGTGATTGATCGTATAGGTACGGTCTACGTCGAAAATGAAACTGAGCTATAATGATATATCAGACCAGGTGTGGTTTGGGCTGAAAACCAAACAAAATAATGACATGACCGATCGTATAGGTGTGGTCTATGCGAAAAATGAAACTAAATTGTCATGGCCCATCCAACCAGGTGTTGTTTATGATGGAAACCAAACAAAACAATGATATGACCAAACGTACAGGTGTGATCTACACCAAAAGCGATATTAAAATGTCATGACTGATTAGATCGAGTGCCATCTGTGATGAGAACCAAACACGACAATGTCATGAACAATCGTACAAATGTGGTCTACATTGAAAACGTAACTAAGCTTCCATGTCAAATCTAATCGAGTGTATTTATGAAAAAAACCTGACAAGACAATGACGTGACCAATCTATAGGTCTGGTCTACGCCAAAACCGAAAATGAACTTTTAGGACTTATCTGACTAGGTGTGCTCTATGATGAAAACTAGATAGGATAACGACATGATCGATTGTACAAGTGTGTTCTACACCAAAAGCAATACTGAACTGTTGTGATTGGTTAGACCAAGTGCTGCCTGTGACAAAAACAAGACATGACAATAACATGACCAATCATACGGTGTGGTCTACGTAAAAAACGATACTGAACTTTCGTGACCAATTGGATTGGGTTTCGATTGTGATAAAAACCATGTAGGATAACTACGTGACTAATGATATAGATGCGATCTATTCCAAAAATGAAACTAAGTTGTCTTGATTGATCGAATTAGATCTGGTTTGTGACGAAAGTCAAACAGGACAATGATGTGACTAATCATATAGGATTGGTCTACACCGAAACCAAAACTAAACTATCAAGACCTATTTGACCGGGTGCATTATGTGATTAAAACCAAATAGGACAATGATGTGATCGATCATACAGGTGCAGTCTATGATGAAAATGAAATTGAGTTTTTGTGTCTGATCAAATCAGGTGCTATCTGTGATGAAAACCAAATAGGACAATGACGGGATCGATCGTATAGGTGTAATCTGTGCGAAAATAATATTGAACTTCGTGACCAATAGAATCGGGTGTCGACTATGACGAAAACCAAATAAGAAAACTATGTTATCGATCGTATAGGTCTGGTCTAAGCCAAGATCAAACTGAACTGTCGGGACTTATCTGAATGGGTATAGTCTATGAAGAAAACCAAATGAAACAGTGACATGACCGATTATATAGAGACGGTCTACACTGAAAATGAAATTAAGCAGTCGTGATAGACTGATTGGGTATAGTTATGACCGACCGACCAGGTGTGGTCTGTGACGAAAAACAGATAGGACAATGGTGTTATCAAACAAACAGGTTCAATTTACACCGAAAATGATATTGAACTATCGAGTTCCGTTTGTGATGAAAACCAGATAGGATAACTACATGACTAATCGTACAGATACGGTCTACACTAAAAACAAAATTTAGCTACCACAACCTATTGAATTGGGTTCGGTCTACGATGAAAGCTAGATAGGACAATGACTTGACCGATCACATAGGTTTGGTCTACGCCAAAATTGAAACTCAACTATCGGGACCTATCTGACCATGTGCGGTATGTGATGAAAACTAAACAAGATAATGATATGACTGGTTGTATAGTTGCGGTCTACACTAAAAATGAAACTGAGTTGTCAAGACCAATCGAATCGAGTGCCATCTATGATGAAAACTTGATAGGACAATGATGTGATTGATCATATAGGTCTGGTCTATACTGAAATCGAATTTGAATTTTTAGGACCCATCTGACTATTTGCGGTCTATGATGAAAACCAGATAGGACAATGACGAGATTGATTGTACAAGTGTGGACTACACCGAAAAAGAAATTGAGCTATTGCGTTTGATCAAACTTGGTGCAATCTATGACAAAAACCAAACTTGACAAAGATGTGAGCAATCTATACATCTAGTCTACCTCGAAACTAAAACTGAACTATTGGGACCAATCTTACCAATTGTGGTCTGTGATGAAAACTAAACAAGACAACAACATGACCGATCGTACATGTGCGGTCTATGCTGAAAATGAAATTGAGTTTTCATGAGCAATCGGATCAAGTGTCGACTGTGACGAAAACCGCATAGGACAACTACGTGACTACTTGTGCAAATGCAGTCATCGCCAAAAACAAACTAAGCTACCGTGCCCGATCGAACCGTGTCTGTTTTGTGAAGAAAACTAGACAGGACAACGACATTACTGATCATATAGGATGGTATATGCCAAAACCGAAACTGGATTGTCGGGACCTATCTAACCGGGTGTGGTCTGTGATGAAAACCGGATAAGACAACGACATGATCGATTGTAAAAGTGCGGTCTACGTTGAAAACAAAAACTAAGTTGTCATGACCAATTAGATCGAGTGTCATCTATGATGAAAATTGAATAGGACAATAATGTTATCGATCATACGGGTGCAATCTACGTTGAAAATGATACTGAAATGTCATGACTGATCAAATTGGGTGTCGATTGTGATGAAAATCAAATAGCCCAACTACATGACCGATTGTACAGATGCGGTCTACGCCAAAAATGAAACTGAATTGTCTTGATGAAAACAAAACAAGACAAACTTGACCGATTATGTAGGTGCATTCTACACCGAAAAAAAATATTGAACTGTCGTGACTGATCAGACTGGATGTAGATTATGATAAAAACCAAATAGGACAACGACGTGACCTATTGTACAAATGTGGTTTGTGTTAAAACCATACTAAACTGTCGTGACCTATCGGATCGGGCACCAACTTTGATGAAAACTTGATAGGACAACTTTGTGACTAATAGTACAGATGCAGCCTACGTTGAGAATAAAAGAGAGCTGCCATGACCAATCAGACCGGGTTTGGTCTGTGATGAAAACAAGATAGAACAACAATGTGACTGATTGTATAGGTCTGGTCTATGCAAAACTCAATTGTCTGGAACTATATGATCGGGTGTGGTTTGTGATGAAAAAAGATAGGACAACGACATGATTGATTAGATTGGTGTGTTGTACGTCGAAAACGATATTGAACTATTCTGACCAATAGGATCGGGTGTAGTTTGTGATGAATACCAAATCAGACAACAACATGGCTAATTGTACAAGTGTGATCTACACTGAAAACGATATTGAACTGTCATGACCAATCAAATTGGGTGATGACTATGACGAAAACTAGATAGGACAACTACATGACTAATCATACAGATGTGGTCTACACCGAAAACAAAACTAAGCCGCCATGGTCAATCGTATCGGGTATGATCTGTGATGAAAACCAAAAAGGATAATGACGTAACCGATCTTATAGGTCTGGTCTATGCCAAAATCGAAACTGAACTATTCAGACCTATTTTACCAGGTGTGGTTTGTGATGAAAACCAAATAAGTCAATGAAGTGATTGATGGTACAAGTGCGATCTATACCGAAAATGAAACTAAGTTGCCATTGACTGATCGGATCGGGTATGATCTATGATGAAAACTAGATAAGACAATGTCGTCACTAATCATATAGGTCTGGTCTATACCGAAATCTCAATCGAATTGTCGAGACTTGTCTAACTAGGTGCGATATGTGATGAAAACGAAATAGGACAATGGTGCGATCATTCGTATAGGTGCAGTCTACATAAATAGCAATACTGTATTGTCATGATCGACTAGACTGGGTGCAGTTTATGACGAAAATAAGAGAGAACAAAGACATGACTGATCATGTTGAGAACCCTAGATTACTTCGTTCTCATGCCTTGGATCGTGTAGGGTGTATGCAAATCTATCCTAGGCTCTCTAAATCTATCGCAGATTATAAACAAGTATTAAAAAACAATAAGAATACCATAGAAAACATAAATATAGAGAATAAAGCCACATACCTTTGGTCTAAATGTTCCTAAATCGATTCCAATCGATGTAGGTAACTCCAAAGTTGTAGTAAATCTTGCAAACACCATGATCTTCCGCCCGATGACTCTTCCTTATGTCTAAGCAATAAGATTGTGGAGATCTCAAGGGTGGATGCTAGGGTTCTCTCTTTAGATAGAAGGAGAGAATGGCAAGACTTAGAAACCCTAACCCCTAAAGGGGAATTTATAGGCTTCCTACTAAACTTAAGTGACTTAAGCCGACTCATGATAAGAATTCAAAAAGAGACTACTCCATACATAAAACCTAAAATTCTAAAGAAGCTACTCATGATAAGAATTCCAAAAAATCTTTATAATTCTCTATAAAATGTTATATTAGCTTCTATTAATCAATGGATATTTGTAGATGCCTCTAGATCTTCTTATAAGCTTTGGAATAAATTTAAAATGTAGTCAAATAAATGTATTTAGGAAATAATTGTCATCTACAGCCTATATGCGCGACTCCATTCATCTGCCCAAGTGTTGCAACACTATAAACAATGCGAGTATTCGTAAGTACAATTATTCAATTAAATTCTAAATTTATTCCAAAGACTACTCCACAGATCATGACAATTTAGTTTAATTTTCGACGTAAAATGCACTTGTACTATCGATCATGTTGTTGTCCTATGTCGTTTCGTCATCGACTTCACCCGATTCGATTGGTCATGAAAACTCATTTTTGTTTTTGGCGTAGACTTCACTTGTACAATCATTCATGTTGTTGTCTTGTCTAGTTTTCATCACAAACCGCTCCCAGTCCGATCGGTCATGACAGCTCAGTTTTGAGTTTGGCGTGGACCACATCTATATGATTGGTCACATCATTGTCCTATCTGATTTTCATCATAGACCACACCCAATAAGATAGGTCTCGACACTTCAATTATAATTTCAGTGTAGACTAGACCTATACAATTGGTCACATCATTTTTCTCTCTAGTTTTCATCACAGACCAAACCTAGTTTGATTGGTCACGACAATTCTATTTCATTTTCGATGTAGATTGCATTTGTATGATCGGTGACATCATTGTCCTATTTGGTTTTCATCATAGACCGCACCTAATGAGATAGGTCCCAACAATTAGTCTTAGTTTCGGTGTAGCCCAGACCTATATGATTAGTTACGTCGTTGTCTTGTTTGGTTTATGTCAAAGACCAGACTGGTCTGATGGGTCACTAGTAGCTCTATTTCATTTTCAACATAGGCCATATCTGTACGATCAATCACGTAGTTGTTCTATCTGGTTTTCATCACAGTCGATCCCTGATCCAATCGATCACATAAGTTTAATATAGTTTTCGGCGTAGACCGCACCTGTACAATTGGTCACATCGTTGTCTTGTCTAGTTTTCATCACAAACCGCACCTGTTCAGATGTGGCCTGATAGTTCAGTTTTGGTTTCGGCGTAGACCAGACCTATATGATCAGTCATGTCGTTGTCCTATTTAGTTTTCATCACAAACCATACCTGGTCCTATCAGTCACGGCAGATCAGTTTCGTTTTCAATGTAGATCGCATCTGTCTAAATTTTCACGTAGTTGTCCTATCTGGTTTTCATCATAGATTACACTTAGTTCAATCGATCATGACAATTCAGTATCATTTTTGGCGTAGAATGCACTCGTATGATCGGTCATGTCGTTGTCCTATGTCATTTTTGTCACATACCTCACCCAGTCTGATCAGTCATGAAAACTCAATTTCGAGTTTAGCATGGACTGCACTTGTACGATCATTCATATCATTGTCCAATCTGGTTTTCATCACATACTGCACCCAGTTAGATAGGTCTTGATAGTTCAGTTTTGGTTTTAGTGTAGACCCGAGCTATATGATAGGTCACGTCGTTTTCCTCTTTAGTTTTCGTCATAGATCAATCATGACAACTCTATTTCATTTTCGACATGGACTGTATCTATACAATCGGTGATATCGTTGTCCTGTCTGGTTTTCATCATAGACTGTACTATGTGAAATAGGTCCCAATAGTTCAATTTCAATTTCAGCGTAGACTAAACCTATATGATCGATTATGTCGTTGTCATGTCCGATTTTTATCAAAGATCGGACCTGGTCTGACCAATCACTGCAACTCTGTTTCATTTTCAGTTGTAGACCACATTTGTATGATCAATCATGTAGTTGCTTTATCTAGTTTTCATCACAATCGACCCCTAATCCAATTAGTCATGGAAGTTTAGTATCGTTTTCGGCATAGACCTTACCTGTATGATCGAGTATGTCATTGTCCTGTCTTGTTTTTCTCCAAGATGTCACCTAGTCCGATCAATCATGATAGTTCAGTATTGTTTTCGACGTAGACCATGCCTATATAATCAGTCACATCATTGTCTTATCTAGTTTTTATCACAAACCACACCTAGTCAGATAAGTCTCGACAATTCAATTTTTGTTATGGCATAGACCAGACCTATACAATTGGTCACGTTGTTGTCCTATCTGCTTTTCATCACAGACCAGACCTGGTTTAATCAATCACGACAACTTAGCTTCATTTTCAACATAGACCACATTTGTATGATTGATCACGTAGGTTTCCTATCTGGTTTTTGTCATAGTCAAAACCTAATTTGATCGATAACAACAATTCAGTATCGTTTTCGACTTAGACTATACCTATACAACGACACCCAATCCAATCTATCACGACAACTCAGTTTCATATTCAGCATAGACCACACCTATACAATCGATCACGTCATTGTCTTATTTGGTTTTCATCATAAACAACACCCAATCAAATAGGTCCCAATAGTTCAATTTCGATTTCGGAGTAGACAAGACCAATACGATCAGTCACGTCATTCTCCGATCTAGTTTTCATCACATACCGTACCCGGTTTAGTTAGCCATGATATCACAGTTTCTTTTTTGGTGTAGACCGCGTTTGTACGATCAATCACGTAGTTGTCCTATCTAGTTTTCTTTACAGTCAGCACTCGATCCTATCGATCACGACTGTTTAGTATCATTTTCAGCATAGCCCGCCATTGTACGATTGATCACATCATTGTTTTGTATGATTTTGTCACGGATGGCACCCGATTCGATCAATCATGACAACTCACTTTCATTTTCGGCGCTGTACGATTTCTCACATCATTATCCTATCTAGTTTTCATCGTAGATGTCACCTAATCAGATAGGTCCCGACAATTCAGTTTCGATTTCAACATAGGCCAAACCTATACAATCGATCACGTCATTTTTGTCTCTAGTTTTCATCACAAATCATACTCAGTCCGATTGGTTATGACAACTTAGTTTTGTTTTCGGTGTAGACCGCATCTATACGATTAATCACATAGTTATCCTATCTAGTATTCATCACAGTCGACACTTGATCCGATCGATCACAAAAATTTAGTGTCGTTTTCGATGTAGACCACACATATACAATCGATCACATTATTGTCTTGTCTTGATTTTATCATAGTTGGCAACAGTCTGCTTGGTCATGATAACTCAATTTCATTTTCGACGTAGATCACATTGTACAATTAGTCACATAGTTGTCCTATCTGATTTTTGTCTTAGTTGGCACCCGATCCGACCAATCACAATAGTTTAGTATTATTTTCAGCGTAGACCGCACCCATATGATTGGTAATGTCATTATCCTGTCCAATTTTTATCACAGACCATACCCGGTCCAATATGTCATGACAACTCAGTTTTGTTTTCAACTTAGATTGCAACTATACAATCAGTCATGTCATTGTCTTGTTCGGTTTTCATCACAAATCGCACCTTGCTTGATCGATCATGATAGCTCAATTTCATTTTTAGCATAGACCACATCTTTATGATCGGTCACATTGATGTCCTGTCTAGTTTTCATCATAAACCGCATTCCGTCTAATCGGTCACAACAACTTAGTTTCATTTTCGATGTAGACTACACTTGTAAGATCAATCACATAGTTGTCTTACCTGGTTTTCAACATAGAATACACTTGGTCAAATAGGTCTTGACAGTTTAATTTTAGTTTCGGTATAAGCAAGACCTATACAATCAATCACGTCATTGTCCCATTTGGTTTTCATCACAGTTTGTACCCGATTCGATCGGTCACAAGAATTCAATTTTATTTTTGGCATAAACTGTATCTATACAATCAGTGACGTAATTGTCCTACTTGGTTTTCATCACAATCGGCACCTAATTTGATCAATCATAATAGTTCAGTATCATTTTTGACAAACACGGCACTTGTACGAGCGATCACGTGGTTGTCTTTTCCGATTTTCATCAGAGATATCACCCAGTCTGATTGGTCATGACAACTAAGTTTCATTTTAGACATAGACTGCACCTATATGATCACTCACATTGTTATTATGTCTTCTTTTCATCACAAGCCGCACCTAGTTAGTTAGGTCCCAATAGTTCTGTTTGGTTTCGCCATAAACCGAACTTATACGATTAGCCAAATTATTGTTGTGTTTGGTTTTCGTCACAAACCGGACCTAGTCCGATCGATCACAATAGCCAATTTCATTTTTGATGTAGATCGCATCTTTACGATAAATCACGTAGTTATCCTATCTGGTTTTTGTCACAGTTGACACTCGATCCAATTGGTCATGAAAGTTTAATATTGTTTTCGACGTAGACTACACCTATACGATCGGTCATGTCATTATCTTGTCTTATTTTCGTCACAGACGACACCCAATCTCATTGGTCATGTTAGTTTAATATCATTTTTTATGTAGACCGTGCTTGTCCGTTCGGTCATGTCGTTGTCCTGTGTGGTTTTTGTCACAGATTGCACCTTGTTGGTAGGTCATGACAGTTCAATGTCATTTTCAGCATAGACTGTACCTGTACGTTCAATCACATTGTTGTCATATCTTTTTTTCATCACAGATTGCACCTAGTCGGATCGATCATAATAAGTTAATTTCATTTTTCAGCGTAGATCACACCTGTACAATCGATCATGTTATTGTCCTATCTGGTTTTCCTCACAGATCGTACCCGATTCGATTGGTCATGACAACTCAATTTCGTTTTCAACATAAACCACACTTGTATGATCAGTCACATCATTGTTCTATCTGGTTTTCATCACAGATCATGGCTAGTTAAATAGGTCTCGACAATTCATTTTTTTGTGTCAGCGTAAACAACGCATATACAATCAATAAAATCATTCTTGTTTTTTTTTTTCGTCATAGACTGGACACGGTTCGATTGGAGATGATCTGATCGATCATGACAGCTTAATTTCATTTTTGACATAGACCTCATCTTTACGATTAGTCACATAGTTGTCTTATGTAGTTTTCATCACAGTCGGCACTTGATCTGATTGGTCATGACAACTCAGGTTTTTTTCAGCATAGATCACACTTGTACGATTGGTCACATCATTGTCCGGTCTAGTGTTCATCACAGACTACACCTGGTCAGATAGGTCTCGAAAGTTCAGTTTTAGTTTGGGCGTAGACCAGACCTATCGATTGGTTATGTCGTTGTCCTATTTGGTTTTCGTCATAGACCCCACCCGATCCAATCACATACAATAACTCAGTTTCATTTTTGGTGTAGATCGCACTTATATGATTGATCTCATCGATTACTCGTCTGGTTTTATCATAGACTGCACATGGTCAAATAGGTCTTGACATTTCAAATTGGGTTTCGACATAAACCAAACCTATATAACTAGTCACATCGTTGTCTTGTCTGGTTCGTCATAGATAACATACGGTTCGATCAATCAAGACAACTTAGTTTCCTTTACGGCATAAACCCCATATATACGATCAGTCATATAGTTGTCCTATCTTGTTTTCATCACACTTGACACTCGGTTTGATTAGTCATAAAAGTTCAGTATCATTTTCAGTGTATACCACAACATTAAGATCAATCACGTCATTTTCCTATTGGTTTTCATCATAGACGACACCAGATCTAATCGTTCACAAAAGTTCAATATCATTTTTAATGCAAATCACACCGGTCCATTTGGTTACGTCATTGTCTTGTCTTGTTTTCCTCACATATTACACCCGATCAGTTAGTCACAACAACTTAGTTCGTTTTTGGTCTAAACCGCACCTGTTCGATCGGTAACGTCGTGTCCTGTCTAGTTTTCTTCATTGACTACACTTTGTCAGATAGGTCTCGATAATTCATTATTGCTTTCGACGTAGACCAAACCTATACGATTGGTCACGTCGTTGTCCTTTCTAGTTTTCATCACATACTGTACCCAGTTAGATCAGCTACAACATATCAGTTTTGTTTTCAACATAGACCATATTTATATGATTAGTCACGTTGTTTTCCTATTTGGTTTTTGTCATAGTCGACAACTGATCCGATCTGTCGTGATAGTTCAGTATCATTTTTGGCATAGACCGCACCTGTATAATCGATCATGTTGTTGACCTGTTTGGTTTTCGTCACAGATGACACCCGGTCTGATCGATCATGATAACTCAATTTTGTTTTTGACGTAGACTGCACTTGTATGATTGATCACGTAATTTTTTTTTTTTTTTTTGTCTAGTTTTCATAAGAGACCACACACATTTTCACAACAGTTCAATATCGTTTTCAATGCAAATCACACTGGTTCGTTCAGTTACGTCATTGTCTTGTCTTGTTTTCATCACATACCTTACTTGATCAGTTGGTCATGACAACTCAGTTTTGTTTTTGGCGTAAACCGCACCTATTTGATTGGTAACGTCGTGTCCTGTCTGGTTTTTTTCATTGACTACACTCAGTCAGATGGGTCCCGATAATTCATTATTGCTTTCGACGTAGACCAAACCTATATGATTGCTCACATCACTGTCCTGTCTGGTTTTCATTGCATATCATACCTAGTTCGATCGACCACAACATATCAGTTTGTTTTCAACATAGACCATATTTATATGATTAGTCACGTTGCTTTCCTATCTGGTTTTCGTCATAGTTGACAATCGATCTGATCGATCATGACAGTTTAGTATCATTTTTGGCATAGATCGCACATGTACAATCTGTCACATTATTGACCTGTCTAGTTTTCGTCACAGATGACACCAGTCTGATCGATCATGACAACTCAATTTTGTTTTCGACGTAGACCACACTTGTATGATTGATCACGCCATTTTTCTTTCAAGTTTTCATCAAAGACTGCACACATTTTCACAACGGTTCAATATCGTTTTCAACACAAATCGCACCGATCCATTCAGTTACGTCATTGTCTTGTCTTGTTTTCATCACATATCATACTTGATAAGTTGGTCACGACAACTCAGTTTTGTTTTTGGCTTAAACCGCACCTGTCCGATCTGTAACATCATGTCCTGTTTGGTTTTCTTCAATGACTACACTCGGTTAGATGGGTCCCGACAATTCATTATCGCTTTCGACGTAGACTAAACCTATATGATTTGTCACGTCGTTGTCCTATCTGGTTTTCATCACATACTGTACCCAATTCGATCTGCCACGACATATTAGTTTTGTTTTCAACGTAGACCACATTTATATGATTAGTCACATTGTTTTCCTATCTGGTTTTAGTCATAGTCGACAACCAATATGATCGGTCACAATAGTTCAATATCATTTTTAGCGTAGACCGTACCTATACAATCGGTCACATTGTTGACCTATCTGGTTTTCATCACAAATGACACCTGATCCGATCGTTCATGATAACTCAATTTTGTTTTCAACATAGACCACACTTGTATGATTGATCACGTCATTTTCCTATCTAGTTTTCATCAAAGACCGCACCTATTTAGATAAGTCCCGATAATTCAATTTCGATTTTGACGTAGACCACACCTATACTATCGATCACATTGTTGCCCTGTTTGGTTTTTGTCATAGATCGGACTTGGTCCAATCGATCATATCAACTCAATTCATTTTCTATGTAGACCGCATCTGTACGATCAGTCACGTAGTTGTCCTATTTGGTTTTTTTCATAGTCGGCACTCAATCTGATCAGTCACGACATTTCAGTATTATTTTCGGCGTAGACCGCACCTATACAATCAATGGCATCCTTGTCTTGTCTAGTTTTTGTCATAGACTTCACCAGGTCTAATCGGTCATGACAGTTCAGTATCGTTTTCTACGTAGAATGTAGCTATACAATCATTCATGTGGTTGTCTAATATGGGTTTTCATCATAAATCGCACTCAATCAGATAGGTCTAATAGTTTAGTTCTAGTTTCGACGTATAATAGACCTATACTATTGGTCACATTGTTATCCTGTCTAGTTTTTATCACAAACCGTACCTGATCTGATTAGTCACAACAACTCAGTTTCCTATTTGGTATAGACCATATCTATACGATCAGTCACATCATTGTCTTATCTGGTTTTCATCATAATCAACACCCGGTCCCATCAATCATGACAGTTTAGTATTGTTTTCGACGTAGACCGCTTTTGTAAGAGTGGTCACTTCGTTGTCTTATCTGGTTTTTATCAAAGATTGCACAAAGTCTAATCGGCCATGACAATTTAGTATTGTTTCCAACGTAGAACACACTTATACGATCGATCACATCATTGTCGTATTTGGTTTTCATCACAGACCGTACCTAGTCAAATAAGTCATGATAGTTCAATTTCAGTTTCATCGTTGTCTTATTTGGTTTTTGTCATAGATTGCACTCGATCTGATCTATCACGACGAATCAGTATCGTTTTCAGCATAGAACACACCTGCACGATCGGTCAAGTCAGTGTCCTATTTGGTTTTCATCAATGATTGTACCTGATCAAATAAGTCCTGACAGTTCAGTTCGGTGTCCACATAGATCAGATCTATACGATTGGTCACGTTGTTGTCTTGCTAGTTTTTATCAAAGATAGGACTCAGTTTGATCGATCACAACAACTCAATTTTGTGTTCGACATGGACTGCATCTTTACGATCAAGACGTCACTATCCTATCCTATTTTAGTCACAATCAATACTCAGTCCAATCGGTCACCAAAATTCAATATCGTTTTCAACATAAACTACACTTGTATGATCGAATGCGTCGTTGTAATGTTTGTTTTTCCTCACAGATTGTTCTAGGTCTAATCGATCACCACAATTCAATTTTTTTTTTTGGTGTAGACTGTATCTATTTGATTATTCACGTTGTTGTCCCATTTAGTTTTCATCACTGATTGCGCTTGATCAAATAAGTCTCAATAGTTCAATTTGGGTTTTGACATAGACTAGATCTGGTTTGATCGATCATGACAGCTCTGTTTCGTTTTCGGCATATACTGCATCTATACAATCAATCACGTAGTTGTCCTATAAGGTTTTCGTCATAGTCAACATCCGATCTGATCGATCACAAAAGTTCAGTATCGTTTTTTATGTAGACTGCATTTGTATGATCCGTCACATACTTGTCTTATATGGGTTTCATCACACTCGACACCCAATCCGATTGGTCATGATAATTCACGATCAATCACATCATTGTTCTGTCACATTTTTGTCACGCACAGAACCCTGTTCGATCATTCATGATAGCTCAATTTTTTTTTATGTAGATTGCACCTATACGATATGTCACATCGTTGTCCTATTTGGTTTCCATCATAGACTACACCCAATCCAATCAGTTGTGACAATTCAATATCATTTTCAGTGTAGAATGCACTTGTATGATTGATCACGTTGTTGTCCTATGTGGTTTTCATCATAGACTGTAACTGATTAAATAGATTCTGAAAGTTCAATTTTGGTTTTGGTGTAGAACAAACCTATATGATCGATCACGGTAGCTTAGTTTCATTTTCTACATAAACCGCATCTAAACGATCAGTCACACTGTTTTCTTATCTAGTTTTCATCATAGACTGCACTTAGTACAATAAGTCTCAATAGTTTAGTTTTGGTTTCGACATATACCCGACCTATACAATTGATCACGTCGTTGTCCTATCCGATTTTCGGCATAGACCGTACACGGTTTGAGTGGTCACAAGAGCTTAATTTTTTTTCATAATAGACCATATTTGTACAATCGGTCACATCGTTATTCTATTTGGGTTTCATCACAATCGGTACCCAGTCCAATCGGTCACGATAGTCTAATATCATTTTCGTCGTAGATTGTTTCTATACAAGCGGTTACTTCATTGTCCTGTCTAGTTTTCGTCAAAGACTGCACCAGGTTCGATCAGTTATGATAGTTTAGTATCGTTTCCAAAGTAGAACACACCTATACGATCGGTCACGTCATTGTCCTATCTGGTTTTCATCACAGACCGCACCTAGTCAAATAGGTCTCGATAGTTCAATTTAGGTTTTGATGTAGAAATGGACTATATGATTGATCATATCAATATCCAATATGGTTGTCATCACAGATCGTACTCGATCCAATTGGTCATGACAACTCAGTTTCGTTTTTTACATGGACCGCATCTGTACGATCGGTCATGTCATTTTCCAATATGGTTTTCATCATAGACCGCACACAATTAGATAGGTCACGACAGTTCAGTTTTGGTTTCAGCATAGACCAAACTAATACGATCGATCATGTCATTGTCCTATCTGGTTTTTGTCACAGATTGGACATGGTAGCTCTATTTCATTTTTGGCATAGACTGCATTTGTATGATCAATCATGTAGTTCTCCTATCTAGTTTTCATCACAGTTGACACTCGATCTAATCGGTCAGGACAATTCAGCATTGTTTTTAGTGTAAAACACACCTGCACGATCGGTCAAGTCGTTGTCTTGTCTAGTTTTCATCATAAGTCGTACCAAGTCAAATAGGTCTTAATAGTTTAGTTTTAGCTTTAACCTAAACCAAATATATGTGATCGGCCACATCATTGTTTTGTCTAGTTTTCATCAAATATCATACGTGGTCTGATCAGTCACGGTATCTCAGTTTCATATTCAGCATATATCGTATCTATACAATCAGTCACATCGTTGTCCTATTTGGTTTTTGTCACAGTCTGCACCTGGTCCAATCGATCACAACATATCAATTTCATTTTCGACATATACCACATCTATACTATTAGTCATGTTGCTTTCCTATCTGGTTTTCATCACAGTCATCAACCGATCCGATCGGTCACAACAGTTTAGTATCATTTTTGACCTAGATCGCACTTGTACGATTAGTCACACCATTGTATTGACTAGACCTATATGATCGGTCACATCGTTGTTCTGTCTGGTTTCTATCATAGACCAAATTCAGTTTTGTTTGATATAGACCGCATTTGTACAATTGGTTACATAATTCATCATAGTTGGCACTCGATCCGATCGATCACTATAGTTCAGTATCGTTTTCGACGTAGACTACACCTATACTTTTGACCACATCGTTGTCCTGTCTTGTTTTCGTCACATACTGCACCTAGTCGGATTGGTCACGACAATTTAGTTTTGTTTTTAGTGTAGATCGCACCTATATGGTCATGTTAGGATAAAGCCCTTAAAAGCATGTGATTACTACTCAAAAAGTGTTATTTTATAGCTTGTAATTAACTCTTTTAAACACTTTTGAGTAGTAGTTATCACCTTTTAACCCAATTAACATATTAAGGACCTTTGCAATCATTTCTAATCAAAGTGTGTAAGTTTTGGTGCTTTTGTTAGTAATTTGATCACCAAAGCAATCCGAGATTGAGGAGAGTTATTTGAAATCCATGGCAAAACAATGGAAAGCTTAGAAACATGAAGAACTAAAGCTTTGAAGCTTTAAAGTCCTTTGCCATAAGCAAATCTGGAATGCAAGGAAGGGAAGCAAAGAGAAATCTGCCATGAAGCATTCTAGATGACAGTCATGTCAGCCACTTTTGGAGCAATGCCTGGAGTTCAATTTATGCATGCTATATGTCGTTTCGAAGCTCAGGAAGTAAAAAATCCAATGCTTTAAACGGTACGCGATTCAGAGTTGAAATGAAGGAGTTACAACCATTGGAAGCTGATCACTCCAAGCTGAAGGAAAAATTCGCACGGCTGCGAAATCAGCCTTGGGCTGCGAAAATGTTGTCCTTTTGCTGCGAAATTTCGCAGCCCTCTTGAGCGCACAACTGCGGTGTTCTCCTGAAGCTTCCCAATATTTGTGACCGACGTTTTGAGATATTTTGCTTTAGATATTTGATGTCTAAATCCCAAAACTCTCCTTGTAACCCACCTATCATAGGATTCCTTAGTCTTTAAGCAAGAACAAAGGGTAAATAAACCCATATTTAATGGTTGTAAGTTTCCTTAGAGAAGGGACGGAAAAAAGGCTGGTACACAGACGCTTTGTAGAGTTTTTGGAAGGAAGTAAAATTGAGAGTTTTTGCTCTGCCTTACCTACTTGTTTTGATTGTATATATTCATTTAATTTTTCTTACTAGCCAAACAAGCTCTGAGGAAGTTTCCTCAGAGAAAGAGTGGCTAGGCTTTTAGTTCCTTGGAGCTAAGGTTGCCGGGAAAGGTTCCAAATGCAAGAATTAGTAGCTTTGTTGTTTCAGCCATTAATGAAGAGAAAGTGTGACCCATTAATGATTTTTATGTTTTTAGTTAACTTAAAACACCTTCAATTCACTTGAGCCAACACTTGGTAAGGCAAGTGATCTCCCTCCATGGAGATGCACTAGTTTACCTCTTGCGAGATTTTGGGAGGTGACTTGAAGGTAGGATTTTCTAGAATTGCCAACACTTAGTAAGCTTTTGGACTCCAAGGAGACATCCATTAGTTATCTCTTGCGAGCTTGAGAAGGGAAGTCCAAAGTTAATGATCACCTTGAATGGCAAATGCTAGGTGATAGGCACGAGCCATTGCAAGTTGCATCAGTGAGAGGGAATTAGTGTTGAAATCCATTTAAGGGATGCATCTGTACAACACCGGTTGGAGAATTGACTATATGTTAATTCTCTAATGCGAGGAAATGAACCAAGTGATCGGAGCTCTATTTTTGCATGAGGAGCCTTGCCTATGAACCTAAACCTCCAAGGAATGCTTTTCTTCATAAGTAATTTCCATTACTTTCTTTTTAGTTAGCTTGAAAGAAAACCTTTTTCAACCAAAGTTTGTGTTTTCTTTCTTAAGCTAACCTTGAAATGAAAAAGCACCAATTTAACTTTGAATTGGTATCAGTTGTGAGTTGAAAACCCTTCCCAGTGAACGATCCTAGAGCCACTATGCTATACTAGCTAAAGCTATCCTAATGCATGGTGATATAGGTTATAAATTTTGTTGATTACTCCCTCAATCAAGGAGCACCAGCTGGACTTGAATCAGCTGAGACACCAATTAGACACGAATCAAATGGCACCGTTTCTGGGGAGGTGCCAACTTCATAGTGATATTATTTCAGTGTACTTGTGGTTTTCATCACAAGTTTGGTGATTTTTCTTCCATTTTACTAACTCTTTTAGTTGTTTCTTTTACTCGTTCATATTTTAGCATAGCTTTTTGGTAGTTTTTTTTTTTTTTTTTTTCCTCTGTTTTTGTTTTTTTTGTTACAGTTGATACTAGTTGTGTATGCCAAAGTGGCATGAGATAGTGGAGGAGGGCTTGTTAAACTTGAAACATCTCATAACAAGGAGTTGGAATTGAGCTTGAACATCATGGAAACTACACCTGAGGATCAGCTTAGTCACCATGGTCATTAGGACAATCCCAATGAATTTAGATCAATGAGGAACCGTATGCATCCACCTCGTATGAGTGCACCATCATGTATAGTGCTCCATACAGAGCAGCTAGTGATTAGACCCCATATTGTGCCACTTCTACCAACTTTCCATGGAATGGAAAGTGAGAATCCTTATGCCCATATCAAGGAATTTGAAGATGTTTGTAATACATTCCAAGAGGGAGGAGCTTCAATCGACCTGATGAGGCTTAAACTATTTCCTTTTACTTTAAAGGATGAGGCCAAGATTTGGCTTAATTCTTTAAGGCCAAGGAGAATCCGTACTTGGACTGATTTACAAGCTGAATTCGTCAAGAAGTTCTTTCCTACTCACAGAACGAATGGCTTGAAAAGGCAAATTTCAAACTTCTCAGCTAAAGAGAATGAGAAATTCTATGAGTGTTGGGAAAGATACATGGAAGCCATTAATGCTTGCCCTCACCATGGCTTTGATACATGGCTGTTGGTGAGTTATTTCTATGATGGGATGTCTTCCTCAATGAAGCAACTCCTCGAAACAATGTGTGGAGGGGATTTCATGAGTAAGAATCCTAAGGAAGCTATGGATTTCTTGAGTTATGTAGCTGAAGTCTCAAGGGGATGGGATGAACCGCACAGAGGAGAAGTGGGAAAGATGAAGTCTCAACCAAATGCTTTTCATGCTAAGGCTGGGATGTACACCTTGAATGAAGATGTTGATATGAAAGCAAAATTTGTAGCTATGACAAGAAGATTGGAGGAGCTAGAATTGAAAAAGATGCATGAAGTGCAAGCTGTTGCGAAAACACTAGTGCAAGTAAAGCCATGTTCTATTTGTCAATCTTATGAACACTTGGTGGAGGAGTGCCCTACAATTCCAGTTGCTAGAGAAATGTTTGGAGAACAAGCAAATGTCATTGGACAATTCAAGCCCAATAGCAATGCTTCGTATGGCAATACTTACAACTCAAGTTAGAGGAATCATCCAAATTTTTCATGGAAGCCAAGAGCACCTCAGTACCAACAGCCGGCTCAACCATCTCAACAAGCTTCAAGTCTTGAACAAGCAATAGTGAATCTCAGCAAGGTTGTGGGAGATTTTGTTGGAGACCAAAAATCCATCAATTCTCAACTTAGTCAAAGAATTGACAATGTAGAGAATACTTTGAATAAAAGGATGGATGGGATGCAAAACGACTTATCTCAGAAGATAGATAATCTCCAATACTCAATCTCAAGGCTCACTAATTTGAACATAGTGCAAGAGAAGGGTAGATTTCCTTCTCAACCTCACCAAAACCCTAAGGGCAGCCATGAAGTGGAAACTCATGAGGGAGAATTGATTCATGCCTAATTGGTGTCTCAGCTGATTCGTGTCCAGCTGGTGCTCCTTGATGGCGGGAGTAATCAACAAAATTTATAACCTATTACACCATGAACTAGGGTAGCAAAGAAAAAGCTACTATAGCATAGTGGCTCTAGGATCGTTCACTGGGAAGGGTTTCCAAGCTGAAAATGATACCAATTCAAAGTGAATTGGTGCTGTTTCATTTTAAGATTAACTTAAGAAATAAAACACAAACTTTGGTTGAAAAAGGTTTGGACTTAGATTAGCAACACAGCAAGTGATGAAAATTACTTAAGAAGAAAAGCATTCCTTGGAGATTCAGGTTTATAGGGGAGGTTCCTCATGCAATAGAATAGCTCTGGTCAGTTGGTTCAATTCCTCTTATTAGAGAATTAACATAAAGTCAATTCTCTAACAGGTGCTGCACAAATGCATCCCTCAATTGGATTTCAGCTTTAATTCTCTCATTGATGCAACTTGCAATGGTTCGAGCCTCTCACTAGCCTTTACCATTCAAGGTGATCTTTAACCTTGGACTTCCTTTCACAAGCTCGCAAGAGATAACTAATGGATGTCTCCTTAGAGTCCAAAAGCTTACCAAGTGTTGGCAATTCTAGAAAATCCTACCTTCAAGTCACCTCCCAGAGGCTCGCAAGGGGTAAACTAGTGCATCTCCATGGTTAGAGATCACTCGCCTTACCAAGTGTTGGCCCAGGTGACTCCAAGGCATTTTAAGTTAACTAAAAATGTAGAAACCATTCATGGGACACACTTTCTCTTCATTCATAGCTGAAACCACAAAGCTTCTGATTCTTGCACTTGGAACCTTTCCCGGCAACCTTAACTCCAAGGAACTAAAAGGTTTAGTTACTCATTCTCTGGGGAAAGCTCCTCAGAGAGTGCATAACTTAGTAAATAAAAAAATACAATCAAAGTGAGAAGGTAAGGTAGAGCTTAAGCTCTGTATTTTACTTCCTTTCAAACTTTTACAAAAGGTTCATCACCCTCAGAACAGACTCCTTGGGCTATATTTATATCAAAATTACATTAATAGCTATTACATGGATATTTAGCCATTTTCCTAACTTAAAAGCTAAGGAATCCTATAATTGGAGGGATACAAGGAGAATTTGGGGATTTAGGCAACAAAAATCTGAAGAAAAATATCTCCAAGTGTCGGTTACAAATATCGGGAAGCACTAAGGACCATTTCGCAGGTGAAAAAGAGGTCTGCGAAATTTCACAGACAAACAAAGAGGGTTGCGAAATTACTTCACAGCAAAAGGCTGGTTCCGCAGTGTTGCGAAGTTGGCTTTCATCTTGTGGTGTTTGGCTTCCATCGCGTCATGAAACTTCAGGGGAAATCCATAGCACTGTGCAAAAAGGCTGCGAAATCATTTCGCAACAAAAGGGTGATTTTGCAGCACTTTGCTGAATCCTTCCTTTAGCTTGGAGCAGTTGTCTTCCAAAGGCTGTAACTTCCTCATTTCAGCTCCAAATTGTACACGGTTTGAAGCATTGGATTGTTGACTTCCTAAGCTTTCAAATGAAATATAGCATGCATAAATTGGACATCATAAAGTGCTCCAAAAGTGGCTGAAATGACTGTCATCAAGAAATCTTCATGGCTGGATTCTCTTTGCTTCCCCTCCTTGCATTTCAACTTTGCTTATGGCAAAAGTGCTTCAAAGCTTTGGTTCTTCATGCCTCTAAGCTTCCCATTGCTTTGCCAAGGATTCCAAATAACTCTCCTCAATCTCATATTGCTTTGGTGATCAAAAAGCTATCAAAACACCAAAACTTAAAGCAATTTGATTAGAATTGATTGAAAAGGGCCTTAACATGTTAATTGGGTTAAAAGGCAATAACTACTACTCAAAAGTGTTTAAAAGGATTAATTACAAGCTATCAAATAGCACTTTTTGAGTAGTAATCAAGAATCTTCACAGGTGAGAGATGTTAAAGCCTTGATCACTCTAAGGAGTGGTAAAAAGGTTGAGTCACCAACACTCAAGCTATATGTTGAAGGGAAAGAGGAAGAAGAGACAAAGAAGAGGGAGGAAATGAAAGGAAAGAAGAAAGATATCAGTGAAGGGAAGGAGGACCATGATTCAATAGTGAATGCAAATCCAAAGAAAGAGCTTATTAAGGAAGAATTTATGAAGAAACACACATCTCCACCCTTTCCTCAAGCTTTGCATGGGAAAAAGGGGATAAAAAATGCATCAGAAATCCTTGAAGTGTTGAGGCAAGTGAAGGTCAATATTCCATTGTTGGACATGATTAAGCAAGTTCCAACATATGCAAAGTTCCTAAAGGACCTGTGTACTATCAAAAGAGGGTTGAATGTGAATAAGAAAGCCTTCTTGACTGAGCAAGTAAGTGCCATCATACAATGCAAATCTCCTTTGAAGTACAAAGATCTGGGATGTCCTACCATTTCAGTCATGATTGGAGGAAAGGTAGTGGAAAAAGCTTTGTTAGATCTGGGAGCAAGGGTGAATTTGTTACCATACTCTGTTTATAAGCAATTGAGACTTGGTGAATTAAAGCAAACATCAATCACTCTATCTTTAGCTGATAGATCAGTGAAAATTCCAAGGAGGGTAATTGAGGATGTTTTAGTTCAAGTTGATAATTTCTACTATCCAGTAGATTTTGTTGTTTTTGATACTGATCCTTTTGTTAAGGAAGCTAATTATGTTCCTATCATCCTTGGAAGGCCATTTCTTGTTACTTCAAATGCAATCATAAATTGTAGGAATGGACTTATGCAACTCACTTTTGGCAACATGACACTTGAGCTTAATATCTTTCATATGTCTAAGAAGCTAATTACTCCGGAAGAAGAAGAAGGTCCAGAAGAGGTATGCATTATTGACACTCTAGTGGAGGAGCATTGTGATCAGAATATGCAAGACAAGTTGAATGAAAGTCTTGAGGATCTTGAAGAAGGGTTGTTTGAACCCGCTGGTGTGCTTGCTACTCTACAAGGTTGGAAGAGGAAAGAAGAGATCCTACCTTTATTCAATAAAGAGGAGGCACAAGATGATGTAAAAGAAGAGTTCCTAAAGCTCAATTTGAAACCTCTGTCCATGGAGTTAAAATATACGTACCTGGAAGAAAATAACCAATGTCCTGTTGTTATATCTTCATCTCTTACTGTTCATAAGGAGATTTCTCTACTTAAAGTTCTTAAGAGGTGTGAGAAAGCAATAGGAGGGCAAATATCTGACTTGAAAGGAATTAGTCCTTTGGTTTGTACACATCACATATATATGGAGGAAGAAGCTAAACCAATTCATCAACCTCAAAGAAGATTGAATCCTCATTTACAAGAAGTGGTGCAAACTGAGGTACTGAAGCTACTTCAAGCGGGTATTATTTATCCCATATCTGACAGCCCTTGGGTGAGTCCTACTCAAGTGGTACCAAAGAAATCAGGGATTACTGTGGTTCAGAATGAAAAAGGAGAAGAAATTGCTACACGCCTCACTTCAGGTTGGAGGGTGTTATTGACTATAGGAAATTGAATGCTGTGATAAGGAAAGATCATTTTCCACTCCCGTTTATTGATCAGGTGCTGGAGAGAGTCTCTGGCCATCCTTTCTATTGTTTCTTAGATGGGTACTTAGGGTATTTCCGAATTGAAATTGATGTTGAAGATCAGGAGAAGACCATTTTCACATGTCCGTTTGGAACATACGCCTACAGAAGAATGCCTTTTGGTTTATGCAATGCACTTGCAACATTCCAAAGATGTATGCTTAGTATCTTCAGTGATATGGCAGAGCGAATTATGGAGGTTTTCATGGATGATATCACCATATATGGAGGTACATTTGAAGAATGCTTAGTAAATTTGGAAGCGGTTCTTAAAAGATGCATTGAAAAAGACTTGGTGCTCAATTGGGAGAAATGCCATTTTATGGTACATCAAGGAATTGTCCTTAGCCATATCATCTCTGAGAAAGGCATTGAAGTTGATAAAGCAAAGGTAGAACTTATTGCCAAATTGCCATCCCCAACGATTGTAAAAGGAGTAAGGCAATTTCTTGGCCATGCAGGGTTCTACAGGAGATTTATACAAGACTTCTCTAAGCTTTCAAGGCCTCTTTGTGAACTTTTAGCTAAGGATGCTAAGTTTGTCTGGGATGAAAGATGTCAAAAGAGTTTTGATCAATTGAAGCAATTTTTGACAACCGCTCCAATAGTGAGGGCTCCTAACTGACAACTACCCTTTGAAGTAATGTGTGATGCCAGTGACTTTGCTATAGGAGCTGTACTTGGCCAAAGAGAAGATGGGAAGCCCTATGTGATCTACTATGCAAGCAAAACATTGAACGAAGCTCAAAGAAACTACACAACTACAGAGAAAGAATTATTAGTTATGGTGTTTGCCTTAGACAAGTTTCGTGCTTATTTGGTAGGGTCTTTCATCGTTGTTTTCACTGACCATTCGGCCTTGAAGTATTTATTGACAAAGCAAGATGCAAAAGCAAGATTGATTAGATGGATTCTTTTGTTACAAGAGTTTGATCTCTAAATCAGAGACAAGAAAGGAGTGGAGAATGTGGTAGCTGACCACCTTTCAAGGTTGGCTATAGCACACAATTCCCATGTATTACCTATTAATGATGATTTTCCTGAGGAATCACTTATGTTGCTAGAGAAAGCTCCTTGGTATGCTCATATTGCTAACTATTTGGTTACTGGTGAAGTTCCAAGTGAGTGGAAAGCGTAAGACAGGAAGCACTTCTTTGCAAAGATTCATGCTTATTATTGGGAAGAGCCCTTCCTTTTCAAGTATTGTGCATATCAGATCATAAGGAAGTGTGTCCCTGAAGAAGAGCAACAAGGGATCCTCAGCCATTGCCATGAGAATGCATGTGGAGGCCACTTTGCCTCTCAGAAAACAGCCATGAAGGTCTTGCAATCATGGTTTACTTGGCCATCGCTTTTCAAAGATTCCCATATCATGTGTAGGAGTTGTGATAGATGCCAAAGACTCAAGAAGCTTACAAAAAGAAACCAAATGCCCATGAACCCCATCCTTATAGTTAATCTTTTTGATGTTCGGGGTATTGACTTCATGGGACCTTTCCCAATGTCTTTTGGTAACTCTTATATATTGGTGGGGGTGGACTATGTTTCCAAATGGGTTGAGGCAATCCCCTGTAAACATAATGATCATAGGGTGGTTCTCAAATTTCTTAAGGAGAACATCTTCTCAAGATTTGGGGTGCCCAAGGCCATAATCAGTGATGGAGGTACTCATTTTTGCAACAAACCTTTTGAAACCCTATTAGCCAAGTATGGAGTGAAGCATAAGGTAGCTACACCTTATCACCCTTAAACTTCCGGGCAAGTGGAGCTAGCAAATAGGGAAATCAAGAACATACTGATGAAAGTGGTGATTACAAGCAGAAAAGATTGGTCTATTAAGCTTCATGATTCATTATGGGCATATAGAACAGCTTATAAGACTATTCATGGCATGTCTCCCTATCGTCTCGTCTATGGCAAAGCGTGCCATCTCCTTATGGAAGTTGAATATAAGGCTTGGTGGGCAATCAAAAGGTTGAACATGGACTTGATCAAAGCTGGGGTAAAGAGGTGCTTAGACATTAATGAGATGGAGGAATTAAGAAATGATGCTTACATCAATTCCAAAGTTGCAAAACAGAGGATGAAAAGGTGGCATGATCAACTAATCTCCAACAAAGAATTTCGGAAAGGACAAAGAGTCCTACTCTATGACTCAAGGCTCCATATCTTTCCTGGGAAGCTCAAGTCAAGGTGGATAGGTCCTTTCATTATTCACCAAGTACATCTCAATGGAGTGGTGGAATTACTAAATTCCAATGGCACAAACACCTTTAGGGTCAATGGTCATCGCCTCAAGCCATTCATTGAGCCGTTCAAGCCAGAAAAGGAGGAAATCAACCTCCTTGAGCCACAAAAAGCCTGATCAGAGAAAGGTTAGATGGACTTGGTTTCACCAAAGTCTATAATTTTGTTTGAATATGTTAATTTTTAAGCTTTGTAAATTATTTGATTATAATTTTGGTCTTGAATTATGTTCATTGTAACTAACTTAATCTTTTTGAATGATTAAAATAAGGAGGAATTGCAAGAAAATTGAAAAAAGGAAGCTAAAAAGCAAGGAGAAAGCTTAGGCTACGAAATTTCGCAGCCTAAAGGGGGCCGCTGCGAAAATCACATCCCGCTGCGAAAAAATTTCGCAGCCCTCAGAAGCAGCTACGAAAATCCCTCTTCTTGTTATGAAAATCGATCTCCGCTGCGAAACCATTTCACAGCCGCCTTGCGCCCACTGTGAAAATTTTCCCAGCTGCGAAAACCCTCCTTGGCACACGAGTGCCATTTCGCAGCCAGGTACCACCATTTCGCAGCTGCGAATTGGCTGCGATTTTTTCCTTCCCTGGAGATCCACCGTTTCGCAGCCGAGGCACCATTTCGAAGGGTGTTTCGCAGCTGCGAAACCCCCCTTTGGCACACGAGTGCCAGTTCGCAAAGCCGTACGCCCGTTTCGCAGCTGCGAAATGGGCTGCGAAATCGATGTCGAATTTCCCCTCGCTGCGAAAATGCCTATCCGCTGCGAAATCCGCGCCTCCTCGTTGCGAAAAACCCCTCTGCTGCGAAAAGGAACAATGACCCTTCGTGTTCTTTTTAAACGGTATAAATTCCATTATTCCTATTTTTAAACCGTCATTTGAACTTTAAAAAGTTGCCAAGAGGAGCCAACCCAGAGCACCTTCTCGTCTGCCTCCTTCTCCTGAGCAAGCCGCGCGCATCTCCAGCCGTCTCCACTGACATCGCCATGGCCAGAACACGAGGAGCAAAGTCTTCGTCCCCATCGACTCGCCTGAGACCCAAGAGGCGTGCCTGTCCAAGACTCCACCTCTGAGCCACTGCGGCCTCGCCTCGTCCCACCACCAATCAAGAACGCACCTACCAGTCCTCTAGCCAGGCACTATAATACAAGGAGATCACTTACCATTGCCGGTGCGAGCTTTTCCAGAGGCCAAAAATCAGGTACTGACCTCCCAAAGAAGAAAGCAAAGGTCGCAGAGCCAATCGATCTGACCGAGTCATCTTCAGAGCCAGAATCAGAGCCTACGCCATCTCCACCACCTGCTAAAAAGTCTCATCCGCCTGCTAAAAAATCTCCACCGCTTGCTAAAAAGTCTCCACCACCTACCAAGAAGCCTCAGCCATCTTAGGCACCAGCAAGAGAATCTCAAATTCCCTCGGATATGACTCCTGAGGAAGCCATCAGACGCCCCATGGTGACACAGCCGCCAATTGTAGGAAATCTGGATTACAGAGCAATACCATTTCATTCCGAGCTCTGTTTCGACATAGCCACCTTCAGAATTCAACCTGAGCTCAGGGAGTCATTTCGTCTGCTACAGAGGTATCGTATGGAGCATTTGCTGACTCCCAAGGATTTTTTCTATCCCCAAGTGGCATTGGACTTCTATCAGTCTATGACAACAAACCAGGTTCGCGATCCTACAGTCATCCATTTTACCATAGATGGAGGACATGGTATTTTGGGAGCTCGACATATAGCACAGGCACTCCATATCCCCTATGAGCCAGCACGTCCAGAGGATTTTCGAGCCTGGACTCGCCCTTCAAAGAGTGACATTGTTCATACTCTGTCTAGAGGGGCATCCTCACGCCATTACATCCTGAGGAAGGAGCTTCCCCCCTAGCATGTTCTTCATTGATGCACTCCTACGCCATAACATTTTTCCACTTCAGCATTGGGTGCAGAGGAGGGGAGTGTTGCTGGAGGCCTTGTTTAGGATCTCTGAGGGATACTTCTTTGGCCCTCATCATCTCATCATGGCTGCTCTTCTACATTTTGAAGAGAAGGTGCATCGAAAGAAGTTGCTCCGAGCAGATGCCATTCCCCTCCTCTTTCCCATACTATTATGCCAGATATTGGAGCACCTGGGATACCCAGTAGAGCCTCAGCATGAGCGTAAACGTTTTTGTCGAGAGATTTTCACTCTCGACAAATGGACCAGTATGACAACTTATGGTGGTGCAGACCAGGGAGCACCAATTGGACCAGAGCATCCAGAGCAGCCAGAGGAGCCAGTCGAAATACCTACTGACACTCAGCCACCTGCCCTTACAGTGGCCTCTAGTGAGCCTACACCAGAGGTTCCATCCTCTGCTCCTCAGGCCACACCACAGCCTCCTCCTGTCATTCCACCTACATCATCACCATCTCCTTCAGCTGAGCCAAGGATAACTATTCCCATCATCGAGTATAGAGGCCTATCCCACACTTACCAGGCATTGGCCACTTCTCAAACCATTCTCACTCAGCAGATCACAGCCCTTCGTTCTCAACAGGAGCAAATTCTTGCCACTCAGGCCCAGCATACTGCCATCCTGAGGCAGATTCAGCATCATCTCGGCATTATATTAGCTCCTGAGCATGCCATTCCCAACCCACCAGAGGCATCACAAGCCCCTCCTTTCGTTGATCAGCCTATGCCTCATGAGGAACCTCCTACAGGAGAGGCAGCTGAGCCATCATTTCCACAGCATCATCCACCCACCATCTGATCATTTACATATTTCCTTTATATTTCTTTTATGTATTTTGTTTATGTTTATCTTTTATGAAATCCCATCATTTTGATATTATATATTGGGATTACTTGTATTGCTTATTTTCCAATTGTACTCACGTGAATTAAAGTAATACAAATCTATCATTTTTTGATCACTCTTAGCATTCTTTTTTTCTTATTTCCTCTACTCACATCTTTTATTCTTTTTGAAACATGTGGTTTCTCCAATCAATATTCGAAATTGATATCCCTCAGGAGGTACCACTTTCTCCCTATAATCTCAATCGCTCATGCCACATTGAGGATAATGCTCAGCTCAGTTGGGGGGAGAGTTGAGGAAGGAAGTTTTTTTTTTGTTACTTATGCTAAGTTATTTTGGTAATTTAGTTGATTTTTGCTTAATTTTAAAATTTTTTAAAAGTTTTTATTCTAATCTCCATGGTTTCTAAGGAAAAATATTTTCAAATTAAAATGGGAGAAACTGAAGTTTTGCTTTTCACTTGACTTAGAGTTTGGATTATGCTTACTAAAGTTGTTGAATTGTTGAAGCTTCTATTGAATTCAAGTTTAGTTCTTCCACTTTAAGCTATTCACACACTGTGCACAATAGATTCCGATGATAAGATGAAAAACTATTTCCCTCTTGACTTAGGAAAATTTTAGACTTGGTACCTTTGACCGCATTTAATAGTGTTGGGACACCTTATAAAAGGCTAATGAGCCTTTGAAAAAGAAAGAAAGAAAGAAAAAATGTTTGCTTGCCTTGAAACCCGAGCAAGGTCTGAGGGTTATATGGTGAAAATCTTTAAAACCTGGTGCCCTAAGCCTTCATTGGTTGGGAGTCACTGACCTCAATGCTCGTTACAAGGGTGAATAG
Source organism: Vitis riparia (assembly GCF_004353265.1). Taxonomy (NCBI): domain Eukaryota; kingdom Viridiplantae; phylum Streptophyta; class Magnoliopsida; order Vitales; family Vitaceae; genus Vitis; species Vitis riparia. Next base: position 4,279,704 of record NC_048447.1, read on the forward strand.
GTGGAGTTTAACATACTATAGGTGCTTGGGTATTAAAATTCATTCTCAAAAGTCCGGGGTAAAATCCGAGGAGTTAGTGGTCGAAAGATCCTTAAAGCTTGATGCCCTAAACCTTAATTGGTTAGGAGTCATCGATGGACCCCCGTTACATGGACAAGTTAGAATAAAATACCTTTAAGCCTTGTACTCCTACAATGAAAAAAAAATGGTGAAACAAAAGGGTGCGTTCTTAGCCTATTGAATTTGGTCAGTTTGCTAAGTGTTGAAAAGAGCTAGGTTGGGGGGAGAGATTAGTTTAGCATACTATATTTGGAAACTATCATCTCACATTTAGATTTTTGTGGAAGAGTAAAGTTTGGCCACTTGGAAGTGGAAATGATTTTAAAGCTTCAATTTGCATAATGCCTTCTCTTTATCAATGGTGTTTAGCAAAGTTTTTGATAACTCTTGTTGAAATTTGAGTTTATATTTCTTTAATGTTCCATGTGGGAGTATGATCATCATGCCACTTAAAATTTTTTGGAAGTGATAAGCATGATCTTGTAAAGTTTATTACTTTTTAGTACTTTTTATTTTATTTTATTTTTTTCTCTCCTTCATTGCTAAGGGACTAGGAATATGTCGGTTGGGGGGAGTGGTTACTACTCAAAAAGTGTTATTTGATAGCTTGTAATTAACTCTTTTAAACACTTTTGAGTAGTAGTTATCACCTTTTAACCCAATTAACATATTAAGGACCTTTGCAATCATTTCTAATCAAAGTGTGTAAGTTTTGGTGTTTTTGTTAGTAATTTGATCACCAAAGCAATCCGAGATTGAGGAGAGTTCTTTGGAATCCATGGAAAAGCAATGGAAAGCTCAGAAACATGAAGAACCGAAGCTTTAAAGTCCTTTTCCATAAGCAAATCCGGAATGCAAGGAGGGGAAGCAAAGAAGAACCAGCCATGAAGCATTCTTGATGACAGTCATGTCAGCCACTTTTGGAGCACTTCCTAGAGTTCAATTTATGCATGCTATATGTCGTTTCGAAGCTCAGGAAATCAACAATCTAATGCTTCAAACGGTGCATGATTCAGAGTTGAAATGAAGGAGTTACAACCATTGCAAGCATATCACTCCAAGCTGAAGGAAATTTTTGCACTGCTGCGAAATCAGCCTTGGGCTGCGAAAATGTTGTCCTTTTGTTGCGAAATTTCGCAGCCATTTTGCACAGTGCAACAGAATTTCTCCTGAAGCTTCCCGATATTTGTGACTGACATTTTGAGATTTTTTGCTTTAGATATTTGATGTCTAAATCCCTAAACTCTCCTTGTAACCCACCTATCATAGGATTCCTTAGTCTTTAAGCAAGAACAAAGGGTAAATAAACCCATATTTAATGGTTGTAAGTTTCCTCAGAGAGGGGACGAACGGAAAAAAGCTGGCACACAGACGCTTTGTATAGTTTTTGGAAAGAAGTAAAATTGAGAGTTTTTGCTCTGTCTTACCTACTTGTTTTGATTGTTTATATTCATCTATTTTTTCTTACTAGCCAAACAAGCTCCGAGGAAGTTTCCTCAAAGAATGAGTGGCTAGACTTTTAGTTCCTTGGAACTAAGGTTGCCAGGAAAGGTTCCAAATGCAAGAATTAGTAGCTTTGTGGTTTCATCCATTAATGAAGAGAAAGTGTGATCCTTTAATGATTTCTATGTTTTTAGTTAACTTAAAACACCTTCAATTCACTTGAGCCAACACTTGGTAAGGCAAGTGATCTCCGTCCATGGAGATGCACTAGTTTACCTCTTGCGAGCTTTTGGGAGGTGACTTGAAGGTAGGATTTTCTAGAATTGCCAACACTTGGTAAGCTTTTGGACTCCAAGGAGACATCCATTAGTTATCTCTTGCGAGCTTGAAAAGGGAAGTCCAAAGTTAATGATCACCTTGAATGGAAAATGCTAGGTGAGAGGCATGAGCCATTGCAAGTTGCATCAATGAGAGGGAATTAGAGCTGAAATCCATTTAAGGGATGCATCTGTATAACACCGGTTAGAGAATTGACTATATGTTGATTCTCTAATGCGAGGAAATGAACCAAGTGACCGGAGCTCTGTTTTTGCATGAGGAGCCTCCCCTGTGAACCTAAACCTCCAAGGAATGTTTTTCTTCATAAGTAATTTCCATTAATTTCTTTTTAGTTAGCTTGAAAGAAAACCTTTTTCAACCAAAGTTTGTGTTTTCTTTCTTAAGCTAACCTTGAAATGAAAAAGGACCAATTTAACTTTGAATTGGTATCAGTTGTGAGTTGAAAACCTTTCCCAGTGAACGATCCTAGAGCCACTATGATATACTAGCTAAAGCTATCCTAATGCATGGTGATATAGGTTAATTACTCCCTCAATCAAGGAGCACCAGCTGGACATGTGATTACTACCCAAAAAGTGTTATTTTACACCTTTAAGTCATTATGTTTTAAGCACTTTTGTGTAGTAGTTCTCCATCTTTATTCCAACTGGCATGTTAAGGACCTAGCAATGACTTCTAATCATATTTGTGGCTAGTTTTAGTGTTTTGACAGCTTTTTGGATCATTAAGACAAGCCAAGTAAAGGAGAGAAGCAAAGAGGAAAAACAAGCAAAGTGAAGAAAATAGAGGACAACAGCTGCAGTCTTTCTTTGCACTTTTGGAGCAATTCCCGAAGTCCATTTTTTACATGCTATATACCATTTCAAATCTCAGGAGGTCAAGAATCCAACGCTTCAAATCATGTATGATTTGGAGCTGAAATGAGGAAGATATGGCCTTCAAAAGACAACTGCTCCAGGCTTGTGCGAAATTCGCACAACACCTTGAAATTCGCACAACACCTTCAGGTTGTGCCAAATTTGCACAACACCTTGAAAATTCGCACCAGCCCATGCGTGGTGCAAATTCTCCTCTGTTTTGCCGACTCCACTTTAGATCTTTTCTTCAGATATTTTTGTATAAATTTCCTTTCTTCTCCTTGTAATCCACCAATCATAAGATTTCTTAGCTAGGAAGGTTGGAAAAACTTCTCTATATATATTCCCTTGCATCCATTGTAATATACATATATAAATATATAGAATCGATGTACAGAGCCTTGCTCTATTTTTCCTTCTCTTTCATTTTCATTTTCTTGCTAGCCAAACATTCTCTAAGATATTTTCCCAGAGGATGAGAGGCTAAACTTTTGGTTTCTTGGAGTGAAAGAAGCTAGGTGAAAAGTCCAGATGCAAAGGTGGAAAACTCTCGTGCATTAAATACAGGTAGTTGGAGTTCATAAATGGCTTCTAAATCTAAAGTTTTGCTTTAAATCCCTTAGAATCACTTTGAATGGCCAATACATGGTAAGCTTCAGGTCTCTGTGGATGCTTATTGCTAGATCCATATCAGTCCATTAGTTATCATGTACGAGCCATTGGAAAGTGGTTCAAGGTGAAGACCCATAGTGTCTAAAGCCATTAATGGAACTTGACTACCATTTCTATTGACTTTTTATGGATTAAATCTTCATTGTTAAACCTATATCGGTTCGGGAAATAACTATAGGTTAAATCCCCAATGCGAGGAGAAAAATTCGAAATTTTCCACTTTACAGTTGGCACCTAATCCTAGTAACCTGGAATCCCAAGAAACACCTTTCTTTCTAATTTCTTTCTAGATAATTTTAGTTATTGTATGTTAGGTTAGCTTAATACCATCCGTTTTCATTCAAACTTATGTCTTCTTTTAAAGCTAACAAAGAAAAGAAAAAACACCAATTTTGTTTTTGAACTAATATCAATTGCGAAGTGAAAACCCATCTTTGTGGACGATCCTAGAGCCACTATACTATGCTAGCTAAATGCTACCCCGGTATATGGTGAAATAGGTTTATAAATTTTGTTGATTACTCTCGTATGAGGATTGAGATCAAAGCACATCAATTGAGTTGAATCAATTGGAACACCAATTGGGCACGAATCAACATGAATCAGCTGAGACACCAATTGGACACGAATCAGTCATTAAAGTTTAGTATCTTTTTTGACGTAGACCAAACCTGTATGATCGATCCCATCATTGTCCTATCTAGTTTTTTCATCACATACCATACTCGATCAAATAGTTTCGGTTTCGACGTAGACCAAACTTATAAGATTAGTCATGTTGTTGTCCTGTTTGGTTTTCATCACTGATTGTACCCAATCCGATTGGTCATGATAGCTTAGTTTCATTTTCGACGAAGACCAAATCTCTACAACCAATCACGTAGTTGTCTTATTTGGTTTTCATCACTATCGGCACCCGATCTGATTGATCATGATAGTTCAGTATCATTTTTGCCACATACAGTACATGTATGATCAATCATGACAGTTATATGTCCTTAATTTTGTTTTCGGCATAGACCGCACCATTACAATCGATCATGTCATTGTCCTATCCGATTTTTGTCACATACCGCACCTGATTCGATCGATCACAACATCTGTACTAGGAAACTAAAGGCTAAACTTATATGAGAAAAACACTTAAGAGAGGGTGAATTGGGTTATTCAAAATCTTTTTCAGCACAACAAATTAAAGCATAATAGAAGTAAAGAATAAGGAGATAGAGTTAGAGAAATCAAACTCAGATTTTATAGTGGTTCAACACTTTCTTGCTTACGTTCACTTTCCTCAATCTCCTAACCGAGTAAGGGTTCCACTAACTTGAAGCTTCAACCAAGCTTCCAATCTCCTTTACATTTGGATTCTGGCTCCAATGGGCTCTTACACAATCTCTTCAAGATTTAACTCACTTGAAGACTTTAACACTCAATTTTTACAAGAATGAATCCTTCAACCTAGCTCAATGATAACTCAAAAACAAATCAAAGCTAGGATGACACACAAGGGTGCACTAAAAGATATGCAAGTAAAGATTTAATGCATCAAGAAAGAAATGGGAGCTTTTAAGGTAAGAACAAGTGGGTAGAAAATTAATTACAAGTGTTATCTCTATCATAAATGAAGTGAAGCTCTCAATTTATAAGTTTCTAACCTCAGGAGCCAAGAAAAACAAAAAGTAGCCCCAATCGGTCGAGCTAGGGGTCGACTGGTTCAGTAGCCGTTGGAGCATTTAATGCTTTGGTAGGTTACTATTGCTTCGACCGGACCTTGACTAGACAAGGGTAACCGGTTGACCAGTTCCCCAACAGGTTGAGCTGGTTAGCTGGTTCCTCGATCGGTTCAACCTTTTGGCCCCGAAAACCTATATTTTTCTGTTATTTTCTTTTCTTTTCTTTTCTAACACTTAGGCAAAATATTTAGGTAAATAAATATGCCAATTTTGAAACATTTTGCCTAAGGTGCATTTGATAAAACTTGGGTTTTAATGAAATTTTAATTTTAAATAATAAATTTAGTTTTCAAAAATGCATGAAAAGATATGTAAAACCTAAGTGCACCCATGCATTCATCTTACATTTTTTTCCTATGATTAGAAGTCTTCCAAATGTCCTGATCTTGTATCCATTAGGTCCTTTGATGAATTCCAAATTAATATCTAAGATTCTTTACAATTCAAACCAATTAGTAACTTAACCATGGTTTGTTATCATCAAAACCTGATTAGGAGAACCCTTGGGCTAACAATCTTCCCCTTTTTGATGATGACAAACCTTGGTTATATAGGAGAAGAAAAACTCTCCCCCTCAAACCAATCATCGATCAAACAATCAAAATTTATGTAGTTAAAACCAAGATAATCAAGACATGCGGATTTTTAATAGAAAACAATGTAAGTCATGAAACATATTGTATATCATATATCAGAAAAGTCAAATGTACATAAACATATAAGTCAATCCAAACAAATGATATGCATGTGAGTCTCCTACATCCTAAATATCTCTCCCCCTTTTGGCAACATAAAAAAGAAACGAAGGGGGATATCTATGAAATCAAGGTTGAGGAGGTGGAGGTGGAAACATGGAGCATAGGTAAGCCATCATCTCCTCATGTTGACTCTCCTAGAGACTCTCAATGTGCTCAATCCTCTACTGGAGATGCTCAAATACAGCATACTGCTAATCAATGTGATCCTCCATACACTCAAATCTCTGCTATAGATACTCAAACTAAGAGGTGAAACCAGTCTGATATTGATCCATGCGATCCTCCATAGAGTAGAATCGAGTATCACTGACTACCGCAAGCTCCTCCATGCGTGTGTCGAGAGAGCTAATCTGAGTAGATAGATCCCTCCAAGGTGCAAGATCAAGAACATGAGGTGCCTGATGAGATGGTATCTCTGTGGAAAGAGGCTTAGTAAATGATGGCTGAGAAGATGGTCTCACTGTGTAAGTTGGCCTAGACATCATCAGCTCGAAAAATGTGGCCTCAACATGAACATCATCTGACTAAAGTGGAGGAATGTCAAGCTTGAGTTCTCTCTGTTGAAAGCCCGTTTGAGGGTATACTCCACCCTCCATCTCTCGTATCTTGGCCTCCTCTTCTACTTTGGGATGCACCTGTCCCTGTCCTTGGGCATGTGTTGGTGGTCTCGATGCTCTCATAATCTAGGAACCATCAAGGGCCTTCTCAAATTTCATCTGCCCCAAAGAATGCTCATCATATGCATCATAAGTGTTGGGGGGCTCAAATTCTGTCTCTCTGCTCAAATCCACCCCGGCATCCTTGAACACTCTAGTAAGGAAGCAGCCATAGGGTAGTACGTGTGTCATGCTCTCGCAGCATGACATCATGTGCATCATCATCAAATACCCCACGTGAATCTGTCTTCCCGTTATAATGGAGTCCACGAGGAATGCCTCAAAATAGGAGACCTCGTCTCAGTGTCCACCTTATGGCACCAAGATGGAGCAGATCATGTGGTGTAGTACTCTACTGCTCACGGTTAAGTTATGGGCCGATGGTTTGCCCATTCCCTAGGCGTCTGCAAGTTCGCACATCCTTTGAATGACCTCTCTAGGCTCAAAACCCGGCATAGTGAGCCAAATCTTGGACTCATACACCTTGAGTCCAACTAGAGCAATATCTGCGGTAGATGCTCTCCGGGTCTAGCTAAATCTCAACTCCTCTAGCAGTGGAAATAATTGGGCCACCAATTCCATATGTTGGCCTCAAATAGAATGCTCTCACCAATGTAAAAAAAATCTACTCCGAAATAGTCACTATGGACAGCCACCCTATCCGACTAAAAAGTCCCTCAAACCCAAAATACCAGAGTTGGGAGAAATTGATATTTCTCCTTGAAACTACTTTCGTCTGAGCGAACTTTTGCTTGTACCTCTGATAATCCTCCACAAAACTAAAGAGGGTGTCAAACCTTGCCTTTTGGCGAGCCTCCGTCTGAGCAGGCTGAGATGGCCCGGCTGGGCACTTGCCCTATATCCTAGAGGCAGCCGACTCTCTCCTAGGAGCCATGAGAAATGCAGAAACAAAAGAGACGAGGTTGGTAGAGAGAGAAACACACACACTCGAAACCCTAGGTATGCGGGAATGGAGTTGAAACTGACCGTGACACGCTGAAGGAGGAGAAGTTGTCCCAAATCCAAAACCCTAGCCTTTAAAAATCAATTTGAAGCCCTCAATTTGCTGCAATGGCCTCAAAAATCACTTCTTGACAACTGAATCAACAAAACCCTTAAAGAACTTGAGGAAACGAGTGGGAAAATAAAGTGCATGAGCCTTTTTAAATCCCCCGCCTCGACGAACCGGTCGACCGGTCCTAGTCCGATCGACTGCTTGGTCAACGTGGTCAACTTTTCAACTTTTGTGCATTTTCTCATCTCGTGATCCTCCCCCTGCCCTTTTTAGTTGAAATCCCCAATTTTTTATGCCAAATGCCAAGGGAATTTTGATTTTTGGTCAAAAAAATTGACCATTTGTCTAAGTATATGTCTATATGATGCAAATGACATGAAATTCATGCAATCAGAAGGTATATTCATCAAGAATTCATTAAGTAATCATTAGATCATAAAGAAATCACCCCTAGTTGTCTTCTAATATCAACAAATTGTTCTTCACTTAGAAGTTTTGTAAAAATATCGACAAGTTGATCTTTTGTGCATGGTCTCTAAGAAAATGATGTCTAATCTTTATATGCTTAGTCCTAGAGTGTTGTACGAGATTTTTTGAAATATTTATGGCACTAGTATAATCACATTTAATAGGAACATGCTCAAAAGATAACTCAAAATCACTAAGTGTTTGCTTCATCCAAAGAATTTGTGCACAACATAAATTTGTTGCTATGTATTCAGCTTCCGCCGTTAACAAGGCTACCGAATTTTGCTTCTTACTATACCATGAAATAATTGAGTGTCCTAAGAAATGAAAAGTTCCACTAGTGTTTTTTCTTTCAACCCTACAACCAGCAAAATCAGCCTCCGTGAATCCAATTAATTCAAAGTTATCACTCTTAGGATACCATAAGCCTATGTCCATTGTCCCTTTCAAATATCTAAGAATTCGTTTTATGACACTTAAGTGAGATTCTTTTGGTAGCACACAAGCATACACTGTACATGATGTCAGGTCTACTAGTGGTCAAATATAGCAATGAACCTATCATGCCTCTATAGATAGTTGATTCAATGAATTTACCTTGCTCATCCTTATCAAGCTTGATGGATGAGCTCATTGGTGTCTTCATTGTTTTGGTTTCTTCCGTGTTGAACCTTTTGAGAAGATCTCTTATATACTTTGCTTGATTGATGAAGGTTCCTTGCTTTAGTTGCTTAATTTGAAGTCCAAGGAAGAAGTTGAGTTCTCCCATCATGCTCATTTCAAACTCACTATGCATGCACTTAGAAAATTCTTCATAAAGAGAAACATTAGTAGCCCCAAAAATGATATCATCAACATATATTTGAACTAAGAGAATATCCTTTTCTTTGGTCTTTATGAAAAGAGTTGTGTCAATTTTTTCCATTTTAAAACCCTTTTCCAAAAGATATTTACTCAATCTTTCATACCATGCTCTAGATGCTTATTTCAAACCATAAAGTGCCTTTTTAAGTTTAAAAACATGGTTGGGAAAGTTAAACATTGAAAACCGGGCGGTTGTTCAACATATACTTCTTCATTTATAAAGCCATTTAAAAAAGCACTTTTCACATCCACTTGATATAAAACAAAGTCTTTAAGACATGCAAAGGCAAGTAGCATCCTAATGGCTTCCAACCTAGCTACGGGGGCAAAGGTTTCTTCTAATCTATCCCTTCTTCTTGATTAAAACATTGGGCCACCGATCTTGCTTTATTTCTAACAATTATACCATTTTCATCCATTTTATTTGTAAAGACCCATCTAGTTCCAATAACACTTTGATTTGAAGGTCTTGGCACTAATTCCCATACTTCACTTCTTCCAAATTGATTTAACTCTTCTTGCATAGCAATCATCCAATTTTCATCAACTAAAGCATCATTTATATTTTTAGGCTCAATTGAGAGATAAAGGCAAGATTATTGCAAATATTTCTTATAGAAGATCTAGTTCTTACCCCACTAGATGGATTACCTATAATTTGATCTTTTGGGTGGTTGATGACAAACTTCCAATCTTTAGGAAGGTCTTGGCGTGATTCACCTTGCACTTGTTGAGAAGGGAGTAGTGCCAATGGTGATTCTTCTTTCTAGGGATCCTCTCCAATTTCTTCTTGTTGCCTTCTATCTTCAATTTGCAATTTTACCATGGAGGTCTCCAAACCTAAATCATCATCAAAACTCTCTCTTTCTTGGAAAGAATTGTTAGATTCATAAAAAATAACATGGATGAACTCCTCTACAACCATGGTTCTTTTGTTAAAAACTCTAAAAACTTTACTTGAAGTTGAGTAACTAAGGAAAATTCTAACATCCAATTTTGCATCAAATTTTCTAAGATTATCATTGGTGTTTAATATAAAACATTTGCATCCAAAGACTTTGAAGTAGCTAATGTTGGGTTTCTTGTTTTTCCAAAGCTCATAGAGAGTTTTCTTAAGAATGGGCCTCAATAATATTCTATTTAAAACATAACAAAAAGTGTTAACTACTTCGGCCCAAAAATATTTTGGTAAATTGTTTTCATTTAGCATGGTTCTAGCCATTTCTTGAAGAGTTCTATTTTTCCTTTCAACTGCCCCATTTTGTTGAGGAGTTCTAGGAGCCGAAAAATTGTGGTTAATACCATGTTCATTGCAATATTCTTCAAAATCAATATTTTCAAATTCTCTCCCATGATCACTTCTTATACAAGTAATTGTAAAACCTTTTTCATTTTGAATCTTATTGCAAAACTTTGAAAACTCATAAAAGGCTTCATTCTTTTGACTTAAGAACAAGACCCATGTATATCTAGAGAAGTCATCCATAATAACATATGCATAAGACTTTCCCCTAAGACTTGGTGTCCTAGAGGGACCAAATAAATCCATATGCAACAACTCAAGTGGCCTAGATGTGGAAATGAAGTTTTTGTTTTTGAAAGAGTTTTTAATTTTCTTTCCCACTTGACAAGCTTCACAAACTTTGTCTTTTTGAAAATTAATTTTGGGAAGGCCTCTAACAAGTTCATCTTTGTTGAGTTGGGAAATGAGGTCCATGTTAGCATGTTCCAACCTCCTATGCCATAACCAACTTTGATCATGCATGCTTGAAAAGCATCTATCATGGCCATCATATTTTGAAATATTTATAACGTAAAATTTATCACATCTATGGCCCATGCAGATGGTTTTATCATTTTGAATATCCTTGATGATGCAATGAGATGCTTCAAAAATCAGTTTATAACCTTTGTCACAAAGTTTACTAATGCTTAAAAGGTTACGTTTTAAACCATCCACTAATAAAACACTTTCAATAAGAGAGGATGTGTCATTACCAATGATTCGTCCTTTTACATTGTCTCCAAAGGTAACATATCCTCCCTTTCTCTTTGTAAGGAAATCAAACTTGGATTCATCTCCGGTCATGTGTCTTGAGCATCCACTATCCAAGAACTACTTATCCTTCTTTGAACCCTACAAAATAAAACTCAAGTGGATTTAGGTACCCATATCTTTTTGGGTCCTTGAGGGTTAGTGACCTTAGATTTTTCAATCTAAATCTTTTGTATTTGAATTCTTTTGAGAATCATTTATTAAAGGACATGTACTACTAATGTGCCGCCTCTTCCATAAAAGTTACAAGTAGTGGAAGGACTTGTACTTGTGGATTCTTTTACAAAATAGTTTTTAAAATACTTTTGATTTTTTGAAGATTTGAGTCCTAGCCCTTGTTTGTCAAAAACACATTTTTGGCTAGCTAGAATCATTTCAAAAGATTTTTGTTCACAAGAAAATATTGAAAGAGAGGAGGTCAACCATTCATTTTTCTTTCTCAAAATCTCATTTTCTTTTTCAAGATGAGTTTTAGAAATTTCAACAATTGAAAATTTTTCTTTCACTTCTTCAAGTTCTTAAATTTTCTTTTTAAGAGAATTATTTTTCAAACTAAGTTTTTCAAAATCCTCATACAATTCTTCAAAAAATCATGCATGTCTTTATCACTAAAGTTAGAGTTTACCTTATCAAGTTCATTTATTGCCATGAAGCACATGTTTTCCACTTCTTTCTCATTTTCTTCTTCGGAGGATTCTTCACTTTCACTCTAAGTGGCCATCATTGCCTTCTTCATTCTCATCTTGGCTTCACTTTTGTAGAGAGGACAATCATATTTAATGTATCCTAGTTTCTTGCATTTGAAACACATCAAATCTCTTTTCTTTTCCCATTTCTCCTTGTCACCATGAGATGAAGATTCCTTTTTAGAAAGGTCTCTTCTAGAGGTGAACCTTCTTCCTCTAAACCTTTCACCCCTCATGTATTTGTTGAGCTTTCTTGTGATGAGGGCTAAATTATCATCTTCTTCACTTGCTTTTTCTTCTTCAACATCTTCTTCTTCCTTAGTTGTAGCTTTAAGAGTTATGCTCTTCTTCTTTTTATCTTCACCTTCTTGTAGCTTCTTTGCCAAATTGATCTCATATGTCATTAATGACCCTATGAGCTCCTCCATAGGAAGCTTGGTCAAGTTTTTTGCTTCTTGAATTGCGGTGACATTTGTATGCCCCTTTGATGAGAGTGACCTCAATATCTTCATCACTTTTTCAGATTCCTTGTAGGTCTTTCCCAAAGCTTCAAGACCATTGACAATGTCGGTGAACCTAGTGATCATCTCAACAATAGTTTCATTTTCTTTCATAAAAAACAATTCATAGCTATGAACAAGTAAATTTATTTTTGACTTTTTCACTTGATTTGTTCCTTCATAAGTTATTTCAAGCAATTTCCAAATTTCTTTAGCTGATTTGCATTGACATATTCTATTATATTCATTTCTATCCATAGCACATTGCAAAGTAAAAACGACCTTAGCATTTAATTGAAAATTTCTTCTATCAAGCTCATTCCATTCTTGCTTGGGTTTTGGAACCATGACTCCATCAACTAGTTTTGTAGGAAAAGTTGGGCCATCTTCAATGACATCCCATACGTCTAAATCGATTGATTTAATTACCAAGTCATTTTAGTTTTCCAATAGGGATAGTTGGTTCCCATAAAAAAAATGGAGCTCTATTTTTTGCAAAACTTTCAATTTGAGATGAGCTTGATGGAATAACCATTTTCTCTTAGACTATTAGGTCTTAAACAAGAGGTCTAGCTCTAATACCAATTGAGAAACTAAAGGCTAAACTTAAATGAGAAAAACACCTAAGAGGGGGGGGGGGGTGGTGAATTAAGTTTTTCAAAATCTTTTTTCAATACAACAAATTCAAGCACAATAGAAGCAAAGAATAAAGAGATAGAGTTAGAGAAATCAAACTTAGATTTTATAGTGGTTCGACACTTCCTTGCCTACGTTCACTCTCCTCAATCTCTTAACCGAGTGAGGGTTCCACTAACTTGAAGCTTCAAATCTCCTTTACACTCGGATTTCGGCTCTAATGGGCTCTTACACAATCTCTTCAAGATTCAACTCACTTGAAGGCTTTAACACTCAATTTTTACAAGAATGAATCTCTCAACCTAGCTCAATGATAGCTCAAAAACAAATCAAAGCTAGGATGACACATAAGGGTGCACTAAAGGATATGCAAGTGAAGATTTAATGCACCAAGAAAGAAATCAGAGCTTTTAAGGTAAGAACAAGTGGGTAGACAATTAATTGCAAGTGTTCTCTCTGTTATAAATGAAGTGGAGCTCGCAATTTATAAGTTTCTAACCTCGGGAGCCAAGAAAAACAAAAAGCAGCCTTAATCGGTCAAGCTGGGGGTCGACCGGTTCATTAGCCGTTGGAACATTTAGTGCTTTGGCAGGTGACCATTGCTTGGACCGGACCTCTGATTACTACCCAAAAAGTGCTATTTTGCGCCTTTAATTCATTATGTTTTAAGCACTTTTGTGTAGTAGTTCTCCATTCTTATTCCAATTGGCATGTTAAGGACCTAGCAATGACATCTAATCATATTTGTGGCTAGTTTTAGTATTTTGACAGCTTTTTGGATCATTAAGACAAGCCAAGCAAAGGAGAGAAGCAAAGAGAAGCAAAGAGAGAGTGAAGAAAACAGAAGACAACAGCTGTAGTCTTCCTTCGCACTTTTTGAGCACTTTCCGAAGTCCATTTTCTACATGCTATATACCATTTCAAAGCTCATGAAGTCAGGAATCCAACGCTTCAAACCGTGTATGATTTGGAGCTGAAATGAGATGGCCTTCAGAAGACAACTGCTCCAAGCATGTGCGAAATTCGCACAACAGCCCAAGCTTATGCGAAATTCGCACAACACCTTCCCCTTGTGCGAAATTCATACAACACCTTCTCCTTGTGTGAAATTCACACAGCAGCCCATGCAAGTGCAAAATCTCCTCTGTTTTTGCCAACTCCACATGAGATCTTTTCTTATGTATTTTTTCATGTAAATTCCTTTCTTATCCTTGTAACTAGCCAATCACAGGCTTTGCTTTTGTAAAGACTATAAGAGGGGTGGAAATCATCTCTCTACCATATGTTATGTTTTACACTTAGTAAAATACAGGGCTCTCGTGTTTTCCTTTTCTCTCTACTATTTTCTTTTTCTTGGAAGCCAAACAACCTCTGAGGATGTTTTCCCAGAGGATGAGAGGCTAAACTTTTGGTTTCTTGGAGTGAAGGAAGCTAGGTGAAAAGTCCAGATGCTAAAGTGGAAAACTCTCGTGCATTAAATACGGGTAGTTGGAGTTCACAAATGGCTTTTAAATCCAAAGTTTTGCTTTAAATCCCTTAGAATCACTTTGAATGGCCAATACATGGTAGGCTTCAGGTCTCTGTGGATGCTTATTGCTAGATCCATATCAGACCATTAGTTATCATGTACGAGCCATTGGAAAGTGACTCAAGGTGAAGACCCACAGTGTCTAAAGCCATTAATGGAACTTGACTACCATTTCTATTGACTTTTTATGGATTAAATCTTCATTGTTAAACCTATACCGGTTCGGGAAACAACCATCCTTTATGTTGTTGTCCCCAATGCGAGAAGAAAAATCCGGAATTTCCACTTTGCATTCTGAACTTGATCCTAGCAACCCTTAGCTCTGGGAGACTTTCTTTCTTCCATTTTTATCTAGTTTTATATTAGTTTAGTTTCAAACACCACTTTCAAAACAAATTTTATTTTCTTTTAAAACTGTAAGTTTTTGACAAAGGAACTCATCAGACTCAGTTTCTAATCTTGAGTATATCACTGGTAGAATGAAAACTCATCACAGAGTTCGACCCTAGAGCTGCTATACTATAGTAGTTTTGCTACGCTAGTATGAGGTCATAGGATTTATAAATGTTTTTTTTTAAAATACCCGATTGAGAACCCTCAAGACACAAAGTTGGATATCTGTGTAAACATCATGGACCCTCCACCAGAGGATCAGAATTCTCAACACGGTCAAGGGGGTAATTCAAATGCATATCTATCCATGAGGGATAGAATGCACCCACCAAGGATGAGTGCACCCTCATGCATCGTACCTCCTCTTGAGCAGCTGATTATAAGGCCCCATATTGTGCCTCTCCTACCAAATTTCCATGGAATGGAGAGTGAGAATCCATATGCCCACATCAAGGAGTTTGAGGAGGTGTGCAATACCTTTAGAGAGGGAGGAGCTTCAATAGACTTGATGAGACTCAAGCTATTCCCTTTTACTTTGAAGGACAAGGCAAAAATTTGGCTTAATTCTTTAAGGCCAAGGAGCATAAGGAATTGGGTTGATCTTCAGGCCGAATTTTTAAAGAAATTTTCCCCACCCATAGGACCAATGGGTTGAAGAGACAAATCTCAAACTTTTCTACTAAAGAAAATGAGAAGTTCTATGAATGTTAGGTAAGATATATGGAGACCATCAATGCTTGTCCTCATCATGGCTTTGATACATGGCTCTTGGTGAGCTATTTTTATGATGGGATGTCTTCCTCCATGAAGCAAATTCTTGAAACCATGTGTGGGGAAGATTTTATGAGTAAGAATCCGGAAGAAGCCATGGACTTTTTAAGTTATGTGTCTGAGGTGTCAAGAGGATGGGATGAGCCCAACTCAAGAGAAAAAGGAAAGTTTCCCTCTCAACCAACCCAAAATCCAAAGGGTGGAATGTACGTGTTAAGTGAGGACATGGACATGAAAGCTAAGGTGGCAACAATGGCAAGGAGGTTGGAAGAACTTGAGTTGAAAAAAATGCATGAAGTCCAAGCCATTTCTGAGACACAAGCCCATGTCATGCCATGCACCATTTGCCAATCATGTGATCATGTGGTAGATGAGTGCCCAACCATCCCAGCTATGAGGGAGATGTTAGGTGATCAAGCCAATGCTGTGGGGCAATTTAGGCCCAACAACAATGCACCTTATGGAAACACCTATAATTCAAGCTGGAGAAACCATCCAAATTTTTCTTGAAACTAAGGCCACCTCCATACCAACCACAAGCCCAAACCCAAGCACCTCAACAAACCTCTTTAGTGGAGCAAGCCATTGCGAACCTAAGTAAAGTCATGGGTGACTTTGTGGGTGAACAAAAGGCAATCAACTCCCAATTGCACCAAAAGATTGAAAATGTTGAGAGTTCTCAAATTAAGAGAATGGATGGGATGCAAAATGATCTATATCAGAAGATAGATAATATTCAATACTCCATCTCTAGGCTTACCAACCTCAACACAGTGAATGAGAAAGGAAAGTTTCCCTCTCAACCAAGCCAAAATCCAAAGGGTGTTCATGAAGTTGAAACCCAAGAGGGGGAGTCTTCAAAGTTGAGGGAGGTCAAAGTTATGATCACCTTGAGGAGTGGGAAGGAGGTTGATCAACCCTTGCCTAAGGTGAGGCAAGATGAAGAACTCATGTCAAAGAGAACCTTGGTTAAAGAGAGCAATAACCAAGAAGAGAAGAGTGGGAAAAATACATCCAAATCAAGCATTGAAGAAGAGCCAAAGATAGTGATTAAAGAGGATATGATGAAAAAACATATGCCTCCCCCTTTTCCTCAAGCTTTACATGGAAAGAAGGAAATCAAGAATTCATCAGAAATTCTTGAAGTTTTGAGACAAGTGAAGGTGAATATACCCTTACTTGATATGATCAAGCAAGTCCCCACATATGCAAAATTTTTAAAGGACTTGTGCACGGTCAAGAGAGGGTTACATGTGACAAAGAATGCATTCCTCACTAAGCAAGTAAGTGCTATCATTTAGAGTAAGTCTCCAGTTAAGTATAAAGATCCTAGATGTCCCACCATTTCAGTCAACATTGGAGGGACACATGTGGAGAAAGCTTTACTAGACTTGGGGGCAAGTGTGAATTTGCTCCCATATTCTGTGTACAAACAACTGGGACTTGGAGGATTGAAGCCCACAACCATCACTCTCTCCTTAGCTGATAGGTCAGTCAAAATCCCAAGGGGGGTGATAGAGGATGTTCTAGTTCAAGTGGACAAATTCTACTATCCCGTGGATTTTGTTGTACTTGATACCGATCCCACTGTTAAGGAAGCAAATTATGTGCCAATCATCCTTGGGAGACCTTTCCTAGCTACCTCCAATGCCATCATCAATTGTAGGAATGGGGTGATGCAGCTCACATTTGGAAACATGACCTTGGAATTAAACATATTCCACCTATGCAAGAGGCATCTTCACCCAGAAGAGGAGGAAGGATTAGAGGAGGTGTGCTTGATCAACACTTTGGTTGAAGAGCATTGTGACAAGAATTTAGAAGAGAGCTTGAACGAAAGCCTTGGAGTGCTTGAAGAAGGGTTACCTGAACCCTCTAATGTGCTAGCCATCATGTCTCCTTGGAGGAGACGGGAAGAGATCTTACCACTATTCAATAAGGAGGACTCACAAGGAGCAGCTATGGAGGACCCTCCAAAGCTTGTTTTGAAGCCGCTTCCTGTTGATTTGAAGTATGCATATTTGGAGGAAGATGAGAAATGTCCAGTGGTGATTTCTTCAAATCTTACAAGTGATCAAGAGGATAGTCTTTTGGGAGTCCTCAGAAAATGCAAGAAAGCCATTGGATGGCAAATTTTTGATCTGAAAGGGATTAGTCCTTTGGTGTGCACCCACCATATCTACATGGAGGAAGATGCAAAGCCAGTGAGGCAGCCCCAGAGGAGGTTGAATCCTCACATGCAAGAGGTGGTAAGGGGTGAAGTTCTGAAGCTACTTCAAGCAGGGATCATATATCCCATTTCAGATAGCTTGTGGGTGAGCCCCACCCAAGTAGTCCCAAAGAAATCTGGAATTACTGTGATCCAGAATGAGAAAAGGGAGGAAGCTTCTACATGTCCTACCTCAGGATGGAGGGTGTGTATAGACTACAGGAGGTTGACTCCAGTGACTAGGAAGGACCATTTCCCATTGCCTTTCATGGACCAAGTCCTTGAGAGAGTCTCAGGACATCCTTTCTACTGTTTTTTGGATGGTTACTCGGGGTACTTCCAAATAGAGATTGATTTGGAAGATCAGGAAAAGACAACCTTCACTTGCCCCTTTAGTACTTTTGCGTATAGGAGGATGCCCTTTGGTCTATGTAATGCTCCTGCAACTTTCCAAAGATGTATGCTAAGCATCTTCAGTGATATGGTGGAGCGCATCATGGAAGTCTTCATGGATGACATCACTGTATATGGAGGTTCTTATTAGGAGTGTTTGTTGCACTTAGAAGCTGTTCTCCAAAGATGTATTGAGAAAGACCTAGTGCTAAATTAGGAGAAGTGCCATTTTATGGTACAACAAGGAATTGTCTTAGGACATATAATCTCTAAGAATGGCATTGAGGTAGATAAGGCAAAGGTGGAGCTAATTGTTAAGTTGCCACCTCCCACAAATGTTAAAGGAATTAGGCAATTCCTAGGACATGCTGGGTTCTATAGGAGGTTCATTAAGGATTTCTCAAAAATCTCAAAACCACTTTGTGAACTCTTGGTAAAGGATGCCAAGTTTGTGTGGGATGAGAAATGTCAGAAGAGTTTTGAGGAACTGAAGCAATTCCTCACAACTGCACCAATAGTGAGAGCCCTAAATTGGAAATTACCTGTAGAGGTAATGTGTGATGCAAGTGATCTTGCTATGGGGGCTGTTTTGGGGCAAAGAGAAGATGGAAAGCCCTATGTGATTTATTATGCAAGCAAAACTTTGAATGAGGCTCAAAGGAACTACACAACTACTGAGAAGGAGTTGTTGGCAGTAGTTTTTGCCTTGGATAAGTTTCATGCCTATTTGGTAGGGTCCTCTATAGTGGTGTTCACTGACCATTCCACTTTGAAGTACTTGCTAACCAAGCAAGATGCCAAGACAAGATTGATAAGATGGATCCTTTTGCTTCAAGAATTCAATCTCCAAATCCGGGATAAAAAGGGAGTAGAAAATGTGGTAGCTGACCACTTGTCAAGACTTGTGATAGCACATGACTCACATGGTCTACCTATCAATGATGACTTCCCTGAGGAGTCTCTCATGTCAATAGAGTTAGCTCCTTGGTATTCTCACATTGCAAATTATTTGGTTACTGGAGAAGTTCCAAGTGAGTGGAGTACCCAAGACAAGAGGCATTTATTTGCTAAGATCCATGCCTATTATTGGGATGAGCCTTTTCTCTTCAAATATTGTGCGGATCAAATCATAAGGAAATGTGTTCCTGAACAAGAGCAATCAGGAATTTTATCCCATTGCCATGATAGTGCATGTGGAGGTCATTTTGCTTCCCAGAAAACAACTATGAAAGTGATCCAATTAGGTTTTTGGTGGCCTTCTCTTTTCAAGGATGCCCACGCTATGTGCAAGGAATGTGATCAGTGTCAAAGGCTTGGGAAGCTAACACGCCGGAATATGATGCCCTTGAACCCCATCTTGATAGTGGATGTCTTTGATGTTTGGGGGATAGACTTCACGGGACCATTTCCAATGTCATTTGGGCACTCCTACATTTTGGTGGGAGTGGATTATGTCTCTAAGTGGGTAGAAGCAATCCCATGTAGGAGCAATGATCATAAGGTGGTTCTCAAATTTCTCAAGGAGAACATATTTTCAAGATTTGGAGTGCCTAAGGCCATTATCAGTGATGGAGGAACCCACTTTTGCAATAAGCCTTTTGAGACTCTTCTAGCCAAATATGGGGTCAAGCACAAGGTAGCTACACCTTATCACCCTCAAACAAGTGGCCAAGTTGAGTTAGCCAATCGGGAAATCAAGAATATACTGATGAAGGTGGTGAATGTGAATAGGAAGGATTGGTCTATTAAGCTCTTGGATTCCTTATGGGCTTATAGGACCGCTTACAAGACCATTCTTGGAATGTCTCCTTATCCCCTTGTTTATGGCAAAGCGTGCCATCTTCCAGTATAGGTTGAATATAAAGCATGGTGGGCAATCAAGAAGCTCAACATGGATTTGACAAGAGCCGGGTTAAATAGATGTTTGGATTTGAATGAATTAGAGGAAATGAGGAATGATGCTTACCTCAATTCCAAAATTGCAAAAGAGAGGTTGAAGAAATGGCATGATCAGTTGGTAAATCAGAAGAATTTTGCCAAGGGGCAAAGAGTCTTGCTTTATGACTCTAAGCTTCATTTTTTTCCGGGAAAATTGAAATCAAGGTGGACGGGTCCTTTCATAATTCATGATGTGCAATCAAATGGAGTAGTGGAACTACTCAACTTCAATAGCACTCGAACTTTCAAAGTGAATGGGCATCGTCTCAAGCTCTATATGGAATCATTTTCTTGAGACAAGGAGGAATTCATCCTCCTTGATCCACCTCCAACATGAAAACACTTGGTTCATGGTTGAACTTAGTCTCTTCAAAGACTAAAAAGTTCATCCTCTTTTTGTTTTCTTTTAAGTTGATTTTAGTTTAATCTAGTGTTTTTCTTGTGTTTATGCATGTTTTGATTTTTATTTTTCACTTTAATTTCATTCTAACGTGGTTTGAATTGGTTTTTTGTGTTAACATGCAGGTAGGAAAGCTTGAAGAATGAAAACAAGGCAAAACAGGGGAGAAAAGCCAAAATTCGCACCACCCAATCCTCTTGTGCGAAATTCGCACAACACATCCCCTTGTGCAAATTCTCTTTTGTGGCCAATTTTCAAAAAGCATGCTCTCAGTCCCTCTAAAAATCTCAGTGTGAAAATGCACAGGAATGCGAACCTTGTGCGAATTCGTTTTTGTGACCAATTTTCAAAAAACATACTCTCTGTCTTGGAGAACCACAGGAATGTGAAATTTTCGCACTACCCATCACCTTGTGTGAAATTCGCACTTTCTCTTTAAAAGCCATTTTTCTCTTCTTCAATTCTAAGCTTGTTCTTCTTCAATTCTCTCAACACCTCTCTTCCGATCACCCCTTTCCATCCATAAGGTCCTCTCCTTCATCATCTCCTGTCCCCAACCCCACCATGGCAGCCCATCCCCATAGCTTCACTCCATAGCCGCGGCCTTCACTATTCACAACAGTCCACACCTTCCATTTTCAGCTCTTTCTCCTCTTTCCACCATAAAAAACCCTTCAATTCTTCACTCAACACTCTAAATCCATCCCTAAACCCAACCCCACATTGATTTTTCAAAATCAAAACCTCAAGCATAGGTTTCATAGCTGCGGTTTCTTCATAAGAAACCCATTGCTGCCGGCCATGGGAGCTTCAAATTATTAATTCTCCTCTTGAAAAGCTCTCATTTCCAAGCTTAGCCACCATGAAAAATCCCTTTCCTACCTCAGCTAGCATTTCCCACCCTCAAAAACCAATAATTTTCACCATTTGAAGGAGCCACAAATTCACATTTGGACGGGTGAATAGTGCCTTGTGCGAAATTCGCACAACACATTCCCCTTGTGCAAAATTTTCGCACCACCTTTCCCTTGTGCGAAATTCGCACAACACCCTCCCTTGTGCGAATTTTTGAGCTTCCTCATTTCTACCCTCCCAAATCCCAAGCCTCTGAGCCTCATATCTTTGCTCCCTCATGCCTAAGACCTGAGGAGGTTATGCCTCAACTCCTTAGAGCAGTCAGAGAGTCGCCCCTGTGCGGGCCCCACTAGATGCACCCTCACATTTACCTGATTCTTCCCCTCAGCATAGATACCATACGAGGAGAGCAGCTGCCACGCCTATGGCCCCTACTCAGATTCCACCTAGGAGTCCTCCTATAAAGAAGGCCAAGACTTCAGAGCCAGGAGAGTCCTCCAGAGCACCTCAAGATTCACAGACTCAGCCTCCTCCCACTAGGCACCCTATCCTCGCTAGCTTGCTCATTGAGGGCAACTCCGATTACCGATCGAGAGCATTCCATGTCGAGGCATATTTTGATCACGCTATTTTGCGACAGCAGCCTGAGTTGGGGGACTCATACCGCCTACTTGAGAGGTACCATCTTATACCCTTTATGACGCCGCCACACTTCTTTTATCCTCGAGTAGCTTTAGACTTTTACCAGTCTATGACTACTCATGGCGTCCCGGTACTCGCCTCGATCCTTTTTACCATTGATGGACGCCAGGGTATTTTGGGGGCTAGACAGATTGTCGAGGCTTTCCATATCCCTTATGCACTAGCAAATCCCGCTGCCTTTAGACGTTGGGCCCCACTTTCTGAGTGGGACATGGTTCGTATACTATCTCAAGGGACATCTTCAGACAGGATCATTATGAGGAAGGAGCTTCCCCCTGGGATGCTCCTAGTTGATGTGGTGCTTCGCGCCAATCTTTTTCCTCTTCAGCATAGAGTGCAGAGGCGAGGGGCCATTCTCGAGGCGTTATTTCGTATCTCTGAGGGCTACTACTTTGGCCCTCATCATTTGATTATGGCCGTCCTCCTTCATTTTGAGGAGAAGGTGCATACGCGGCGTCTTACGAGGGCAGACTCCATTCTTTTACTTTTCCCTCGGTTGCTATGCCATGTTCTGGCACATATGGGTTTCCTTGCAGACCCTTATTCTGAGCCTCGCCGCCATTGTCGAGAGAGTTTCTCTCTTGACCAATGGAATCAGGTACTTCTCCATCAGCATTCCCTAGAACTTCCCGAGCCAAGGGAAGTCCCTCCACAGCCTTTACCATCTAGATTCGCGCCATCCACTTCAGTTCCCTCGGAGCCAGTACCAGAGGCAGCATCGTCTGATGCCCCACCTGCTGTTCCTCCTACCTCAAAGCCACCCATTACTATCCCTGGTTCAAAGTATCGTGGTTTGCTCACTTTTTTCCACACTCTGACCACTACTCAGATGGCTATTATGGAGCGGATGGACCACTTCCAACTTCGGCAGGACCAGCAGACCCTCATTCTCTGTGAGATTCAGCAGCACCTTGGTCTTTTGCCATCAGCTCCACCTGTTGCTCCTGTGCCCTCAGAGCCTTCTGCTCCAACTGATGATTTTGCTCCAGCTGATGATGCTACACCTGTAACGGTACCTTCCACAGTTGCAGCGGAGGACCCCTCCTATCCACTAGAGGAGCCTACTACTTGATCATACGATCACTCCTCTCCCTTTTTGTTTTGTATTGATATTCTACGTTTTTGGATGTCTTATATATTTTAGACCACTGTTATACTGGGATTGGATGTATTCCATGTTTATCTTGTATATTGTACTCTCTCAATTTATATAGACATCTTCCTTTTTGTGTATATTAACTATTCCTTTTTATTTCCTCTACTCATCACTCTTATGATTTCTTTTTCTTTTGCAACATGTGGTTTCTCCTGTTCATTTAGAGTCCCTTACTATCAGGAGGTATCACTTCCTCCTTTTTATTATCACTTGCTTTTGGAACATTGGGGACAATGTTCATCCTAGTTGGGGGGAGAGTTGAGGAAGTAATTTGTTGAATTTTTGGTTAAGTTATTTTGCTAACAAATTTTTTGCAAACTCTCTTTGTTTCTCAAAGATAAATTCTCAAAAGTAAATGGGAGAAATTAAATTCTTATCTTATTGCATTAAAGTTGTATTATGCTTATTAAAGTTGATAAATTGTTGAAGCTCCTTTTGATTTCAATCTTAAGTCTTCCACTCTAATCTTTTCACACACTTAACACATTAGATTCCAGTTATAAGATGGAAAACTTTCTCACCCCCTAAACTTAGGAAATTTTCGACTTGGTGCCATTGACCTCATTCTATTAGTGTTGGGACACCTTATAAAAGGCCAATATGTCTTATAAAAAATTTGCTTCACTTGCTTTGAAACCCGAGCAAGGTCCGAGGGGTATATGGTGAAAATCTTTGAAGCCTGGTGCCCTAAGCCTTTATTGGTTGGGAGTCACCGACCTCACTACTCGTTACATGGGTGGATGCGTGGAGTATATATATATATATATATATATATATATATATATATATATATATATATATATATATATATATATATATATATATATATATATATATATATGAGAAGAGAAAAAGGGTGCGTTCTTAGCCTTTTATATGGGGGTTAGAGTTGCTAAAGTTAGAGAAAAACCTTAGTTGGGGGGAGACTATAGTTTGACATACTATAACTGGAAACTAAGCACCTTAACACTTAGATTTTTGTGGAAGATTAAGAGTTGGTCCTTTGGGAGTGGAAATTATTTTGATACTAAAATTTTCATAATACCCGCTCTTTGCATGTTGTGATAGGTAAGTTATTTGATGACTCTTGTTGATGATTGAGTTTTATATCCTTGATTGCCATGTGAGAGTTTGATCCAATCATGCCACTTGATTATTTTTTGGAGTGATCAGCATGATTTTGTAAATTATTATATTATCTATTTTTCTTTCTTTTTCTCTCCTTCATTGCTCAAGGACTAGCAATGTGTCAGTTGGGGGGAGTGATTACTACCCAAAAAGTGTTATTTTGCGCCTTTAATTCATTATGTTTTAAGCACTTTTGTGTAGTAGTTCTCCATTCTTATTCCAATTGGCATGTTAAGGACCTAGCAATGACCTCTAATCATATTTGTGGCTAGTTTTAGTATTTTTACAGCTTTTTGGATCATTAAGACAAGCCAGGCAAAGGAGAGAAGCAAAGAGAAGCAAAGAGAGAGTGAAGAAAATAGAGGACAGCAGCTGCAGTCTTCCTTCGCACTTTTGGAGCACTTTCCGAAGTCCATTTTCTACATGCTATATACCATTTCAAAGCTCAGGAAGTCAGAAATCCAACACTTTAAACCGTGTACGATTTGGAGCTGAAATGAGGAAGATATGGCCTTCGGAAGACAACTGCTCCAAGCATGTGCGAAATTCGCACAACAGCCCAAGCTTGTGCGAAATTCGCACAACACCTTCTCCTTGTGCGAACTTTGCACAGCAGCCCATGCAAGTGCGAAATCTCCTCTGTTTTTACCAACTCCACATGAGATATTTTCTTATCTATTTTTTTTATGTAAATTCCTTTCTTATCCTTGTAACTAGCCAATCATAGGCTTTGCTTTTGTAAAGACTATAAGAGGGGCGGAAATCATCTCTCAACCATATGTTATGTTTTACACTTAGTAAAATACAGGGCTCTCGTGTTTTCCTTTTCTCTCTACTATTTTCTTTTTCTTGGAAGCCAAACAACCTCTGAGGATGTTTTCCCAGAGGATGAGAGGCTAAACTTTTGGTTTCTTGGAGTGAAGGAAGCTAGGTGAAAAGTCCAGATGCTAAAGTGGAAAACTCTCGTACATTAAATACAGGTAGTTGGAGTTCATAAATGGCTTTTAAATCTAAAGTTTTGCTTTAAATCCCTTAGAATCACTTTGAATGGCCAATACATGGTAAGCTTCAGGTCTTTGTGGATGCTTATTGCTAGATCCATATCAGTCCATTAGTTATCATGTACGAGCCATTGGAAAGTGACTCAAGGTGAAGACCCACAGTGTCTAAAGCCATTAATGGAACTTGACTACCATTTCTATTGACTTTTTATGGATTAAATCTTCATTATTAAACCTATACCGGTTCGGGAAACAACCATCCTTTATGTTGTTGTCCCCAATGCGAGAAGAAAAATCCGGAATTTCCACTTTGCATTCTGAACTTGATCCTAGCAACCCTTAGCTCCGGGAGACTTTTTTTCTTCCATTTTTATCTAGTTTTATATTAGTTTAGTTTCAAACACCACTTTCAAAACAAATTTTATTTTCTTTTAAAACATTAAGTTTTTTACAAAGGAACTCATCAGACTCAGTTTCTAATCTTGAGTATATCACTAGTAGAATGAAAACCCATCCCAGAGTTCGACCCTAGAGCTGCTATACTATAGTAGTTTTGCTACGCTAGTATGAGGTCATAGGATTTATAAATGTTTTTGATTAAAATACTCGACTGAGTACGAATCAACCTCGACCAGAGGTCAACCAGGAAAGAAGATACCTCAATCGGGAAAGGAAGGCTACTGGATGAGAGAGTGTGTTTTCAGCACTCCTCGATTGGACCTCGATCGGACAAGAGCAACTAGTCGACCGATTCCCCAACCAGTTGAGCCAGTTGGCTAGTGGCTCGATCGGTTCAGCCTTTTAGCCCTGAAAACCTATCTTTTTATGTTTTTTTCTTTTCTAACACTTAGGCAAAGTCTTTAGGTAAATAAATATGCCAATTTTGAAACGTTTTGCCTAAGGTACATTTGATAAAACTTAGGTTTTAATGAAATTGTAATTTTAAAGAATAAACCGAGTTTTCAAAGATGCATGAAAAGATATGTAAAACCTAAGTACCCATGCATTCATCTTACATTTGTTTCCCATGATTAAAAGTCTTCCAAATGTCTTTATCTTGTATCCATTAGGTCCTTTGATGAATTTCCAAATTAATACTTGATATTCTTTATAATTCAAACCAATTAGTAACTTAACCATGGTTTGTTATTATCAAAACCTGATTAGGAGAACCCTTGGAGCACATGTACGATTAGTCACATAGTTATCTTATTTGGTTTCCATCACTATCGACACCCAATTCGATCGATCAAGACAATTTAGTATCATTTTCATTGTAGACTGCACATGTATGATCGGTCACGTCATTGTCCTACATGGTTTTCGTCATAGAAGGTACCCAGTTCGATCGGTTATGACAACTTAATTTCATTTTTGGTGTAGACTGCACCTGTACGATTGGTCATGTTATTGTCTATTATGGATTTCATCACAGATCGCACCCAATAAGATAGGTCCCAACAATTCAGTTTCGATTTCAACGTAGACCAAACCTATAGAATGGTAACATTGTTATCTTGTCTAGTTTTCGTCATAGACTGTACCAAGTCCGATCAAACATGATAGCTCAGTTTCGTTTTTTATGTAAACCACATCTAAACGATCGATCACATAATTGTCTTGTCTGGTTTTTGTCACAAACTATAGCACGTCTGATCGATCACGACAACTTAGTTTCATTTTCAGCAAATATCGCATTTGTACGATATGTCATGTAGTTGTCCTATCTGGTCCCTATCACTATTGGCACCCAATCCAATCGATCATGCTAGTTCAGTATCGTTTTTGCTATAGAACGCACCTGTACAATTAGTCAATTCGTAGTCCTGTCCAGTTTTAATCATAGACCACACCTAGTCAGATAAGTCCTGACAGTTCAATTTTGATTTCAACAAAGACCATATCTATAAGATCAATCATGTTGTTGTCCTGTCTAGTTTTCATCACAAACTGAACCCCGTAAGATCGATCACGACAACTCAGTTTCATTTTTGGCATAGATCGATTTTGTATAATCAGTCGCATTGTTGTCCTATCTAGTTTCCATCATAGTCGATACCTAATATGATGATCACGATAGTTCAGTATCATTTTTGGCATACACTACACTTGTACGATGGATCACGTCATTGTCATGTCTTGTTTTCGTCACAAACGACACCCCGTCCAATCAGTCATGCTATTTCAATATCGTTTTCAACATAAAACTCACCTGTATGATCGATCATGTTGTTGTCCTATCTAATTTTCATCATAGAGAGCACCCTACTTAGATAAGTCCCTATAGTTTAGTTTTGGTTTCGTTATAAACTAGACCTATAGATTGGTCATGTCGTTGTACTATCTGGTTTTTGTCATAAACCACACCCAGTCTAATCTAACATGGTAGCTAAGTTTCATTTTTTTTTTTTTTGCCGTAGACCACGTCTATATGATCGGTCACATAGTTGTCTTATCTGGTTTTTGTCACAGACCAGACATGATCTCATTAATCACAACAACTTAGTTTCTTTTTCGACGTAGAACGCATTTGTATGATCAATCACGTAGTTATCCTATCTAGTTTTTGTCAAAGTCAACACCTAATCCGATCGGTCATGATAGTTCAATACCATGAAAACGTAGACTGCACCGTACGATAGGTCACGTCATTGTCCTGTCTGGTTTTAGTCACAAATAGCACCCGATTTGATCGGTCATGATAAATCATTTTCATTTTTGGTATGGAGTACACCTGTACGATCGATCATGTCATTATCCTATTTGATGTCGTCATAGACCAGACTCAGTCCGATTGATCACGACAACTCAGTTTCATTTTCGATGTAAATTGGATTTATACAATCAGTCATGTGGTTGTCCTGTCTGATTTTTGTCATAGTTGGTACTCGATCCGATCAGTCAATGTAACTCAGTTTCATTTTCAACATAAATTGCATTTATATAATCAGTCACGTCATTGTCCTATCTGGTTTTCATCACAATTGGCACTCGATCCAATTGATCATAATAGTTTAATATCATTTTTGACGTAGACTGCATCTGTACAATCGGTCATGTGGTGGTCATGTCTGGTTTTCATCACAAACCGCACTTGGTCATATAGATCTTGACAGTTTAGTTTCGGTTTTGGTGTAGACCATACTTAGATGATCAGTCATATCATTCTCGTGTTTGGTTTTCATCAAAGATTATACTTGATTTGATCAGTGACGCTAACTTAGTTTCATTTTCGGCATAAACCACATTTGTACAATTAGTCACATAGTTGTCCTATCTAGTTTTATTCACAGTCAACACCCGATCTGACTGATCACTATAGTTTAGTATCATTTTTGATGTAGATCACACCTATATGAACCGTCATGTCATTGTCCTATCTAGTATTCATCACAGACTGCACCCGGTTTGATCAGTCACAACAGTTTAGTATTGTTTTTGACATAGAATGCACCTGTATGATCAATCATATTGTTGTCTTATCTGGGTTTCATCACCGCACCCAATCGGATAGGTCCCGATAGTTAAGTTTTGATTTCTATGCAGACTAGACCCATACGACCAGTCACGTTGTTGTGCTGTCTGGTTTTCGTGATAGACCGTATATGGTCTAATCGGTTATGGCAGCTCAATTTCGTTTTTGACGTAGACCTCATCTTTATGATCAATCCTGTAATTGTCTTTTTTGGTTTTCATCATGGATAGTACCCGATCTGATCGGTAACGACAGTTCAATATCATTTTCAGCGTAAACCACACATGTACGATCGATCACATAGTTGTCCTGTCTAGTTTTCATCACAAACCGCACTTTATAAGATAGGTCCCAACAGTTCAATTTTGATTTCGACGTAGACCAAACCTAAACAATCAATCTTGTTATTGTCCTATCTGGTTTTTGTCGTAGACCGTACTCGGTCCGATCAGTAATGGTAGCTTATTTTCATTTTCAACATAGATTGTATTTGTACGATCAATCACGTAATTGTCTAATATGGTTTTCTTCATAATTGACACTTGATTCGATCGATCACGATAGTTCAGTATCGTTTCTGACGTAGATTACACTTGTACGATCAGCCACGTTGTTGTCTTGTCTAGTATTTGTCATAGATTGCAATCAGTTTGATCGATCACAATAGTTCAATATCGTTTTCAATGAAGAAAGAACCTGTACGATCAGTCACGTCATTGTCTTGTCTAGTTTTTATCACAAACTACACTCAATCAAATAGTCTTGATAGTTCGGTTTTGATTTTGATGCAGACTAAAACCATACATCTGATTGGTCATGACTGCTTAGTTTTTAAGTTGTTGTTCTTCTGGTTTTCATCACAGACTTCACCCTATGAAATAGGTTTTGATAGTTCAATTTCGGTTTCGACAAAGACCATACCTATATGATTGGTTAGGTTGTTCTCCTATCTGGTTTTCATCAAAGACTAGACCTGGTCCGATCGATCACGACAACTCAATTTCATTTTTGATATAGATTACACCTGTATGATTTGTCATGTCATTGTCCTATTTGATTTTTATCGTAGACTGCACCAAGACTGATCAGTCATGACAGTTCACTATCATTTTCAATGTAGAATGCACTAGTATAATTAGTCACATCGTTGCCCTGTATGGTTTTCGTCATAGACTGCACCTAGTCAAATAAGTCCCACGACTAGACCCATACCGCACCTATAGGATCGATCACGTCATTGTCTTCTTTGGGATTCATAAGAAATTGCACCCAGTATGATTGATCATGACAGTTTAGTATCATTTTGGTGCACAACGCACATGCATGATCAATAAAGTCTTTGTTCCATCTGGTTTTTAATATACCGCACCCGATCATATAGGTCCTAACAATTCAGTTTTGATTTCAACATTGACCATATCTATATGATCTGTCACGTCATTGTCCTATCTCGTTTTTGTCATAGATCAGACCCGATCAGATTGGTCATGACAACTTAGTTCTTTTTTTGGCATAGACCGCATATATATAATCAGTCACATAGTTATCTTATTTGGTTTTCATCTTATTCGACACTCGATTTGATCGGTTACGATAGCTCAATATCATTTTCGTGTAGACTGCACCTATACGATCATTCACGTCGTTGTCTTGTCTGGTTTTCATCATATACTACATTTGGTTTGATTGGTCATAATATTTCAATATCATTTTTAGGGTAGACCACACCTGTATGATCTGTCACGTCATTGTCTTATTTGGTTTTCATCACACATCGCACCCGGTCAGATAGGTTCTTATAATTCAATTTCAATTTTGACGTGGACCAAACCTATACGATTGGTCACGTCGTTGTTCTATTTGGATTTCTTCACAGAGTGGACATGGTTAGATATGTCATGGTAGCTTAGTTTCATTTTTGGTGTAGACCACATCTATATGATTAGTCACATAGTTGTTTTATTTAGTTTTCATCATAGTCAGCACCCAATCTAATCGGTAACGATAGTTCATTATCATTTTCAGCGTAGACCGCACCTATATGATCAGTCATCTCGTTGTCCTGTCTGGTTTTCATCACAGATGACACTCAATCTGATCAGTCACAACAACTCAGTTTCATTTTTTGAGTAGACTGCACCCAGTCAAATAAGTCCCAATAGTTCAGTTTTGTTTTGGATGTAGACTACATATGTACTATCGGTCACGTCACTGTCCTGTCTAGTTTTTATCATAGACTGCACCTAGTTAGATAGGTCTAGACAACTCAGTTTTGATTTCGGTGTAGACCAGACCTATAGATTGGTCATTTCATTATGCTGTCTTGTTTTCATCATAGACTACACCCGATCCGATCAAACACGATAGTTTATTTTCATTTTTGACGTAGACCACACCTATATGATCGATCATGTTATTGTTCTGTGTGGTTTTCATCACAGACTCCCAATCAAATAGGTCCCAATAGTTCAGTTTTGGTTTTCACATAGACCAAACCTATTCGATCAATCACTTATTGTATTATCTGGTTTTTGTTAGATATCGTATTGGTCACGATAACATAGTTTGATTTTCGGTGTAAACCACATCTATACAATCAGTCATGTAGTTGTCCTATCTGGTTTTGGTCATAGTGGGCACTCGATCCAATCTATCATGGTAGTTTAGTATCATTTTCGATGTTGACTGCACCTGTATTATTGATCACGTCGTTGTCCTATCTAGTTTTCATCGTAGATGATACTTGGTCCAATCTATCATGACAATTCAGTTTCATTTTCATCGTAGACAACACCTGTCCCATTGCTCACGTAATTATCCTGTCTTGTTTTCATCACAGACCGCATCTAG
The DNA here is from genome assembly GCF_004353265.1 of Vitis riparia. Classification (NCBI taxonomy): domain Eukaryota; kingdom Viridiplantae; phylum Streptophyta; class Magnoliopsida; order Vitales; family Vitaceae; genus Vitis; species Vitis riparia. The sequence continues at coordinate 4,311,246 of NC_048447.1, forward strand.
TCAGATAGGTAACGAAAGTTGAGTTTTGATTTTGGCGTAGACCAGATCTATACTATCATTCACATCGTTGTCTTGTTTGGTTTTCGACATAGACCAAACTTGGTTCAATCAGTCACTATAACTTAGTTTCATTTTCAACATAGACCACTTCTTTACGATCAGTCACATAGTTATCCTATCTGGTTTTCATCATAGTCAGCACCCAATCCAATTGGTCTTGACAATTCAGTATCGTTTTCAACGTAGATTGCACCTATATATTTGGTCACACCATTGTCCTGTTTGGTTTTCATTAATGACTACACTTGGTCGGATTAGTCATGACAACTTAGTTTCATTTTTGGTGTATACCGCACCTGTATGATCTGTCATATTGTTGTCTTGTTTGGCTTTCATCATAGACTACACCTTGTTCGATCGATCATGATTGCTCAGTCTCATTTTTAGTGTAGTCCACAATTGTATGATTGGTCATATCATTATCATGTCTAGTTTTTGTCATAAACCGCACTCGATTTGATCGATTAAGATAACTCAGTTTCGTTTTTGGTGTAGACCACACCTATATGATCGATCACATTGCTCTCTTATCTGGCTTTCATCATAAACTACACTTGGTCAAATAGGTCCCTATAGTTGAGTTTCGATTTTTGCGTAGACCAGACCTATATGATCAGTCATGTTATTGTTTTATTTGGTTTTCGTCGCAGACCAAACTCAATTCGGTCGATCATAGGAGCTCAATTTCATTTTCAACATAGATCACATCTGTATGGTTAGTCACATAGTTATCCTGTCTGGTTTTCATCACAGATCATACCAAGTCCGATTTGTTAAGCAACCCAGTTTCATTTTTTATGCAGACCACATCTATATGATAAATCACGTAGTTGTCCTATCTGGTTTTTGTCATAGTCGGCACCTGATCTGATCAGTCATGATAGTTCAATATTGTTTTTGTCATAGACTGCACCTGCACAACAGGTCACGTCATTGTCTTGTATGGTTTTCATCACAGATGGCACTCGGTCTTATCGGTTACGACCAAGGATGAAAATATTGACAATCACGGATATATCAGTACTTCGATTTTATGGATATATCAGAGATATATTGACAAATATTTTGGAAAAAAATATTAGTAGACTTAAAATTGTTAAAAACTCATGGAAATGCAAGAAACACCTCATAATAATATAATTAGAAGTATAATAGACATTTTAAAGTTGTTTTATTGAAAATTTTGATATACATATGATATAATTTCCAATATTAGATGTAATTATATCATGTCGATCTATAAGAAATGTTAATTTTGTAATTGTTCTCATTATAAAGTCACATAAAATACTTCATTTCATTAAATATCAATAAGTTGTACACATTAAATTCATTAAATAAACATATTTCATATTTGAAATATACTAGTTCATGTTAATTAAATTAATTAAATAATTTAGCATGTTAATTAAATTAATTAAATAATTTAGCATGTTAATTAAATTAATTAAATAATTTAGCTAAGTTAACTAGTTTAATTTAATTCTAAATGTGAAAATAAATCACAAATAATCATCTAAAATAAACATATCAATTTATAATTAAATAATCAAATTAACCTAAGTTAATTCAATAAAAATATAAAAATTAATTACAATTGAATGTAAAAATAGCATTAAATCATCCATATTGCAAACATACTAATTAATTGAAAATACATGAATTAATTATAATTGCAAACAAAATTAATTATAATTTAAAACAAACATACCTTAAAATGATTGAATAATTGAGCAACCTTAATAAAAATTGGAGTAATGAGAGAGCAAATGAAGAAGGAAAGCAAAAATGGATGAAATGGATGAAATTTGGGTTATTTATAGAAGAAATTTGGGCCAAAATAGCCATTGGAACATTAGTTTACCGTTGAAAATCAATTTTGGCCGTTGGACCAAAAACTGGGAGCAATTTGGCCGTTGGATCGTCATATTACCATTGGAATCACATCTAGGCCATTGGATCAACACGGGCATGATCTGGGCCGTCAGATCACACTGCATGAAGGAAGGGAAATATCGCCAAAAAATCGACGATTTATCTCCGATTAATCGTCGGTATATTGCCGATATTTTGCCACTAGAGGCGATTTTTTCACAAAATCGCCTATTTATCTCCTCGAGCCGATATGTCGCCGATATTTTGGCGATTTTTACGGAAATATCTCCCCTCCGATTTTTCTCCACGAAATATCATGTCGACCCCTCCCGATACACGATATATTGGCGATATATTGCCGATATATCCTGACATTTTCCTCCTTGGTTACGACAACTCAGTTTCCTTTTAGCATAGACCGCACCCTATCAAATAGGTTCCAACAATTGAGTTTTGGTTTCGATGTAGACCAAACTTATATAATCAGTCACATTGTTGTCTTGTCTAGTTTTCATCACAAACAGAACCTAGTTTGATCAGTCACGAAAGCTTTATTTTGTTTTTTGCGTCGACCGCATTTGTATGGTCAAACATGTAGTAGTCTTACCTGGTTTTCATCACAGTCAGCACCTGATTCTATTAGTCACGACAGCTCATTATCATTTTTTTCATAAACGACATCTATACAATCAATCATGTAGTTTTTCTATTTGTTTTCCATCATAGTCGACACCTGATCTAATCGGTCACGATAGTTCAGTGTCGTTTTTAGCATAGACCGCACCTATAAGATTAGTCACATCAATGTCTTATCTGGTTTTTTTCATAGTCACCACCCAATTTGATCGATCATGACATTTTAATATCATTTTCGGTGTAGACTACACCTATATGATCGATCATGTCATTGTCCTCTTTGGTATTCGTCACAAACTACAACCGATCCAATCGGTCACGACAACTCAGTATCATTTTTTTTTAAGTAGAACACACCTATATGATCAATCATGTCGTTCTCTTGTCTTGTTTTCATCACAGACCACATGCAGTTAGATAGGTCTTGATAATTCAGTTTAGATTTCGGCATAAACAAGACCATACTAATACGATCGATCATGTTGTTGTTTTGTCTGGTTTTCCTCATAGACCGCACCCAGTCAGATATGTCCCGACAGTTTAGTTTTGGTTTTGACTTAGACCAGACCTATATGATCGGTCATGTCATTGTCCTGTCTAGTTTTACTCATAGACCACACCTAGTTAGATAGGTCTCGACAGTTTAATTTCAATTTCAGTGTAGACCACATCTATATGACCAATCACACAGCTTTCCTATCTTGTTTTCGTCATAGTCGACACCCAATTTGATCAATCATGACAGCTCAATATTATTTTCGGCTTAGACTACACCTATACGATCAGTCATGTTGTTGTCCTCTCTGGTTTTCATCATAGATTGTACCTAATCAGGTCGATCATGACACTTCAGTATCATTTAAGGTGTAGACCACATCTATATGATCAGTCATGTAGTTTTTCTATTTGTTTTTGTCATAGTCGACACTCGATTTGATCGATCACAACAGTTTAATGTCATTTTCAGCATAGATCACACCTATAAGATTGATCACATCATTATTCTGTCTGGTTTTCGTCATAATTGCCACCCGATTCGATCAGTCATGATAGTTCAATATCGTTTTCGATGTATACTACACCTATACGATTGATCACGTCATTGTCCTCTTTGGTATTCGTCATAGACTGCACCCTATCTGATCAATCATGAAAGTTTAGTATCATTTTCGATGTAGAACACACTTGTATGATCGGTCAGATCATTGTTCTATTTTGTTTTCATCACACACCGCACGTAGTCAAATAGGTCTCAATAGTTTAGTTTTGATTTCGGCATAGACAAGACCTATATGATCAGTCACGTCATTGTCATGTCTGGTTTTTGTCATAGATTGGACTTGATCATGTCACATATTAGGGTTTTAAAAAAAACATTCAAACATAATAAATTCAAGAAAAAGATGGAAAAATATAAAGACATAAAGTTAGAGAGAGCAAAGTCAGATTTTATAATGGTTTGGCACCCCTTGCCTACGTCCACTCTCCTCAAGCTTCTAACCGAGTGAAGATTCCACTATACTTCAAGCTTCAACCAAGCTTCTAACACATTTACACTTGGATTTTGACTCAAATGGGCTCTTACACAATCTATTCAAGTATATACTCATTTGAAGCTTCTAACACTCAAATAACAAATTTAAATCTCTCAACCTAGCTCCACATAGGTTCAAATACAACTCAAATGCTAGGATGAATAACAAGGGTGCACTAAGGAATATGAAAGTGGAGGTTTAATGCACCAAAGAAAGAATGAGAGTTTTTGAGGTAAGACCAAGTAGGTAAACAAATAAATCCAGGTGTTCTCATTCTCATAAATGAAGTGGAGCTCTCAATTTATAGGTTTCTAGCCTCAAAATCCAAAATGCCAAAAAGAAGGCTCGATCGGTTGATTAGCTGTTGGGCAGTAAATTCATGGCAAGTGATCGTTATGCCTCAACCCAGACTCGACCGAACCTCGATCGGGAATGCATAGCCATTAATTAGAAATGATAGGCTACTGGAAGAGAGAGAAGATTTTTGCATCTCTCGACCAAACCTCAACCAAGAAGGTATAACCAGTTGACCGGTACCTTAGCCAGTTGAGCCGGTTGACTAGTGCCTCGACCGGTTCACCATTTTTGGCCCGAAAACCTATCTTTTTATGTTTTTTTCCCTTCTAACACTTAGGCAAGGTCTTTAGGTAAATTAATATTCCAATTTTGAAGCGATTTACCTAAGGTTCATTTGATAAAACTTAGGTTTTGATGGAAATATGACTTTAATGCATGCATGAAAAGATATGAAAATCCAAAGTGCACCCATGCATTCATCTTACATATGTTTCCTATGATTAATGGGTCTTTTAATTGTCTCGATATTACATCCATTAGGTCCTTTGATGAATTTCCAAACTAACACCTGAAATTCTTTTTAATTCAAAATGATTATCAACTTAACCATGGTTTGTTACCATCAAAGCGCGATTAAGAGAACCATTGGGCTAACAATCTCCCCATTTTTTATGATAACAAACCTTGGTTATCTAGGAGGAAAATAATCTCCCACTCAAACCAATCATGGATCAACAATTAATATTTTAGAATTTAAAACAAGATGATCAAGACATATTAGAGAGTATTGCAATAAGGAACATCCAATGTAAGTCATCAAATATATAGGCATATTTATATATCATATGTCAAATTTATCAGTCAGTACATCATATGTCCAACAAGCTAAAGTAACTAAAGATAATTAATATACGATCTAAACAAAAAAAAATGATATGCATGTATGAGTCTCCTATATCTAGCCTCCTAGATCCTAAAATATCTCCCCATTCGGCAACATAAAAAAGGAACAAGGGGGGTATCCAACAAATCATCAAGACTGAGGAGGTGGAGATGGAAACACAAAACACAGGTAGACCATCATCTCGTCATGCTAATGCTCTATGCGATCCTCAAAGCGATCAATCCTCTATTGGAGATACTTAAACTAAAAAGTGAACCAAATCTAATACTAGTCCATCCTATCCTCCAAGGAATAAAAGCATGTGTTACTAACCACTGCAAACTCCTCCATGCAAGTACCAAGGGAGCTAATTTGGGCCAATAAATCCATCCAAGAAGCATGGTTAAGAGTAGGAGGTGTCTGAGGTGGTGGTATCTCAGTATAGGTGGGCTCAGTGAATGCTGGTCTAGAGAAGGAGGGATCGATTGATGATGGATGAGTAGATGGTCCCTATGTGAAAGCAGACTCAATCATCATTGGCTCAGAGAAAGTGGACTCAAATTGAACACCCATGATCTGTGAAGGAATCTTTGTCTGAAGTGGGGGAATATCCAGCTCGGGCCCTCTCAAATGGTGGCCACTTTGAGGGTCTACTCCACCCTCCATTTGTCTAATCTTCCCCAACTTTAGGGTACACCTGTTCCTGTTGTTGTCCCTATGGTTGTCCTCTCTCAGCTTTTCTGATCCAAGAATCATCTAGAGCCTTATTAAATTTTATCTGCCCATAAAATGATCATCATATGTGTCATATGTACTAGGGGCCTCGAAGTTTGTCTCTCTATTAAGGTCAATGTCAGCATCCTTGAATACTTTAGAAAGGAAGCAGCCATAGGGGAGTACACGAGTTGTGCTCTCGCAACATGCAATCATGTGCATCATCATCAAATATCCCAAATGGATCCATCTCCTAATCATAATGGAATTTATAAGGAATGCCTTGTAATAGGAGGCCTCATCTCAATGTCCACTCTATGGTAGGAAAATGAAGTGCAACATATGATGTAGCACTATGCTGATGACCGTTAAGTTATGTGTTTAGGGTTTGCCCATTTTATAGCCATCTGGAAGTCCACAAATCCTTTGAATAACCTCTCTAAGCTCAAATCCTGGACTCGTATACTTTGAGTCCAATAGGAGCAATATCAAAGATACGACAAATGCTCTCTGAGTCTAGGTGAATCTCAACTCCTCTAACAGTGGATGTGATCGGGCCACCTATGTCGTAAGTCGCCTTCAAGTAGAATGCTTATACTAGTGTCGGGAAAACCGGCTCAAAAATCATAATAGCCAACAACCAACCCATCTTAGGGAACAATCCCTTAAATGAAAAGTGTTGAAGTTGAGCGAAGTTGATGTTTCTCCCTGAACTACCCATCTCTGAGCAAAATGTTGTTTGTACCATTGGTACTCCTCCATGGTATTGAACAAGGCGGTATCAAAATGTGCATTTTAGCGTGCCTCTGATTGTGACAGCTCAGTTGGGCGATTACCCTATGCCTTGGAAACTACGAGCTCTCGTCTATGAGCCATGGAAGATAGTGCTAGAGCAAGGAGAAGATGAGAAGATGGTAGTGAAGGGAAAAACTCGGACCTCTCCGTTTCCCAAGTTCGGATCAGGTTAGGAACATGCATAACTATCTTAGGCTTTTTCTAAATCCTATGCACAATGGAAAAATAACATTATTATACATTAAAAGGATTAAAATAGTGCTAATGAAGACCATACCTTAGATTCATATGTTCCTAAATCAAATCCACACGGTGAAGATGAAGATTGAAATCATAGAAGTCTCGTAAACCCAAAGCTTTCCACCCGATGACTTAAACCTTGATCTTGGCACACTTTTGATGGGGAGGAAAAGAGGGTGGAGGCTATAGTTCTCTATATCTCTGGATGATGGAAGATAAAAGCTATGGAAACCCTAACCCCTAGAGGGTATTTATAGGCTTCCTAAGTGGGCTTAAGTGATTCGAGCCCACATAGGCTTGGGTCATTTAATCTAGCCCCAAATGGTTCGTAATTGATTAATTAATTCAAGGAGGCCTACTAATTAATCAATTAACCCAATCTAGTGACATTGTTCACTTACCCCTACGCAACCTTACGTAATTATGAAAACGCCCGTATGCACAAAAGTGAACCTAAAGCCAATCCGACCCTCATAACCCATGCCAACAATGTATATGAGCTCAAAGTGGGAACCACTGGGACCTATAGGAATACTAGCTCCCTCAAAATCTAATTCTAAAGTTGATTCAACATCCCACTATAAAGAATCAACTGAACTCCAGTATCCTATGTAAATAACAACGAGACACCAAGTGCTTGAGTTCGTGACCTACTATCCATTGTGTTCAGTCTCCCCATGAATTAGTGTCCGTAGTCTAACAAAGTGAAAACTATCAGCCTTTCATGACTACCTCTACCATCCTTGAGTTATAAATCCTCCTATTGTGTATTCAATTTACATATCTTAGTTCTCAAAGAGCCTGTGTCAAGTTCCACTTAAGGAACTACTATGGCCATAGTTTCCATGAACACACCTCCTTAGGATCACCCAATGGGACACTTTGTCTCAATCCCAAGAGATATCATGGTGCCTCTATTGAGAATACCTATTGCTATTAGCTTCATAAAAAATGACCCAATCTATAGGGAATATATGATCAGCTTACAATCTCACCCATAGGTCAAAGTCATTACTAACTTTAGCATAAGTTCAATGTTCTCTCATGGTTGAGACATAACACAATGAAGCAGCTTGGTGAGGTCATGACTACTTCATAGCCTTAAGTCATGACTCACCGTGGGTCCTGTCCAAATTTTAACTATACACACTAGTGCATTCATAATGGGAAACCCATTCCGATAGCCAATACCAGCCATCCCTCCAATTAGGGGATGGTGCACTACAACCTCTAATAGGTTGCCTAAACCCATGAACTGATTGTGAACAAGTCATCTATTTGCAAGGAACCCATGATTTAGATCTTTTGTGCAACTCTTAATGCACCTAAGTCACGTACAATGCAAAAGATGTAGGCAAGAATGCTCATAAAGTATAATACATGGAATAAGGATAGATAAAAGTGAAACTGGAACATCATTAAATAAATAATGAATTCCAAATTTATTACATCATGTCATGATTTTAAAGGCTCTATCCTAATAGGTAGAACCTCACGCTGAACCCTAAGACGCACGGAAAATGGATAGAAATCAAGCCCACATTGATTGTGACGTGCAGTAGGAGAAGAAAACTACCCAAAATCGAAACCCTAACTGCCAAAGTTAGATTTCTCCTAAAATTAGGTCAATAGGTTTGAAATGCACCAAAAATAGTCTACAGAAGCCAAAATCGATAAAAACCCCTTAAAGAATGGAGGAGAAAGTGCAAAAAATGAAGTGCGAGAGGCTCTAAAAATTCTTGGCCTCGACGAACCAGTCGATCGTCTGGTTAATGACATAAAAAATCTTTGACTTTCCATTTTTGTGCACTTTTTCATTTCTTGATCCTCCCCTTGCCTTTTTTTTTTAGTTAAATTCCCCAATTTTTTATGCTCAATGCCATAGAATTTTTATTTTTGGTCAAAAATTGACCATTTTATAAGCATATGTCTATATGATGTTCTATATGATGCATATGACATGAAATTCATGTAATCAAAAGGCATAAACATTAAGCAAGCATAAGCAAGAATTTGATCATAAAGAAATCACCCCTAATTGTCTTCTAATATCAACAAATTATTCTTCAATTATAGGTTTTGTAAAGATATCGGCAAATTGATCTTGAATGCTTACAAATTCAAGTGTTATGTTACCCTTTTGTGCATGATCTCTAATAAAATGATGTCTAATCTCTATATGCTTAGTCCTAGAGTGTTGCACGAGATTTTTTGATATACTTATGGCACTAGTATTATCACATTTTATAGGAACATGCTCAAAAGATAAACCAAAATCACTAATTGTTTGTTTCATCCAAAGAATTTGTGCACAACATAAACCAACTCCTATGTATTCAAATTTCACCGTTGACAAAGCTACTGAATTTTTCTTCTTACTATGCCATGAAACAAGTGGGCGTTGTAAGAAATGACATGTGCCACTAGTGCTTTTTCTTTCAACCTTACAACCAACAAAATCGACATTTGAAAAAACAATTAATTCAAAGTTATCACTCTTACGATACCATAAGCCTATGTCCATTGTTCCTTTCAAATATTTAAGGATTCTTTTTATGGCACTTAAGTGAGATTCTTTAGGACAAGATTGAAATCTAGCACACAAGTATACACTATACATAATATCTGGTCTACTAGTAGTCAAGTATAGCAAAGAACCTGTCATGCCTCTATACATAGTAAAGTTAATGGATTTACCTTTCTCATCCTTATTAAGCTTGATAAATGAGCTCATTGGAGTCTTCATTTTCTTGGCTTCCTCCATATTGAACCTTTTGAGAAGATCTCTAACAAACTTTGCTTGATTGATGAAGATTCCTTTCTTTAGTTGCTTGATTTGAAGTCTAAGAAAAAAGTTGAGCTCTCCTGTCATAGTAGATCTTGTAAACACCATGATCTTCCGCCTGATGAGTCTTCCTTATGTTTAAGCATTGAGATAGTGATTCATGCCTAATTGGTGTATCAGCTGATTCATGTCCAGCTGGTGCTCCATGATGGAGGGAGTAATCAACAAAATTTATAACCTATTACACCATGAACTAGGGTAGCAAAGAAAAGGCTACTATAGCATAGTGGCTCTAGGATCATTCACTGGGAAGGGTTTTCAAACTGAAAATGATACCAATTCAAAGTGAATTGGTGTTGTTTCATTGCAAGGTTAGTTTAAGAAGTCAAACACAAACTTTGGTTGAAAAAGGTTTAGACTTAGACTAACGGCACAACAAGTACTGGAAATTACTTATGAAGAAAAACATTCCTTGGAGATTTAGGTTCACAGGGGAGGTTCCTCATGCAAAAACATAGCTCAGGTCAGTTGGTTCATTTCCTCACATTAGAGAATTAACATAAAGTCAATTCTCTAACCGGTGCTGTACAAATGCATCCCTCAATTGGATTTCAGCTCTAATTCTCTCTCACTGATGCAACTTGCAATGGTTCGAGCCTCTCACTTAACCTTTACCATTCAAGGTGATCTTTAACCTTGGATTACCCGTCAAAAGCTCGCAAGAGATAACTAATGGATGTCTCCTTAGAGTCCAAAAGCTTACCAAGTGTTGGCAATTCTAGAAAATCCTACCTTCAAGTCACCTCCCAGAGGGTCGCAAGGGGTAAACTAGTGCATCTCCATGGATAGAGATCACTTGCCTTACCAAGTGTTGGCCCGGGTGACTCCAAGGTGTTTTTAGTTAACTAAAAACATAGAAACCATTCACGGGACACACTTTCTCTTCATTCATAGCTGAAACCACAAAGCTTCTTATTCTTGCACTTGGAACCTTGCCCGACAACCTTAACTCCAAGGAACTAAAAGGTTTAGTTACTCATTCTCTAGGGAAACTTCCTCAGAGAGTGCATAACTAAGTAAATGAAAAATACAATCAAAGTGAGAAGGTAAGGTAGAGCTCAAGCTCTGTATTTTACTTTCTTTCAAACTTTACAAAAGGTTCATCCCCCTGAGAACAGGCTCTTCGGGTTTTATTTATATGAAAATTACATTAATAGCTATTACATGGATATTTAGCCTTTTTTCTAACTTAAAAGCTAAGGAATCCTATAATTGGTGGCTTACAAGGAGAGTTTGGGGATTTAAACAACAAAAATCTAATGAAAAATATCTCAAAGTGTCGGTTATAAATATCGGGAAGCACTAAGGACCATTTCGCAGGTGAAAATGAGGTCTACGAGATTTCGCAGACGCACAAAAAGGGCTGCGAAATCACTTCGCAGCAAAAGGCTGAATCGGCAGCGCTGCGAAGTTGGCTTTCATCTTGCGGTGTTTGGCTTCCATCGCGTCATGAAACTTCAGGGGAATTCCACAGCACTGTGCAAAAAGGCTGCGAAATCATTTCGCAACAAAAGGTTGATTTCACAACGCTCTGCAAAATTCTTCCTTTAGCTTGGAGTGATCAGCTTCCAATGGCTGTAACTCCTTCATTTCAACTCCGAATTGTGCACCGTTTGAAGAATTGGATTGTTAACTTCCTAAGATTTAAAATGAAATATAGCATGCATAAATTGGACTTCAGGAAGTGCTCCAAAAGTGGCTGACATGACTGTCATCAAGAATGCTTCATGGCAGATTTCTCTTTGCTTCCCCTCCTTGCATTCCGGATTTGCTTATGGCAAAGGACTTCAAAGCTTTGGTTATTCATGCTTCTGAGCTTTCCATTGCTTTGACAAGGATTCCAATTAACTCTCCTCAATCTCATATTGCTTTGGTGATCAAAAAGCTATCAAAACACCAAAACTTAACACAATTTGATTAGAATTGATTGCAAGGGTCCTTAACATGTTAATTGGGTTAAAAGGCAATAACTAATACTCAAAAGTGTTGAAAATGATTAATTACAAACTATCAAATAGCACTTTTTGAGTAGTAATCACTCCCCCCAACTGACATATTGCTAGTCCCTTAGCAATGAAGGAGAGAAAAATAAAAATAAGCAATACTATAATTTACAACATCATGCTAATCACTTCAAAAAATGTTTAAGTGGCATTACTGATCAAACTCTCACATGGAACATTAAAGAAATAAAACTCAAACTTTAATAAAAGCTATCAAAAACTTTTCTAAATACCATTGATCAAGGGAATGCATTATGCAAATTGAAGTTTTAAAATCATTTTCACTTCCAAAGAACCAAACTTTATTCTTCCACAAAAATCTAAGTGTAAGATGATAGCTTCTGAATATAGCATGCTAAACTAATCTCTCCCCCCAACCTATCTCTTTTCAACACTTAGCAAACTGACCAAATTCAATAGGCAGATAACACACTTTTTTTTTTTAGAAGGTACAAGGCTTAAGGGGCATTCTTTTCTGTTTTGTCCATGTAACGGGGGTCCATCGATGACACCCAACCAATTAAGGTTTAGGGCATCAAGCTTTAAGGATCTTTTAACCACTAACTCCTCGGATTTTACCCCGGACTTTTTCATATACCCATGCGCCTACCATATGCTAACTCCACCTATCCACCCTTGTAACGAGCATTGAGGTCGGTGACTCCCAACCAATTAAGGCTTAGGGCACCAGGTTTTAAAGATTTTCACCATATACCCCTCAGACCTTACTCGGGTTTCAAGGCAAGCAAACATTTTGCTTTCTTTCTTTTTTTCTTTTTCAAAGGCTCATTGGTCTTTCATAAGGTGTCTCAACATTATTAAATGAAGTCAAAGGTACCAAGTCCCAAAATTTTCTAAGTTGAGAGGGAAATAGTTTTTCATCTTATAATCGGAATCTATTATGCACAATGTATGAATAGCTTAAAGTGGAAGGACTAAACTTGATTTCAATAGAAGTTTCAACAATTGAACCACTTTAGTAAGCATAATCCAAACTCTAAGTTAGATGAAAAGCAATAGCTCAGTTTCTCCTATTTTAATTTGAAAATTTTTCCTCATAATCCATGGAGATTAGAGTAAAAAACAAAAAAAACTACAACTAAATTACTAGACAAGGCTGAATTACCAAAATAACTTAGCATACTTCCTTTAACTTAGCAAACTTCCTTCCTCATTCCCCCCCCCCCCCCCCCCCCAACCGAGCTGAGCATTGTCCTCAATGTGATATGGGTGATTGAAATTAAAGGGAGGAAGTGGTGCCTCCTGAGTGATATCAATTTCGAATACTGATTGGAGAAACCACATGTTTCAAAAAGAATAAAAGGTGTGAGCAAAGGAAATAAGAATAAATTAATGCTAAGAGTTAACAAAAAATGTTAGATTTGTATTACTTTAATCATGTGAGTACAATAAAAAAGAAAGTAATACAAGTAATCCCCATATATGATATCAAAATGATGGGATTTCATAACATACTAACGAAAACAAAATACATAAAAGAAATATATAATAGATATATATATATGATCAGATAGGTGGATGATGCTGGAGCTGATGGCTTAGGCAGATGGCTCTGCCTCTTCAGTAGCTGATTCAGGAGGGGCCTGAGGCTCTGTGGAGTGTGGCTCTGCAGTGGTGGGAGTGAGATGCTCAGTAGCTGATGGGAGACCGAGATGATGCTGGAGCTGCCTCAAGATGGCAGTGTGCTGAGCCTGGGTGGTCATTATCTGCTCCTGGCGAGCTCGCAAAGCTGCCATCTCCTGAGCAAGGCTGCTCTGAGACGCGGTCAAGGTCTGCAGTGCATGGCATAAATCTCTATACTCAGAAATAGGGATGGCCATCCTTGGCTCAGCTGAAGTAAAGGGTTGTGATGAGGCTGGAATAAATGGAGGGGCTCTAGTTGTGGAAATAGGGATGGCCATCCTTGGCCATCCTTGTCATAATCTCTATATGACGTGGAGATGCTCTCCTGGCAGTTGGTATCTCAGCTGGCTGTGGAAGCTCTGGCTGCTCCCATTCTATATGCTGTCATATTGGTCCATTTTTCGAAAGTAAACACCTCTTGGCATATACGCTTGCGCTCCAGCTAAGGGTCTGATGGATACTCGAGATGCTCGAGAATTTGACATAGCAGCCGTGGAAAAAGAAGTGGAATGGCATCAGCTCGCGGCAGCTTCTTCCTATGCACCTTCTCTTCAAAGTAGAGAAGAGCAGCCATAATTAGGTGGTGAGGGCCAAAAAAGTATCCCTCAGAAATCCTGAACAGGGCCTCTAAAAGAACTCCTCTCCTCTGAGTCTAGTGCTGCAGTGGATAAATATTATGACGCAAGAGTGCATCAATGAGAAACATCCTTGGAGGAAGTTCCCCCCTCAATAGATGTGGATTTGTAGAAGCTCCTCTGGACAAGATATGCACCATTTCCAGCTGAGAGGGACTAGCCCATGCTTTGTAATCCTCAAAATGGCTTGGCTCGTATGGTATATGCAGGGCCTCTACTATATGGCGAGCTCCTAGAATGCCATGTCGATCATCAATAGTGAAATGGATTAGAGTAGGATCTCTGACTTGCTTAGTAGTCATGGACTGATAAAAATCCATGGCTACTCTGGGATAGAAGAAATCTCGTGGGGTCAGCAGCTGCTCCATGTGATATCTACGTAGCAATTGGAATGAACCTGCAAGCTCCGGCCGCAATTGGAAGGTGGCTGTGTCAAAACACAGCTCAGAGTGAAATGGCCGAGCTCGGCAGTCCAAATTACCTTCAATTGGTGGTTGAGTGAGCATCGGACGCCTGATTATCACTTCAGGAGCTGTCCCAGACGGAATTTGGGGCTTAGCAAGTGGCGGCTGGTGTTCCTGAGGTTTCGCCGGCGGTGCTGGAGATGGCACCGGAGAAGGCTCTAAAGAGGGAATAGGGGACTGCCCTGTTAAGTCTATGGGCTCTGAGCTTTCAACCCTGGCTCTTTTTTGCAGGGGACGACCCCTTGACCTGGTGAGATAACGCCTCGCCAGAGGTGTCTGTAATGTCGGCTTGGCCTGGCGTTTCTTTGGTGTGGGCTTCACAGGAGGTGAAGCAACTTATGGCCGTGGAGGCTCAGAGGTAGATGCTTGAACAGGCGCCTTGCGCGGTGTTCGCTTTCGGCTGGAAGGAGAGGAAGATTTAGCTCCTCTGGTTCGTGCCATTTCGGATTGACGAGGTTTGGCCGACGGTGATGATCGGAAGGGATGACCGGAGGTTCGTACGGCGTTGGGCTCGGGCAAGGAGACGAATAGACGGTTGTTATGGCTCTTCCCCTTTCTGAAACCCTTTCGCAGCTCAAATGACCGATATTTATAAAAAATAATGGAATATTAAAGGTCATCTTGGGTTTCGCAGAAGAAGGCTGATTTCGTAGCAAAAATGGGGGTTTCGCAAGAGAAAACCACTTTCGCAGCTCACTTCGCAGTTGCAAAATTGGAGTCACTGTACCGCGGAATGGCACTCGTGTGCCACAAATTGGTTTCGCAGCTACGAAACACCCCGTAGAATGGGGTTATTGCTGCGGAATTGGGATTTTTCACGCCTTAGAGCTTCGCAACCGCTTTCGCAGCTGCGAAATGGGGGCTCTTGTGCTGCGAAGTGGCACTCGTGTGCCATTCTTGGATTCGCAGCTGCGAAAATTTTCGCAGAGGAGTCAAATGTGTTGCGAAATGATTTCGCAACAGATAGGCATTTTCGTAGAGAATTCTCTTAGGCTGTGAGATCTCGCAGAGCCCTATTTTTGCTCTGTTTTTGCTCTGTTTTCTCTCCGATTTCTTCCTTTCAATTTCTTTGCATTTTCTTCCACCTGAGATCATTTAAAAAGATGAAATTACATATAAATACACAATTTAAGATCAAAAATTAAGATCAAAAGTATGGATAAAACTTTAAAATTTACAAAATTTACAAAAATTTTGGACTTTGGTGAAACCAAGTCCATCAAACCCTTATTTGCTTAGGCTTTTTGTGGCTCAAGGAGGTTGATTTCCTCATTTTCTGGTTTGAACGGCTCCATGAATGGCTTGAGACGATATCCATTGACTTTAAAGGTGTCCTTGCCATTGGAATTCAATAATTCCACTACCCCATTGATATGTACTTGATGAATAATGAAAGGACCTATCCATCTTGACTTGAGCTTTCCAGGAAAGATATGGAGTCTTGTGTCATAGAGTAGAACTCTTTGTCCTTTATGAAATTCCTTGTTGGAAATTAGTTGATCATGCCACTTCTTCATCCTCTATTTTGCAACTTTGGAATTGATGTAAGCATCATTTCTTAATTCCTCCATCTCATTAAGGTCTAAGCTCCTCTTTGCCCCGGCTCTGATCAAGTCCATATTCAACTTTTTAATTGCCCACCAAGCTTTGTATTCGACTTCCACAGGGAGATGACATGCTTTGCCATAGACAAGATGATAGGGGGACATGCCAAGAATAGTCTTATAAGCTGTTCTATATGCCCATAATGAATCATGAAGCTTAATAGACCAATCTTTTCTGCTTGAACTCACCATTTTCATCAATATGTTCTTTATCTCCCTGTTTGCTAGCTCAACTTGCCCGGAAGTCTGTGGATGATAAGGTGTAGCTACCTTATGCTTCACTCCATACTTGGCTAATAAACTTTCAAAAGGCTTGTTGCAAAAATGAGAACCTCCATCACTGATTATAGCTTTGGGCACCCCGAATCTTGAAAAATGTTCTCTTTAAGAAACTTGAGAACCACTCTATGATCATTTTGTTTACAGGGAACTGCCTCAACCCATTTAGAAACATAATCCACCCCCACCAAGATATAGGAATTACCAAAAGACATTGGAAAAGGTCCTATAAAGTCAATGGCCCATACATCAAATAGCTCAACTATTAGTATGGGATTCATTGGCATTTGATTTCTTTTTGTTAGCTTTCCAAGCCTTTGGCATCTATCACAACTTCTACACATGATGTGGGCATCTGATTACTACTCAAAAAGTGCTATTTGATAGCTTGTAATTAATCCTTTTAAACACTTTTGAGTAGTAGTTATTTCCTTTTAACCCAATTAACATGTTAAGGCCCTTTTCAATCAATTCTAATCAAATTGCTTTAAGTTTTGGTGTTTTGATAGCTTTTTTATCACCAAAGCAATATGAGATTGAGGAGAGTTATTTGGAATCCTTGACAAAGCAATGGGAAGCTTAGAGGCATGAATAACCAAAGCTTTGAAGCACTTTTCCATAAGCAAAGTTGAAATGCAAGGAGGGGAAGCAAAGAGAATCCAGCCATGAAGCATTCTTGATGACAGTCATTTCAGCCACTTTTGGAACACTTTCTGATGTCCAATTTATGCATGCTATATGTCATTTGAAAGCTTAGGAAGTCAAAAATCCAATGCTTCAAACTGTGTACAATTTGGAGCTGAAATGAGGAAGTTACAGCCTTTGGAAGACAACTGCTCCAAGCTGAAGGAAGGATTCAGCAAAGTGCTGCGAAATCACCCTTTTGTTGCGAAATGATTTCGCAGCCTTTTTGCACAGTGCTATGGATTTCCCCTGAAGTTTCACGATGCGATGGAAGCCAAACACCACAAGATGAAAGCCAACTTCGCAGCGCTGCGGAACCAGCCTTTTGCTGCGAAGTAATTTCGCAGCCCTTTTTGTTTGTCTACGAAATTTCGCAGACCTCTTTTTCACCTGCGAAATGGTCCTTAGTGCTTCCCGATATTTGTAACTGACACTTGGAGATATTTTTCTTCAGATTTTTATTGCCTAAATCCCCAAATTCTCCTTGTATCCCTCCAATTATAGGATTCCTTAGCTTTTAAGTTAGGAAAATGGCTAAATATCCATGTAATAGCTATTAATGTAATTTTGATATAAATATAGCCCGAGGAGTCTGTTCTGAGGGTGATGAACCTTTTGTAAAAGTTTGAAAAGAAGTAAAATACAGAGCTTGAGCTCTACCTTACCTTCTCACTTTGATTGTATTTTTTTATTTACTAAGTTATGCACTCTCTGAGGAGCTTTCCCCAGAGAATGAGTAACTAAACCTTTTAGTTCCTGGGAGTTAAGGTTGCCGGGAAAGGTTCCAAGTGCAAGAATCAGAAGCTTTGTGGTTTCAGCTATGAATGAAGAGAAAGTGTGTCCCATGAATGGTTTCTACGTTTTTAGTTAACTTAAAATGCCTTGGAGTCACCTGGGCCAACACTTGGTAAGGCAAGTGATCTCTAACCATGGAGATGCACTAGTTTACCCCTTGCGAGCCTCTAGGAGGTGACTTGAAGGTAGGATTTTCTAGAATTGCCAACACTTGGTAAGCTTTTGGACTCTAAGGAGACATCCATTAGTTATCTCTTGCAAGCTTGTGAAAGGAAGTCCAAGGTTAAAGATCACCTTGAATGGTAAAGGCTAGTGAGAGGCTCGAACCATTGCAAGTTGCATCAGTGAGAGAATTAAAGCTGAAATCCAATTGAGGGATGCATTTGTGCAGCACCTGTTAGAGAATTGACTTTATGTTAATTCTCTAATAAGAGGAATTGAACCAACTGACCGGAGCTATGCTATTGCATGAGGAATCTCCCCTGTAAACCTGAATCTCCAAGGAATGCTTTTCTTCTTAAGTAATTTTCATCACTTGCTGTGTTGCTAATCTAAGTCCAAACCTTTTTCAACCAAAGTTTGTGTTTTATTTCTTAAGTTAATCTTAAAATGAAACAGCACCAATTCACTTTGAATTGGTATCATTTTCAGCTTGGAAACCCTTCCCAGTGAACGATCCTAGAGCCACTATGCTATAGTAGCTTTTTTCTTTGCTACCCTAGTTCATGGTGTAATAGGTTATAAATTTTGTTGATTACTCCCGCCATCAAGGAGCACCAGTTGGACACGAATCAGCTGAGACACCAATTAGGCATGAATCAGCATCTTTGAAAATAGATGGCCAAGTAAACCCTGATTGCAGCACCTTCATAGCTGTTTTCTGAGAGGCAAAGTGGCCTCCACATGCATTCTCATGATAATGGTTTAGAATTTGTTGCTCTTCTTCAGGCACACACTTCCTTATGATCTGATCTGCACAATATTTAAAAAGGAAAGGCTCTTCCCAATAATAAGCATGAATTTTTGCAAAGAAGTGCTTCCTGTCTTGTGCATTCCACTCACTTGGAATTTCACCAGTAACTAGATAATTAGCAATGTGAGCATACCAAGGAGTTTTGACTAGAAACATAAGTGATTCCTCAGGAAAGTCATCATTAATAGGCAAGGCATGAGAATTATGTGCTATAGCTAACCTGGAGAGGTGGTCAGCTACCACATTCTCCACTCCTTTCTTATCTCTGATTTGGAGATCAAATTCTTGTAACAAAAGAATCCATCTTATCAACCTTGCTTTTGCATCTTGCTTTGTCAATAAATACTTCAAGGCTGAATGGTCAGTGAAAACAATGATGAAAGACCCTACCAAATAAGCATGAAATTTGTCTAAGGCAAATACCACAGCTAACAATTCTTTCTCTGTAGTTTTGTAGTTCCTTTAAGCTTCGTTCAATGTTTTGCTTGCATAGTAGATCACATAGGGCTTCCCATCTTCTCTTTGACCAAGCACAGCTCCTATAGCAAAGTCACTGGCATCACACATTAGTTCAAAAGGTAGTTGCCAGTTAGGGGCCCTCACTATTGGGGTTGTTGTTAAAAATTTCTTCAGTTGGTCAAAGCTATTTTGACATCTTTCATCCCATATAAACTTAGCATCTTTAGCTAACAGCTCACAAAGAGGTTTTGAAAGCTTTGAAAAATCTTTGATGAACCCCCTATAGAAACCTGCATGGCCAAGGAACTGCCTTACTCCTTTTACAGTTGTTGGGGATGGCAATTTGACAATAAGCTCCACCTTTGCTTTATCAACTTCAATGCCCTTTTCGGAGCTGATATGGCCAAGGACAATTCCTTGACGTACCATAAAATGGCATTTCTCCCAATTGAGCACCAAGTCTTTTTCAATGCATCTGTGAAGAACCGCTTCCAAATTGACTAAGCATTTCTCAAATGTACCTCCATATACGGTGATGTCATCCATGAAAACCTCCATAATTCGCTCCACCATATCACTGAAGATACTCAACATACATCTTTGGAATGTTGCAAGTGCATTGCATAAACCAAAAGACATTCTTCTGTAAGCATATGTTCCAAATGGACATGTAAAAGTGGTCTTTTCCTGATCTTCCACAACAATTTCAATTTTAAAATACCCTGAATACCCGTCCAAAAAATAGTAGAACGGATGGCCAGAGACTCTCTCCAACACTTGATCGATAAATGGCAATGGAAAATGATCTTTCCTGGTTACTGCATTCAACTTTCTATAATCAATACACACCCTCCACCCTGAAGTGAGGCGTGTAGTAATTTCTTCTCCTTCTTCATTCTGAACCACAGTAATCCTTGACTTCTTTGGTACCACTTGAGTAGGACTCACCCAAGAACTATCAGATATAGGGTAAATAATACCTGCTTGAAGTAGCTTCAGCACCTCAGCTCGCACAACCTCTTGTAAATGAGGATTCAATCTTTTTTGAAGTTGACGAATTGGCTTAGCTTCCTCCTCCATATATATATGATGCGTGCAGACTAAAGGACTAATGCCTTTCAAATCAGATATTTGCCATCCTATTGCTTTCTTACACCTCTGGAGAACTTCCAGTAAACACTTCTCTTGATGACTGGTCAGAGATGAAGATATTACAACAGGACATTGATTATTTTCTTCAAGGTATGTATATTTCAACTCCACGGGTAGAGCCTTCAAATTGAGTTTTGGGACCCCTTTTTCAGCATCTGCTCCTTCTTCTTTATTGAACAAAGGTAGAATCTCTTTTATCCTCCTCCAACTTTGTAAAGTAGCTAGCACATTAGGGGGTTCAGACAAACCTTCCTCACAATCCGCAAAACTTTCAGTTTGTCTTGCATATTCTGATTACAATGCTCCTCTACTAGAGTGTCAATAATGCACACCTCCTCTGGACCCTCTTCTTCTTCCGGAGTGATTTGCTTTTTAGATATATAAAAAATGTTGAGATCAAGTGTCATGTTGCCAAAAGTGAGTTGCATGAGCCCATTCCTACAGTTGATGATTGCATTTGAGGTAGCAAGGAATGACCTTCCCAAGATGATAGGAACTAAATTAGCTTCCTTTACAGTAGGATCCGTATCAAGAACAATAAAATCCACCGGATAGTAGAAATTATCAACTTGAACCAAGACATCCTCAATTACTCCTCTGGGAATTTTTACTGATCTATCTGCCAGAGATAGAGTGATTGTTGTTGGCTTCAACTCACCAAGTCCCAATTGCTTGTAAACAGTATATGGAAGCAAATTCACACTTGCTCCCAAGTCTAATAAAGCTTTCTCTACTACCTTTCCTCCAATCATGACGGAAATGGTAGGACTTCCCGGATCTTTGTACTTCAAAGGAGACTTACACTGTAAGATTGCACTTACTTGCTCAGTCAAGAAGGCTTTCTTATTTACAGTCAACCCTCTTTTGATAGTACATAAGTCCTTTAGGAATTTTGCATATGTTGGAACTTGTTTAATCATATCCAACAGTGGGATATTGACTTTAACTTGTCTCAATACTTCTAGAATTTCAGATGCATTTCTAATCCCCTTTTTCCCATGCAATGCTTGAGGAAAAGGTGGAGAAGTTGATTTCTTCAGCATTTCTTCCTTCAGAAGTTCCTTCTCTAGATTTGCATTCATTGTTGACTCATAGTCCTCTTTCTTTTCACTGATCTCTCCTTGTTTGTCTTCCATTTCCTCCCCTTTCAATGTCTCTTCTTCTTCCTCAACATGTGGCTTAGGTGTTAGCTTCTCAATTTTTTTACCACTCCTTAGAGTGATCAAGGCTTTGACATCTTTCATCTGTGATGATTCTCCCTCATGGCTTTCCACTTCATGGACACCCTTGGGGTTTTGGTGGGGTTGAGAAGGAAATCTTCCCTTTTCTTGCACTGTGTTCAAATTTGTGAGCCTTGATATTGAGTATTGGAGATTATCTATCTTTTGGGTTATATCATTTTGCATTCCATCCATCCTTTTGTTCAGAGTACTCTCTACTCTGTCAATTCTTTGATTAAGTTGAGCATTGATGGCTTTTTGGTCTCCAACAAAATCTCCCACTACCTTGCTGAGATTCAATATTGCTTGTTCAAGACTTGAAGATTGTTGAGATGGTTGATCTGGCTGTTGGTACTGAGGTGCTCTAGGCTTCCATGAAAAATTTGGATGATTCCTCCAACTTGAATTGTAAGTATTTCCATAGGCTGCATTGTTATTGGGCTTGAATTGTCCAACCACATTTGCTTGATCTCCAAACATTTCCCTTTTAGCTGAAATTGTAGGGCATTCCTCCACCAAGTGTTCATATGATTGACAATTAGGACAAAGCTTCACTTGCACTGGTGCTTCAGCAACAGCTTGCACTTCATGCATCTTTTTGAGTTCCAGCTCCTCCAATCTTCTTGTCACAGTTGCAAACTTTGCTTTCATATCATCATCTTCTTTCAAGGTATACATCCCAGCCTTAGCATTGAAAGCACTCAGTTGAGACTTCATCTTTCCCACTTCTCCTTTGATCGGTTCATCCCATCCCCTTGAAATTTCAGCTACATAATTCAAGAAATCCATAACTTCCTCAGGATTTTTGCTCATGAAATCTCCTCCACACATTGTTTCCAGGAGTTGCTTCATTGAGGACGACACCCCTTCATAAAAATAGCTCACCAATAGCCAAGTATCAAAACCATGGTGAGGACAAGCATTTATAGCTTCCATATATATTTCCCAACACTCATAGAATTTCTCATTCTCTTTAGCTGAGAAATTTGAAATTTGCCTTTTCAAGCCATTTGTCCTATGAGTGGGAAAGAATTTCTTAAGGAATTCAGCTTGTAAGTCAGTCCAAGTACGGATACTCCTCGGCCTTAAAGAATTAAGCCAAATTTTGGCTTTATCCTTTGAAGTAAAAGGAAATAACTTAAGCCTCATCAAATCAATTGAAGCTCCTCCCTCTTGGAATGTATTACAAACATCTTCAAATTCCTTGATATGTGCGTAGGGATTCTCACTTTCCATCCCAAGGAAAGTTGGTAGAAGTGGAACAATATACGGTCTGATCACTAGCTGCTCTGTAGGAGGCACTATACATGACGGTGCACTCATACGAGGTGGATGCATGCGGTCCCTCATTGATCTAAATTCATTGAGATTGTCTTGACGACCTTGGTGACTATGCTGATCTTCAGGTGTAGCTTCCATGATATTCAAGCTCAATTCCAATTCCTTTTTATGAGGTGTATCACGTTTAACAAGCCTTCCTCCACTGCCACGTATCCACTTTGGCATACACAACTAGTATCTATCTGTAACTAAAATGAAAATAAAAGAAAACAAAAGAAAACAGGGCTACAAAAACAAAATAAAACTAAGCTGAATTTAAAAGCTAAATTTAGATTATGAATAAGTAAAACGAAAAAAAAAATGAGAATTAGTAAAGCGAAAGAAACGTTACCAAACTTGTGATGAAAATCACAAGTACACTAAAATAGTATCACTATAAACTTGACACCTTCCCCGGCAACGGCGCCATTTGATTCATGCCTAATTGGTGTATCAGCTGATTCATGTCCAGCTGGTGCTCCATGATGGAGGGAGTAATCAACAAAATTTATAACCTATTACACCATGAACTAGGGTAGCAAAGAAAAAGCTACTATAGCATAGTGGCTCTAGGATCGTTCACTGGGAAGGGTTTTCAAACTGAAAATGATACCAATTCAAAGTGAATTGGTGTTGTTTCATTGCAAGGTTAGTTTAAGAAGTTAAACACAAACTTTGGTTGAAAAAGGTTTAGACTTAGACTAACGGCACAACAAGTACTGGAAATTACTTATGAAGAAAAACATTCCTTGGAGATTTAGGTTCACAGGGGAGGTTCCTCATGCAAAAACATAGCTCAGGTCAGTTGGTTCATTTCCTCACATTAGAGAATTAACATAAAGTCAATTCTCTAACCGGTGCTGTACAAATGCATCCCTCAATTGGATTTCAGCTCTAATTCTCTCTCACTGATGCAACTTGCAATGGTTCAAGCCTCTCACTTAACCTTTACCATTCAAGGTGATCTTTAACCTTGGATTACCCGTCAAAAGCTCGCAAGAGATAACTAATGGATGTCTCCTTAGAGTCCAAAAGCTTACCAAGTGTTGGCAATTCTAGAAAATCCTACCTTCAAGTCACCTCCCAGAGGCTTGCAAGGGGTAAACTAGTGCATCTCCATGGATAGAGATCACTTGCCTTACCAAGTGTTGGCCCAGGTGACTCCAAGGCGTTTTTAGTTAACTAAAAACATAGAAACCATTCACGGGACACACTTTCTCTTCATTCATAGCTGAAACCACAAAGCTTCTGATTCTTGCACTTGGAGCCTTGCCCGGCAACCTTAACTCCAAGGAACTAAAAGGTTTAGTTACTCATTCTCTAGGGAAACTTCCTCAGAGAGTGCATAACTAAGTAAATGAAAAATACAATCAAAGTGAGAAGGTAAGGTAGAGCTCAAGCTCTGTATTTTACTTTCTTTCAAACTTTTACAAAAGGTTCATCACCCTGAGAATAGGCTCTCCGGGTTCTATTTATATGAAAATTACGTTAATAGCTATTACATGGATATTTAGCCTTTTTCCTAACTTAAAAGCTAAGGAATCCTATAATTGGTGGCTTACAAGGAGAGTTTGGGGATTTAAACAACAAAAATCTAATGAAAAATATCTCAAAGTGTCGGTTACAAATATCGGGAAGCACTAAGGACCATTTCGCAGGTGAAAATGAGGTCTGCGAGATTTCGGAGACGCACAAAAAGGGCTGCGAAATCACTTAGCAGCAAAGGTTGAATCCATAGCGCTGCGAAGTTGGCTTTCATCTTACGGTGTTTGGCTTCCATCGTGTCATGAAACTTCAGAGGAATTCCATAGCACTGTGCAAAAAGGCTGCGAAATCATTTCGCAACAAAAGGGTGATTTCGCAACGCTCTGCAAAATTCTTCCTTCAGCTTGGAGTGATCGGCTTCCAATGGTTGTAACTCCTTCATTTCAACTCCGAATTGTGCACTGTTTGAAGCATTGGATTGTTGACTTCCTAAGCTTTAAAATGAAATATAGCATGCATAAATTGGACTTCAGGAAGTGCTCTAAAAGTGGCTGACATGACTGTCATCAAGAATGCTTCATGGCATATTTCTCTTTGCTTCCCCTCCTTGCATTCCGGATTTGCTTATGGCAAAGGACTTCAAAGCTTTGGTTATTCATGCTTCTGAGCTTTCCATTGCTTTGCCAAGGATTCCAATTAACTCTCCTCAATCTCATATTGCTTTGGTGATCAAAAAGCTATCAAAACACCAAAACTTAACACAATTTGATTAGAATTGATTGCAAGGGTCCTTAACATGTTAATTGGGTTAAAAGGCAATAACTACTACTCAAAAGTGTTGAAAAGGATTAATTACAAGCTATCAAATAGCACTTTTTGAGTAGTAATCAGATAGTGGAGATCCTAAGGGTGAGAGCTAGGGTTCTCTCTCTAGGCCGAAGAAGAGAATGGCAAGACCATGAAACCTTAACCCTTAAAAGGGTATTTATAGGCTTCCTACTAGGCTTAAGTGACTTAAGCCTACCATGGGTTTGGGTCACTTAATCTAGCCTAAAAAGGTTGCTAATTGATTAATTAACCATACAAGGCCCTAATTAACCAATTAGCCAAGTCCACATATGCCACTCACTTATCCCTATGCAACCTTACGTAATTACCAAAATGCCCTTATGCACAAAAGTGAACGAAAAACTCATCTAGCTCTCATAAACCGTGCCATCAAGGAATATGAGCTCGAAGTGGGGACCACTAGAACCCATAGGAGTACTGGCTCCCTCAGAATCAAATTTTGAAATTGACTCAACATCCCACTACAGAGAGTTAACTACACTCTAGTACCATATGTAAATTATAACAAGACACCAAGTGCTCAGGTTCATGACCTACTATCCACTGCATGTAGACTTCCCATGAAATAATGTCTATAATCTAACAAGGTAGTACTATCACCTATCAAGATTACCTCTCCAATCCCTGAGTTACATATCCTACTTATTATGTGATCAACTGACATACTCTAACTCCAAGGAGCATATGTCAAATTCCACTAAAGGGATTACTGTGTCCACATATTTCATGATCCATGTCCTTTGGATCACCTAAGGGGACACATTGTCTCAATCCCATGAGATGCCATGGTGCCTCTATTGAGAATACCTGTTGCCACCAAGCTCCATCAACAATGACCCAATCCATAGGGATATACGACCACTTTAGGGTCTCACCCATAGGTCAAAGCCTCTTGTTGATTGTGACACAGGCTCAATATCCTTTCCTCAAGGTTGAGAGTCCATGCAGTATAGTAGCTTGGTGAATCATGTCAATTGATAGCCTTGCATCATGATTCACCATAGGTCATGTCCAGTGTGCATCATATACACTAGTACACTCACCATAGGAAACCCATCTTGACGGCCAAGACAAGTTATCCCTTCAATTAGGAGCTAGTGCATTATAGTCTCAACTGGATTGCCCAATCCATGAACCAACTGTGGTCAACATATCTACTTATAGGGAGCCCATGACTTGTATCTTCTTTGCAACTCCAATGCACCAAAGTCATGTACAATGTAAGAGAAATGGGCCAAATACTCAAATCAATGTCAATATACCAAGGGGATGACAATAGGATAGTTAAGTCTAACTTTGTTACATCATGTCTTGCTTTTTGGGGCTCAATCCCAACAAAGAGTTGGGTCAATTTTACCCATTTTAAAACCATTTTCTAAAATAAATTTGATCAATCTTTCATACCATGCTCTAGGTCTTTGTTTCAAACCATAAAGTACCTTTTTAAGCTTAAAAACATGGTTAGAAAATTAAAACTTTCAAAGTCGGGTGGTTATTCAACATACACCTCTTGATTTATAAAGTCATTCAAAAATTCACTTTTCACATCCATTTGATATAAAACAAAGCCTTTAAAACATGCAAAGATAAGTAGCATCCTAATGGCTTCCAACCTAGCTACGGGGGTAAAGGTTTATTCATAATCTATCTCTTCTTCTCGATTAAAACCTTAGGCTACTAACCATGCTTTGTTTCTAATAATTATGCCATTTTCATCCATTTTATTTCCAAAGACCAATCTAGTTCCAATAGCACTTTGATTTAAAGGTCTTGGTACTAATTCTCATACTTCACTTCTTTCAAATTGATTTAACTCTTCTTGTATAGAAATCATTCAATTTTCATCATCTAAAGCATCATTTATATTTTAAGGTTCAATTTGAGAGATAAAAGCTAGATTATTGCAAATGTTTCTAAGAGAGGATCTAGTTTTTACCCCACTAGATGGATTACCTATGATTTGAACTTGTGGGTGATTGATGACAAACTTCCCTTCTTTAGAATGGTCTTGGCTTGATTCACCTTGCACTTGTTGAGGAGGGGTAGTGCTAATGGTGATCTTTCTTCCTTGGGATCCACTTCATTCTCTTCTCATAACTATGATTAAGTAAATTGATTTTTTACTCTTTAACTTGATTTGTTCCTTCATGGGTTGCTTCAAGTAATCTCAAAATTTCTTTAGCGGATTTCCATTGACAAATTCTATTATATTCATTTCTATCCATATCACATTGCAAAGTATAAACAACCTTAGCATTTAATTGGAAATTTCTTCTCTCATGCTTATCCCATTCTTGTTTAGGTTTTGAACCATGACTCCATCAACTAGTTTTGAAGGAAAAGTTAGGCCATCTTCAATGACATCCCATAAATCTAAGTCAGTTGATTGTTAAAACCAAGTCATTTTAGTTTTCCAATAGGGATAACCGGTTCCCGTAAAAAATGAAGGTCTATTGGATTGCAAAATTTTCAATGTGAGATGAGCTTGATGGATTAGCCATTTCCTCTTAGATGATTAAGTCTTAAACAAGAGGCCTAGCTCTGATACCAATTGAGAAAATAAAGGCTAATCTTTAAATGGAAAACACCCAAGAGGGGGGAAGGTGAATTGGGCTTTAAAAAATCTTTTTCAAATGCAATAAATTCATGCAAAAGAAGGAAAAATATAAGGAAATAAGGTTAAAGAGAGCAAACTTAGATTTTATAGTGGTTCGACACCCTTTGCTTACGTTCACTCTCCTCAAGCTCCTAATCAAGTGAGGGTTCCACTATACTTGAAGCTTCTAGTACCTTTGCAATTGGATTTTTGATCTAATGGGCTCTTACACAATCTCCTAAGTCTCTATTCACTTGAAGCTTCTAAGACTCAAATCACAAATTTAAATATCTTAATCTAGCTCAACAAGGGCTAAAATACAACTCAAATGCTAGGATGAATAATAAGAGTGCACTAAGGAATATACAAGTGGAGGTTTAAAGAACCAAAGAAAGAAAGAGAGCTTTTGAGCCAAGAACAAGTTAGTAAACAAATAAACATAGGCATTCAACGTACAACGCACAGGTATGATTGACCACATTATTATCCTGTCTTATTTTCATCATAGACCGCACCTAGTCAAATAGGTCCTGATGGTTGATTTTCAGTTTCGGCATAGACGAAATCTATATGATTGGTCATGTCGTAGTCCTCTCAAGTTTTCATCATAGACCGGACCCTGTTCGATCAGTTATGGCAACTCAATTTAGTTTTCGACATAGATCACATTTGTACAATTAGTCACATAGTTGTCCTATCTGGTTTTCATCATAGTCACCACTTGATGCGATCAATCATGATAGTTCAATATCATTTTTGTCATAAGTTGTAGTTGTATGATTGATAACGTCATTATCTTGTTTGGTTTTTGCCACAGATGGCATCTAGTCCGATCGGTCATAGCGACTCAATTTAGTTTTTGGCGTAAACCGCATCTGTACAATTGGTCATGTAGTTGCCCCATTTGGTTATCGTCAAAGTCCTTACAGATCCAAGCGGTCACGATAGTTAAGTATCATTTTTAGCGTAGATCGCACCTGTAATATTGTTCATGCCATTATCTTATCTGGATTAATCACACTCGGTAAGATTGGTCTCGACAATATAGTTTTGGTTTCGGCGTATATCAAACCTATATGATTTATCACATCATTGTCCTATTTGGTTTTTGTCACAAACTGGACCCGATTCGATCAATCACGATAGCTCAGTTTCATTTTTGGCGTAGATTGCTTTTGTATGATCAATCACGTAGTTATCCTAGTTAGTTTTCATCATAGTTGGCACCCGATCCAATCGATCACGACAGTTTAGTATCGTGAAAACGTAGACCACACCTATATGATTGGTCACGTCGTTATCCTGTTTGGTTTTTGTTAGAGACTGCACCCGGTCTGATCAATCATGACAGTTCAATACTGTTTTCGGTTTAGAATGCACCTGCACAATCGGTTAAGTCATTGTCTTATTTGGTTTTCATCATAGACTACACTCGGTTAGATAAGCCAAGATAGTTCAGTTTCATTTTCATCGTAGACCAAATCTATATGATCAGTCACGTCGTTGTCCTATCAGGTTTTCATCACAGACCAAACCTGGCCCTATTAATCATGGCAGTTCAATTTCATTTTTGGCATAGACCACATCCGTACAATCAATCACGTAGTTATCCTATCTTGTTTTCATCATAGTCGGCACCTAATCTGATCGGTCACGATAGTTCAGTATCATTCTTGGTGTAGATCTCACCTATACGAATGGTCACATCGTTGTCTTGTCTGGTATTCATTACACACTACACTCGATTCAATTAGTCATGATAGTTTAGTATCGTTTTCAGAGTAGAATGCACCTATATTATCGATCATGTCATTGTCCTATCTGGTTTTCATAAAAATGTAACACCGATCAGTAGGTCCTGACAGTTCAATTTCAGTTTTAGCGTAAACCAGACCTATACGATTGATCACGTCATTGTTCGATCTTATTTTTTTCATAGACTTAAATCAAACATGGTTGCTTAGTTTTGTTTTTGGCGTAGACCATATTTGTACAATCTGTCATGACATTATCTTGTTAGGTTTTTGTCACAGATCGTACCCACTTTGATAGGTCACAACTGCTCAGTTTCGTTTATAGCGTAGATCGCACCTGTATGATTGATCATGTCCTTATCCTATCTAGTTTTCGTCATAGACCACACCTAGTCCGATCGGTCACAATAGTTCAATATCATTTTCAGCATAGACCACATTTGTATGTTCGATCACATCTTTGTCTTGTCTAGTTTTCATACAGACTGTACCCGGTTTGATCGATGACAACAACTAAGATTTGCTTTCAATGTAGACCGCACCTATATGATCAATCACTTCGTTGTCCTATCTGGTTTTCATCATAGACTGTACTCGATCCGATTGATCATAATAGCTCAATTTCATTTTTGGTGTAGACCACACCTATACGATCAATCAAGTCATTATCCTGTTTGTTTTTCAACATAGACTGCACTTGATCCAATTGGTCTCGACAGTTTAGTTTCGGTTTCAACGTAGACTATACCTATACGATTGGTCACATTGTTGTCCTGTCTAGTTTTCGTCATAAACTGGACCTAATCCGATTGGTTCTAGTAGCTTAGTTTCATTTTCAAGATAGACTGCATTTATGCTATCAGTCACATAGTTGTCCTATGGTTTTCGTCACAGTCGGCACCCGATCTGATCGGTCACAATAGTTCAGTATTGTGTTCGGAGTAGACCGCACCTATACGATTGGTTATGTTATTGTTATGTCTAGTTTTCGACACAAATGACACTCAGTCTGATCGGTCACGATAACTCAGTTTCATTTTCAGCATAGATTGCACTTGTACAATTGGTTACATCGTTGTCCTATCCTTTTTTCATTAAAGACCATACTCGGTTAGATAGGTCTTGACAGTTCAGTTTCGGCTTCAACGTAGACCAAACCAATACGATCGATCATCTCGTTGTCCTCTTTGGTTTTAATCACAAATTGTACCCAATCCAATCAATCATGAAATCTCAATTTTATTTTCAGCATAGACCACACCTCTATGATCGGTCAAGTTGTTCTCCTGTCTAGTTTTCATCACAGACTACACCCGGTCAGATATGTCCCAACAATTCAGTTTTGGTTTTAATATAAACTAGATCTATATTGTCGATCATGTCATTATCTTGTTTGGTTTTCATCACAGACTGCACCAAGTCCGATCTGTCACAACAACTCAGTTTCATTTTTGGTGTAGGTTGCACATGTACCATCAATCACGTCATTGTCTTGTCTAGTTTTCATCATTGACCGCACCCAATCAAATAGGTCCCGATAGTTTAATTTTTGTTTTGGCCTAGACCAAACATATACGATCAGTCATGTCGTTATCCTATTTAGTTTTGGTCACATATCGTACCCGATTCAATTGGTCACAGCAACTCAATTTTGTTTTTAGCGTAGACCACATTTGTATGATCAATCATGTAGTTGTCCTATTTGGTTTCATCAAGTTGGAACCCGATTCGATCGGTCACAAAACTTCAATATCATTTTCGATGTAGATCGTATCTTTATGATCTTACATTGTTGTTTTGTCTGGTTTTAATAATATAGCACACCCAGTCCGATCAATCATGAAAGCTCAATTTCGTTTTCAGCATAGACCACCTCTATGATTGATCAGGTCGTTGAAAAGCTATACTAAAATATAAACAAAGGAAAAGAAACAAATAAAAAGAGTTAGTAAAAAGAAAAGAAAAGTCACCAAAGTTGTGATGAAGATCACAAGTACTATGGAAAGGTGATATCACTGTAAAGTGGCACCATCCTCGACAATAGCACCATTTGATTCATTCTCAATTGGTGTATCAGCTGATTCAAATCCTCTCAATGGTCCTTGGTAGAAGAGCCATTTGATTTCGTGCCCAGCTAGTGCCTTGATTTTGGTCCTCAAACGGGAGTAATCAACAAAATTTATAACCTATTACACCATGTACTAGGATAGCCTCAACTAGCATAGTATAGTGGCTCTAGGATTGTTCACTGGGATGGGTTTTCACTCCATAATTGATATTAATTCAAAGCTGAATTGGTGCTTTTTCATTTCAAGGTTAGCTCTAAAAGAAAACATAATGATGTTTGAATGAAAAATGTTTGGTTTTAAGCTAACCAAAAATAGTAACTGATTTTAATTACAAAGAAAAGTGTTTTTTGGAGTTTCAGATCACTAGGCTTAGGTTCCTAAACAAAAAGAGAGTTCCAGTCACTTGTTTCTTTTCCTCGCGTTGGGGATTTAACATATAGTTATTTCTTGAACCGGTGTGGTACAGATGCTTCCCCTTAATGGGTTCAAACACTAAATTCCTCTCACTGATTCATCTTGCAAAGGCTTGTGCCTCTCACCTAGCATTTTCCATTCAAGGTGATATTTAACTTTGGATTACCCGTCAAAAGCTCGCATGAGATAACTAATGGATATCTTCTTAGAGTCCAAAAGTTTACCAAGTGTTGGCAATTCTAGAAAATCCTACCTTCAAATCACCTCCCAAAGGCTCGCAAGAGGTAAACTAGTGCATCTTAATGGACGGAGATCACTTGCCTTACCAAGTGTTGGCCCAGGTGATTTAAAGGCGTTTTAAGTTAACTAAAAAGATAAAAACAATTAATGAGTCACACTTTCTCTTCATTAAAAGCTGAAACAACAAAACTTCTAAGTTTTGCATGTGGAAACTTACCCGGCTTTCTTCACACCAAGAGACAAAGAGCCTAGCCACTCATCCTCTGAGGAAACTTCCTTAGAGTTTGATTTGCTAGAAATAAAAATAACGAGAAAACAAAAATATGAAGGAAAAACAGAGCAAGTGCTCTGTAAAATATATTTCTTCCTCTTGTCGGATTACATATATTACCAGATATATCTCTTTACATTGGTTCAAAGATATATATAGAGAAGATATTTTTTAAGAAATATCCTAATAATATCTTTGACTGATTACAAGGAGAAAATACACAAAATATCTTGAGAAAAAAATCTAACTTAGTCGGTAGCAAATATTTGAGATTGCACAGGTGGATTTCACACGTTGAATTGTCCATTTTCCAAGTTTGAACTTTGATTTTACAAGTTGAATTTATGATTTCACAACTTGGAGGTGATTCCCAACTTGAAGATGATTTGCAACTTGATTCGTAGCTTGGAGGTGATTTCGCAACATGGTTCACAGTTGTGGGTCGATTTCGCAGAAAAGAGGCATTTTCGCAGCCCATTTCGCAGCTGCAAAATGAGGGTGGAGGGCTTCAAAATGGCACTCATGTGCCAAGGGGTGGTTTCGCAGCTGCGACACCTGCGAAATGGGGGCTCGGCTGTGAAATTTTCGCTCAGCTTTGCGCGGTTGTCTTTAAACGGCCATAACTTCTTCGTTTCAACTCCAATTCATGCACCGTTTGAAGCGTTGGACTCTTGACTTATTGAGCTTAGAAAAAAATATAGTATGCATGAAATGGACTCCAGTAAGTGCTCAAAATGTGTCCAACAGTTGCTGTCCTCTTGAATTCTTCATGTTAGATTCTCTCTTTGCTTTCCCTCCTAGCATTCATGATTGGCTTTTGGCAAAGGGCTACAAAGCTCCAAAGCTTGGATTCTTCTTGTAAATGAATTTCCATTTCCTTTTTCATGGATTATATAAAGCTCTCCCTCATCTTAGATTGCTTTGGTGATCAAAAAGCTATCAAAAACACCAAAACTTAACACAATTTGATTAGAAACGATTGCAAGGGTCCTTAACATACCAATTGAGTTAAAAGGTAATAACTACTACTCAAAAGTGTTTAAAAGAGTTAATTGCAAGTTATAAAATAGCACCTTTTGAGTAGTAATCACTATGGGTCGCTTGCTTAGGGCTTTAGATGCTATTGACAACTTAGGATTGTGGATAACATTAATGCCTTTAGGTCATGAGCTCAGGCTTCTAGATTTTATAAACAGTTCAGGGCTATGGTTGACATGAACGACTCTGAGTTGTAAGCACAAGGCTCTAGATGCTCTGTATAGCTTAAAGTTGTCAATGACATGAAAGACTATGCATCATGAGCTTAGAGCTCTAGATGTTATGAATAACTCAGGGTTTTGTAGAACATGAACAACTCTAGGTCGCAAGCTCAGGGCTCTAGATACAATGAACAACTCAGGATTGTGTTTGACATGAACAATTCCGAGTCGTGAGCTCAGGGCTATAGATTCTATTAATAGCTTAGGGTTGTGGATGACATGAGCTACTCCGGGTCATGAGCTTAGGGCTTTGGATGCTATGAGCAGCTCAGAGTTGTGGACGATATGAATGACTGAGGATCCCATGAGCTCAATCCTATAGATGTTATAAATCACTTAGGGTTATGGATGATATGAACAATTCTACTTCCTGAGCTCAAGCCTCTAGATGCTATGAACTACTTAAGGCTATGGAAGACATGAATGACTTAGAGCCATGATCTCAGGGCTTTAGATTCTATTAAAAGCTCAAGGTTATGGCTAACATGAATGTCTCTGAGTCATGAGCTCAAGGCACTAGATGCTCTTAATAGTTTAAGATGATGGATGACATGGCCAACTCCGAGTTATGAGCTCACAGCTTTAGATATTATGAACAACTCAAGGTAGTGGTTGACATGAAAGACTTTTGGTCTTGAGCTCAAGGCTCTAGAAGGTATGGACAACTTAGGGTTGTTAATAATATAAATGACTTGGGATCCCATGAGCTTAGGCCTGTAGATGCTATGAACTGCTCTAGCCTGTGGATGATTTGAATAATTCAGTGTCATGAGCTCAAGCCACTACATCCTATGAACTGCTCAGGGTTATGGAAGATATGAATGACTCTACGTCATGAGCTTAAGGCTCTAGATGCCATGAATAACTCAAAGCGGTAATAAATATGAATGACTTTGGGTAGTGAGCTAAAGGTTCTAGATGCTACTAACAAGTTAGGGTTATGGATGGCATGAACGACTCTGGGTCATGAGCTCAAGCCTATGGTTAACATCAAAGATTCCTAGTCGTAAGATTAGGGCTC
The DNA here is from genome assembly GCF_004353265.1 of Vitis riparia. Lineage (NCBI taxonomy): Eukaryota > Viridiplantae > Streptophyta > Magnoliopsida > Vitales > Vitaceae > Vitis > Vitis riparia. The sequence continues at coordinate 4,346,316 of NC_048447.1, forward strand.
TAGAAGTTATGCATAACTTAAGGTTATCCATGACAAGAAAGACTCTAAGTCATGAGCTTAGGGTTGTCGATGGCATGAAAGACTTTGGGTCGAGAGCTTAAGGCTTTAGATACTATGAATAGCTCAAGGTTGTGGTTGATATGAACAACTCTGGATCATGAGCTTAAAGATCTAGATGCTATGAACAACTCTGGGCTATGGATGACATGAGCTACTCTAGGTCGTGAGACCAAAGTTCTAGATGCTATAAAGAGCTCAGAGTTGTGGATGATGTGAATGACTTAGGATCCCATGAGCTTAAGCCTCTAGATGTTATGAACTGCTTAGGGTTGTGGATGATATGAATAACTTTGTGTCATGAGTTGAAGCTTGTAGATGATATGAACTACTAAGGGTCGTGGATGACATGAACAACTCTGGGTTATAAGCTCAGGGTTGTAAATGCTATTAACAACTTAGGATTGTGGATAAGATGAATGACTCTAGTTTATCGGCTTAGGGCTCTAGATTATATGAACAACACAAGGTTGTGCTTGACAAGAAATACTCTCAGTCATGAGCTCAGGGCTCTAAATGCTATGCATACCTTATGGATGTCGATGACATGAAATACTCCAGGTCTTGAGTTCAAGGCTCTAGATGTTATGAACATCTCAGACCTATGGTTGACATGAATGACTCCAAGTCGTGAGCTCAAGGCTCTAGATTCTATGAATAACTTAGGGTTGTGGTTGACATGAATGACTCTTAGTCATGAGAACAAGGTTCTAGATACTATGAACAACTTAGGGTTGTAATTGTCATGAACGACTCTGGGTCATGAGCTTAAGGTTCTAGATGCTATTAACAACTCAAGGTTGTTGATGACATGAATGACTTCAAGTAATGAGCTCGGGCCTCTAGATTCTATGAACAACTCAAGGTTATGGTTGACATGAAAGACTCCGAGTCGTGAGTTAAGGGCTCTAGATGCTATGCACAACTTAAGGTTGTTGATGCCATGAAAGACTTTGGGCCATGAGCTTAGGGCTCTATATGCTATACACAGGCCTGAGTTGTCGATGACATGAAAGAGTTTAGGTCGTGAGCTCAAGGCTCTTGATACCATAAACAACTCTGGGTTGTTGATGAAATGAACGACTCTGGGTCATGAACTTAAGGCTTTAGATGCTATGAACAGGTCTGAGCTGTGGATGACATGCTCCACTCTGGGTCATGATCTTAAGGCTTTAGATGCTATGAACAACTCAAAGTTGTTGATTATATGTATGACTCGGGATCCCGTGAGCTCAAACCTCTTCATGTTATGAACCACTTAGGACCTTGGATGATATGAATGATTCTGTATCATGAGCTGCAACCGCTAGATGCTATGAACTACTCAAGGCTATGGAAGATATGAACGACTCTAGGTTTTGATCTCAAGGCTCCAAATGCTATGAATAGCTCAGGGTTGTTGTTGACATGTACGACTCCAAGTCATGAGCTCAAGGCGCTAGATGCTATAAAAAACTCAGGGTTATGGATGACATAAACGACTCTGGGTTATGAGTTCAGGGCTCTAGATACTATGAACAACTCAGGGTGGTGGTTGGCATGAAAGACTTTAGGTGCTGAGCTTAGGACTCTAGGTGTTGAGCTTAGGCCTCTAGAAGCTATGAATAACTCATAGTTGTTGATGATATGGACAACTTGGGATCTCGTGAGTGTAGGCCTGTAGATGTTATGAACCACTTTAAGTTGTAGATGATATGAACGATTTTGTGTCATGAGCTCAAGCCTCTAGATGCTATGAACTGTTCTGGGTAGTGGAAGACATGAAGAACTCCAGGTCATGAGCTCAGGGCTCTAGATGCTACTAACAAAGTAGGATTGTTAATGACATGAACGATTCTGGGTCATGGGATTAGGCCTCCAGATTTTATATAAGGATCAAGGTTGTGGTTGACATCAGAGACTACTAGTTATGAGCTTAGAGCTCTAGATGTTATGCACAACTTAAGGTTATCAATGACATAAAAGACTCTCAGTCATGAGCTGAGGGCTCTAAATGTTATACATAGGTCAGGGTTGTCGATGACATGAAAAACTTTGTGTCGAGAGCTCAGGGCTCTAGATGCTATGAACAACTCAGGGTTACGGTTGTCATGAAAGACTCTACATCATGAGCTTAAGGCTCTAGATCTTATGAACAACTCTCAGCTATGCATGGCATGAGCTACTCCTGGTCATAAGCCTAGGTCTCTAGATTCTATGAAGAGCTCAGAGTTATGGATGATATGAATGACTTAGGATTCTATGAGCTTAAGCCTCTAGATCTTATGAATTACTCAAAGTTGTGGATGATGTGAATGATTCTCCATCATGAGCTCAAGTCTCTAGATGCTATGAACTACTCAGGCTATGGATGACATGAACGACTTTGAGTCGTGAGCTCAGGGCTGTATATGTTATCAGCAACTTAAGGTTGTGAATAACACAAATGACTCAAGTCAATGAGATTAGGCCTTTAGATTCTATGAACATCTCAGGGCTATGGTTGACAAGAAAGACTCTAAGTTGTGAGCTTAGGGCTTTAGATGTTATGCACAACTTAAGGCTGTCGATGATAAGAAAGACTCAAAGTCATGAGTTCAAGGATTTAGATGACATGAACATCTTAGGGCTATGGTTAACATGAACGACTTCAAGTCAGGAGCTCAGGGCTCTTGATGCTATGAACAACTGAGGGTTATGTTTGACATTAATGACTCTATGTCCTGAGCTTAGGGCTCTAAAAGCTCTGAACTACTCAGGGTTATGGTTAACATGAACGACTTCGGGTCATGAGCTCAAGGTTCTAGATGCTATGAACAATGTAGGTTAGTGGTTGACATGAAGACTCCAAGTCGTGAGCTTAAGGCTCTAGATTCTCTTAACAACTCAATATTGTGGATGACATAAATAATACCGGTCATGAGCTAAGGACTCCAAATTCTATGAACAACTTAGGGTTGTGGTTGACATGAAAGAGTCTAGGGTTGTAGATGCCATACACAATTCTACGCTGTCGATTACATGAAATACTTTAGGTTGTGATCTAAAGGCTCTAGATACTATGAATAACTCAAGTTTGTGGATGACATGAATGACTCTGGGTCGTGAGCTTTAGGCTCTATATACTATAAACAACTTAGGGTTGTGCTGACATGAACTACTTCAGGTCGTGAACTTGGGGCTCTAGATGCTTTGAACAACTCAAAGCTATGAATTGCTCAATGTTATGGATGACATGAACAACTCCAAGTCATGATCACAACGCTCTAGAGGTTATAAACTACTCATGATGCTAGTTGACATAAGTGACTTTGGGTCGTGAGCTCAAGGCTCTAGATGCAACATACACCTCTGGGTTGTGGTTGACATGAATGAGTTTGGGTTGTGAGCTCATGCCTTTAGATGCTATGAACAACTAAGGGTTATGGATGACGTGAACGAATTTGGGTCATGAGTTCAATTCTATAGATACTATGAATAGTTCAGGGTTGTGGTTGACATGAACAATTTCGGGACATGAGCTCAAAGGTCTAGGTTCTATGAACTGCCTAAGGTTGTTGATGGCACGAAATACTCTAGGTTGTGAGCTTAGGGCTCTAGATGCTATGAATAGCTCGAGGCTGTGGTAGATAAGAACTACTTAGAGTCTAGATCTTAGGCCTCTAAATGCTATGAACAACTTAGGGTTATGGTTGATATGGATAAATCTAGGTCATCAGCTTAGGACTCTGGATACCTTTAACAACTCAGGTTGTGGATGACATAAACGACTTTGGGTCATGGTCGTAAGATTCTATGAACAACTCAAGGTTGTTGTTCACATGAAAGGCTCCGGGTTCTGAGCTCAGGGTTTGAGAAGTTATGAAAAACTCAAAGTTGGGGATGATATGAATGACTTGGGACCCCGTGAGCTCAGTCCTCTACATTTTATGAACTGATCAAGGCTGGGAAAAATACGAATGATTTTGTGCCATGAGCTCAAGCCTTTAGATGCTATGAACTACTCAATGTTGTGGATGACATGAATGACTCTGGGTCGTGAGCTTAGGGCTTGAGATGCTATCAACAACTCTGGGTTGTGGTTGACCTGAACAACTTCAAGTCGTGAGCTCAAGGGTCTAGATGCTATGAACAACTCATAGTTGTGGATGATATGAATGACTCGAACCTCTATGACCTAATGCTTCTAGATGCTAGGAACCACTCACGTTTGTGGATGTTAATAATGATTCTACATCATGCACTCAAGCCTCTATATGCTATGAACAACTCAAGGCTATGGATGCTATGAACAACCTTAGGTCGTGAGCTCAAGGCATTAGACGTCATGAACTACTCATGGTTATGGTTGACAAGAAAAAGTTTGGGTCGTGAGCTCAAGGCTCTAGATTCTATGAACAACTAAGGATTATGGATGAGACGAACTAGTCTGGGTCATAAGCTTATAACTTTGGATGTTATGACAAACTCAGGGTATTGGATGATATGAACAACTTGAGATTTCATGAGCTTAGTCCTTTAGATGCTATGAACAACTTAAGGCTGAGGATGATATGAACGATTCTTGGTCATGAGCCCATAGATCAAAATGATATGAATAACTTAAGGCTATAAATGACATGAACGACCTAAGGTAGTGAGCTTAGGGCTCTAGATGCTATAAACAACTTAGGGCTATGGTTGATAAGAACAACTCTGAGTCATGAGCTCGACGCTCTAAATGCAATGAATAACTCAAGGCTATGGATGACATGAATGACTCTAGGTCATGAGCTCAGGGCTCTAAATACTATGAACAACTTAAGGTTGTGATTACTACTCAAAAAGTGCTATTTTATAGCTTGTAATTAACTCTTTTAAACACTTTTGAGTAGTAGTTATTGCCTTTTAACCCAATTAACATATTAAGGACCTTTGCAATCATTTCTAATCAAAGTGTGTAAGTTTTGGTGTTTTTGTTAGTAATTTGATCACCAAAGCAATCCGAGATTGAGGAGAGTTCTTTAGAATCCATGGCAAAGCAATGAAGAGCTTAGAAACATGAAGAACCAAAGCTTTAAAGTCCTTTTCCATAAGCAAATCCGGAATGCAAGGAGGGGAAGCAAAGAGAAATCTAACATGAAGCATTCTAGATGATAGTCGTGTCAGCCACTTTTGGAGCACTTCCTGAAGTCCAAATTATGCATGTTATATGTCGTTTCGAAGCTCAGGAAATCAAAAATCCAATACTTCAAATGGTTCACGATTTGGAGTTGAAATGAAGGAGTTACAGCCATTGGAAGCTGATCACTCCAAGCTGAAGGAAGATTTTTGCACGGTTGTGAAATCAGCCTTGGGCTACGAAAATGTTGTCCTTTTGCTGCGAAATTTCGCAACCCTCTTACACGCACAGCTGCGGTGTTCTCCTGAAGCTTCCCGATATTTGCGACTGACATTTTGAGTTATTTTGCTTTAGATATTTGATGTCTAAATCCCCAAACTCTCCTTGTAACCCACCTATCATAGGATTCCTTAGTCTTTAAGTAAGAACAAAGGGTAAATCCCCAAACTCTCCTTGTAACCCACCTATTATAGTTTGTAATTTTCTTTACACAAGATAATCATGTAATCGGCGAAAGGAAGAAATATATTTTACAGAGCACTTGCTCTGTTTTTCCTTCATATTTTTGTTTTCTCGTTCTTTTTATTTCTAGCAAATCAAACTCTGAGGATTTTTCCTTAGAGGATGAGTGGATAGGCTCTTTGTCTCTTGGAGTGAAGAAAGCTGGGTAAGTTTCCACATGCATAAATTGGAAGTTTTGTTGTTTTAGTTTTTAATGAAGAGAAAGTGTGACCCGTTAATGGTTTTTATCTTTTTAGTTAACTTAAAACGCCTTTAAATCACCTGGGCCAGCACTTGGTAAGGCAAGTGATCTCCGTCCATTGAGATACACTAGTTTATCTCTTGCGAGCCTTTGGGAGGTGGTTTGAAGGTAGGATTTTCTAGAATAGCCAACACTTGGTAAGCTTTTGGACTCTAAGGAGACATCCATTAGTTATCTCTTGCGAGCTTTTGACGGGTAATCCAAGGTTAAGGATCATCTTGGATGGCAAATGCTAGGTGAGAGGCACAAGCCATTGCAAGATGCATCAGTGAGAGGGATTTAGTGTTTGAACCCATTAAAGGGAAGCATCTGTACCTCACCGGTTCGAGAAATAACTATATGTTAAATCCCCAATGCGAGGAAAAGAAACAAGTGACTGGAACTCCCTTTTTGTATAAGGAACCTGAGCCTAGTGATCTAAACTCCAAGAAACACTTTTTCTTGGTAAGTAAAATCAGTTACTATTATTTTTGGTTAGTTTAAAACCAAACCTTTTTCACTCAAACATCTTTATGTTTTCTTTTAAGGCTAACCTTGAAATGAAAAGACACTAATTCATCTTTGAATTAATATCAATTATGAAGTGAAAACCCATCCCAGTGAACAACCCTAGAGCCACTATGCTATGCTAGCTAAGGCTATCCTAATACATGGTGTAATAGGTTATAAATTTTTTTGATTACTCCCTTCTGAGGACCGCAATCAAGGGACACCAGTTGGACACGAATCAAATGGCACCACTATCAGGGACCATTGAGAGGACGTGAATCATCTAAGACACCAATTGGGAACGTATCAGGTTGTGGTTAACACGAATGACTCTAGGTCATGAGCTCAAACTCTAAATTCTATGAACGACTCAAGGCTGTGAATGATATAAACTACTCTTGGTCATAAGCTGAGGGCTATGGATGCTATGAACAACTAAGCATTATGAATGATATGAATGACTCAATATCCCATGAGGTCAAGCCTCTAGATGCTAAGTACAACTCAAAGCTATGGATCATATGAATTTATCTGCTTCAAGAGCTGAGGGTTGTGGATGACATGAATGACTCCGGGTCATGAGTTCAGAGTTATCGATGATATGAACGACTTAGGATCCCATGAGCCTAAGCTTCTAAATGCTATGAATAGCTCAGTGTTGAGGATAATACGAACGATTCTTGGTCATGAGCCATTGGCTTTAAATGCTATGAACAGCTAAAGGTTGTGCATCATATAAAAGACTTTGAGTTGTGAGCTTAAGGCTCTATATGTTATAAAAAGCTCAGGGTTGTGGTTTACAAGAATGAGTTTGGGTCATGAGCTCAGGGCTCTAGATGCTATAAACAACTCACTGTTGTTAATGACATGAGCTACTCTGGGTCGTGAGCTCACAACTTTGGATGGTATGAACAACTCAAGGTTGTGGATGCTATCAACGACTCATGATCCTGTGACCTCAATCCTATAGATGCTATGACTAGCTCAAGGTTGTGGATCATATGAATAGTTCTTAGTTGTGAGCTCATGGCTCTAAACCCTATGAGTGGTTGAGGGCTGTAGATGACATGAATGACTCCGGGTAGTGAGCTTAAGGCTCTAGATGTTATGAACAACTCAAGACTATGTTTGACATCAACATCTCAGGGTCGTGAGCTCAGCGCTTTAGATGCTATGAATAACTCAAGGTTATAATTGACATGAATGACTCTGGGTTGTAACTTAAGGGCTCTAGATGCAATGAACAACTCAAGGTTGTGGATGACATGAACGACTCTAGGTCATAAGCTTAGGGCTCTACATATTATGAAGAGCATGGGCCTGTGGTTAACATGAACAACTCTAGGTCATGAGCTCAAGGCTTTAGATGCTATGAACAAATTATGCTTGCTAATGACATGAACTACTCTAGGTCATGAGCTCAAGTCTTTATATGCTATGAACAGCTCCATGTTATGGATGATACACACGATTATGGGTCATTAGCTCATGGATCTAGATTCTATGAACAACTTAAGATTGTGGATTATTTAAAACATTTTGTGTCTTGAACTTAAGGCTCTAGACATAATGAACAACTCAGGGTTATGGATGAATAAACAACTTCAGGTCCTGAGCTCAGGACCCTAGATGTTATGAACACCTTATTATTGTTGATGCATGATATGAACAAGTTAAGGTTGAGGATGATATGAATGATTCTTGGTCCTGAGCCTATGGCTTTAAATGCTATGAAAATCTAAGGGTAGTGGATGTCGTGGAGGACTTCTAGTCATGAGCTCAGGGCTCTATATGTCATGAACAGCTCGAGGTTGGGGTTGACAAGATTGAGTCCCAATTGTGAGCTCAAGGCTCTAGATACGTTGAACAACTCAAGGTTATGGGTGAGATGAGCTACTCTAGGTCATGAGCTCATGACTCTAGATGCTATGAAGAACACAGGGTATTAGAAGACATGAACAAATCAGGATCACGTGAGCCCAGACCTCTATATGCTATGAACAACTCAAGGTTGTAGATGATATCAATGATTCTTGGTCGTGAGCCATAACTCTAAATTGTATGAACGACATAGGGCTATGGATGACATGAATGACTCTAGGTAGTGAGCTTAGGGCTCTAGATGCTATGAATAACTCAAGGTTGTGGTTGACATGAACAAATTCAACTCGTTAGCTCAGCATTCTAGATGTTATTAATAGCTCAAGGGTGTGGATGACACGAACGACTCTAGGTTGTGAGCTTAGGGATCTAGATACTATGATCAACTTAGGATTGTGGTTGATATGAATGACTCTGAGTCATGATCTCATGACTTTAGATGCTATGAACAGCTCAAGGCTATGGATTATATGTGCTACTCTGGGTTGTGAACTGAAGGCTCTAGATGGTATGAACTGCTCAAGGTTGTGGATTGATTACTACTTAAAAAGTGCTATTTGATAGCTTGTAATTAACTCTTTTAAACAATTTTGAGTAGTAGTTATTGCCTTTTAACCCAATTAACATGTTAAGGGCCCTTGCAATCATTTCTAATCAAATTGTGTAAGTTTTGGTGTTTTTGTTAGTAATTTGATCACCAAAGCAATCCAAGATTGAGGAGAGTTCTTTGGAATCCATGGAAAAGCAATGGAAAGCTCAAATTCATGAAGAAACCAAGCTTTGGAGCACCATAGCCCTTTGCCAAAGTCGTTCAAAGTATGCAAGGAAAGAACAACGGAGAGAGGAAAAACAGAGTGAAGAACATAGAGGACAGCAGCTTCAGTCTTCCTTCGCACTTTTGGATCACTTCCCGAAGTCCATTTTCTACATGCTATATACCATTTCAAAGCTCAGGAAGTCAAGAATCCAACACTTCAAACCGTGTATGATTTGGAGTTGAAATGAGGAAGTTACAGCCATTGGAAGCCAATCACTCCAAGCTGAAGGAAGAATTTTGCACGGCTGCGAAATCACCCTTTTGTTGCGAAATGATTTCGCAGCCTTTTTGCACAGTGCTGTGGAATTCCCCCTGAAGTTTCATGACATGTTGGAAGCTGAACATTGCAAGTTGAAAGGCCACTTCACAGCGGTGCGAAATCAGTCGTTTGCTGCGAAGTAATTTCGCAGCCCTTTTGTGCATCTGCGAAATTTCGCAGACCTCGTTTTCACCTGCGAAATGGTCCTTAGTGCTTCCCGATATTTGTGACCGACACTTTTAGATATTTTCTTCAGATATTTTTGAATAAATTTCCATTTTCTCCTTGTATTCAGCCACTCATGTAATTCCTTAGCTAGGAAGTATCCAAGGAAGGGTAAATTACCTTCCTATATAAACTCTCTTGTAAACACTAAAAGGAGACTCTCGAGGAGCTTTCTCCAGGAGATCCATTAGATAGATATATAATATATGTGAAATCGACGAACAAAGCACTTGCTCTGTTTCTTCTATATATTTTTGTTTTCTCGTTATTTTTCTTTCTAGCCAATCAAACTCTGAGGATTTTTCCTCAAAGGATGAGAGGCTAGGTTCTTTGTCTCTTGGAGTGAAGAAAGCCAGGTAAGTTTCCTCATGCATAAATTGGAAGTTTTGTTGTTTTAGTTTTTAATGAAGAGAAAGTGTAACCCGTTAATGGTTTTTATCTTTTTAGTTAACTTAAAATGCCTTTAAATCACCTGGGCCAACACTTGGTAAGGCAAGTGATCTCCGTCCATGGAGATTCACTAGTTTACCCCTTACGAGCCTCTGGGAGGTGACTTGAAGGTAGGATTTTCTAGAATTTCCAACACTTGGTAAGCTTTTGGACTCCAAGGAGACATTCATTAGTTATCTCTTGCGAGCTTTTGACGGGTAATCCAAGGTTAAAGATCACCTTGAATGGCAAGTGCTAGGTGAGAGGTATGAGCCATTGCAAGGTGCATCAGTGAGAGGGATTTAGTGTTTGAACCCATTAAAGGGAAGCATCTGTACAACACCGGTTGGAGAAGGAACTATATGTTAATTCTCTAATGCGAGGAAAAGAAACAAGTGACCGGAACTCTCCTTTTTGTATGAGGAATCTGAGCCTAGTGATCTGAAACTCCAAGAAACACTTTTCTTTGTAAGTAAAATCAGTTACTATTTTTGGTTAGTTTAAAACCAAACCTTTTTTATTCAAACGTCTTTATGTTTTCTTTTAAAGCTAACCTTGAAATGAAAAGGCACCAATTCATCTTTGAAATAATATCATTTGTGAAGTGAAAACCCATCCCAGTGAACGATCCTAGAGCCACTATGCTATAGTAGCTTTGTCTTTGCTACCTTAGTATATGGTGTAATAGGTTATAAATTTTGTTGATTACTCCTTCAATCAAGGAGCACCAGCTGGACACGAATCAGCTGAGACACCAATTAGGCATGAATCATGGATGACATGAAGGAGTCTGGGTCGTGAGCTCACAACTCTAGATTCTATGAACAACTCAAGGCAGTGGATGATATGAGCTACTCCAGGTCGCGAACTCAAAGCTTTAGATGTTATGAACTGCTCAAGGCTATGGATGACATGAAGAACTTTCGGTCTTGAGCTTAGGGCTCTCAATGCTATGAACAACACAGGGTTGTGGATGATATGCACAAGTTTAGGTTGTGAGCTCAAGGATCTAGATGCTACGAAAAGCTTAGGGTTATGGATGATATGAACAATTCTGGGTTGTGAATAAAAGACTCTAGATGCTATGAATAGAACAAGGCTATAGATGAAATAAACGACTTTAGGTCATGAGTTCAGAGCTCTAAATGTTATGAATAACTCAAAGTTGTGGATGATATGAACGACTTGGGATCTCGTGAGCTCAAGCCTTTAGAAGCTATGAACAACTCAGATTGAGGGTGATGTGAATGATTCTTGCTTATGAGCCCATGGCTCTAAATGTTATTAACAACTTAGCGTTGCAGATGAGATGAACTACTTTACATCATGAGCACTGATCTGAAGATGCTATGAACAACTAAGAGTTGTTGATGATATGCATGATTCTATGTCGTGAGCTCAAAGTTGTAGATGTTTTGAACAACTTAGGGTTGTGGATGTTATGAACTATTCTAGATTGTGAACTCAATGCTTTAGATGCTATGAGTAGCTCATGGTTGTGGATGACATAAATGATTTCAGATGGTAAGCTCAAATCTCTAGATGTTATAAATAGCTCAAGGTATTGGATGATATGAACAATTCTACGTCATGTGCTAAAGCCTCTAGATTCTATAAATAGCTCAAGGTTGTGGATAACATGAATGACTTCGGGTAGTGAGTAGAGGGCTCTAGATGCTCCGAAGAGCTTAGGTCTATGATTGACATGAAATCATTAGTTTGATTCATTTCGTGCCCATAGCAATTGTCATAAATGTCGTGTAACACACCTGCAATATTATTTTGGATAAACTGAATATCAAGTGCCATATTGTCACCACATGATCTTGTGATTTTTGCCAGCAATAGTAAGAATTTTGTATGCAACACTTACTGTAAATAAAATTTGTAGGAGCATATGGAATACCATCCCAAAAAATCAGGCCAAAGAAGGTTTAACTCTTCGTCTTATACTTGAGCATATCCTTACAATATATATACACATATATCTTTTAGATTTATATATAAAAAAATGTATAAATAAAATAGAAATAAATTGAACTTGCCAAGACATCATGAGGTACAAGATTTCCCATAAAGACTAAAAATGACCAAGGGTAATTTGAATAAAGAGAACTTGGTCATGCCAAAACCCTTTTCAATTCTTGGCTATTTTTTTTTCACCCATGGGGTCCATGAAGAGCTAATACGTGGATATCTTGCAGAAATATGGACCAAAGTCTTCCTAAAGGCCAACACTTTTAATGATCTGCTATATTGAAGAAGAGATATGTGGGTGAGCAAATGAAAAACAGTACCGCAAGAAGGGGTCATAAATAAGGAATGCTTATGTGTGGTCGTGACAACATCACTATAGAACAAATGATACCAACAATTAATAATTAATATAAATTAAAACATTAAATAAAAATTAATATATGAATAATCTTACTCATGAAATGCTCGTGGATCCCTTAAAACATCAATAAGCAATATGAAATCATTAGCTTAATTAATTTCATGCCCATAGCAATTGTCATAAATGTCGTGTAACACACCTGCAATATTATTTGGGATAAACTAAATATCAAGTCCCATATTGTCACAACATGATCTTGTGATTTTTGCCATCAATAGTAAGAATTTTGTATGCAACACTTACTGTAGATAAAATTTGTAGGAGCATATGGAATACCATCCCAAAAAATCAGGCCAAAGAAGGTTTAACTCTTCGTCTTATACTTGAGCATTTCCTTACAATACATATACACATATAACTTTTATATTTATATATAAAAAAAATGTATAAATAAAATAGAAATAAATTGAACTTGCCAAGACATCATGAGGTACAAGATTTCCCATTAAGACTAAAAATGACCAAGGGTAATTTGAATAATGAGAACTTGGCCATGCTAAAACCCTTTTCAATTCTTGGCTCTTTTTTTTCACCCATGGGGTCCATGAAGAGCTAATACGTGGATATCTTGCAGAAATATGGACCAAAGTCTTCCTAAAGGCCAACACTTTTAATGATCTGCTATATTGAAGAAGAGATATGTGGGGGAGCAAATGAAAAACAGTACCGCAAGAAGGGATCATAAATAAGGAATGCTTATGTATGGTCGTGACAACATCACTATAGAACAAATGAAACCAACAATTAATAATTAATATAAATTAAAACATTAAATAAAAATTAATATATGAATAATCTTACTCATGAAATGCTCGTGGATCCCTTAAAACAACAATAATGAATCTGAAATCATTAGTTTGATTCATTTCGAGCCCATAATAATTATCCTAAATGTCGTGTAACACACGTGCAATATTATTTTGGATAAACTAAAGAGATAGTCCCATATTGTCATGGCATGATCTTGTGATTTTCGCTAGCAATAGTAAGTATGTTGTATGCAACACTTACTATTAATAAAATTTGTAGGAACATATGGAATACCATCCCAAAAAAAGTAGGCAAATGAAGGTCTAACTCTTCGTCTTAAACTTAAGCATTTTCTTACAATACATAAACACATATATCTTTTAGATTTATAAAAAAATAATAATGTATAAATAAAATAGAAATAAATTAAACTTGCCAAGACATCATGAGGTAAAAGATTTCCCATAAAGACAAGAAAGGACCAAGGGTAATTTGAATAATGAGAACTTGGCCATGCCAAAAGCCTTTTCAATTCCTGGCTATTTGTTTTTCACCCATGGGGTCCATGAAGAGCTAATACGTGGATATCTTGCAGAAATATGGGCCAAAGTCTTCCTATAGGCCAACACTTTCAATGATCAACTATATTGAAGAAGAGATACCTGGGTGAGCAAATGAAAAACAGTACAGCAAGAAGGGGTCATAAATAAGGAATGCTTATGTATGGTCATGACAACATCACTGTACAACAAATGCAACCAACAATTAATAATTAATATAAATTAAACCATAAAATAAAAATTAATATATGAATAATCTTACTCATCAAATGCTCGTGGATCCCTTAAAACATCAATAAGCAATCAGAAATCATTAGTTTGATTCATTTGGAGCCCACAATAATTGTCCTAAATGTCGTGTAACACACGTGCAATATTATTTTGGATAAACTGAAGATATAGTATTATATTGTCATGACATCATCTTGTGATTTTCGCCAGCAATAGTAAGTATGTTGTATGCAACACTTACTATTAATAAAATTTGTAGGAACATATGGAATACAAACCCCAAAAAAACAGGCCAATGAAGGTCTAACTCTTCGTCTTAAACTTGAGAATTTCCATACAATACATAAACACATATATCTTTTAGATTTATAAAAAAAAAATTATAATTAAATCATAAATAAATTAAACTTGCCAAGACATCATGAGGTACAAGATTTCCCATAAAGACAAAAAAGGACCAAGGGTAATTTGAATAATGAGAACTTGGCCATGCCAAAAGCCTTTTCAATTCCTGGCTATTTGTTTTTCACCCATGGGGTCCATGAAGAGCTAATACGTGGATATCTTGCAGAAATATGGGCCAAAGTCTTCCTATAGGCCAACACTTTCAATGATCAACTATATTGAAGAAGAGATACCTGGGTGAGCAAATGAAAAACAGTACAGCAAGAAGGGGTCATAAATAAGGAATGCTTATGTATGGTCATGACAACATCACTGTACAACAAATGCAACCAACAATTAATAATTAATATAAATTAAACCATAAAATAAAAATTAATATATGAATAATCTTACTCATCAAATGCTCGTGGATCCCTTAAAACATCAATAAGCAATCAGAAATCATTAGTTTGATTCATTTGGAGCCCACAATAATTGTCCTAAATGTCGTGTAACACACGTGCAATATTATTTTGGATAAACTGAAGATATAGTATTATATTGTCATGACATCATCTTGTGATTTTCGCCAGCAATAGTAAGTATGTTGTATGCAACACTTACTATTAATAAAATTTGTAGGAACATATGGAATACAAACCCCAAAAAAACAGGCCAATGAAGGTCTAACTCTTCGTCTTAAACTTGAGAATTTCCATACAATACATAAACACATATATCTTTTAGATTTATAAAAAAAAATTATAATTAAAACATAAATAAATTAAACTTGCCAAGACATCATGAGGTACAAGATTTCCCATAAAGACAAAAAATGACCAAGGGTAATTTGAATAATGAGAACTTGGCCATGTGTAGACCCCCACTGGGGCCTCATTCTTCATGCAGCTTGGCTAGCCACGTGTCGACTCCTGAGGAGCTGCTGAAGAATCAAGTAGTGGAATTGAGGAGCAACCAAAAGGTGACACCTGTTATGGAATCTGCTGGCCGTTAGTGCTAGCTGCCAGGAGCGTATGAGAGAGGAGGCTTCTGGTTGCAGCTGCAGGGTAGTGGAGGCAGAGCTGGCCGTTGGAAGATTTTTTTTTGGGAGAGAGAAGAGAGCAAGCTAGAGAGCTTTAGAGAGGGGAGAGAGAAGAGGGCAAGCTAGAGAGCTTTAGAGAGGGAGAAGAGAAAAGGAGCAGGGGGCTTGTGAGAGAAACAGAGAGCAGGGTGATTTGAGTGAGGGGGAGATATCTACGGGAAGGCAAGTTGCTGATTTTGACGGCATTAGAGGAAGATTCAGGGCATTTTGGAAACGGAACAACGCGGAGCCAAGCTGGTCCTACTAGTAGGGAAGCAACCTGCAGGTATGAACATCAGACATTTCATCTTCCATCACCTTCTTATCATCTTGATTATCGAATGTTGGTCGTCATTCAGTCATTCCTACTGATTCCTGAATGTTGATTATTGATTAATGTTCGAAGAGCCCGGTTTTAACTCGTGCTTAAACTCCTTTTGACATTTTAGCTCTGGTTACAAGCATTAGTTTATTGATTTGGTGTGGATTGCTTGTTTTCGTTGAATTTAATCCTCTGTATTCACGCTCTGTTCTTGGGTTTTGCTTTGTTTCATTGGTCCTACCTGTTATGAGCCCATGGATGTTACCTGAAATGGAGCCCTGTTTAGTCATGCGTTTCATTGTCCTCCTATTTGCTCAATCCTCAATGTTCACTCTGATTGCTGTCATTATTGTTTATTTCCCATACTTGGGCTGTGGTTGGCTGTTCGATCTGGGGATAAAAAAGAAAAGAATGTAGGAAGCTATGTTTGTGTTAATTGCTGCTGCTGTGGGGAAATCAAGCAAATGGGTTTTATAAAGTAGCCTACTGGAGGATATTTTAGGAGGCGGAGAACAGAGGAGGGGGATCTTGGAGGAAAACAGAGCAAAAATGGAGAAAATAGAAAAAAAAACAGAGTAAGGAAGGAGGGTTGAATACAAGTGAATCCGGATCAATGAGACACCCCAGCAGTTACTACTATTTGGTTCATTTACTGAAGATGAAACCAGGTCATTGCTAAGGTTGCCATTTGGGAATGCTGAAAAGCCTGCAGCAAAGAAAGATTTGCAATTTGGTTCAGTTGATTTTGTGACTGGTAGAGCTTTGGCTAGCGTTGGCAATGAATTGTGCAGACAGGCTGATTCTTTAAAAGGGCCAATAGATTTCCGTTCCTCAAATTTGCTTAAGAAGGATGACGAAACCAAAAGTGTAGATGGAGTAAATAAACTCTCTTCAGAAGCCGCTGGAACTCCTAAAGAAAATGGTGGAGCTCACGATTTTACACACAGCTCTCCACTCGGTAATGGTGTTGTGAATGAACTGAACCCAAATAGGTTCAACTTAGATTCTTTGTGTCTATCCCAGAATAAAGAACATCTTAATCAATTTCGGAGTCTGGAATCGCATGTTGTTGAGGAAGGATGCGCAAAAGAAAGGGATCTGAATGGGACTATTGATGATTCGTCAACATTTGTGCCTCTCAAAAAGGAGATCTTGAAGGCGCCTAATGGACCTGCTCCAGCTGTTAAAAACTTACTGCCTCGGAGTTTAATTAACTCGGGAAACTTATGCTTTCTCAATGCAACTTTACAGGCACTTTTATCATGCACTCCTTCTATTCAGCTATTGCAGGAACTAAGGATTCGCGACATCCCCAAGGTTGGCTATTCGACATTAACTGCATTTGCAGAGTTTGGCTCTGAATTTGGCATGCCCACTGATTTGAGTTTAAAGAAGAAGGATTTGAATGGCGTTGAGACTGGAAGGCCTTTCAGTCCTGCTATGTTCGAAAGTGTTCTTAAAAATTTTACCCCAGATGTGCCGAATAAGATATCAGGCAGTCCAAGGCAAGAAGATGCTCAGGAGTTTTTAAGCTTTGTTATGGACCAAATGCACGATGAATTACTCAAACTTGAAGGGTTCTTTTCAAATTTAAATGGGGGAAAATCATCACTAGTTTCTTCTGCATAAAATGATGAATAGGAGACAGTTGGCCCAAAGAACAAATCTGCAGTGACAAGAACACAGGGTTTTGTTCCTTTAGAACTAAGTAAAATTTTTGGAGGACAATTGAGAAGTGTTGTGAAGGCAAGAGGAAACAAAGCTTCTGTTACTGTCCAGCCATTCCTCCTGCTCCACCTTGGTATTCTTCCTGAGGCTATCTATACTATTGAGGATGCACTTCGCTTGTTTTCTGCGCCGGAGACTTTTGAGGGTTACCGAACATCAGGAACTGGCAAGGCTGGGCTTGTGACTGCCAGCAAATCTGTAAAGATTCAGAAACTTTCTGAGATAATGATATTGCACCTGATGCGATTTTATTATGATGAAAACCAAGGCAGTACCAAGTTGCATAAGCCTGTGACCTTCCCTCTTGAATTGGTCTTGGGCCGTGAATTGCTTGTCTCTCCAACTACTGAGGGCCGAAAGTATGAACTCGTTGCCACAATTACTCACCATGGGGGAGATCCTTCGAAGGGGCATTATACCACTGATGCTCGTCACCATGGTGGGCACCGGCTAAGGTTTGATGATTCAGCTGTCAATGTCGTTAGCACAAGCAAGGTGTTGCATGAGCACCCTTATGTCCTCAATCCAATCAAGTAGAGAATTTGTCTAACAGGAAGTCTCTGGATCAACCTCTGTCAAACAATCACTTGAATGATCCACCACAAGGCAGGGACATTTCTTACGACCAGAACCTAAAGAGATCTGTCAGAGAAGCAGTTCTGTCTATGCAAACCTGCAATGTGGAATCATCACGAGGTAGTCACTCTGGTGATGGCTTCGAACACTTCTATGTTCCTCTTTCTAGGACAGGGTTCTCTCGACCTGGCCCATTCTTGCATATTTCCCCTTTTCATGGTGCACCTTATGCATGGCCACCTTTAGCCATGTACCATTTCCCAAGCCTTTTTTTTCTTTTTTTTGTTGTTATTTATTTTATCTTTAAAGATAATTTTCCAAAATCATTTTTTCTTCTAATAAATTTCCAGATCTTAGTTTTTAAATAATCCCAACTCCACATTTTTCATCATTCTTAGAATCTTTAGGTCTCAAAAATCTCATTTTTTAATCAAATTTCGCTGCCATTTTCTTCTCGGCATAAAATTTTCACAACTTCCATGGTTTTGAAACGTTTTAAAATAAGCAAGACTTTAATTTTGTAATTCCAATTAATGGAATTTATGGAATTAATTCATGCTAAAATAAAGGGGCTTTGGTGGGGGCCCGACATATCTGATTTTTCGATTGATTGACCGATTGATTTGATTTGATTATGATACATGATTGATTTATCCTGCTCTCTTACATGCATGTTATTGGTCCTTAATTGTGCACTAACCCTCTTTCTTGATAGCGCCTAGTGGTTCATCGCCCAGGTACGCATCTATTTCCATTCTGGTCTTTCTATATGCATGCTTTGATTCTCACATGTGCATGATCACTTTAAGTATCCACTGATTTACTCATCAATTGCCATGATTGCTTCGTTTTATTAGTAGAGACCCGACTTTAGGGACTTAGAGGGGTGTTACGGTCTTTACCGTACCTTCCCGACAAGTAACCTGACCCCCGAACCCGATCCGGTTTTTCGTAGACCAATCTTTTCCAAAACAAGGAGTCACACTTAGGGTTTTTCTTTCTTATTTTGTTTACCCTTTAAAAATCAAACAAAAATAAGTGGCGACTCCAAGTCATTTTCAAATAATCAATAAAAATCAAATTTTTCAAAATAAAAAAATCGAGCTCGCCATCGAGTGGGAAACGCATTGAGCCGAAATGCGGGGTCCACACCATGCCAAAAGCCTTTTCAATTCCTGGCTATTTGTTTTTCACCCATGGGGTCCATGAAGAGCTAATACATGGATATCTTGCAGAAATATGGGCCAAAGTCTTCCTATAGGCCAACACTTTCAATGATCAACTATATTGAAGAAGAGATACCTGGGTGAGCAAATGAAAAACAGTACAGCAAGAAGGGGTCATAAATAAGGAATGCTTATGTATGGTCATGACAACATCACTGTACAACAAATGCAACCAACAATTAATAATTAATATAAATTAAACCATAAAATAAAAATTAATATATGAATAATCTTACTCATCAAATGCTCGTGGATCCCTTAAAACATCAATAAGCAATCAGAAATCATTAGTTTGATTCATTTCGAGCCCACAATAATTGTCCTAAATGTCGTGTAACACACGTGCAATATTATTTTGGATAAACTGAAGATATAGTACTATATTGTCATGACATCATCTTGTGATTTTTGCCAGCAATAGTAAGTATGTTGTATGCAACACTTACTATTAATAAAATTTGTAGGAACATATGGAATACAAACCCCAAAAAAACAGGCCAATGAAAGTCTAACTCTTCGTCTTAAACTTGAGAATTTCCATACAATACATAAACACATATATCTTTTAGATTTATAAAAAAAAATTATAATTAAAACATAAATAAATTAAACTTGCCAAGACATCATGAGGTACAAGATTTCCCACAAAGACAAAAAAGGACCAAGGGTAATTTGAATAATGAGAACTTGGCCATGCCAAAACCATTTTCAATTCTTGGCTATTTATTTTTCACCCATGGGGTCCATGAAGAGCTAATACGTGGATATCTTGCAGAAATATAGGCCAAAGTCTTCCCAAAGGCCAACACATTCAATGATCTACTATATTGAAGAAGAGATACCTGGGTGAGCAAATGAAAAACAGTATAGCAAGAAGGGGTCATAAATAAGGAATGCTTATGTATGGTCATGACAACATCACTGTACAACAAATGAAACCAACAATTAATAATTAATATAAATTAAAACATAAAATAAAAATTAATATATGAATAATCTTACTCATCAAATGCTCGTGGATCCCTTAAAACATCAATAAGCAATCAGAAATCATTAGTTTGATTCATTTCGAGCCCACAATAATTGTCCTAAATGTCGTGTAACACACGTGCAATATTATTTTGGATAAACTGAAGATATAGTACTATATTGTCATGACATCATCTTGTGATTTTCGCCAGCAATAGTAAGTATGTTGTATGCAACACTTACTATTAATAAAATTTGTAGGAACATATGGAATACAAACCCCAAAAAAATAGGCCAATGAAAGTCTAACTCTTCGTCTTAAACTTGAGAATTTCCATACAATACATAAACACATATATCTTTTAGATTTATAAAAAAAAATTATAATTAAAACATAAATAAATTAAACTTGCCAAGACATCATGAGGTACAAGATTTCCCATAAAGACAAAAAAGGACCAAGGGTAATTTGAATAATGAGAACTTGGCCATGCCAAAACCATTTTCAATTCTTGGCTATTTATTTTTCACCCATGGGGTCCATGAAGAGCTAATACGTGGATATCTTGCAGAAATATAGGCCAAAGTCTTCCCAAAGGCCAACACATTCAATGATCTACTATATTGAAGAAGAGATACCTTGGTGAGCAAATGAAAAACAGTATAGCAAGAAGGGGTCATAAATAAGGAATGCTTATGTATGGTCATGACAACATCACTGTACAACAAATGAAACCAACAATTAATAATTAATATAAATTAAAACATAAAATAAAAATTAATATATGAATAATCTTACTCATCAAATGCTTGTGGATCCCTTAAAACATCAATAAGCAATCAGAAATCATTAGTTTGATTCATTTCGAGCCCACAATAATTGTCCTAAGTGTCGTGTAACACACGTGCAATATTATTTTGGATAAACTGAAGATATAGTACTATATTGTCATGACATGATCTTGTGATTTTCGCCAGCAATAGTAAGTATGTTGTATGCAACACTTCCTATTAATAAAATTTGTAGGAACATATGGAATACCATCCCAAAAAAAGCAGGCCAATGAAGGTCTAACTCTTTGTCTTAAACTTGAGCATTTCCTTACAATACTTAAACACATATATCTTTGAGATTTATAAAAAAAAAATGTGTAAATAAAATAGAAATAAATTAAACTTGCCAAGACATCTTGAGGTACTAGATTTCCTATAAAGACAAAAAAGGACTAAAAGTAATTTGAATAATGAGAACGTGGCCATGCCAAAACCCTTTTCAATTCTTGGCTATTTGTTTTTCACTCGTGGGGTCCATGAAGAGCTAATACGTGGATATCTTGCAGAAATATGGGCCAAAGTCTTCCTAAAGGGCAGCACTTTTAATGATCTGCTATATTGAAGTAGAGAGACATGGGTAAGCAACTGAAAAACAATATGGCAAGAAGGGCTCATCAATAAGGAATGCTTATGTATGGTCATGAAAACATCTGTGTATAACAAATGAAACCAACTATTAATAATTAATAAAAAATAAAGCATTAAATAAAAATTAATATATGAATAATCTTACTTATGAAATGCTTGTGGATCCCTTAGAACATCAATAAGCAATCTGAAATCATTAGTTTGATTCATTTCGAGCCCATAGCAATTGTCCTAAATGTCATGAAACACGCGTGCAATACTATTTAGGATAAACTGAAGATCTAGGCCCATATTGTCATCACATGATCCTGTGATTTTCACCAGCAATAGAAAGTATGTTGCTTGCAACACTTATTATTAATAAAATTTGTAGGAGCATATGGAATGCCATCCCAAAAAAAGCAGGCCAAACAAGGTTTAACCCTTTGTGTTAAACTTGAGCATTTTCTTACAATACATAAACACATATATCTTTTAAATTTATATAAAAAAAAATATAATGTAGAAATAAAATAGAAATAAATTAAACTTGCCAAGACATCATGAGGTACAAGATTTCCCATAAAGATTAAAAATGACCAATGGTAATTTGAATAATGAGAACTTGGCCATGCCAAAACTATTTTCAATTCTTGGCTATTTTTTTTCATCCATTGGGTCCATGAAGAGCTAATACGTGGATATCTTACAGAAATATGTGCCAAAGTCCTGTTAAGGACCAACAGGTTCGACGATCTGCTATATTGAAGCAAACATACATAGGGAGCAAAACAAAAGCAGTACGATAAGAAGGGGACATAAATAACGGATGTTTATGTATTGTCGTGAAAGAATCACTATACAAATAATAAAACCAACAATTAATAATTAATATAAATTAAAAGATTAAATAAAAATTAATATATGAATAATCTTACTCATGAAATGCTCGTCGAACCCTTAAAACATCAATAAGCAATCAGAAATCATTAGTTTGATTCATTTCGAGCCCATAGCAATTCTCCTAAATGTTGTGTAACACGCATGCAATATTATTCTGGATAAATTGACGATCTAGTCCCATATTGTCATCACATGATCTTGTGATTTTCGGTAGCTTTAGTAAGTATGTTGTATGCAACACTTACTATTAATAAAATTTGTTGGAGCATATGGAATACCATCCCAAAAAAAGCAGGCCAAAGAAGGTTTAACACTTTGTCTTAAACTTGAGCATTTCCTTACAATACATAAACACATATATCTTTTAGATTTATAAAAAAAATAATAATGTATAAATAAAATAGAAATAAATTAAACTTGCCAAGACATCATGAGGTACAAGATTTCCCATAAAGAAAAAAAAAGGCCAAGGGTAATTTGAATAATGAGAACTTGACCATGCCAAAACCCTTTTCAATGCTTGTGATTACTACCCAAAAAGTGTTATTTTGTGCCTTTAATTCATTATGTTTTAAGCACTTTTGTGTAGTAGTTCTCCATTTTTATTCCAATTGGCATGTTAAGGACCTAGCAATGACTTCTAATCATATTTGTGGCTATTTTTAGTGTTTTGATAGCTTTTTGGATCATTAAGACAAGCAAAGAAAAGGAGAGAAGCAAAGAGGAGAAAAGCAAAGAGGAAAACAGAGTGAAGAAAACAAAGGACAGCAGCTACAGTCTTCCTTCGCACTTTTGGAGCACTTTCCGAAGTCCATTTTCTACATGCTATATACCATTTCAAAGCTCAGGAAGTCAAGAATCCAACGCTTCACACCGTGTATGATTTGGAGTTGAAATGAGGAAGTTACAGCCATTAGAAGCCGATCACTCCAAGCTGAAGGAAGAATTTTGCACAGCGTTGCGAAATCACCCTTTTGTTGCGAAATGATTTCGCAGCCTTTTTGCACAGTGCTGTGGAATTCCCCCTGAAGTTTCACGACACATTGGAAGCCGAACACCGCAAGCTGAAAGGCCACTTCGCAGCGGTGCGAAATCAACCGTTTGCTGCGAAGTAATTTCGCAGCCCTTTTTGTGCATCTGCGAAATTTCGCAGACCTCGTTTTCACCTGTGAAATGGTCCTTAGTGCTTCCTGATATTTGTGACTGACTCTTTTAGATATTTTCTTCAGATATTTTTGTATAAATTTCCATTTTCTCCTTATATTCAGCCACTCATGTAATTCCTTAGTTAGGAAGTATCCAAGGAAGGGTAAATTACATTCTTATATAAACTCTCTTGTAAACACTAAAAGGAGGACTCTCGGGGAGCTTTTTCCAGGAGATCCATTATATAGATATATAATATATGTGAAATCGACGAACAGAGCACTTGCTCTGTTTTTCATATATATTCTTGTTTTCTCGTTAGTTTTCTTTCTAGCCAACCAAACTCTGAGGATTTTTCCTCAGAGGATGAGAGGCTAGGCTCTTCGTCTCTTGGAGTGAGGAAAGCCGGGTAAGTTTCCACATGCATAAATTTGAAGTTTTGTTGTTTTAGTTTTTAATGAAGAGAAAGTGTGACCCGTTAATGGTTTTTATCTTTTTAGTTAACTTAAAACTCCTTTTAATCACCTTGGCTAACACTTGGTAAGGCAAGTGATCTCCGTCCATGGAGATTCACTAGTTTACCCCTTGCGAGCCTCTGGGAGGTGACTTGAAGGTAGGATTTTCTAGAATTACCAACACTTGGTAAGCTTTTGGACTCCAAGGAGACATCCATTAGTTATCTCTTGCGAGCTTTTGACGGGTAATCCAAGGTTAAAGATCACCTTGAATGGCAAGTGCTAGGTGAGAGGTATGAGCCATTGCAAGGTGCATCAATGAGAGGGATTTAGTGTTTAAACCCATTAATGGGAAGCATCTGTACAACACCGGTTGGAGAAGGAACTATATGTTAATTCTCTAATGCGAGGGAAAGAAACAAGTGACCGGAACTCCCTTTTTGTATGAGAAATCTGAGCCTAGTGATCTGAAACTCCAAGAAACACTTTTCTTTGTAAGTAAATTCAGTTACTATTTTTGGTTAGTTTAAAACCAAACCTTTTTCCACCAAAGATTATGTTTTCTTTTAAAGCTAACCTTGAAATGAAAAGGCACCAATTAAGCTTTGAATTAATATCATTTGTGAAGTGAAAACCCATCCTAGTGAACGATCCTAGAGCCACTATGCTATAGTAGCTTTGTCTTTGCTACCCTAGTTCATGGTGTAATAGGTTATAAATTTTGTTGATTACTCCCTCCATCAAGGAGCACCAGCTGGACATGAATCAACTGATACACCAATTGGGCACGAATCAACTTGGCTATTTATTTTTCACCCATAGGGTCCATGAAGAGCTAATACGTGGATATCTTACAAAAATATGGGCCAAAGTCTTCCTAAAGGCCACCACTTTTAATGATCTGCTATATTGAAGCAGAGATACGTGGGTAAGCAAATGAAAAACAATATGGCAAGAAGGGATCATCAATAAGGAATGCTTATGTATGGTCATGAAAACATCTGTGTATAACAAATGAAACCAACTATTAATAATTAATAAAAAATAAAGCATTAAATAAAAATTAATATATGAATAATCTTACTTATGAAATGCTCATGGATCCCTTAAAACATCAATAAGCAATCTGAAATCATTAGTTTGATTCATTTCGAGCCCATAACAGTTGTTCAAAATGTCGTGTAACACACGTGCAATATTATTAAGGATAAACCGAAGATCTTGTCCCATATTGTCATCACATGATCTTGTGATTTTCGTTTGCTATAGTAAGTATGTTGTATGCAACACTTACTATTAATCAAATTTGTAGTAGCATATGGAATTCCATCCCCAAAAAAGCGAGCCAAAGAAGGTTTAACTCTTCGTCTTAAACTTAAGAATTTCCTTATAATACATAAACACATATATCTTTTAGATTTATAAAAAAAAATGTATAAATAAGATAGAAATAAATTAAACTTGCTAAGACATCATGAGGTACAAGATTTCCCACAAAGACAAAAAAGGACCAAGGGTAATTTGAATAATGAGAACTTGGCCATGCCAAAACCCTTTTGAATTCTTGGCTATTTGTTTTTCACCCATGGGGTCTATGAAGAACTAATACGTGGATATCTTGCAGAAATATGGGCCAAAGTCTTCCTAAAGGCCAGCACTTTTAATGATCTGCTATATTGAAGAAGAGATACGTGGGTGAGCAAATGAAAAACAATACGCCAAGAAGGGGTCATAAATAAGGAATGCTTATGTGTTGTCATGAAAACATCAGTGTATAACAAATCAAACCAACTATTAATAATTAATAAAAACTACAGCATTAAATAAAAATTAATATATGAATAATCTTACTTATGAAATGCTCGTAGATCCCTTAAAACATCAATAAGCAATCTGAAATCATTAGTTTGATTCATTTCGAGCCCATAGCAATTGTCCTAAATGTCATGAAACACACGTGCAATATTATTTTGGATAAACTAAAGATCTAGTCCCATATTGTCATCACATGATCCTGTGATTTTCACCAACAATAGAAAGTATGTTGTCTGCAACACTTACTATTAATAAAATTTGTACGAGCATATGGAATGCTATCCCAAAAAAAGCAGGCCAAACAAGGTTTAACTATTTGTCTTAAACTTGAGCATTCTCTTACAATACATAAACACATATATCTTTTAAATTTATAAATAAAAAAAAATAATGTAGAAATAAAATAGAAATAAATTAAACTTGCCAAGACATCATGAGGTAAAAGATTTCCCATAAAGACTAAAAATGACCACCGGTAATTTGAATAATGAGAACTTGGTCATGCCAAAACCATTTTAATTCTTGGCTATTTTTTTTCACCCATGGGGTCCATGAAGAGCTAATACATGGATATCTTGCAGAAATATGTGCCAAAGTCCTCTTAAGGACCAACACGTTCGACGATCTGCTATATTGAAGCAAACATACATAGGCGAGCAAACGAAAAGCAGTACGACAAGAAAGGGACATAAAAAACGGTTGTTTATGTATTGTCGTGAAAGCATCAGTGTAAAAATAATAAAACCAACATTGAATAATTAATAAAAATTAAAACATTAAATAAAAATTAAGATATGAATAATCTTACTCATGAAATGCTCGTGGATCCCTTAAAAAATCAATAAGCAATCTGAAATCATTAGTTTGATTCATTTCGAGCCCATAGCAATTGTCCTTAATGTCGTGTAAAACAATGCAATATTATTTTGGATAAATTAAAAATCTAGTCCCATATTGTCATCACATGCTCTTGTCATTTTTGCCAGTAATAGTAGGTATGTTGTAGGCAGCACTTACTATTAATAAAATTTGTAGGAGCATATAGAATACCATCCCAAAAAAAACAGGCGAAAGAAGGTTTAACTCTTGTCTTAAACTTGAGCATTTCCTTACCATACATAAACACATATATCTTTTATATTTATAAAAAAAATAATAATATATAAATAAAATAGAAATAAATTAAACTTGCCAAGACATTATGAGGTACAAGATTTCCCATAAAGACAAAAAATGACCACGGGTAATTTCAATAATGAGCACTTGGCCATGCCAAAACCCTTTTCAATTCTTGGCTATTTGTTTTTCACCCATGGGGTCTATGAAAAGCTAACACGTGGATATCTTGCAGAAATATGGGCTAAAGTCTTCCTAAAGGCCAACACTTTTGATGATCTGCTATATTGAAGCAGAGGTACGTGGGTGAGCGAATGAAAAACAGTATGGCAAGAAGGGGTCATAAATAAGGAATTCTTATGTATGGTCGTGAAAACATCACTGTACAACAAATGAAACCAACAATTAATAATTAATATAAATTAAAACAGTAAATAAAAATTAATATATGAATAATCTTACTCATGAAATGCTCGTGGATCCCTTAAAACATGAATAAGCAATCTGAAATCATTAGTTCGATTCATTTCAAGCCCATAGTAATT